>NC_045803.1:53524033-54158100 GCF_009873245.2 Balaenoptera musculus
GAGCAGATCTAAATATGAAACGCTGTACTTCATCTTCAGAGTGGATGATGTGATAAGAGGAGGAAGATGGAAAACATTTTTGTGAATCCTCACGTGTTGTGTGATCGGGGAGCGCAGAGGTGGTCAGGGACAGTTAGGACTGTGGCCTCTGCATCCCCTATGGTGAAGTGGCTCTGCTTCGGCTTCATTACCGGGGGCTGGTTTGGTGGGCTGACACCTGGACAGTAAGCCTTTCATTTTCTGGAAACCTTTCCTAACCTTCGCACTTTTCCATCACTCTGTAGCTCCTGATTTCCCATGCAGTGCACCAGTGATGGTGAGGGGAAGGCAGCAAAGCAGGGCAGTATGGAGTGCCAGGCAATTAGGCACATTCGCAGATGACAGGCCTCCCCTACAGCCAGTTTACATTTAGGCCTCAGCACAAAGGCAGATGATTGCATCAGGGGCCTCTGGATAGTGGAATATTTGAACATTCAATTGTTGAATTGCTGACTGCAGCACACCCTGGCTCGGATGCCGGGGGAAAGCAGCACCTTCCCCTCAGTGCAGAGCAACCAGCGATGCTGTGCAGGGGGGCGTACAGACGCTTAGCTGGTGAATGATGCCACTTCTGAACGCTTGCGCTCATTTGGTCTCGGAGCCAAGTGAAAACAGTAACTGATCATTGCAGCGTTAAAATCCATTGGTTCCCCCACCTGGCTGCGTGCTGTTATCAAGTGCATGATATTTTTCAAGTGCGCATTCAGTACTGGACACTTTATGGGGTATGGAGGTAGAGCAGTGAACAAAACAAAGTCCCTATTTTCATGGATGTAAACATTAAACAAATGCTGTCTATTAGATGGTGGTAAATTCTAGGAATAAAATAAAACAGGGAGGGGAGTGGGGATGTTATTTTATTTTATTTTATTTATTTATTTATCTATTTTTAAAATTTGTTTTTGGCTGCTTTGGGTCTTAGTTGCTATGCACAGGCTTTCTCTAGCTGCGGCGAGTGGGGCCTGCTCTTCGTTGCGAAGCAGGGGCTTCTCATTGCTGTGGCTTCTCTTGTTGTGGAGCACGGGCTCTAGGCGTGCGGGCTTCAGTAGTTATGGCACGCGGGCTCAGTAGTTGTGGCTCGTGGGCTCTAGAGCCCAGGCTCAGTAGTTGTGGCGCACAGGCTTAGTTGTTCCACTGCATGTGGGATCTTCCCAGACCAGGGCTCGAACCCGTGTCCCCTGCGTTGGCAGGCGGATTCTTAACCATTGTGCCACCAGGGAAGCCCAGGGGTTGTTATTTTATATAACAAGGTACCTGCGCCGCTCTTTGGAGGTGTTACTGGAGTAGAGACCTGAAGTCAGTGAAGGATTAAGTCTTCTTTCCACTAATCAAGGAAGTGGGAGGTGGAGAGACTCTTCCAGGCAGGAGGGAATACATCAGAATAAGCTGGAAACTTTTAAAATATACGTTGTCTTGAACCTGACATAATTGGTCTAGGACCTGCTTTTCTCTAAAAGCTCTTCAGAAGCTTCTGGGAAGCAGGTTGGGGAGCTACTCTTAAAATCCATTAGAAGTATGAGTCATTCCAGGATCTATATGAGGAAAAAAGTGTTGATGGTAAATAAGTAAAAACCATAATCTGTCTGGGTAAAAAGAATTGGAGGCAAAGAGAAATGAATAGAGGAAATACAAGGAAATAATGAAGGGAAAGAAACAGTATTGAACCTTAATGAGAATGCTATTCTTATGATAAAGTGTGATTCTTAGAATAATAGAGGACTGCGGCTCTGGTCCCCATTTCTACTTTTTCTTTGGCACCTCCTGCTCTGAGTGAACCAGTGTCCTGCTGATGGCAGTTCCCAGATGGGACACACAGCACCATACCTGTGTTTTCTCGTGTTTTCCTCTGCTCACTGCTCCCTGACTTTGCTCGGTCTTGTAGGAGGAGCATTGCAAGGATTAGTTAGCCTATGTAGGTTGAGGTGCTGTGCAAGGGGAGCTTACCTAGAGGTTGGCCGGTGGCACCTAGTTCATATCCCACCGTGTGCCTCGGGATCTCCTCGGACCTCCCTCTGGGACACCTGGTCACGTGCCATACATGTGTGTAAACGCTTTTCTCCTGTGTAGATGGAATTCTTAGGTGGCAGGAACTGGGAGATAGACGGGTTCTTGCATTCCCATCCACCAAAAAGCAGGCCTTGTCGTGAGAGGATGCCATCTGTTGATGGAAATATTACCTGCACGTTTATATTTCATAAAGTTGACTGGGACCAGAAAGTATTTTAAAAATAGACTGTCTTTTTTAGAGCAGTTTAAGGTTCACAGCAAAACTGAGAGGAGGATAGAGGTTCCCCATATACCTCCTACCTACTTCCGCTTCTCTTTGATTTCTGGAGTGTCCACAGTCCTGCAGGCATGGCCCTTTCGGGGCTGGTCGTCTTGCTCCTGGCTGTGTTGTATGACGGCATCAAGGTTGGCAAAGCTAGGCTGCTCCACCAGGCCCTGACGCGCCTGTCCATCTCCACCAGCCAGCAGCTCATCGGAGAGACGGGCCGGAATTCTTCAAGCTCAGAGTCCCCCGCAGTCAGCAGAACCCACCTCAGGTGGTTCTTGTGTCCCTTCGGCCAGTCTCTACTTCATGTCGCTCGGGTGGTCATCGGCTACTTCATGACGCTGGCTGTTATGTCCTACATTTTCTTTGGCATGGTCCTGGGCTCAGGTGTGGGCTACTACCTAGCCTATCCACATCTCAGCATGACTTAGCTGGTGACAGCTGTGCAGGCTCTGGGCGCTGGAGAGAGCTGGGGCCCCTCCTTCCAGACATTGAACTTCCAGCCCCACGTCTCCTTTTTCTTCTGTTGGCTGTTCTCACAGCATTCCCAGCTCCTGGAAACTTTGAGCTGAAGCCAGCACTTGCTCCCTGGAGTTCAGAGGCCACTGCAGCTCCTCAGCCAGGCTGCAGAGGGCCCAGGCATAGTCTTTCTGTGCCTTAAGAAGGCTGCTGTGACCGGAGGGTGGATGGAGAGACCAGAACCCGGGGCGCAGGTTTCATGATGATGGCAGCATCTGCTGGGACCTGTTTCCCTTTCTTGGGGGGAGAGTGATAGCAGGCTAAAGGCAGAGAAGCAGGACTGTTAGCAAGGCTTTGACCTATCCTTCAAATAGAGTGAGCTCCTCCCATCAGACAGCACTGCCTGCAGGAAGATGATACTTTAATGGCTTTAGGTGTCAGGGAGCTCTTCATGGCCTTAATGCCCCCCTCTTCTCCTGATCCTCCTTCTATGCAAAACCAAGAACTGCACTGAATAATATTCAATACAAATGTTCTTTATTTATTACTTACTGCTCACCCATAATGATCTGGTAGGGAAACATGACTAATCCATTTAAAATACTGAGTAAGCCACAGGGGGTAGTGACTGAAGATGCAATAAGCAGTCAAACCAAAGCATTGCACTAGTAGAGTTAGGTGGGGCTCTTCAGATATTTGAACCTTTTCTCTTTAAAGAAAAGGAAAGAATAGACCCAGGGAGAGAAAAATCACTGCTGTATACTGTAATGTCTACACTCAAGTACCTCATGGGCTAGATGAAAGATGGTCTGAAGCTTTGAGAATTTAAAAATAAATATATTTTAATAAATATATATTTTTTAATAGTCAAAAAAGAAAAAGAAAACAGAACATGTGTTGCCTCCGCCATGCTCAGCATCGCCCACCAGGGGGAGCCTTTGTTACAACTGATGATGCTCCATTGACACACCATCCCCCAGGGTCCATAGTTTACGTTAGGGTTCACTCTTGGTGTATATTTTGTGGGTTTGGACAGATGCATAACAACATGTATCCACCATCGTAGTAACATACTGACTAGTGTCACTGCCCTGAAATTCCTCTGCCCCAAAGATCCTTTTTTGGTGTGGTTTTTAGGAGCTCACGAAGACAAAAAAAGGAGGGGGCATCTGTAAAACAGGCTCCCCACAGGAGCAGACATCATTAGTTGGGCCTCAGTGGGCAAATGCAGTGCTGAGCCCACGCCCCTCTGCTCTTGAGAGCTACCCAGTTTGAGGTGACATGAATCATTTGAAACTGTGTGAGTAATGCCCGTGAATTTCCCTGGAGTTTCTGTAAAGCTTGACTCCTTGAGCATTACATTCTCTTGCATCCTATTTGAGTAGGTTTCCTTGCTTTTATTGGAGACAAGCTTTTGCATCCCCGGGGAGGAAAAGTCACTTAGATGTCTTCTCTGTCACTGTTATATCAAATCCCGTTCAGTAACGTCTACCGTGAGGAGGAGGACCAGGACTGATTATCTGGGTTGTTTGTTATGACATTTAGACACACCGGACTTTTCCAGCAATTGGAAGCCAGTTAGAAGAGGACAGTATATAACCAGCAGAGGACTTTGCTCTGTTACACTTTTTTAAAAGTCGTAGACCTCTTTCATGGATATAAAACTTTGAATCATACCAGCTTCTTTATTAGCCAACAACTTTTTTCTTATAAAACCTTTTCAGTGTTGTCCAGAGAAAGAAAAACTGATTTTGTTTCACTTGTGTTTAAGTTTAATAGAACAGAAAATAAATGCTTGCCCAGAGGGTAGGTGATTGGAGGGAAAATGAACTTGCACTGCATCACCCACAGAAGGCATATTATAAATCCTATGAAACTGATTGAGTTGGCTGGACTTTATCCTCTAGGACTCAACAGAATGTGTCTCCAGAGCTGAGTCTCTGCCGTAACTTTTTGGTGTGTTTCAGCAGTTTAGCCCAGAAGTGCTCAGGGGTGGGGAAGCCCTCAAATGACCTTATTTAACCTCTTCTTTTTACAAATGAGAGAACAGGGGCAGAGGGGGGGAATGTTTTGCCCTAGAAACAGAAAACTGGGGAAGAATGTGACAGGCATGGATATTTATATCTGAACACTGGAGGCCCAATCTTACAATACTCCCCATTATTTCTAGTTTTTTCAAAGAGTGTTATGAAATTCTCAAAGTGATGTTTTAAGACTACGGCAGTTTCTAGGAGAGAGTTTGTAAATTGACATCACATAATAATAATAAAAACAAGGATTTTGTGACTTCCAATAAATTTACATATGACTCTATATCTTCCTGGGGTGGAGATTGAAAACAGAAGAGGGAGAGGGGCAATATCAGGGTAGGAGATTAAGAGGTACAAACTGTTATGCATAAAATAAGCTATAAGGATATATTGTACAACACAGGGAATATAGCCAGTATTTTATAATAACTATAAATGGAGTATAACCTTTAAAAATTTTGCGTCACTATATTGTACACCTGTAACTTATATAGCATTGTACATCAACTATACTTTAATATATTTTTCTTAACCATATTTGCTTACTTATTTATTTATTTATTTTATTTTATGGCTGTGTTGGGTCTTCGTTTCTGTGCGAGGGCTTTCTCCAGTTGCGGCAAGTGGGGGCCACTCTTCATCGCGGTGCGCGGGCCTCTCACTGTCGCGGCCTCTTGTTGCGGAGCACAGGCTCCAGACACGCAGGCTCAGTAGTTGTGGCTCACGGGCCTAGTTGCTCCGCGGCATGTGGGATCTTCCCAGACCAGGGCTCGAACCCATGTCCCCTGCATTGGCAGGCAGATTCTCAACCACTGCGCCACCAGGGAAGCCCCTATACTTTAATTAAAATAAGAAAGGAAACAGAAGAGTTGATTTACTTCCTGATATATATGGACTAACTTTAGAAACAAAACTATTGGTTATTAACCCTTTGGCTTAGTTTTTTTTTTTTTTTTTAATTCATTAACTCATTCTGTTCAGTTCACTGAATTCTCAGTTATATGTGGCAGAGAAGATAGAAATGATGTGCAAGGTGAGAAAATTCTAGATAAAAAAGGGAAAATACAGAGAAAATGTGTTGGTAGATATTGGGAAAATTAGGGTATTTACTGGAGGAAAGAAATGTGAAACAGAATGCAACAAAAACTGAAGGGATGTGTAGAGATTTAATTGGGGAATAGGGGAGGGGGAAGTGAAGACAAGAAGAGGAAAAATAAGACAAGTTTGTGAGGTTTCTAAATGAGAAAGGGATGGCAAGTATCCAAGTAATGAAAGAAGGGGGAACTTCCCTGGTGGTCCAGTGGTTAAGACTCCGTGCTTCCAATGCAGGGAGCGAGGGTAAGATCCCTGGTCGGGGAACTAAGATCCTGCATGCCCCATGGCGAGGCCAAAAAAAAAAAAAAAAGTCTTATAAAAATATTGAATCACTATGTTGTACTCCTGAAACTAATATTGTAAATCAACTATACTTCAATAAGAAATTTTAAAAAATAGAAAGAAATGAAAGAAGGAAGTAACTGCAAATGACAGCAGGCTGTGAAGCAAGACAGTTTCACAGCAGGTCTGAGTGACTCTTAGCGTCTAAGATGGGTAAGGACTAATGGCCAATTTTCACTATATTCCTGACAGACAGATAGATATCAGCCTCCTGAGACGTCACCTGCAGGCTGATGATGGCCTGTGAATTGTCACCTGGCCATGATAATATAAGTACACACGGAGAGTAAGAATTAGAAACTCTTGTAGCAGTTTGACAGAATAATTTTATGTCCGTCGAATCTAATGATAAAAGAATTGGGGCCACAGGAACTCCCTGGCGGTCCAGTGGTTGGGACTCTGCGCTTTCATTGCGGTGGCCCAGGTTCAATCCCTGGGCAGTGCAACCAAAAAAAAAAAAAAAAATTTAGAAAAGAATTGGGGCCTGTATTTTATGTCTTTTAAATTTTGTTTTTTAATAACTCATGCATTTTTTTATTAAGGTATAATTGACATAGAACATTATATTAGTTTCAGGGTGTACAACATAATGATTTAATATTTGTGTATATTACAGAAGAGTCACCACAATAAGTCTAGTTAACATCTGTCACCACACATAGTTACAAAATTCTTTTTCTTATGGTGAGAACTTTTAAGATCTGCTCTCTTAGCAACTTTCAAGTATTCAGTACAGTATTATTAACTAGGCACCATGCTGTACACTTCATCCCCATTACATTTTTATCGTATTTTACAAAAGATTCATCTGAGATGGGTTAGAAATACAAAAACACACATGGATAATTTGAGAAGCATCACTTAACCCCTTGCTGCTCAGAGAGGTCTGGAGGGGTCTGCGTCACTGAGGGTGTTACCAATGCAGAAACTCAGCTCCCACCACGGACCTTCTGAAAGTTTGAGAAGCTCTGTGCTTCAGACCTTTCAACATTGGATGGATGAAACTATTAGGAAGTTCTTCCTCGTATTGATTCTAGCTCTGCTTCACTGTACCTGAGATCCTGCAGGAAAAACATCTCCTGTGACAGCTCTTCAGATATTTAAAGACTGCTGTTAATTCAAAAATTTATTTTACAAATCATTATTGAACATCTATTCTTTGTAAACTGACAGGCTACGTTGTAGGGTTATAGTGATAAAGAGGACTCTGACCCCAAGGAACTTGAGTTTTAATAAAGGAGAGAGGAAATGGGCTTTGTACATAAATATCATCATGCAAGACAGAACTTGATGATCCCACAATATCAAGCGCTGGGGAAATTGATAACATGAGGAATTCTTTTCACGCGCAGGGCAGTGAGGGCGGAGGTGGAGCCTGGGGCAGGGCGGGTGAAGGGGAGCCACTGCCAGGCCGGCATTCGAACGGCTCCTAAGAAGATGGCAGGAATTGGACATGCGCAGACGGCATGAGGGAGAGATCAGAAGTGGGACCGAAAGATGGGAAGCTTGGGATCTGAATTTAAACCGTAATCAAAATAAGGTTTTATAATTTAACCCTCAGATATTTAGAGACTTCAAGAGTACAATGATTCATTTTTCATGGGCTTTGAAAAGGGTCAGACTTTATGGATCTGAAATGGTCAATGCTCATATTTAAAGGAGTCTTTTTTTCTGTCCTCTTAGCCATTGTCTGTATCCTGCCATCTGCTGAAAGAAAACCATACTCTTTAAAAGGAAACATTTTTCATTGTGAAAACATGAGATAGTACAGTTGATCCATGAACAACATGGGTTTGAACTGCACAGATCCACATATGCACGTTTTTTTTCAATATTGCACGGGTTTACTTATACACAGATTAATTGGAAAAAAAATCCACGTATAAGTGGAACCATACAGTTCAAATCCGTGTTGTTCAAGGGTCAACTGTACACGATCTGTGGTTGGTTGAGTCTGTGGGTGAGGATACGGGGGGCGGACTATTGGGCTTGCGCATCTGCAGACTTTGGTATCCGTGTGGGTCCTGGAATCAGTCCCTTGAGGATACCAAGAGATGACTGTATAGTCATCTTTAAAAAGAAAATCCAGTCGCATGGTTGAAAAATAAAAAGGGGGCACACTGAACGGTCTCTTTGTAACCCCTTTCCCCGTCAGCCTGGTCCCCCTCCTCCTGCACTGTCCACAGCCCATGGGCAGGCACAGCCAGCTCTTGTTTGAACAACTTGAATTCTAGGTGGTGCCCCTCTATCCGAACACGTTTTAGAGCTACTCCCTTTAAATAGGTGCAAGACTCTGTATCTAGTCAGGAGAAAGAAACCACATAGTAATTTGAACAAGGACAGTTTAATATAAAGAATTTTTAACTGCAGCAAGAGATTAGAGTAATAAGGGATTGGCTACTAAGAAGTAAACTCTAAAAATTAAAGAAGTAGCTGGTGTACCCAGGGCTGAGATCCAGGCTTTATTGGACGGCACACAGCCACAGCTCACCTCATGGCAGAGAAGCCACACTGGTGGAACTTGCTTGAAATCAGCCCTCTGGAACCTGCCAGAAATCTGTCCTTTAAGGTGTCTGGGAAAGCTGTTCACAGGGAGGTGCCTCCCCAGAAACAGTTGACTGCAAAGCTGCCTCTGGGAGTTCCAGGGAAAGCTGCAGGGTGCTGCTGGCCAGCTGTGCACTGTGGGAGCCTATCCAGCTGCAGAACCAGAGCCCGGCAGCAAAACTCTCTCCTCCTGCAGTGTCTTTCCAGCACCCTCCACTGAGAAGCTTAACATCGTGCCAGTTAATGCAGAGCAACTGTTGGAAAGGCTCAGAGCCGTTTTCACACAGCATGCAAAAAGGGTGGACTTGGAGCTGAGAGGCAGTATGTTGATAACCAGCACGGTGACTAAGAAATACCAATAGTCATGACATCCTGAGTGAAACATTCCTGGAGGACGTGTCTGCATGTGATAGATTTCAGAGCCAAATATTAATGATTTAGGTGTTATTCTTACTACTTACGTTATTTTTCTCTCTTGACTGAGAATTGACTGAAATTTTTTTCTTCCCTTTTAGTAAAAGTGTCAGTCATATAGATACACCTAGGGTGCAGCAAGCAGAAAAGAAGTGCCTTTTGAGTAAAATTATTAGTTTTATAGAAATTGTAGAGGTAGGAATAGCAGATACGGAATATAGGGGGGAAACAAAGTTGTCTAAAACATATGTTATATATTCCATCAGTTTTGCCCTCCTAAGGCCTGCCAAGGCATCCTGCTGTACCAGAACGAGCCAGCTTTCCTTCTGCTGGTGCAGAGCTGTTACCCTAGGGTCATTCTTCACCATTCCTTTCCCTGCTTTTCTGTGTTGGATCATGTCTTTTTTTAGTCCAGAATCTTCCTCTTTTGTTTGTTGGGGCAGTTTTCCAACAGCATTCTGAGAAGGGCTGCATGGAAGATCAATTGTTTGGAGACTTTGTATAGCTGAAAATGTCTGTTCTGTCCTGATATTTGATGAGTAATTTGGCTGGCTATAAAAATCTAGGTTGAAAATAATTTTCCTTCAGAATTTTGAAGTCATTTCCACACTGCTATTAAAGTTCCATTTGGAAGTACGAAGCAGTTCTGATACCCATTCCTTTCTGTGTAACCTGTTTTTCTTTGTGGAAGCTTATACGAATTTTTCTGTTTCCAGTATTCTGAAGCATTATGATGATATGCCTCGGAAAGGCGTATTTTTATCCCTTGTTATGAGCATTTACTTGATAATATTCTCTCTTTTTTTTTTTTTTTTTTTTTTTGCATGGGCATTCCTGTTTTTCAGATGTTCAACCTTCCGGACTGATCTTCCAGTTTTCTTACCTTGTGTCTCCTATTTTCTACCTTCGTCTTTTTTGCTTTCTTGGGAGACTTGAGGTCTACAACTTCTACGACTTGCAGTCTACAATCTACGACTTATACAACTTTTAATTTTGACATTACATTAAAAGAAATTTTTTTTTGTAGTCTTTAAAATGTTGTTTTGTTGTTCTCTGAATGTTCCCTTTTAGAGCATCCTATTCTTGTTTCATGAGCACAGCATCCTCGCTTTTCTGTGAATGTTAATGAGATGTTTTCTTTTTTCCTTGACTTTTCATCTTGCATGATCTGTACTTCCTCCAAGTTGACTTTTTTTCTTCTGGTTTTGGTTTCTGTCTTTCTTCTTTGTCAGGCATCTGTTGAGTTGCTCAGTTTTAAGAGTGGGGCTCTAAAGCAGAGTTTCTTAACCCATGTGCCCCCCCAGAAAAGATGTCATAATGTGTGAAGATAATGATGGTGTCAGCCCTCCAAGTGGCAGGGCAGCATCTGGGGAGGCTGAGTCCCCCTGGCCCCGCACACAGCCTCATCTGTTCACCCCAGGGTCATATTACATTTTCTGCGTGTGGTGTGAAGTGAAGAAGTTTCAGAAGTGCTCCCCACAGTGTGTGGGAAGCTCAGAGCCCTTAGGTTGGCTTAGTGACAGTGGGTTTCATTGTTGCATGGTCCACCTGGGTCATTTTCTTGAGGCAGATCTGTGCCCATATCTTTAGATCTTTCCTTTGGAGCTGATCAAATCCTCCAGAAGAGTCATCAGGTTCTCACCTGGAGGATGTAGGTCTGGCTTTCAGTAATTTTAGGAGCAAAACTGAGAAAAAAGACTGATGATCTCAGCATTCAATATGTAAACACTCTCTTAACTCTCTCAGTTTTTGGTGCAGTGCACCTACCCTCAGATGTGCCTGCTACCCCCTGTCCAGAGACGCCCCCTCCATCTCACACTCTTCAGAGGACGTCACTTATCTTCCACTGGAGCTGGGGAGCCTTACTAAACAGGGCAGAGGAGTCGTGTATCTATGTGGAGCAAGGATCTGGGAACTCACCTATTTCCTAAGACTTTGTCAGTCTCTTCTTCTGTAATTAGCTCATCCTTCACCCCTCCTTCCACAGCTTCCTCATCCTACCAATTCCGAGCCTTGGTGGGGGTTCTTAAATGCAACTTAGGTTGTGTCTGAGCTTCCCTCGCTGCTAAATTAGGAATATCTTTTAGATCTTGGGTAAAGTACCTGTTCTTAAACAAGACACAAAAAGTGTTGACTGTGAAAAATTATTCTTCACATTGTTCATCACCTTAAAAAAAAGTGTCATGTCTGCCAAAGGTTTGATATCAAGGAGATAATAAAAAACATCTACACCTCAATATGAGGAGGGCAATTAGCTCAATTAAAAATGAGAGTTGAGGGACTTCCCTGGTGGCGCAGTGGTTAAGAATCTGCCTGCCAATGCAGAGGACATGGGTTCGAGCTCTGGTCCGGGAAGATCCCACATGTGGCGGAGCTACTAAGACTGTGCGCCACAACTACTGAGCCTGCGCTCTAGAGCCCGCGAGCCACAACTACTGAGCCCTCGTGCCACAACTACTGAAGCCCGTGTGCCTAGAGCCCGTGCTCCGCAACAAGAGAAGCCACCGCAATGAGAAGCCTGCGCACTGCAATGAAGAATAGCCCCTGCTCGCTGCAACTAGAGAAAGCCTGCGTGCAGCAAGACCTAACACAGCCATAAATGAATGAATGAATGAATGAATGAATAAAAAAGAGAGAGACTTGAACTGAACATGTGTTTCACAGAAGAGGAAACACAGG
Organism: Balaenoptera musculus; assembly: GCF_009873245.2. Classification (NCBI taxonomy): domain Eukaryota; kingdom Metazoa; phylum Chordata; class Mammalia; order Artiodactyla; family Balaenopteridae; genus Balaenoptera; species Balaenoptera musculus. The sequence continues at coordinate 53,535,908 of NC_045803.1, forward strand.
GGGCCACAGACCTATGAAGAGCTGTTTAGCACCTGGGTAATGAGGAGAAGGCAGGTCACAACCACCATCAGAGACCATACTTCGCTCACTGGATTGTGGATTGGAGGATTAGGAGGTGGGACAGAGATAAATGTCGTAGACGTTATGGGTCCACACATCCCCTTACATATACCAGATGAGGCTAAAAACTGCTCCAGCTACTTTGGAGAATAATTGAGTATTAGCTCGTACTTTGGAGAAGAATGTAGCTTAATTCTACGCCCAGGGATACACCCAAGAGAAATTCTTTTGCGTATCGCAAAAGGAGACATATACAAGGATAGTCATAGCAATACTGTTCACAATACCAAAAACCTGGAGCCCCAGCCCAGGGGCCCATCAACAGGAACATGGCATACCATACAGCAGAAAGAGCAAAAGAACGCGTGTGATATGCAGCAAGATGAATGACTCAGCAATATAATATTAAATGAAAAAAGCCCCAGAAAATTACAGCGTGAAACACTTTTATAAAATTAACAACTTAAAATTATATATATATACACTGATTATCAATAAATCTATATATGTTATAGGTTATATATATTTCATGGATACAAAAATAAAAAAGAAAGCAAGAGAAAATTGAATATAGGTGGGATTTAGGATAATAGTTACTTCAGATGGGGAAGCAGAGGAATGAATTGGTGGGGAGGACCATTTGGTTAGAAGCAGGTTATCGTCAAGGTCCTAGCTTTTGTTTTGGGTGGTAGGTTTGTGGGGTCCTTGTTACATTACTGAAAATTGGATAATTAAATACAGGGAAAAAATAAGCCTAAAGGGCCTAGGGTTCCCAAGGTGAAGTAGAGATCCTTGCTCACGTGGACCTTAGTGCTTTGGTTGTCTGTTTCGTTTGTTTTTTTTAAGAGGTAGCACTCTGAATCCTGGAACAAATGCTTTGTAGTTGAAAGTCATAAAAAATATGTTGCTCTAAAGTTAACAAACGAAATGTTTTAGGTGTGATTCATATATGGATACGTATCATATAGTTTATAGAGTATTTAGTGCATAAATATTTCTAGCTATTTCTGTTCTTTCATAGAAATTTTACATTTTTTTTCCCTTTCTTAGGACAAAGTTAAACTATAATCCTCCAAAAGATGATGGATCAACCTATAAGATTGAACTTGAAGGGATATCGGTAATGGTTATGAGAGAGATCCTGGATTACATCTTCAGTGGGCAGGTATGATGAGACACAGAGGAAGGAGGACTGAGTAGAGGCTCCTCGAGCTCAGGGTGAGGGTCTCCTTCATCCACTCTGTGACCGACAACACTGTCATCTCCATCTTCTGTCACTGTGTGCTTGACTTGGGTCTCCTGCTGGACGTGGCGCCCAAGGGTGTTCTTCCGGGGCTCTGCCCTTGAAAGAAAAGCAGACTAAGTAAGATCTTACCCAAATCCTAGGTTTTGTTTCTACCATCCTGAGCTCCACCTTCCAGTCTGAGACATGAGGAACATGGGATGCTCCCTTCGCTGCTGTCTTTTGTTTTTTAAATCTTAATTCCAGTCTTGCTTTGTACCCACACTATCGGGGAAGTCGTTCTGTCTCCACAGCATGGACATGGAAGCCTCCTTGGGCGGTGGGGATTATTTTGTAGAAATAAAGACTTCGAGATTCACACCAGTGACAGGCACCTGCATTGTACTCATGATGCCTCCGTCCTGTTGCCTCAGGAGGACCAACATCCCTGTTCCCCTGCATTCTTTCTTTCTGATTTCCCTTTACTCTCCGTACCCATCTATATTTCTGGGGATTTCATGAAAGCCAAGGAAGAAAGTGATCAGTGGCTAGTGGTCCTTTCCGTTTCTTTGCCCTCCTCCATCCCGCTGCTCCCCTGTTTATGTGATTTAAAGTGTATAGCATGAGGACACTTAAGGATAATCTTAGGTGTGAATTAGGAAGAAGTTCATGTGCCTCACATCTCATTACGCAAGAGATGTGATTACATTTTATCTTTACTCCTTTTGAGGGCTCATGTCCTGCTCTTTCCTTTATTCCTTCTTCCTCATTCTTCTTTTAATTTTCCTTTTGTAAAGGCTCTGTCTCCTACATAAGTATTCTGAGTGTACTGCTTACTTTCTCTAAATATGTTCATTCTGTCCAGAGTCAAACTCGGTGATTGTCATCCTTTTTGAAGTTTTTTTATTTCATTTCATGATGTTATCACTTTCTCTTTTCTCTAAACACTAGGAGGTGGGTGTGTGGAAATAAGGTTATGTGTATGATTATTAAAAATAAATGAATTTAAACCAATTTGGGGACAGCCCTTAAAATACTGGCCATGCTCTTAGCATCACAAAACCAGGCTTAGGACCAAACTCTTACCTAACTTGTAAAATCAGTTCAGTGGCAGTTATAACAAGTTAGAAGAGTGTATTCATGTTCAGGCTTGCATTGGAAACTTGAAACCTTATTTATCTATGGTACAGAATGTGCAAATTGTGGTAAAACGTTTCTTGCTGCACTTCACTGTGAAATCTCTCCTTAACGCTTCCTAATGGAGGATAAGTACGCATTCTTTCGGAGAGTCTGGGCCGTTCATGATTGTGACAGTATTTTAGGGGCCTGTTTCTTGATGTTGCCTTACTGTTGCGCAGAAAAACTGTGACGTGGGTGGAGGAAGAAGCATCAATCAAGAAACTGAAGAAAATTAAGGGAAAGTGAATGTTCACAATGATTTAAAAAAAAAAAAATCTTCATAGGGATTTATTCCAGAAAGTAGCTTTGAAACCAGATTGTATCTTTTGCACCAAGTGCAATGTTTGGTGTTCAGAATGAGGCCGCTCGGGCAGTGTGACTCTCCCTCTCTTCAAGGGGCCGTGTGGTATCTTCCACGTACCATTTGGCAAAGAAGTGAACTTAATATATTTGGAGGCAGGATTTTCATTAGTTCAGGTGCTAGCATTTAAAGAAATCGCCTTCAGTTTACCATAGAATGCGGAACTTGCCATTTCCTAAGCATTTCAGTCATTTAAGGTTTTTCTCTAAGTATAGAAGTGAGCCCCATGGACAGTTCACCTTGGCAGGGTTATTGGTGGTTCATCTCGGTAAAGGAAGGGAAGAGCTGGGAAAAGTTAATCAGCCATGCGCTGCCTATGTTGTCCGCAGGTGCCTTGGTGCCCTCCGACTATTCTTGAAAACAAAGCTGAACCATATGAAATTGCCAGTTTTCAATCATCCTTGACCTCTGTAAACGGAGCTTTCATATGGTCCTGCCTAATAGATTAGTGGTTGGGTTCTAAATATATACATTCAAATATAAACTATCTATGATCATCCTTACAGATCCGGCTGAACGAAGATACCATCCAAGATGTTGTGCAGGCAGCGGACCTGCTCCTGCTGACGGACCTTAAAACTCTGTGCTGTGAGTTCTTAGAAGGCTGCATTGCCGCCGAGAACTGCATCGGAATCCGAGACTTCGCACTCCACTACTGCCTGCACCACGTCCATTACCTGTCCACAGAATACCTGGAGACTCACTTCCGAGATGTCAGCAGCACAGAGGAATTCCTAGAACTGAGTCCTCAAAAGCTTAAGGAAGTGATTTCTCTTGAGAAGTTAAACGTTGGCAATGAACGATATGTATTTGAAGCAGTCATCCGATGGATAGCACATGATACAGAAATAAGAAAGGTACCCGTACTTTATAGCGTGCTCCGACTTTGCCTTTTCACTTACTTCTTCATTTGTTTGTTTATTTTTAATCCAAATTCTAGATGTTTTATTCTTCTCCTCCAACTTGAAAAACTGACAAGGTTGTGATCTAAACCATAACCTGGAAAACATCTTCCTATAGACTCACTAAAGCAGTTTGTTGTTCAGACCAGTCTACCAAAGTCCATGTAACTCATCATATAGCAATGAAAATAGTGATGATATCCTTTGAATGTTGTTATTAAGGGGAAAGGGATTTCAAGCTAAGCTGGAGAGTATAGAAGTGCACCCTATACTCCTCATCCTAGCTTTCAGCATCCTTCCCTCTACGATGGCGGGCTAACCCCTACAGGGACTCTGATGCAGGAAGTGGGGTGAGAAAAGGGCACATGGAATTCTGGCAGAGGGCTGAATTCTGGCACTGGGCTCTCCCTGGAGTGATTGACACCACTGGAGGAGAAAGTGGGAGAGCATTCCGGAGCTTTCATGGCAATGAGGTTCCAAATAGGAAGGTTCTAGGAGTGACAGTCTAGGAAGGAAGGGTCTTAGAGAATATCAGGCTTGAGATCCACATTGTTAATACATTGGGGGAGGGAGCTTTAACCTTTAAATCACAGGGCTTTAAGTCTAATATTTATATACTAGAGGCTAGCTCCAATTACTATATCAAAATAAAGAAGTATATTAGGTTTCAGAGTGGCTTTCAGAATGCATAATTGCATTGTTAATTGTTCTTAGTAACTCTTGACTTACATTTTAATGATTATCTTGTAATTTTTAAATTCTGCAGGCCCATGAGTGTGTCCACTTAGAAACCACATTCGTAGCTTCAGCTCCTTAGTACAATTAGTGTTCTGTTTTCCCCATTGGTGAGGTAGATTGGGAAAGGGGATAGAAGAGCTTCCACCTTGCTGCCACCACTGAAGTATCTTCTCTCTGACCCTCTTCTTGCCTTAAAGTGATGAGGGCATATAAGATGGAACGGCTGCTGGGAAACAAGAGGCAGTTCCTCGTCCTGTGGTTAATCTGAACTTGATGCTGTAAGGACTGTTGGCTTTTATTACTCAGGGTATAAAAGAGTGTACCTTAAAATGACAATTTCAAAGCCCAGAGAAACTAGTCACCTTATGTACGTAGAGTGCTGTAGTCAGTTGGTTCAAATCTGATGACTGAGCATGAAAAGTATATCATTCAGGTACTTCCCCGGTGGTCCAGTGGTAAAGAATCCGCCTTCCAGTGCAGGGGACGTGGGTTCGATCCCTGGTCGGGGAACTAAGATCCCACGTGCCGCGGGGCAACTAAGCCCGCGCACCACAACTACTGAGCTCGCGTGCCTCCATGAGAGAGCCCGCGTGCCACAAACTACAGAGAGAAAACCCTCACGCCACAACTGGAGAGAAGCCCACATGCCGCAACTAGAGAGAAACCCTAGCAGACCGCGCACCGTAACAGAAAGATCCCTCATGCCTCAACAAAGATCCCATGTGCCACAAATAAGACCCGACGCAGGCAAAAAATAAATAAATAAGGAAAATAAATAAGTAAAATGCATGAATTTTTTTTTAAAAAAAGTATATCATTTGGGGCTTCCCTGGTGGCGCAGTGGTTGAGAATCTGCCTGCCGATGCAGGGGACACGGGTTCGAGCCCTGGTCCGGGAAGATCCCACATGCCACGGAGCAACTAGGCCCGTGAGCCACAACTACTGAGCCTGCGCGTCTGGAGCCCGTGCTCCGCAACAAGAGAGGCCGCGATAGTGAGAGGCCCGCGCACCGTGATGAAGAGTGGCCCCCGCTCGCCACAACTAGAGAAAGCCCTCGCACAGAAACGAAGACCCAACACACCCAAAAATCAATCAATTAATAAATAAATTTATTAAAAAAAAAAAAAGTATATCATTCACATTATACATGATAGATAATTTTTAACAGTAATTACTGAAGAAATGATTATATAGTACTCAGGATTTTTTTTTGTTGAAATTTGGCTTTTTCAGATTTTTCTTGTAATGTTAATGTTGATACATGTTCATTATCTAGTTGACCATATTGTATCAAGCTATTCCTGTATATAATGTTTCTATAAATGTGATGTGACTCACAGCACATCCAAGTATGTGAAATAAGGCAAATCATAGCAGGGTTCTTCTCTAAGTTTTCCTGTTGCTGTGGGAACCCTGTAGGGCATTCAAGAAAGCTGCTTAAAACTTCGCAGTGATACATCAAATGTAAATCTGAAGGGATGGTTTTTTTTTAAGTTAAACTTTTATTAAGGCCAAGGGAAGTAGAAAGGAAAGGGGCCATAAGCACATTCAAGCAGTACTTACCCTTACCACTTGCCTGCTGATAATCTGACTGTCAATAATTTTAGTCTTCCAGGAGTGGGAAAACGTATATTCTAAATGTACAACGTTTTCTCCATTTTTCCTCCCCGTGCTTTCCGCCCTCCAGGTCCACATGAAGGATGTCATGTCAGCGCTGTGGGTTTCAGGGTTGGACTCGAGCTATTTACGGGAGCAGATGCTGAACGAGCCGTTAGTCCGAGAGATCGTCAAAGAGTGCAGCAACATCCCTCTCAGCCAGCCGCAGCAGGGGGAGGCCATGCTCGCCAGCTTCAAGCCCCGGGGCTACTCGGAGTGCATCGTGACCGTTGGCGGAGAGGAAAGAGTGTAAGCGTGGCTGTGAGCGGTTTGACGGGTGCTGTAAGGGAAGAGAGATTTCCACGTAAACAGAAATTTATAACACTTTTCAGTATCTAAAGCCTAACAGCAATAGATTTTTTAAAATGTTTGAAACATTCTTTAGAGTAGTAAAACTAGTCATAGTCATTACAAGCAGAAGTACATAAAACATATTAACTACTAATCAGTTATCTGTCTCCTTAGTTCACGGAAGCCGACAGCAGCGATGCGATGTATGTGCCCCCTGTATGACCCTAATCGGCAGCTGTGGATTGAACTGGCCCCTTTAAGCATGCCGAGAATCAACCACGGAATCCTCTCAGCAGGTACCGTGCTGTCATCAAGCTTACCTGAACACAGGATCAAGTAATGTCATTTCAGAGTTGTGCAGAATGACTCAAAACCTTTTAAAGAAATAATTTTATTATCCCTCTGTGGTGACATTTTGAGGGTGGCTCTAGCTTCCAGGGCTACGGTAAGAGGAGTGTCTTCTGTCAGTCCTTACCGTTCCCAAATCTGAAATACGTGGCTGTTTTTAAGACGTCACTTGAGGAGCATTTTATTGGATGACTTAACTGCTAGAAGAGCAAAACTCAGTGACTCTTACCACCCATTAGCTGGATGGTCACACCTGAGACGCAGGACTTCTTTGAGCCGTGATAGCCCCCCACCTTGGAAAGTTGTGCAGTGTAGAATCGCAACATGTAACTATATTCAAAATAAGAGTGTCACATAAAAACAGGCATTTCATATGAAACTTGAGAAAATACTGCTTAAATTAGTTCTGGCTTAAAGTTGTTTTATGACAGGAAGTATGTTTTCGTTGACGTCTACAAGTTAGGAACGTTATTGAAAGCTTTCTCTCCAGGAGGTGATGGGGAAGGCTGTCCTTGCTGCCTTTCTTTTCAGCTTGGATCTGCCTTGTTGGCCTCGTCCTGCAAGTGCCATTTCACTTCATTCTAATTATTGTTAGCAGTTCTTCTTTTATAGTCTCTGCTTGCCCACAAACATTACCTTAAATTTTTTAAGCTATGCCACACCGTACCATATTTTAGATATGCCTAAAGCTATGGAATAGAAATGGAATCGTAAGTTCCACAATTACTGAAGTTTCTGTCAATGATAATCAGCTGGATGGAGTGGTGTAGGCAACAGGATGTGGGTCTGATTTCTCTGTTCCTTCTTAAAATTAGCTTCCTTACGTTGTCCTCCCATAATGTGTATACATGTGCATAATTTTCACACATGCACACCTACCACAAAGGTTCCTATATCACTGATTTTTCAGATTTCCTAGAGAGGTTGTTGTTTCAGAAACTTGAAACAATGAGGAGAGGCATTGTGCCCAGTTGTACTCATTGAAGTCGTGAAATGATTGAGTAGTTCCTATTTGTCCAGATTGTTCTGTGTTTCTTCTTTTCTTGCCTTTTTTCAAAAAATTGATTGACTTTTTGGTCATTCAGTTTTTTCCCTCTCTACCAGGTTAGAAGTTATATTCTGTGTCTATATTCCTTTGAAGGTCACTTTATGTTTGTTTTGTTTTTTTAATATTTACTTATTTATTTATTTGGTTGCGTTGGGTCTTAGTTGTGGCAGGTAGGTTTCTTGGTTGCTGCTCACAGGCTCCTTAGCTGTGGCTCGCCAGCTCCTTAGTTGTGGCATACATGTGGGATCTAGTTCTCTGACCAGGGATCGAACCCAGGCCCCCTGCATTGGGAGCGTGGAGTCTTAACCACTGCGCCACCAGGGAAGTCCCCTGAAGGTCACTTTTGAATCCACAGCCTGTACTGTTAAGTTAACAAAGTCTAGTAGTGTAAATAGGACATTTATACTCCTATTTTTCACATTCCATAGTCTTACAGTATTAAAACACATGGTTATTTATAAGTAAATATTTACATGTATATGTTTATCTGTTTTATACACGTATCTGTAGATAGTGTTCATTTAGATTTATCCACATATTTACCACTTTCTTTGTTTTTCCCTCTTACTCCTCAAACTTTCCGTCCAGGATCATTTTCCTTCTCTCTGAAGTTCATTCTTTTGAATTTCCTTTAATGTGGGTCTAGTGGTAGCAAACTCTTAGATTTGTTTGTCTAAAGATGTCATTATTTTGCCTTCATCCTTAATGGATATTTTTGCTTGGTATAGAATTTTAGGTTGGCATCTATTATTGAAGATGTTTTTCCACTGACTTCTGTCATTCCTTGTTGTTAAGTCAGTTGTCAGATCTAAAGCTCTGCCTTTTCTCTGGGTTGTATTTAAGATTTTCTTTTTGTCTTGGTTTTTCTGCCATTTCACTGTAGTGTGCTTAGGCAACATTTTATTTGAAATTTTACCATATTTGGAGACTGTTGGGCATCTTGACTCTGTAGCTTGGCCTTTCATCAAATCTGGAAACTTCTTGTTTGTTATGTCTTCATACGTCATCCTTGCTCCTTCTCCTCTGTCTCTCTGCTTTTGGAAGTCAGATCAAACATGGCTAGAACTTTCTACTCCAGCCCCTGCCTTCTACCTTCTTCTTGTTTTCTTTTTCATCTTTTTGCTTCTCCATGTTGCCTTCTCTGTGATTTCTTTTGATTTATCTTGCACTTAATGAATTCTCTCTTTAACTGTGATGAATCTGCCATTAAATCCATCCATTGAATTTTTTATTTAATCTGTTTTTATCTTTTTTTCCCTAGAAATTCTCTAAGTTTTTTTCAGATCTACTATGTCACTTCTCTTGTCCCTTCTTCTAGAGTTACCTTCACATTTGTCTTTTTTAAAACATAGTGAGCATTGTTGTTTTATCGTCTTTCTGATTACTCTAATATTTGAAATTTGGAATCTTTGCAAGACTACTCCCTATTGTCTGCTTCTGCTGGTTCTTCTTAATAGAGTCTGGTTTCTTTGTATACCTCAGTATCTTTGACTGAGTGCCAAAGATTGTTTTATTAAAAATTATTTGTAGGGATAACGTGATGTTTTAAAATCTTAGAATGTTAGAATCTAAAACTTAGATAAACGTACTTTCTTCCATATAAGTTTTGTGTTTTTTTCTGCCAGTTGCCTGAAAACACTACTAATTTGTAATTACTGTAAATCGAATTCGAATTTTGAGATTTCCTAGATAAGCAAGGAGATTTAAATCTGGCTTCTAATTCTGGTTGGCCTTCATCCTGATGGTTAGAACTTCGGCGAGGCTTTCCTGCCAGAAGCCACGCTGTCTGTGGGCCTGGGATTTAGATTTCTATCTTCTTCATCCCCTCAAAGCCATTAAGAGAAAGGTTGCATTTTTCCCAGATTGCTAAACGCCCTCAGAGCAAAATGGTTTCCACGCATGGTAACCTCTCTAGGGCCCACATTTCCCTTCAGTTTTACCATAGTGCCTTGTTGGCTTCTTCTCCTTTAAGAAGACTTTTTTTTTTTTTTTTTAATATTTCAGCTTACTTTTTTTTTTTTTAAACTTTGGGTTTATTTATTTTATTTATTTATTTATTTTTGGGTGTGTTGGGTCTTCGTTTCTGTGCGAGGGCTTTCTCTAGTTGTGGCGAGCGGGGGCCACTCTTCATCGCGGTGCGCGGGCCTCTCACTATTGCGGCCTCTAATTGCAGAGCACAGGCTCCAGACGCGCAGGCTCAGTAGTTGTGGCTCATGGGCCTAGCTGCTCCGCGGCATGTGGGATCTTCCCAGACCAGGGCTCGAACCCGTGTCCCCTGCATTGGCAGGCAGATTCTCAACCACTGCGCCACCAGGGAAGCCCCAAGAAAACTATTTTAAATAGAGGCTGGGGAACAGAACAGATGAACTGAGATAACTCAGAGTCACTTGCTGACCGGGTGGGTGGTGTCAGTCTTCCTTTTAAGGTGCAGGGTAGTGGGGATCCACACAGAGATCCCGAGGCAAGTGAAATGGTCAAAGTGACTCACAGATTTGGCTCTATCACCCAGGCTTGGTAAGATCTCGAATCCATTGTTGTCAGAGAAGGTATCTCCACATCCTGTCTCTGCCATTACGGCGTTTGTATTTGACTGGAGATAGGTGTTGAAAACTTACATTTCAGCTTTCTTGCATGTATTCTTTGATTTTTTGCAGAAGGATTTTTGTTTGTATATGGGGGCCAAGATGAAAATAAGCAGACCCTGAGCTCAGGAGAAAAGTATGACCCAGATGCAAACACATGGACCACATTGCCACCAATGAACGAGGTAAAATACTGCTTTTGTAATTTGTCTGATGTTTCTTTTTTCCCTTTAGCACTTTTGTTTGCTTTGCATTTGAGTATAAGGAAAGAGGTAGCAGCCTCGCCAAGCGCCCCTGCCTGGTATGCGCGTGCCCCCCTCCCGGCTCTGCTCCCCGTGCCTTCCCTCGCTCCCCCTTCTCAGGCCTCCTAGGAGTGCAGTTGCTTTGGGACCTTTGCCAGGTACCCACGTGGCTCGCTGCTTGCTTCCTTCAGGGTTTGTCCATATGGCTCCTTCTCAGCGAGGCCTCCCCCGGCCTCTCAGCTCTCCCGCCCCCCCCCCCCCCCCCCCCCGCTTTCTTTCTCTTCATACCACATAGAAGCTCCTCACATACTAGATCTTTTTCGATGGTTCGCACAAACTGTTTGATGATGGCGGCGCATTTTGTTTGTGTGGTGAGCGCTCTCCCTTCAGTGCTGGAGGGGGGCTGGGCACCCGGGAAGTGCTGTGAGTGGATGAGTGTGGAACGCATCAGGTGCTGTTGCTCCGGGCAGCCTTAGCCCGGGCCTCTCCCCCTCCCGCCCCCACCTCTCCAGCCGCAGGCAGTGCTGTTGATGCGGATCTTACCGGCCTTCACACATCAGCTGGGAGCCACTTGCTGCCGGCTGCTGCGCGAAGATCATCTTACAGAGCCACACAGCGCTAGTTCTCTTTCTTGGCGTGAGCTGTTGCGAGTGAAAAGTAAGGGTTCTGCCAGCGAGTTCACCACGTGCGTAGTTCCCTTGTTCCGGGAAATCCCTGGACGTGGGTTCTCTGTCTGTCGTGATCGAAGAGTGAGCTGCTTGCTAGGGAAATCAGAAATATCTGAGAGAGATGGTTTTGAGCCTGGTTATTTCTTTGCTGGAACGCTGGAATATAATGATGCCTGTGATTTTTATTTAATGTATGAATATCAGCTTTCAATCTGACAGTTGGCCCTTTTTCCACAAAGATCTTTGATGTCTTTTCAGGCAAGACATAACTTTGGAATTGTGGAGATAGATGGGATGCTGTACGTTTTAGGAGGAGAAGATGGTGAAAAAGAGCTAATTTCCATGGAATGTTATGATATTTATTCTAAAACCTGGACAAAGCAACCCGATTTAACCATGGTTAGAAAGGTGAGAACTATATCTTGTGATAACTAATTCACAAATTGGATTGTAAAGTTATGTTTCTTCATTTCCTACGTATGCCTTTTAACGCAATTGATAGTGTTAAAAGAATTAACATTATAGAATTATGTCTTTGTTGGTAGCTTGGCTTCACTATTACCAGCCACACAGCAAGCCAGGAAACGGTGTGTGAGAGAGTTTATCTTGGCGGTGGGCTCTGGGCAGCGCTGCTGTGTCCAAGGCCCACGCCTGATAAATGCTTTGTGATTGCACTAACCTAGGAAGGAACCAGGTCTCCCAAACCGGTTTTCTTAATCATCGTGCAGGACTGGGGAGAAACATTAATCCATAGGTAGAGAACTGCCATTGCTTACTGGGTAGAATGAAAACAAATGGCTCATGTTAGCTGTTTATAGCTTAGTCTGTATTTCTTTTCCCTGGTAGAGGCTGGAATTTCATCATCAGGCCAAAGCCTTGTCCAGCGCCCTAGGTATTTTACACCTTGGGTACTGGGATTTACTCATAATATGATCTCTCACTGTCTGTGCCCTTTCAACTGACTGACTTGGGGCAGGAATTGAATGACATCTTGCTCCATGGAGTCCACATCTTGGACTCTTCAAATAGTGGTGAGAACAGAGAGCCTGGAAAGCCACTTTAAAAATTAGGATTATTTACTTTTCTCACTTAGTGGAATAGTATTAGATGGAGTTAATCCTTTTCTGAGGATTCACAGTGTGTGTATTACCTTGCTCTTCTCATTTTTAAAAGCCTCTGTTGTAATACTCGAAGGCACCATACATAGTCTTACTATTAGAAGTCAGATCCTTTTCCAAATATTTGCCAGTGCTCTCTAGCCAAGCTGGTATTTACTCACCTAACTTTAATAATAAATGTTGCCTCACCCACTGTTGCTTTCTCCTTTCAGATTGGCTGCTATGCAGCCATGAAAAAGAAAATCTATGCCATGGGCGGAGGATCGTATGGAAAACTCTTCGAGTCTGTGGAATGTTATGACCCACGGACCCAGCAGTGGACCGCTATCTGTCCACTGAAAGAGAGAAGGTGAGAGAACTTGGATAAGGACTGTGCAGAGCCCCCTTCGCCTGGCTTCTGTTTTTCCCTTCTTTCCAGCTAATCTTTTATTTGACTTGGCATTTGGTTGATATAACATTAAATGAATAAACCATTTCCTGAAAAAGGAAGACCCATGTATTTGTGAAACGTTGAATGGCGCAGAGCTAAAACAAGCGTAGGAGGAATTATGGAATCGGGTCATGAGTTGTAAATCTAATACCTAGTATGCCCTATGTGGCCTTTCAGGTTTGGAGCTGTAGCCTGTGGAGTCGCCATGGAACTGTATGTATTTGGGGGAGTCAGAAGTCGCGAGGACATCCAGGGGGGCGAGATGGTAACCTGCAAGTCAGAATTCTACCACGATGAGTTTAAAAGGTATTTATGAATGGTTTCATGCGGCTTCTGCAACTTTTTCTTTATGCTTTCAAAGGCATGTTTTAGCTTTGTTTAGTTTTGTTTTCAAATTATTTCATTGAATTTATCTATTTATGTCTAATGCATAGTAGATATTTATTCAGTGACTTCAGAAATCTTGGGAACTCATAGGAAAGCCATAGAAAAATGTTTCTAAAATGTAGATCAGACCTTGACACTTTTGATAGCTTTTAGGAGAAAGTTTAAACTCCTTAACTTAGCAGATATGGCCTTTTGTGATTTGGCCTATGTCTACTGTTTCTGCTACTGTTCAACCCAGATGCGTCACTTGAGTCCCACTGAGTGACTTTTTTCCTCCAAAACATGGTATGATTGTCTCAGCTCTGTGCTTTTTTTTTTTTTTTAACATCTTTATTGGAGTATAATTGCTTTACAATGGTGTGTTAGTATCTGCTTTATAACAAAGTGAATCAGTCATACATATACATATGTTCCCATATCTCTTCCCTCTTGCGTCTCCCTCCCTCCCACCCTCCCTATCCCACCCCCCCTATCCCACCCCCCTAGGTGGTCACAAAGCACCGAGCTGATCTCCCTGTGCTATGCGGCTGCTTCCCACTAGCTATCTGTTTTACGTGTGGTAGTGTATATATGTCCATGCCACTCTCTCACTTTGCCTAGAGTCTGTCATACAGAGTGAAGTAAGTCAGAAAGAGAAAAACGAAGACCGTATGCTAACACATATATATGGAATCTAAGAGGAAAAAAAAAAAAAGGTCATGAAGAATCTAGGGGCAAGACGGGAATAAAGACACAGACCTACTAGAGAATGGACTTGAGGATATGGGGAGGGGGAAGGGTAAGCTGTGACAAAGCTCTGTGCTTTTGTATTATTCCTTTTGCCTAATATTTCCCTTCCCATGTTTATCCAGTTAATTTGGCCTCTTCCAAAACTCTGCTTAATTATCACTACCCAGAGAAAGCCTTCTCACGTCTCCCAGGCTGAGTTAGGCTCCTCAATCTGGGATCCTATACATCCCTCTCTTGGATGTGATAGAGTTAACTGAAGCTCCTTCAGGACAAGTTCCAACTCAGCTTTGGGTCCTAGCTTCTGGCATCATACCTGGCCAGTATCAGACACTCAGTAAAAGTGGTGTCAGAGATTCTTAAAACATCTGACAGGCTGCCATATGTCTTATGAAGTAGGCAGCATCCTTCCAACCCCCTCACTTCCCTCCTCTGACACGTTATATTGTTGTAACCACCAAACAGTATTGTTACTGCAGTAATATGTTCAAATCCTACAGGGAAACTGCCATGCTAAAGTTAATATTGTGATAGCATTTCAACTGTGTTACCAGTAGGGGGTGCCAGAATATAATGTTCAAGTTCATATTATTTTAGATAAGGGCAAACAATGAGCAGTTGCCAAGACTTTAGAAATATGTATAAATGTTACCTAACTATTAGTGTATTTTAAATTTAGGATATTTGCATAGCCTTTTTTCCCCCTTTTTCCTTCAATTACAGGGGGCAAACAGTCTTAGGAAAATTTACTAGACAAAGTGTGAGAGCAGTTTGAGAATGCTTGCTCTGGTAGCGGTGGGGGGCAGAATTTCAAGGACTTTTCTACACTTCTCTTCCATAATATGTTACTGCGAGGGCTGACTGTTCAAGGTATGAAGTAGTATATTAATTTCTTACCCAAATGAATCCCAAAACAGTGTGCCCAACCTCATTAACAAGCAGTGGTCAGTACGTTTGGTTTCTGATAAAATATTGTTATAAGCCTTTCTCATAATGACTGAATTACTGTTTGGACAGTGTGAGCTAGAGAGCTATAAACTCGCTTGCTGAAGTAATCAGGGTTGCTTATGGTTTTACCATTTTCTGTCCCTATTTTGATTGTATAGGACTTAAACCTGGCTGTAAAGTTTTTTGTCTGCCCTTGATATGCTATCAATTATTAGAACCTTTAGATTTCTATCAGGTTGTCTCATATTAATATAGTTGATAAGCTTCAGATATAAGTATATTACTTGCTTTCAGTTCATAATTGTTAAACATGAGTATTGCTTCTTCCTTGCTATTTAAAAGCACTTCCAAGTAAAATTTGTATTATCTTTAGTTTGCTTATATTCAAGTTCTCCAGTGTTGATTCACAAATAGAATGAAGAAAGCTTAACTTCTGTTGATATATAGGATTCTTGTTTAGATAACACTAAATATGCATATAACACTAAGTGCCATGTATTAACTCATTGAATCTTCAAAACAACCCTCTGAGATATAGTTACTCTTTTTATTCCTATCTTGCATACGAGGAAACCGAAACACAGAGAGGTTAAGTAACGTGCCCCAAAACACACAGGTAGCAGGTGGCAGAGCTGGAATTTGAACTCGGGCGTTCTGGGCCCCGAGTCCACATTTTCAGCCACCACACAATATTGCCTTAAAAATATAGGCTTTCCAATAAATATCTATAGAAGGAAAAAAAATCTATAAGCAGTTTATTTCTTTAAAGATCAGATGTTTCTAAGTGTGTGATATTTGCATACTCTGGAAACTGTTGCCAGATGAACAACCTGCATTAGATTGGAGACCATTTACTGTTTTTAAGTAATCTCTTGTCTTTCCTGTCTTTGTTCCCTATTTTTAGGTTAAAACTTTCCTGGAAAAATGCCATATCTTACTATTTTCTGTGTTTCTGACTAAAAACAAAACTGTTTGAAGGAAAGCAAAAACAAATTGCCATTATTTATACCAAGTCATGGCAACAACTTCATATATCCAGAAAGACAGTGTATCTATTTCTGTTCCTTGTATATCCCTGTTCTTTTACTCGTACTACCATCCTCCCAGTGGTCCATATTCAAAATAAGGTCATCTTTGATTCTCTCTTACGCTTCACATCTCATGAGTTGCCAAGTTTTTTTCTTTTTTTTTTTTTTTAAACTCTGTAGTATTTTTCACACATCCCCCCCTTTATTTTTCTGCCCCGACTCCAGTGAGCTCACTCTTTTATATGTGCAAAGTCTTCTAACCAGTCTCTCTAATACATTACACCTACTTGTGCTTTTGAAAGATTAATCTGACTTTGGTCATTTCGTTGTGATGGAAATTCTTCCTGTCTCCCCGTTGCTTACCAAGTAAAGATAATAGTATTTAGCCTCCTACCCGGGGCCCTCCATGATCTGAGGTTGAGAAAAATGTTCAGCCTTTTTCACTTTCTTCTTTTCACATGTTCTGTACTCCAGCTCACTTCTTATAGCCATCCTGTGTTTTATTGTCTCTGTGCATTTGCTCAGCCGAGATGCCCTCCCCCTTTCATTTTTATATTATAGGTAAATCATGTTAACTATTCTTTGAAGCCTAGATCGGTCAGTTTCATCTTTTGATGCCTGAATGTATACTTGGATAGACACGTTTGACCACTGGCTGAATCCCCTGTGGTCCTCTGACTTGTGGGTAAGGGACCATTATGGTAGCAAGGGTTAAGTGGAAGTCACTGGAACTTTCCTTCCCTGCCAAGATAGAAAACCAGAAGCAGTACTGCATCCTGAGGAATGTGCAGACATTAGTGCCACCGTCAAAGGCTTGAAAATGCAAGAGTCGTGCTACGTATCATATCCCCACTTAATTCACTTAGAAAAAGTAGAAAAGTCAAGTGGATTTTGGAAAATAACCGTGAGCTCTCATAAACTTAAGCAGGTAGTTAAGCTGATCACAGACTCAGGCCCACGGGTGGGATCTTCATGCAGCACAGTGCCTGGCCTTGGTTGCTGCTGTTGCCTTAGCTGATGCCTTCTCTTCACACCAATCTGCAGCGACCACCAGCAGCTGTTTCTTGTACCTGGCAGGACCAGCGGTACCCCTGTACAGTGTTGCCTCAGGGCTGTGTCAGTTTTGCCGTGTGCAGTATATTATTAGTCCCCAGAGATTTTGATCACCTTGGTGTGCCGTACTGTATTGGTCTGCCCCGTTGACCATGTTACGCTGTTTGGATCTGAGGCTTAGGAAGTAACACACACTACAGATGCCTTTGTAAGACATGTGAGCAAGAGGATGGGAGACGAACGCTGCTCCTAACCAAGTCTGCTTCAGTCATGGTCCAGCCAGGAGACAGAAACCACCCCGTAATCTGCAAGGGAGATTTAATGTATGTAATTATTAACTAGTAAGAGTAGTTAGCTGCTAACAGGTGAGAGGATGCAGAAACAGCCGATGAAGGAAGCGCGACTACAGCCTTTAGGGCTGAGGGAAAGTGCCCCAGGAAGGAGCAAACTGGGAAGAGCCCTCCCTGCCCCGCAAGGCTGGATTCACCTCCGTGGAGGAGGGTGTGCAGTGGCCCCGGACGTGGCAGAGCCCTGGGGCGCCGGGGCCAGAGCTGGTGCGTGAAAGCTGCCTGCTGGCTGGCAAAGGACCTCCCTGAGGGAGAGCCACTCTGGTCCCGCGGCACACAGGAGGCGGCAGAGCAGATGGAGGAAGGGAAAGGCCGCCGACACCAGGGAAGAAGCCCTTTCCTCTCCCCAGCCCTGCAGTCCCGCCAGCGCTCTCTGCACTGCGCCTGCCTTCTCAAAGAACCAGCTACGCACTGATGTTCATTTTCTCCACTGTGTGTTTTCTGTTTCATTGATTTCTCCTCTTGTCTATATTATTTCCTTCCTTTTACTTACTTTGGGTTTATTTTGTTCTTCCTTTTCTAGCTTCTTCAGGTAGCATATTAGATTTTTTTTATTTCTCTGCTGCGGTCTCCTCTCTTTTTATTATAAGCATGTTTTCCTTTCCCTCACTGAGCATCGTTATGGTAGCTGCGTTCAGGTCCCTGCCTGGCAGATAATCCCAGCATCTGAGTCATCTCAGAGTTGGCGTCTGTTGATTGTTTATTTCCTTGCAAAGGGGTTTTCATTTTTCTGGCTCTTTTGTTGAGTAATTCTGGATTGTGTCCGGGGCGTTGCGAACGTGACATTGTTGAGGCCCCGAGGTCTCTTGCTGCTGCTTCAGAGACTTGCTCCGGGCATTTAGCAGACAGTGGGCTTGGCTAGACTCATGGAGCCTCAGGTGCAAGCATTCGTGCGTGGATCCAGTGTCAGTCAGACGTGACTCAGGCGGATGCCCGTCCGTTTAGGGGCTCTTCTGTACCTCCCATCTTTCTGAGACCCCCGCATGCTTCAGTGATCCTTGTTGCCCCAAGATGCTCGCCCCTGATTCCGGTGGCCAGAAAGACGGCAGGGTTTTCCCTAGGGCTTTTGTTCCCCAGAGCTGCCAGCCCCAGGCTGCCTTCAGACGGAGCTACCAGGGAACTGGAAACTCATTCCATGTGGGTGCTTGTTCAACTTTCAACTTCTTTCCCAAATCTGCTTGCTTCTGCTCAGTCTCCAGAGCCCTCAGGCAGTCTGACTCCTGTGTTTTGTCTGTCTAGAGTTCGTGGCTGCTTCTTGTGGGAGGCTCAGCCGAGCCCTCACTGAAGCTCGCTCTCCCCTCCCTCTCTCCTTCCCACCTTCTCTCCTTGCCTGTCTTACCCCTCCTACTCGGCTCTCTCTGAAGCTTGCCCCATTTTAAAGTTTCCTTTGAGGGAGGGGGGATTCTTAATTCTGGGTTACCAGAGGACACATCACTGTAGCCTCCAAGTCCTGAGGAGCCCACGTTTGAGAACAGTGTAATAAAGGCATAATATTGCCTTGTCCATTACAAAAAATTACTGCTACTTCACGATGCCTGCTATGTACTAGACACTGTGCAAAGTACTTTACATTGGCTGTTCCATTTCATCCTCACAGCAGACACCTGAGCTTGGTGATGGCGTCCCCACCTTACAAATGACGAAAGAGAGACTGGGTTAGCTCAGTCGTCCAAGGTCAACGAGGTGATAAATGGTAGAGAAAGAAATGCAGAACTACATGCCATTTATACCATTTTTAAAAGCAGCAGCTAAATATATGATCCAATTAAATTCTCATATTTTATGTACTTTGAAGCCTCAGCATTATATAAAATAGATCACGTAGGATTATTTTTCTGAAACCCAGGAACTCTGAATCACTGATCTGCTTTGGACCAAATTTGGTAGACAGTCTACATAGACCAATTTCTTCAGCTTTGTTGAATTATTCCAGGGAGGAATTATGTTGAATTCTCAATGCTACAAAATTACTGAGAAATGCCCTTGTATTCTGATGTGTTCTTTCAGTAGATAATCTAGTCGCGTATGCCTTAATTCAGAAGAAGTGCCAGCTACCTTGTGGGCGTGCCTGTGGCCCTGTTGGTGGACTTGCTGGAAGGGTTGTATGCCTCTCCAACAGGGTCATCCTGGGAGTGGCTCAGCTGCAGACAGGGCAGGGGGATGCTCATCAGCTTTGTGTGATTCAGGACCTGGGAAGAATCTAAATGTCGAGGTTTAGTTATTTATGTTTAGCCTTGAAGACATAAAATACGAACAAACCAGTTACTGTATTTGACATTTTTCAAACTTTTTCTTTCAAAGGCCTGTTCGGGTCCCCATTTTCACTTTGCAGTGAGAGCTCTTAGATGTTCCCCTTTTCCTATTTATTAGAGGCATCTCGGAGGCAGGGGCCAAACTGAACTCCCAGTCCCAGCAAACTGCTTGATTCCAATCAACTTTCAGATGTTCGAGGAATCGGATGTTAGGTAAAGGTACTCAGGAATATGGCAGCTTTACAGCAGCTTTGCTTCTGAGTTGTTCCATGATCTTGGACAAATCATTCTGCTTCTGGGTTTCTTGGGATTAAAAATACGGAAGCTACTACTTTATATAACAGTCTGGGAAGAGTGCTCATTGAAATAAAAGTGCTGTTCTTAGTGAAATAATTTTACATTTGTATTTAACGTCAAGATGCTGTAGACCTTAGCCAGTGGCTTCTTGGACACTTGATGGCATAAGGTTAGACACATGGGAACAGTGCCAGGGCATCTTCGTGCTCTGATGGTGAGTGGAGGCCCAGACACTGGTAGTTCTGAAGGGTTTAGATACATTTCCAAGATCTGACTGAGGTCTGCTCTGACCTGGCTATGCCTTTAGCTATTAAAGGGAAATTGTTTGGTCAGATTACCTTAAGTAAACATTATTACATAGCAGAGTCATTTGTTTTTGTTTTTGTTTTAAAGCAAAAAAAAACCCTTTTATTTTGGAATAATTTTAGACTTGTAGAAATGTGGCAAAAATAGTCAGAGTTCCCAAAAGCTTCTCCCAGCTTCACCCAGCTTCTCCTAATGTTAACATCTTACATACCATAGTACAGATGTCAAAACCAGGATACTCACTCACATAGGTACAGTATTATTAAGTCAACTACAGACTTTATTCAGATTTCACCAGCTTGCCCACTAATATCTTTTTCTCTCTGCTCCGGGATCCGATCCAGGACCTGACATGGCTTTCAGTTGTTGAGTTTCTTTGGTCTCCTTTAATCTGTGACGGTTCCTCAGTCTTTCCTCGTCCTTCATGACCTTGACACCCTTGAAGGTTACTGGTCAGTTTTTTACTAGGATGTCTCTTCATGTGGGTTTGTCTCATGACGTCTTGTGAGGAGGCTGAGGTTGCACGTTTAGGCCAGGACTCCCACAGAAGTGCTGCTGGGCCCTTCTCAGCCCGGCGTCGGGGGAGCATGACGTCGATAATGTCTCGTTACTGGTGGTGCTAATCTTGACGACTTGGTTAAGGTGGCATCTTCTGGGTTTCCCCATTGTAAAGTCACTATTTCTCCCTTTGTAATTAATGAGTATCTTGGAAGAGAGAATTTGAGAATATGGGAATATACTGTTTCTCCTTAAACTTTCACCACCAATTTAGCATCATTGGTGGACTGGCCTTGCAGTAGTTATTCCTGTGCTGTTTGCCTAGTGGTGATTTTTCTGCTTCCCTCATTCCTTCTACCTTTGTCAGCTGGAATTCTGTAAAGAAGACCTGCCCCTTCTCCCTATTTTTTTTTAATGTTTTGAGTCATTTGTTTTTGTCAGTGTGGACTTATGGATATTTATTCTATGAGTTGTCTGTCCAGGACTGTCATTATTTATTGTGTTGCTCCAGTTGTTCCCACCGTGGCCATTGGGAGCTACTGTGTATCAGCTCCACTGTCCTTCTGACACAACTCATCCTTCTTTAAGCTCTTCCTATGTGGCAGCACAAGATGATCCAGGCTCATCTTGTATTTTCAGCCTCTTCTGTGGAATCAGCCACTTCTTCATGGAGCCCTGGCTCCTTTTAGTGGCTATTAAATTGATTTTCAACGGAAGTACCAAGCAATTTAGTGGGGAAAGAAACGTCTTTTCAGCAAGTGATGCTGGAACAACTAGGTATCTGTATGGGGGAGAAAAAGGACTTGACTCTTATACCTCATACCATACACAAAAGTTAACTTGAAATGTATCTTAAGACCTAAGTGTAAAAACTGAAACAATAAAATTTCCAGAAATTTTCATTTAAAAAACCTTTGCAACCTTGGAGTAGGCAAAGATTTCCTAGGAGGACATAGAAAACATGAACTATAAAAAGAAAAAAATGATAAACTGGAATTCATCAAAATTAAAAAACCTCTGTTCTCAAAAGTCCCCATTAAGATAATGAAAAGACAGTCTACATGCTGGGAAAAAGATTTGTGACACATGTATCCAACAAAGAACTTGTATCCATAAAATAAAAAGAATCTTAAAATTTAATAAGAAGACAGAAAAGCCAATTTGAAAAATGAGCAGATCTTTGAGCAGAAATTTCACAAAAGCAGATACATAAAGTGTCCAGTAAGCACATGCAGAGATGGTTAGCACCATTGGTCTTCAGGGAAA
The DNA here is from genome assembly GCF_009873245.2 of Balaenoptera musculus. Classification (NCBI taxonomy): domain Eukaryota; kingdom Metazoa; phylum Chordata; class Mammalia; order Artiodactyla; family Balaenopteridae; genus Balaenoptera; species Balaenoptera musculus. Next base: position 53,557,861 of record NC_045803.1, read on the forward strand.
AGCACACCACTCATATGGCTAAAATGAAAAAGACCGACGGTACCCGAGCTGGCAGTAATGCCGAGCAGTTGGAGTTTTCACATGTTGCTCGTTGGAATGCAAAATGGCACAACACCTTGGAAAACAGTGTGGTGTTTTCTTATCAAAGGAAGTATACCTTTAACCATATAACCAAGCAATTCCATGACGTAAGCCCACAAAAGAGCTTTGCTCCCTCAATTCCAAAATAGCTTCACTCACAATAGCCAGACACTGGAGGCTGCCCAAATGAACCTGAACAGGTGAATGGGTAACAAATTCTGCTGTACCATGTAATGGAATCCTGCTTAAGATAACAAGAAATGAGATAACGATGAAGCCACAGCACGGATGAATCTCCTTCACACTGTGCTGCATGAAGGAAGCGGACTGAATAGTGCACTCTATGATTCATTATATGCGACGTTCTGGAACAGACACAACTAAGTCTTCAGTGACAGGAAGGAAATGAGTGTTTCACCAGAAGAGGGGTGTGGGTGTCATGCCTTGTACTGTAGGTGGCTCACTGAGTTTTGTCATCTCAGTCTGCTGAGATGTCGTGGACACCCTTTGACCTCCTTCATTCTGTCATTCTGTCCCTCTGTTTGTCCTCAGGTGGATCTATCTTAATGACCAGAATTTATGCATCCCCGCCAGTTCCTCTTTTGTGTACGGAGCTGTCCCCATAGGAGCCAGTATCTATGTCATCGGAGATCTTGATACAGGTCAGAATGTTACAGTGATCTTGTCGGAACCGTTTCCCGGTGATTCCGAGGCACGGTGTGTCACCTCTGCTTATTCTCACGGCGCAGGTACCAATTACGACTACGTGCGCGAGTTCAAAAGGAGCACGGGAACCTGGCACCACACCAAGCCCCTCCTCCCCTCCGACCTCCGCCGCACCGGGTGTGCAGCCTTACGTATTGCGAATTGCAAGCTTTTCCGCCTGCAGCTTCAGCAGGGCTTGTTCCGCATCCGCGTTCACTCACCTTGACGGGGCCGCGGCGCGGAAGCGGAGCTCCTGACCAAGCGCGCCGGGACGCGGCGCTCTGCGAGGGGACAGAGATGGCAGGCGACCCTTGCTCTGCGCCGGCCTCTGTGCGGTAACGCGAGTGGTTTTGTAATGCTTAGAAGCCTGGGCTTCCAGCTCTTGTTCGGGAGAACACGTAACTGCTGAAAAAAAACGAGGAAGAGTCAGTTCCTCCAGGAGATGTGCCCCTAGACCAACCGGGCTAGTCAGTGTCAGAGGAAAAGGGAAGTGGGAATCCGTGTCATGTAAAATCAGGAAGTTACAGCACCAAGGTGCATGTTCCCCGCGGGGAGCTCACGTCTGGCTGACCGCTGTGTTCGAGTACCTGGCTTTGGTTAACAAACGAGCAAACATGCATATATCAACATATCCAAACATACCGGGATTGCTTTTCCACTGCACTTGGAAGGAGATATTATGCCTAACTCTGCCCAGCAATTTAAGGTTTGTGCCTAAAATGTTAGATTGGACTCAATGCCAGTTAGTCTCCACTTACTACTAGTTCTCTGTCCTAAGAATCTTTTTTAAACTAAATTATGATGAATGGAAACTAAGATAAAATTTCTCTTTTATGACATTCTATCTTAGTAATCCAAAAGAGTCAATAAATTAAGGAGTCAGGTGGCAGCCTTCCTGTGAATTTAAAGGAAGTTGCTGACTTCTGTGTTAATTCAGATGAAGATGTGTCATGCCGTCATTTCTGGGGTTGTGAAGGATCTCATGCAGTGCCAGTCTTCCTTTCCAACTAACCAGAACTGTTTTATAAATATGAGGATGTTAATGAGTAGGAGATTTTGTAAAAGAAGGACCTGAGCCGGACAAATAATAAAGGTCTGCTATGACCAAAAAAAAAAAACGAAGTCCAGAGAAAATATATAGGGATCAAAAACTTTTAAAAGTAATCTGTCTGAAAGCACACGAACTCTTGTCTACTACTGTCTAGGATTTGAAAACGTGTCTTGGAATGCAAATCCATGTTAAGAATCTAGTCTTTGTAGCAGAATTTTCTCAACGCCGTTCACTAGTACGAGTTTCAGACAAATTACATTACAAGTAAAGGTTGGCTGGTAGAGTAAACTACCTCAACTTAATTTCATTCTGTTCGTTTAGAGCAAATTAATCCTTTCCTCCTTCTCTCCCTCTCACTCCCATGTCGACCCACATAACCCCACTCCCAAAGGGAGAAAAAGTCTGTCATTAGTGGCACTTACCTTGTAAGATATTTTGTTTTCCATTCGAATTATACCACCTTAGTGTGAAACCAAGGAGTTCAAAGTGCTTGATGACTTCATCATTTGAATTTTATGCAATATCAAATTTCTAATCAATTTAATATAGAGCTCTTCATTTCTAATTGTTTTCTACAGCTTCCCCCCCCCCCTTAGTATATGGCTATAAGAAGCAGCATTTAGTCTTAATGATTAATAAATGTATAAGTGTATCCTTTGGTTATAAATTTGAGAATAGAAATTTCTCCTAGAAACTTCCTTCCTGGAATGTCTGTATGCTTTTCCCATGCATATGAAACATCACTTGTCTTTTCCCACCCAGGAACAGTAGAAGTCAATCCAGTGCTAGAAAAGTCACTGAGCAGCCTTGTCTGTGGGAATTCTAAAGAATGTTGTGTGTGCGCATTAACTCTCCATCCTGGCAGAGACATGGGTAAAAGGAGGTACAGGGTTTTCCTCTTCTCTATCAGAGGCACTGGGCCAGATTTGCCAGCCATTCACATAACAGTCAGATTTGACACGTAAGTCAAAGCCAGCCTCTTTGCTTTGTACCGTGTACCAGTCAGCTGTTGTCTGCACGCTTTCCCCAGGATACCTTGGATGTCTTTTAATCAAAGCAAACTGCATGGCCACTGCAAAGAAAGAAAACTTTCTTTGTACAACTAGATGTTAGTTTTAGAGGAAATAAATTTCTGAAAAAGTGGATTTTCTTTGGTAAAATGTCCCATACAGAACAGAACCTTGGCCTTCAGAAGCCACAGCTGAGATACATTAAAGTGGTAACTGATGTCCTATTAAAGCCATGACAGTCAGCAATTCTCTTTTCTTTAATTACTGAAATTTAAAGTCCTTCCCAGGCTACGCCAGGCCTCTCCAAGGAGACAGTTCATTGTTTAGGAGTGAATGGGTCCCTGTTGCAATATTATCAGTGCCTGCATGACTTGGTCAATTCATTTTATAAAAGCAGTTTGTTTTTTTTTTAAATTTAGTTCATTGACACTGTAGCTGCAGAAATTAGGTAACTTTTTTTAAAATAAATTTGCCACATAATATGGGATGCAATAAACAAGAAAAGCTGCTAAGTGCCAAACTGTTATTTTACTATATATAAATATAAAAATATTACATTGAAGTGTAGGGATGTATTTAATTTTATTATGTTCCAAAATTAATCATGACTTTTTTGTAAATTACAGTTACTTTAGTATCGTGAAAAAATTTTTAACTCATTTCACACAGGTTTGTGTTTTAACCATCCATTTATGCCTTGAAATATCCTTTCTTGGTAAATTTTTGATACTTCTTTATCCATTAGGCACTTTTATCAGGTGTGTGTTGGAAATTAGTGGCGAAAGATAGATCTTAAAATTTTAAATACAGTATCTTTGGGGGAAGTGCAATTTATTTTCATTATCCGCCAACAGAAGGAAAGTTGTCTCAGCTTAGAGTAATTTAAAGGATTTCTTCTAGGCTACGGTCTAAAGTAGGTTTGTTTGTTTCTTTGTTTAACACATCCAAATACAGATTTTTTTTCAAAGATTTAAGTGTTTAATTTAAAATGAAGTTTTAAATTTTTTTGTGATAGTGCTTATATCCTGTGAGATGTAAAAGTGTGAGAGAGTGTGTGTGTGAGTGTGTGTATGTGTGTGATGTGACTAGGTAAGTCTGTTTGTATATGTTTACCTTTGGAATTGTCGTTCCAAACTACATATATTATTGTCTCCTGGTGCTTCAGATAAATTCTTGAGCCTGTGGTCCTTCAGTTTATACTACTGTGTTAAACTCATGTTGAGTGTATATATTGATGTATTTGTAGTTTGTAGTAAGTTTTACTGGGCGTTTGCATTTCTTTTCTTTAGCATATTAAAAGCAGTGTTAGTGTTTACCAACTCATAGTTGCTATGTTATAAAGATTTGGCCTAAGAAATTTCTAAATTCATCAGTTCTTTTACTGCTATGAGGAGTTGATAGCTGACGGTAGGCTTTTTTCAAACTGTGCAACCACCAAAAAAGAGTATTTGGGGGATGTTGGAAGGCATATTGTTCGTCTTGAAGTGTTCTGTTATCTTTCACTACCACGTTAATGATGGCACTTTCTTCGGTGATGCTTTGGAAGTGCCATTTTGTCATTTATGAGTGAGGAGTTCCCTAGGCAATGCATGGGAGATATATCGTTTATATTGATGTGGTAAAGACAGGGCTCCTTTGCTGTGGCACTGCAGTTACTCAGGGTAGCAAGTTAGGTTTTTAGAGAAATGTGTTAGCTGCTTAGGTCCTTTGGGGTTCCGTTTGGTGTGTTCCTGCTTCATTGCACCAAACCAGGGATCTCCAGAAGTTTTCTGAGGAGCATTAAAAACACTGCAGCATTACCTTCCAGAATGTTGGCTTTCTTGATTCAAGAGGAGGCTGCCTGTGGTCAGATGAAGACATGTGATTATCTGGGGAAAGAATGAGGTGGCACTTTCACCACGTCAGTTTTGAAGGTGCTGGAACCCCCGTACAGAGCACCCCGTGGAAGGGAAGGGAAGGGTGAGGCTGCTCTGGTTCAGCGGCTGCCCCTGGAGCCGTGAGAGGAGAGACTCCAGCCGGCACGGAAAAGCCCGCCCTGGGTTTCATCAACAGTGTCGATTGAGCACCTACTCAGAATTCTGCTTGGGTTTCTGGGGAGCTTCACAGTGAGGCAGATGAAATCCTGCCCTCCCTCTAGACTGTAAACTCCTTGTGGGCAGGAACCCTACTTTAGTCTTCTGCTAATCCTAGTGCTTGGCACACAGTAGGTAAGTCAATAAATGACCAATGAATACAGTGTCCTTGTGATCCAGGTGACGTTCTTCGCAGGATTGAAAGGGACTTGCTTTTAAATGAGAAACTTTGCACACAGATAGGTCGGCCTCATAATACAGAGTAGGAAACCAGTACAGAATAAAAAATGCAAAGTGCCTGACTTATATGTGACGCACAGCTCTGTGGTCTCCATATGTTCTGGAGGATTTCTGAGACCCTGTACTCAGCACACCCAATAATGTTTACCACATCTAATGTTGGGTTTTGTTCACTGCTTTTTATATGGGGCTCAAAATCTTTTCCAGAACGTACTGCTTTGATCCTCACGTCTCTGTGATGGGGTGCAGTGCTCGCCATTGGACAGAAAGCAGCCTTTGAGGCCCAGTGGATACAGCTTCATTCCCCGCTTCAGATGTGAGTAGAAGCCAAAAGGTGGAATCTGGTCTTTGGATTATCAATTTCACTGTTCAGTGTATTAGAATATCACTTAATTTTTTAGGCATACAAGTATTTTTAATCATATAACCATTTATGGTATAACTTAAACCCCCAAACATATCCTTTGCAAGTTGCACAAATATAAACTAAAAGATCTTTGGTTTTCTTTGTCATTTAGCTGTGGGAAATTTAAGAATTTACTAAAGTTGTAAGAACAGAAGTCATAAGCGTTTGTGTTTGAGAGAGAAGCTGTTTTTACTTTTAAAAGCTGAAGCTTCATTTATCCTTCCCTTTCTTACCACATGTAATCAGTAAGGGAAAAGATACTGTGTCTTAGAATGTGGAGGAAAGCATTTTGCTGGCTTTCTAGTAATCCCTGAAGTATTCCCTAGAGCTGGTTGATGGAAGTTTATGGTACAAGGGTGAGGAATGCCCCACTTGCCCACATTTGAGGGGAACGTGAACTCAGGTGAGTTAATCCTGCCTGCTGGCAGCTGAGTCCTCCTGGTGTTGAACTGGAGACGTCCTCTATTTTTTGGCAAACCAGCTAGTAAAAATTCTAAATTTTTTGTAATTTTTTTTCAGAGGTAATTCTATTATTTTAATTTTAAACATATCTCAACTTGGCCTCTGCAGTATGTGACGTGTGAGAAGCTCAGATGTAACTCTATATTCTTTGGACTGATGCATACTGATTAGGAAAGTTAGTTCTTTTTCAATTCTATCATTGAAGTTCTCTAAGCGAATGGATTTTTAAACTCCTTCCCTTTCTTATGAAATCAAATATCTAATAACATTGCATAATTATCTAGTGAGAAATGTCTATTGCCTTCTCTTTTTCACGTTGAGATAAAAACTAATCTTTTAAAATTGCTACTCACCTGAAATTTAGGCTAATTATAATTTTTTTTTTTTTTTTTTTGATATTGACGTCCTCATGGCCCAACAAAGTTGTTGTAAACTCTTAAATCACTGTGATCTGAATTAGAGAAGGTGCAGGTAGGAGGGGGTGACAGCCCACGAAGTCTGGGTACACATTGCGTAAGATGACGTGGAAAAAGCTTAGCCACTTCCTGTGACCCAAGTAAATGAATGGCCACTTCAAATAATTCAGATCCCGAGTGGCTGTAGGTTCATCTTTCTTTCTGGTTGGTGAATTATATTTGTTAGAACTTTATTTTTAGCATGTCAGTACAGCTTTTTAAGTACCTTATTTTTATTCCTCTCACTCATCAATTACACACAAGGTGTACCTTAGAACCTTGGGTTAAATTTTTTCAAGTTAAACCGAGGAATTTGGTTCACAGGTTGCTTTATCATGTTTCCTGTTTAATCGGATGAGAATTACACATGCACTTATTCCCTTGTTCTTCGTGTTTATAGGAAAGACGCTGTTCTCGGCTACCTCATTATGTAGTGTTGTGCTTGATCCCCTGCCAGTTTAGAAGAATTCAACACATTCTGTCCTTTAACAAAAGCCTGGAAACAAGCAGTAAGTGGCCTTGAGGAATACAATTCTCTAAGGCGTAGTTTCCATTTTACTGCTTTTTTTTTTTTAATAGGCACTTTTAATCAGGAGGAACAGTAATTCTCCTAGAGCTGCTGCAAAGTGATTACTTGAAACTCAACTTGAACTTTAAAGAGTCTTTACAAGGCTATGTTTTCATAATGTAGAAAAGTAGTATATTTAAACACCACTGCTGTGTAAGATAGAGGGCTTCATTGCCATCGTCATTCATATCAGACAGGAAATCTTGTCTGTCTGTAATTTGACCCAGTGTTTGGGATTTGGATGCTTGGGGCTACTGTTCTTCATATTCTGTAAGGTGCTATTGGGAGCAGTTTAAGGGTCTGTTAAGTGTAGTTTCATGAATTTGTTTCCCAAGAATCTTAATTTTGATGAAAGTATAGCGTTCATCAAGAAGTTCCTCTTCTCTTTTAGTTCTGATAACCTGGGGTTTTAAAATGAAACTCTGAAAGTGCAGGGTTGAGTTGACCAAACAACACAGAACTGCATTACACTTAAAATCACGAGTGATCGGGTTTGTTTTGTGTGTCAGTGGAATGTCCCCAGCTTCCTCCCCTACGCACCATCTGCACAGGGCACGTGTGGGTGCTGTCCTCGCCAGCATGTGTCAGCCTACCTGGCTGGTGAGTTAGGGGGAGCTGCGGGGCCCACCACTCCTCGTAGACAGACCTTCCCTTCCGGGGGTGATTTCTTATAGGAATTACCCAATACCCTTCATGGCCAAAAAGAGTTATGCCCATTCCTAAAAACCTAGCATACTAGGAATAACTTACATACCAGGTGAGATCTAAAACCTTAACTGTCCCTGTGCATTAAGATTTAATGGATGTGCTTGTGCTTTTTAGACTAAAGGGCTTGCTCCTGACAGCAGTATTCTGGCGAAGTCCTCCTCGGGTGGATCTAGCCGTCGGCCATGAGGCATTCCCTTAGGTGGTTTCCAACAGAACCAAGGTTCACCCATCTAAAGCCCCAAGCTTTTGTATTGTAATTGTTTTGAGGAAAGTATCTGTGAACATCCTCTGTACTGTCCCAAGTGAACCCAATGGTCGTGAGCACGCGTGGGCTTCAGGGCCGGGTGCACGTGGGTTTGGAGATGCTGGCCTCTGGCTGCTTCGTGAGCTTCAAAGCCCTTTACCCTGTAGAAAGAGATGATGGGTGTTTACCTGCTAGGGTTGCTGTGGGGAATCAGTGGGGTAAGGACGGTGAGAACTTGGTGTCTTGCACACAGATGGGGTGGTTGGGATCTCAGCTGCCATTGCCGCCCGTCTCAGCCTCTAGTCACTCGTGGTCTCAGCTCTCGCCCTTCGCTCAGTTGTCCCCACCCTTAGTGCTCTCTTCATTCTCACGTCTGCCACCACAATACACAAGTAAATGCATATTTGCACTTCCAAAATTATTTATTTTCTGGGTCCATGACTCCGTTCTCCTCCTACTTCTCTAAGACCTCAATTCGAGGTAACTCTAGACAGCGGAAACACCCCAAAATATGTGTTTAGAATATTTAGAGTGGTTATAAATATCCCTTATTTCAGGGTTTGCCTAATGAAGTACTCTAATAATATTTAAAACTCTTTCCTGAAGTTGAATTTTTCTGTTTTCCTAAAATATTAAAGGTAGTAGTCTATATTAGTCCAATAAACTGGATGTTTTCTAGATCTCTGTTTGAGATCAGTATACCTGAACTATGTTTTCTGAACTTGGATGTTATGTGGAACCTAAAAACAAACAAACAAACTTTGTGTTACGTGTGTGTGTGTGTGTGTGTGTGTGTGTGTGTGTGTGTAGAACTTCTGTACCTTCAGGTAAAGAAGGGTTATTTAACAAAGTGATACCAAAAGTGAGCTACTTAATCCTTTTATAAAATCACTTCCTTTCCAGTTCAGATTACAGATTGGTGAATTTAGTGGTACGTGATATACCCAGCTTATCTTGACTTCAGTAAGACATTTGATAAAGTCATTCTTGATATTTTTGTGATTGAGAAAAGGAAGTAGAAATAGGTTTAAAAGGGCTGAGAAATACCCAGGCAGTGTTGATAGGAACGGGCCCTTGTGTCAGCACGGATGGGGGTAATCTAGCAGTATGCGTTTTTAACGTTTTCACTAGTAACTTGTATAAAACTATAGATGGCGGAGGAAAGTGTTGGGTGTTAGGGTCTGCAGTGGTTTTTTTACAGTCTAATAACATGGCTAAATATAGTCTTATGTTTAGGTTCAGAGAAGGTAGTTCCCAATTGAAAGGGAAAGAAAAAAATGTGTGTGTGTGGGGGGGGGAATCATTGATAATTTGAACATAAGCCAACTGTTTAAAAAAATAGTGCCCTTGTCTGTGTGGGGGGCTGGTAGCCCGAAGAGGAAGTCTGTTCCGTCCATGTGATGCATTGATGGGCCCTGGGAACTGCACTGAGCTGCCGGCTCCGGGCACCAGCGCCTGGGAGGCCGCCCGGGGGATGACAGCCGCGGTGGTGGGCTCTCTGGAGGCCTCAGGCTCTGGCCTGCTGGGGGAGCTTTAGAAGGAGCAGATGTGCGTGCCCCAGAACGCCTTGCTCAAGCCGAGAGGCAGAAACTATAGAGGCAGAATGTTTCTGTCGCTCTTAGAACTTTCTAGAATTGCCTCGTGATGAAATGGGTGCCTCCTGTGGTTCTGAGCGCTCAGCTCTGAGAATCACCCCAAGGATGCCCCCCTGCAGCTGGGACTAGCGGGTGTGACAGGGTCAGCCACGGGAGTCTTGCACGGTGACAGGATGTTGTCACAGGCTCCAAAGCTCCTTGCAGACAAGAGGTTCTGTGAACAGTTTAGTAAAAAAGGAGGGGGGGTGGGAAATAACATTTGTATTTTAGCTTTCACATTGTTTTTGAGGAGAAGGGCCTTTGTTCCTCCTGACGTGTGCTCTCTCCCCGCCTCCCTCCCCTCTGTCCTCTCTGCCCGCTCACTGTCTCCTGATTGCGGCCACCGGCCCACGGCTACAGCCAGCTTCAGCGGAACCTTCAGAAATAGACGTACTTCTAGAGATTTCCCTAAAACCGTATTGTTAACTACAGTGATTCTTGCTGTTTATATACTCTTTGTTCTAAATCCCTCAGTACCTCTGCAGACTTAAGAAAGCTGATAAGTAAAAATCAGACTCTTCTAAGCGGGTCCTGGGACGCCGTCGAGGGCACCGTGCGGGGGGGCGGGGGGGAAGTTGGGTCGGCTGACCTCTCCCAGCCCCTCCCAGCTCCAGGAACGGCCACCTCGCTGATGGGTAACTTCGTCATCCCTGGAGAAGCGTTTCCAGAGGACCTGCTTCCTCTCGGGTTCTGTCCCTTGCTCTCCTATGAAAGCCCCTGCAGTCTTCCTCCCGGTTGTCGGGGCTGCAGGGGCGCCACTCCCCCTCTGTGTCTCCTCCCGACCCCACCTGCCCCAAAGCCCAGGGACTGCACAGAGGCTGGGGCAGGCACGCAAGTCCAGGTCCAGGTCCGAGGGAGGGAGCTCTCCGCGTTGTTCTCTGGGTGTGTGCCTTCTCCCCATCCCCTCGGTCGTCTTCACTCACGGGTAACCCTTTGTTTGGACCAGTGTTCACTTTCCTCCCCATGTCCCATTGTGCCCGCACAGACTGCGGGTGGGATCTCCCAGGACATAGGCCCTTCCTGCAGTTGGCACTTCTTTCTGGGAGGTTGAGGAACTTTAGTCAAGATGGGAGGAGGTATTTTGGTTGCGTTCTGAAGCGTAACCTTATTTACCTACTTTTCTTGGCAATCGCATCCTCACCTGCCCTCTGTTCTCATCCCGTGGCCTCTCCCAGTCTGGTTTTTTAACTGCTTGAATTATGTATCCAAAAGAGTGGGGGGCGCGCTTCTGGTTCCCCAGACTGTTAACCTAAAAACATGTGTTGAAAAAGCATGCTTCCGGGAGCCCTCACCTGGCCTCTGTGACCAGCACTTTCGGCCGCCAGAGAGCCAGAGCGGTCGCCCAGGCCGGGCAGCTCCCAGAGTCTGCGCTACTCTGCTCCTCGCACTGAGAACCGGCGGGGCCCAGAGCCTCCCGCCCAGGCATGGCCAAGTGCGTCTCTGCGGCTCCTTAAGCAGCTAGACTGGAACAGCCTCCCCGGGGCCCTGGGCAGCCTCACCTTCCACACCTGCCCCGGAGGTTCTTAGGGCTCCTGTCTGAGCCAGGAGCAGGGACCCCAGATGCCAGCACCCAGCTGCCAGGCGCCGTGCGGGCTCCGCCTCGTCCTTTCCTCTTATCTAGCTCTGATTAAAAACACACTGCACTCCAAATTGTGAATAGGATCGGAAATTAGAATTCCTCATTTACAGTAAGAGAGAGACCATCTTTACGTATTTTTTTCAAAAGGAATTTTTGCTTCAGAAAACACTCCAGAAAGTAAATGTATTCTCGTTAATCTAAGCGTATGCTCACCGAATTGGACTCTATGCTCTGTGTAAAAGTACGTAGGATCTGGTACGTGGGGCAGGAGGGTCTGTATCATCAGCTTAAAAACAAACCTTCAGTGTCGGTGGGTTTACAGCTTTGTTTTCCTATAGGGGACCTCAAAATTCAAGTTTTACGTGAAAACAGAGATCAGCCAGGTTCCGTGGGGTAGATGATTTTATGGTGGGAAATGTCTCAAGTGGCCTTTAGTTGAGAAAAGCACAGGCGCTTTAGCAACACTAGCTTCATTAAATATCAGTGGCTTTTTCTGCTGATGGGATTCTTTTCATTTTGACTCATCTGTAACACAGCCTTTGTTTGGTTCCTCATTCCTGTACCCCTTCAAGTCGCCAGTGACATAGCGATACTTGTTTTGTGTTCAGTCATACCACTTGTGAATTGTGACGACCATGAAAAAATAATCATGTTTTCGGCAGAACTTTTTGAACACCTGTCGCGGCCCGTTCTGCACTTGCATCAGCAGAGCTGGGAGTGATGAGTGGATTTAACAAAAGCACCTCCCTCCTCCACCCCTTCCCTCCCATCCTCATCAGAAACTATTGTAGAAGTACCTCAAGCAGGCTCTGGCAGACTTCATTTTCACACTGTATGTTCCTGGTGACAGAGACGCTCGTACCTATCTGTGAATGGGGTCCATCCATCACTCATTCTAAAACGTGTAGATTCATTCCTTTTCTCTCACCGATCCCAGTCTTCCGCTGTGAGAGAAGACTACCAAGGGAACTCCTTGAAACAGGGCCATAAATTCAGTTTGACTTTCCCAGACTCAGGGCTGATCTTCACAGTGGGCCCTGGTCTGGCAGAACAACCAGCGACACTCCTGTTGCCTGGTTGCCTGTGCGGCACCAGCCGCCATATGTGACAGTCGCCCTTGTCAAGAACCAGTTTTCAGCACACTCTTGTTTTGTCATTTTGATGCTTTTAATACCATAAAGCCAAGTCCATGAATACCAGATTCCCAAAATACCATATCAAAATTCATCCTCTTAAACGCAAGTCTTTGTTTAATTAACATATCTATATTTTCTGACATGGTACATACAGAAGAGTTTTTAATTTAAATCCTGCAGCTTTTATTATCTGGTAAGATTCCAAGTTGAGCAGTCAGTCTACTTAGACGTGTATTCAGATGAGGGTTACGTGTGTTCAGATGAGGTACCTCGATCTTTAAAGAAAGACCTACTACTGAAAAAACCAGAGATTTGCAATGAAATATACATAAGCTAGACAAAAGACATGCTATGGAAAGTTCAAAATATTTCAAGTACTGGGAAGTTGCAACTTGTAGAATTATCCTCCCCGAATTCAGTAGGATAGCAGAGAAATTGTGCTAATGTGATTTCATTGAAACGTCACGTCTCAAACATCCTGTGGTACAAGTGTATTCATTTGTTCTGTGGAGTAGTTTTCTATTCCGTTGCTGGTATGAAATTTTAGTGAAGTTGAAGTAATTTTGAATTAGTAACCTTTCTTACAAAGTTGCTTTATGGTTTACAAGTAATACTGATGCAAAGAGGCTATGTTAACTTTCTTAAAATTAAGTAGCACGCACTTTGTTTACCAGCTTTGGTTTATTGTGGGGTAACTACGGGGTCACCCCGTTTCACGAGCACAGGATTTGTGCTTTGGGAACATACTGCAGTCGTGCTGTTCTCTTGTACCAAGGATCAGTGAAAGTGTTTTATCTTTTTTATGTAGTTTGTATTGACTGGATTTTATAACTGTAAGAAAACAGAAACAGAGTGTTGTATTTTGATCTGAAATTTGTCTATGGTAAAGTAATTTTGTTTTATGTATTGGAAGTTCATTTAAAACTTGAAATATTTTGTAGAAGGGTACCGAACAAATGAATCGTCTTTAAGCTGTTTAATTAACCTAATAAAACAATTTGATGGGGAAGGCATTGTAATGGGTTCTGATTTTTACAGTGGTTCCCACTAAATTAGCGTTGTCTATACAGCTTGGCTTGACTTCTGAGTGGAAAATTATCTTTTTACACCACATCTTAAACAGTTTGGGTGTCAGCTCCCTGGATCCTGGCTAACAGTGTAAGATACACTCCTTCACCACACTCCACAGTCATTGCCTTGGTGTCTTCCATCCCTTATCAGAATAAGTCCCTATTCTGACTCCCCCAAAAGACAGTTTCAAATTTACTTTCCTTGGAAGAGAGAACGAAATTAGACTTACGAGGAATAGAGGATCCTGACCTCAACGGTCTAGTTATATGTTGGAGAATTCTGTCTCTGACAAACAGAATTCCCTGTAATTTCTTCTTGCTCTCATGCCCAGAGACTACAAAGCTACAAAGACCAGGGGTCCTGAAAAATGTCACAGGCAAAGATCTCCACCGAAGACATGGGGCAAAGAGAGACTCTCCCAGTAATGTCAAAGTTACGTACATGAAGTCTGCCAGAATCACTCCTGAAGTCACCTGGAAAGAAGAAGAAATGGAATATTCCTCTTCAGTCGTACAGCATAGCGTCAGGTAGGTCTGGAAGTTGGTTTTAAATTCTTTCCACCTTCCATAATAGCGAGAAGGTTCTATGGTCCAGCGGTCTGCCAGCCTTTTTATCTTTGGGGGGTGGGAAGGTTGCTGTGGAACCCTTTCTTTAAACAAAGACTTGGCCAGAAACCAGTGTCCACGTTGGCTGACTGCGGAAGGGTGTAGTCGGAGCTGTCGGAGCCTGAAGCCCGGCCCTGCGATGCCCAGGCCTCCACCAGCAGCTCCGAGGGGTCCTGGCTGTGCCCACTCACCCTTGGGAAACCTTGGCAGTCTCTGCCCTCCTGGAGCCTCCGTTTCTTGTCTCTAAAATGAGACTTAAGTCACTGGATTTCCTTGTCTGGAGGGCAAGGACATAATTCCTTGTTATATAAAACCCTGGACCAGATCATTGCCAGGTCCCTTTTATGTCTACAGTACCTGAGATGTCAGTCTGCTCAAAGCCTGCCCTGCAAAGGAACCCAGTTCTGGAAGAATATACCCCAGATTGCCTGTTGTAGGTGGGGGGGAGGGGTGCTTTGCCAGTTTTGATGCAGGTGGAGATGGGACAATGGGGGTTGACCGTGTCACCTTCCTGATACTGTTGCTGGCTTCAGAGAGTGACTCGTATCTTGTTTTGACCAACTGTGCGCCAGGGGCTGCTTTAAGCACCTCACGTGTTAACTCACTTCATCCTCACAACAACCCATTTTACAGCAGAGAAAACTGAGGCCCGTAGAAGTTATCACTTGGCCAAAACTCAGGCTCCGTGGTGGGAGGGCAGAGCTGGATTCAGGGCCAGGCAGACCAACAGCCTGTCTCTCTGGGAAGGGGACAGACCTTCTTGAAAGCTGCTCATGTGTTTGCTTAATGGCCAAGGATGGAAAATCAAACAGTTTTGTGGCCGAAGGGGTCAGTCAGAGAAGACTTCCTCGATGGGAGCTAAAATAGGAGGTTCATTGCTGGTGCCGCCACCATTTTTTTCAGCTGGAATAGAAGCTGATGAGAGCCAAGGTATTTTTTTTTTAAAAACCAAGACCGGACTTCACTGGTGGCGCAGTGGTTAAGAATCTGCCTGCCAGTGCTGGGGACACAGGTTCAAGCCCTGGTCCGGGAAGATCCCACATGCCACGGCGCAACTAAGTCCGTGCGCCACAACTACTGAGCCTGCGCTCTAGAGCCCGCAAGCCACAACTGCTGAGCCTGAGTGCCACAACTACTGAGCCCGCAAGCCTAGAGCTGGTGCTCCACAACAAGAGAAGCCACCGCAATGAGAAGACTGTGCACCGCAACGAAGAGTAGCCCCCGCTCGCCGCAACTAGAGACAGCCTGCGTGCAGCAACGAAGGCCCAACGCAGCCAAAAATAAATAAATAAATAAATTTTTTAAAAAACAAAACAAAAACCAAAACCAACTTTGAGTAAGGGTGTGTATGTGTGTGTGTGTGTTGTTGTTGTTTTGTTGTAGAAGAAACCTGTAGCTTTCTGGAGAACTTGAGGAGTTCATTCATGGTCTCTGCCTGTTAGGTTTTGGAGCAGCTTCTGAAAGTTTGGTGTGAGTAGGGCATGACCCTCGTTGTCCCCATGAATTTTTTCCAAGAGCTGTGTCAGTGGCCTCCACTGGCCCCAGTCCATTTTCACCCAAGGAACTTTCTCTGCGTGCAACGCATTCCCTGCTAATAAAGTCGCCCCCGGGGCTGCAGAGGGTTTGAGTTCTAGGATGACCTTGGGAATCCACTTTCTCAGATGGATCTGTGGAGGTGGGGCTGCGTGGTATCTCAGCTCCACTTTCGCAGTGAAGGATAAGCAGTTTGCACACACTAGGATGGCTATCGTGAAACAACAGCTACAGAAAATAGCGAGTATTGCTGAGGGTGTAGAGAAATTGGAACCCTCGTGTACTGCTGGTGGGAATGGAAAACGGTGCAACCGCTATGGGGGGCCATTTGGCGTTTCCTCAGCAAGTTGAAGAGAGTTACCATGTGACCCAGCACTTCCACTCTCAGGCGTATATACCCAGGAAAGATGAAGACAGGGGCTCAAACCAATGTTCACAGCAGCACTGCTCACATTAGCCGATAGGTGGAGACAACCCACATGTCCACCAAGAGATGAATGGATACACACCATGTGGCCTGTTCATACAGTGGAATACTATACAGCCGTAAAAAGGAACGATGCACTGATACATGCTCCAACATGAATGAACCTTGAAAACAACGCCAGGTGAAAGAAGCCAGTCACAAAAGACCATGTATTCTATGATTCCATTTATACAAAATGTCCAGAAAAGACAAATCCCTAGAGACCAAAAGTAGATTCATGGTTGCCAGGGCCTGGAGGGAGAGAGGAACGGGGAGCAGCAACTGCTCATGGGCCCGGGGTTTCCCTTCAGGTGAAGAATACGTTTTGGAAAAAGATAGAAATGCTTGCACAACGTAGTGAAAGTACTGAATGCCACCGAATTGCACACTTTCAAATGGTTTGTGTTATGTGAAGTTCACCTCAAAAAAAAGGATGAGGGATCAAATATAGGGAACAAATCAGAAAAATGATCAACACTAGATGCTGGGTCTTCGGGAAGATTGAGGAAATGGGAATCCACTTTCCTACCCCCAGTGCTGTGTACTGTAGACGGCCCCGGGCGGGAGTGCCACGTGTCTGATGTGCGAGGTCTGCCACCTGTGAGTGTGTCAGCTGGCGTCTGGGGTGATCCACAGACCTCTTCCTCACCATCAGGAAACTGAAAATCCGAACAGCTTTTCTAAATTCGATTCAGCAGGAGCCAGTCTACCTGTTAAATACCAGACAGCTGAGTTCAGATCCAGTCTCCACCACCAACGCTTCCTTGGCGTAGTTCCTTACCCCCTGTGCCTCGGGGACAACGGGACCATCCTGGGGACATGGTGCGAGCTGAAGGGGCTACCACGTGGTACCAAGCCCCGGCCGGCGCACGGCAAGGCCCCGTGCTGGTCACAGGGCTCTTGCCTCTCGGCTCCGTCGGCACTGCCACTTACGAACAGGGTGCCCTGCACCACGGCCCAGCCTGGCCTGCTGCTTCCCCAGCGGCGGCAGCAGCCTCCGCCCCGTCCCAGAGTGTGGCAGGGCTGCCGGACCCCTCGCCCAGGAACCACAGCCACTCCTAAAATGTTTACAGGGAAAGGCAACTTGCGCTCCCCCAGGCTGGAGGCGGGGTGCTCGGAGAATTCCCAGCCTGGGAATCTTACCGTAAGGGTGGATGTATTTTTATCCAGCAGGATATACTTATCAGCTATGGCCAGGAAAGGGGAAACTGACTAACAATTCCAGCCCGGCCAGATTCTCCATCGCTGCCACTGCTGTGTTTCCCCACTGCAGCTGGGAGGAAGAGGGGGTATCACCTGCCTGGGGTGTCGGCGCCCCTTAGCTGCCTTCCCCCCATCCTTTAAGCTGCCCAGGGACTTTGGGGGGACAGCATCCATCGGACACCTGCCATACAGTGGTGGGTCCTTTGCTGCCGGTTACCCTCACAGCATTCCTAAGAGGTCATCGTGACCCTCCCCTAACAGACAGGAACGTCACAAGCCACTTGAGTCACTCGCTCCCAGTCACGTGGCTGGTCTGAGGCAGAGCTGGCATTTGGACCCAGGTCTATCTGATACCCGTGCCCAGGTTCCTCCTACAACTGTCCTTTCGCCTTGATGCGGTCTCTCTTTGTCAGCAGACAGAACACAGGGCGACTGCACTAACACAGTCCCCACTCTGATGGGTCCACACAGCACCCAGCCTGGAGACACGGCCAGAAGAGCCAGCTGTGCTCAGGGCCCTCCCTTTCAGCGTTCTCTGCAGAAGAAACCCTGAGATACCTTAACTCCCGTGGTTAACGGAACGACGCTCCCCCGGCCCCCAGATACCTCGATGTCCTAATCCCTGAACCAGAGAATCTGTGACCTGATGTGGCAAAAGGGACTTTGCAGGTGTGACTGAGTTAAGGATTTGAGCTGGGAGATGACCCTGGGCTATCCATCCAGGTGGGCCCCGTGTCATGACAGGGGTTCTTATAATAGGGAGGCAGGAGGACCAAAGAGAAGAGGTGACAACAGAAGCAGAGGTTAGAGTGACGCAGGGCCCCAGGCCAAGGAATGTGGGCAGCCTCTAGAAGTCGGAAAAAGGAAGGAAACCGATTCTGCCCTGGAGCCTCCAGAAGGAAGACAGTCCTGTGATACCTTGATTTGAGCTCAGTGAGACCAGTGTTGGACTTCTGACCTCCAGAACTGCGAGATAATAAATGTGTGTTGTTTGAAGCCATTCAGTTCGTGGTGGTTTGTTACAGCAGCCATAGGAAACTCATACAACCCCACCCTCCAGGAGTTCAACCTTGATTAGTCTGGAGGGGCCCAGGAATAGGACCCAGGTGACTCGGGTGTTCAGCCAGAACTGAGACCCACCCATCTCCTAGACTTCTTTCCATCTTGGAAATGATGCATCTGCTTCCAGAGTTGGCCAAGGCTTTCGTTGGCCAGAGTTTGCCGGTCCTACTCCTCAAGGTCTGAGCCACTCAAACTTCCTACCCTACAGAGGCTACAGCAGAAGGCCCTGGGCCGCCTGAGTCACTGGAGGCTTCACTTTACCCAGGCTTCCTTCAGACAGACAGGAGTCTTGACAGACAGACCCTCTTGTCTTCACCAGTGTTCTCTGCCAATCCCGCTCAACTTCTATAGAAACCCATCCCCCAAATCCTAGCCCCCTACCATCTGTTCTCTCAGCCTCTGGACATCCCACCATGTTACTCCCCAGCTTAAAAGCCCTTTGCTGCTGTCCCACTGCCTTGAGAATGAAACCCGACCATGCCGTGGCCTCTGAACCACTGCAAGGGGGCCCCTGCCCATGGCTCCAGCTTCATTCTGTGCCACTTGACACCTCACCCTTCAGCCCCAGGGGCCCTCTGTGACCACGGGGCATTGGCACATGCTGTGCCCCCTCCCTTCACTCATCCTGGCTTCTCATCCTTCAGGTACAGCATCAATGGCTTGTCTTTATGGAGAACTTCCCTGCTCCTCTCCTCCAACTCTGTATCAGAAGGGTGGAAGAGGCCAAAAGGGTCTAAAAGCTTCCAAAGTGAAGCAGAGGTGTAAAGAACCAACTGCTGATTCTATGCAAATATGAATGACATACACAATACAAATAACCAAACGTGGGCTCTTCTAGGTCTACTGTTTTTTCCACAGGTAGGAGCAATGTTTCACTTTCCTCCTTAGCTCTACTGTCAGAACCACAATAGCTGAAGAGTCCTAACTGGCCACAGACGCTCAGGCTCAGGGTTAGAAATCAGCAGGGAGGGGTGAGAACTTTGACACCCATCTGGTGGTGGCAGCCACAGCTCAGCAAATAGTCTGCTGCCATGTGGGAATGCTGGCCAGGTGTTGCCAGAACTTCTGTTCTTTTCCCAAGAAGCTGGACAATCTGGAGTTTTGCACGAAATGCTCTGGTTGCTGCATTTAAAGTTAATTTGCTTTTTTTTTTTTTTTTTTAAGTGTAACACTGTTGAGACTAAGCAAATAATGTCTGTGGGCCTGATTTCTGACTTCTGCCCTACCTCAGCACCTGGTATGCCTCTCCTAGCCTGGAGTAAATTGAAAAACATGGCCATATCATTTTGCAGCTGCTCCCACAAAAAAAGGGGGAGTTAATTTTCCCATCTCCTGAATCTGGGCTGGTCTGCAGACTCGCTTTGCCAATAGAAAGTGGCAGAAGTGACATAGCACTGGTTCCAAAGCCTGGGCCCCAAATAGCCTTGTAGCTCTGCCTTTGCCCTCTTGAAACCCTCTGGCCACCATATAAGGAAGCCATCAGGTAGACTGTTGGATAATGAGAGACTACATGGAGAGAGAGAAGACACTGGTGAGGCCAGCTGAAACCCTCCAGCCATCCCACCCCCAGTCAAGACACCCGATAACAGCTGAGGCTACCAATGACCTCAGGCAAGACCAGCAAAAGAACTGCCCAGCTGAGTCTGGCCTAAATTGCAGAATTGGGAGGAAATAAATGATGGTTGTCTAAGCCATATGTCTAGGAGTGTTTGTTAGGCAGCAACACATAACCGATACATAACCCTTATTACAGTCTTTCATCATTGTTGTTTGTTTACTTTTTGTCTCTTCCGTGCTCACCTGGCTCCCCACACACCCTGGAATGCTGGCTCTGTCAGCCCAGGGACCTTGTCTGTCTTCTTCCCTGTTGGGTCTGTAGTGCTTCATATCATGGCCAGGAGGTGCTCAACAAATATTTGCTCAAAGAATGAATAAATGAATGTTTAAGTCAACAAAGATTTGTGATGCCAACCCCTTGTCACAAGACATCAGGCTGGAGACGAGAGTGACCTGTCCCCCCATAAGGGAACGTGACTTAGACGTGCACATCTTAGACTTGTGCGTCTTCCATCATATAATTTTAACCAGATAATGTAGGGAGGTCCCTTAGACCCCTGGCTGATATTTCAGCTACATCTGATTCTAGCATGCAAACAGAGTAGAAAAGGTATGGCTTCACACTTGAGCAAATTTGGGTGTGGACTCTGGAGCATCTAACCCTTCCAAGCCACAGTTGTCTTTAAATGGGAGCAGAGGCTGGCATCTCCTTGAAAGGCTGCTGGGAGGCTTACCCAAGATGCATGTCATGCCTGTGTAGGCATATTGCTCTGTGCCTGGAGGAACTCTGGAAATGTGGGTCCCTTGATGTCTCGGGGGGGAAACGCCGTCTTGGGTGGGTGGCATTTTCTGGCTTGGTCCCCATGCTTGGGATCTGCAGCTGGGGCCAGAAGAGCAGAGATGAGGATGCTTGGCTCCAGAGCTGCAAACAGAACCCATGGTGGTCCCTGAGTGTGTTCCCTGTCTGCAATCAGGTCCCAGTTAGGAACATTTTATGGAGCAGGGGATGGGTCTGACTCTGGTGCCAACTGCACTTTCTCTGTCTGCTCTCTGCCAGCCTCTGACCCCTCCTCTAAGGGCCAGATCTGGGCCTTGAACCCCTGCAGCCCTCTCCCCACTCAGCATGGCCAGCTGCGCCTCATCAGGTGATGCGCCTGGGCCACCCCCGTCACGACGGGTGTGACTGTTGTATTATCACCACTACTTAAGGGGCATCCCTGGTGGTGCAGTGGTTGAGAATCCGCCTGCCAAAGCAGGGGACACAGGTTTGATCCCTGGTCCGGAAAGATCCCACATGCTGCGGAGCAACTAAGCCCGTGCGCCACAACTACTGAGCCCGTGTGCCACAACTACTGAAGCCCGTGCGCCTAGAGCCCGCGAGCCACAACTACTGAGCCTGCATGCCGTAACTACTGAAGCCCGCAGGCCTAGAGCCCGTGCTCCACAATGAGAGAAGCCACCGCAATGAGAAGCCCACGCACCGCAAGGAAGAGTAGCCCCCGCTCGCCGCAACTAGGGAAAGCCCGCGCGCAGCAACGAAGACCCAACACAGCCAAAAATAAATAAATAAAATAAATAAATTTATAAAAGTAAAATAAATAAATAACCACCACTTAATGCAACCCTGCTCTGTGTCTTCAATCATTTGAATCCTCACTGAAACCTACAAAGTATTTTCAGACAAAGAAACAAAGACCCAGAGAGTGGAAGTCATTTGTAAAATGGTATAAAGAGCCAACGTGTATCAACCTCCTCGGCTGGAGAGGGATTTGGGTGACTTGGAAGGGGTGGGCCGGAGCTCAGAGCCCTCCACCTGCCCCAACATCTTCACTGGACCTGAATTTCTCCTCCTGGCACGTCCCAGGGAAGCCAGGGGCCAGCAGCAGGTGACTTAGAAAGAAACGGGGCGAGTCCCTTCTCTGAAATTCCGGGGACTTGGCGTAATCCAGGCGGAACTTGCACAGCCCTTGGCAGAGGCAGAGTTGGGATGATTTCATGTTTGGATTAGGGACTTTCAGGATGGGACAGAGCTTGTCTTTATTTCAGGGTTGATGACCTGCGTCTGAGTGGGTGACCTCCCTCCTAAGTGATGGGAGATGAGATCCAAACTCGTGATCTTGATGTTGAGTAAAGAGTGACATAGACCCACAGGGCGTCTGAGTAGCCCTCCAGCATTTCCTGACACCTGCTGGGTGCCGCCCACTATCCCGGGTGCCCAGGACACCAGCCCTGCCATGGAGACTCTGGCCTGGTGCATCTTGCCTTTTTTTTTTTTTTGCATCTCACCTTTGAGCATTGGCATCACCTGGGGAGCTCTGACAAACACCTACACTTGGCCTCCCTCCACCTGAGACCAATTAAATCAGAATCTCTGGGGTGGGACCCACATGTTGGCATTTTTCTAAAGCTCCTGGGTTGATTCGCAACCAGGGCTGAGAGCAACTACATCAGTGATTAAAAGCCCATATTTGTTGAGCATTTATCTTGTACCAGACTCTAAGAATTTTACATATGTAAATAGTAACTCATTTACTCTTCACAGGACCCTTCGGAGGTAGGTACTGCTATCGTTATCCCTCTTCTACAGATGAGGAAACTGAGGCACAGAGTGATGAAGGCATTTGCCTGGTACAGGTGAGTAGTGGGCTCAGGATTAAATCCCAGGTGGGCTGATCCCTGAGCCCGTGCACTTAAACACTGCATATCGCTGCCAGACAGGATAGGACTGGCCTTGTGCAAACGTGGAGGAGAAAAAGATCTGGAAGTCAAAGCGGGCCACAGGCCAAATACAAATGTCACTTTAATGGGGAAATCGTGGGGTTTTTGGAGTGGGAAAGGTCTGAGTTCAAATCCTAGGCCTGTCATACCCCAGCTGCATGACCCTGGGCAAGGAAGTCATTTAACATTTCTGTGCCTCAGTCTCCCCACGGGTGAGTAATGAGCTGGTGAGATAGCAAATGAAAACCCCCTGCACAGGGCCTGGAAAACCTGGTTGAGGGTGTTCAGTGAGGGCTAATTCTGCATCCGTCCTTCCTCCCCCACCGCCCAATGTCTAGCTCAGGTGTGTCTCCAGATAGAAAACCTGAAGGGGCCCCTTAGGACGTGCTGGGATCTTCATGAAGCACCAGCACCCTGGGACGCACACCCCACAGAGCTGAGATGGATTTGTTTTGAAAGAATGTTGTTGGAAGAGGCTGTTCTTCCCCAGCCAAGAAATGACCTTTCTTTAATCAACATTCCTGATCACACAGATAGTTTCGGCCAAAGCCTTCTTCACTTGCACGCAGGGAGGGGTGATGGGAATCCCCAAGTCCCACCCCCAGCACAGAAGGCGCTGCGGGAACTCTGGTGCGCATGTGTCAGGCCGGGTGCGCATGTGTCAGGCCGGACTCTCGCCTCCGCCGCTTCTCAAGTAAGGAGCTACCGGACAGAGCTGCACCAGCGGGTGGCGGAAGGTAAGGGGCTCCCTGCGCTAGTCGGAGCCCAGTTAGAACTTTCCCACCGCCTTGGGGCGGGGTGGGGGGACGGGGCGGGGTGTGTGTGCAAGCTGTCTGGCTCAGCGGGAGGGGCCCGCAAGGCGAAGGTGGGAGAGCGCTGGCCTGTGATTTGGGCATGGGGCTTAATCTTTGGGGACCTCAGTTTTCTCATCTGAAAAATGGGCTTGATAATAGAAGTGAGGATTAAACGAGGTAATGAAGCTTGGTCATATAACTGAGTTCTGTCAGTTTTGTCCATTCAAACAATATCCAATCAAATATCCAGTAAATAGGAGGAGTGGTTCTAGCCATTAAAAATGAATTTAATTAATTAATATAATTAATATAATTATCATGAGCTACTGTGAATCCAATATCCAATAAGTAATATCTGATATACAGTAATATCCTATATCTAATAAATTTCCAAATCCAACAAATAATATTGAATAAATACCCACAGATAAGTAAGAATATTTGGCATATCCATTCAAATAATATCTAATAAATAAGTAGGAATAATTATATCCACTAAAATAATTTTAATACTATTATCATGGGCTATTGTGAATCCAATAGCTAATAAATAATATCCAATAAAATAAGTAGTAGTAGCAGTGATATTCATTAAAATGATTTTAGTGCTGTGATTATCGAGGGCTACTGTGACTCGTAAATAAGGTAAGCGATCAAAGACGGCCTGTGGGAGGGATGGAGTGGGGGTCACAGCAGGGCAGATCGCTATTGATGGGGACACAAAAATTGAAATGAAAAACGTAGGCTCATCTGCCCTGCGTATTCTTTCTCATCGGCTGGGGATCGGCCATCTTACCCCTGTGACTGCCTCCGCTTCCCAGCTTGAGAAAGAAAATCCTCTCCCCACATGCCTCGTGTCCCCCCTGCCGCAAACACCCAAATATCCAGTCCAGAGGCAGGTGCCGGCATCACACGGCGGATAGTGGAAAATGTCCAGCAGAGGGCGCCCCAAACCCACAGGGCCGGCCTCTCCTGCTCTCGTGGTCGCCGAGGGAGGCGTGGGTGGGGAAGGGGGAGGTTCTGCGCTGTGGCCTCCAGCCGGTACCCGCCAGGTCTTCTGCAGAAGGACCGCTGGACTCTGGACAGGGCTTAAGTGACTCGCCGGTGGTGGTGGAGAAGCAGGAAGGGAGGGGCGGAGGGGCGTCCTGCACCCTTGCTGGCCCTGATCAGAGCTGCCTGTGACCTCGGGAGGCGGGAGGAGGGTCTGGTCCATTCCCTGCGTGGGGCAGCTGTGTCCACTCAGACAAGAGGCTCTTGGCTGCACCCACCTAGCTCGGCTGCCCATCGGGAACACTCTACCACCCATTTCTCAGCGAGGCAACTCTGCAGGGCCACCTTCCCAGCATGAGCAGGTTTGAGTTAGGGGCCGTGGTCTGGACAGAAGAACCTGAGTTCTTTGTTCCTGAATGAGGTTGAGCAGACCCTGGCCAGTCCACGCAGACATGCATTCTTCCTTAGCACAAATCAGTCACGAGACCTGGCAGTCTGCCTCCGAAAGAGCCCTGGAATCTCTGAGAATGGGGTCCCACGGAGATGACCACGGCAAGGGCTTAAGCTCTCTGTTTCTGTTTCCGTGTCTGTAAAAATGACGGAAATGATCATAATGGACCTGCCATAGAGGTTTGCTGGGAGGATTGCCTGAGCAGTGCCTGCCCAGGGCATGGGCTACAGAAGGGTTGCACATGCCCATTTGCTAAGCCAGGCCGCTGACATCTCCCCTCTGGACAATCCAGACCACCTCTGTGCCCACACCCCCGAGATTTCTTGGGCCACCCTCATCTCCCCACTACACGGCCCCTACTGTCATCTCCTGCCCCTAAGACAATCTGCCCCCCTCCCCCACCATGCTGCGAGACTTCCCTTTGAACCCTCCTACCCATCGTCCACCCTGTAGCCAAACTGACTTTTCTAAAATGCAGACCTGATCACGTTGCTCCCTGGTCAGCATCCACCAAAGGCTTTCCATTAAATTTGGGATTAAGTTTCAACTCCTTGACGTGATTTACGAGGCCGTTGGTCATCTGGCCGATGCCTGGCACTCTAGCCTCATCCCTCTAAGGGACAGCCGGGGTCCAACCCCGGGGGTCCCAGGCAGGTTGGAAATTTGACACGTGTCTTGATAGTTTTTAAATATTTGCACATTTATCCAAAAGGAAACCACATTTTTTACGAATAGAAAGTCCATCCCTCTCTCTTTTGGTGAACCCAGGAGCTTTAGATCATGTCCTCTGAAGTGACCTGCCATTTGGTCTGGAAGTGTCTCTCATTTGACATTCCCTGCCCTCGTTGGTGGGTCATTCACCCTCCTTAAAGGCCGACTGTATCCCAGGTGGATTCAGTTTCAAAGTCTTATTTGCTGTAAAGAGCCTCCACCTTGCCTACCCAAATCAGGGCACCTGTGTGCAGTTGGCTGCTCTCGGATTCACAGTCCTCTCCCAGGACGCACCTGTGAGAACACAGATGAGTCAGTACCAGGCAAAGGTACTTTTGAAATCTCCGCCTGAGGGCACTGTTTGGAGGGGGTGGTGCGAGGTTCTGATCCCCCAATCCTGACTCATTCCCACATCACTGACTCCTGCCTGAGGTCTGCGTGCTCCTTGGTGGGTGCCCCAGGCTAGCTGGTCCCTCCACTCAGCCCTGGCTGACACCATCACAAAACCAGTTCCCTGTCTGTCTCCTGACTCAGGGGCTCGCAAACATTCAGACCCGACGCTTCTTTTATTTATTTATTTTTAAACTTTTGGCTGCACCGCGCGGCATGTGGGATCTTAGTTCCCTGACCAGGGATTGAACCCATGCCCCCTGCAGTGGAAGCACGGAGTCTTAACCACTGGACCACCAGGGAGGTCCCCCGATGCTTCTTTTATAAAACTAATATTTTGTAACGTGACTCTCTTTCCTGAAGTTGAGTTCATAGGTATGTAATTCACCTGTATGTGTGATTTCCAAAACAGCGCTATAATTCCCTCATTATAATGTAAAAGTGGAGGATTAAAAGGAAGGTAATTTGTCATAAAATGATATGTGGGAAATCAGAAGCTTGTCCTGTACCAGGATCTCCAGGAAGGCAGCGGCCACAAGTGCAGACAGTCACAGGTGCGCCCTGTGGGTGAGGCCGTTGGTGACGTGATTTTCCAGAATGGGGACCAGCTCTTGGTTAATGTCCAAATGAAACAAAGAACAACCTTCCCTCAACTGACATGGTGGTTGCATTCCTGGAAAATTCAGTGACGATTAAAACGGGGCAGGAAAAGAAAATTTGCATTTGTATGTAAGATGAAGTTAGAGTCTCGACGCAGATCACTTCAAGCAGGGTTTTCGCCTACGTGAATGCCCGGTGAGACGTCAGACTGTCACGCGGGACGTGGGCCCATCCCGGTCGCGGGGACTGCCGGGCGCACTGCAGGACGTGTAGCCTTCCTGCCCACTGCCGCTGCCAAGGGCCAGTGGCTCCCACACACACACGTCCTGGGGACACATGTCCAATCATGGCAGGGGCAGGCCTGCCCCCAGGAGCACAAGGGGCCAGTGGGTCAGGCCGTCCCTCCGGGTCTTGGCTTATGCTGTTCCTCCCTCTCCTTCTCACCGAGGGAGTGTCTCCTCTTCCTTCAGGAAGCTCACCCCGATGCCGCCAGGCTGGGGCGATGCCCTTCCCTGCCCCCGAGGCCCCACCCACCAGAATTTGAGAGCCTTGATAACTTGTCCATCTCCCCCCAGGAAGCCAGAAGCCTTTGCCCTTCACCACTGAAGCCCAGGTCAGCTTCAGAGCCTGGCATACAGTAGGTGCCCAATAAATGTTTGTCAAAGACGTGACTCCTGGTAGTGGCCCCTGCTCCTGTGTTGTGCTCACTTGCTCCTCACAGCAGCCCAGCAAGTATTCTTAGTCCCACGTGCAGGGGAGGAAACTGAGACTCAGAGAGGTCAGGTGACATGCCCAAGGTCACACGGGAAACTAGGAAATGAATCCGGAACTTCAGATCCTCCAGAGAAGCATCTTCCGTTCTCCCTTACTGCCGTGCTCAACACCTCCCGCGGCTTTCCATCAAAGACACGGCAGCCAGGCCCCCACCAGCCTCGTTACTGACCCTGCCCTTCTGGGTGTACAGCCCCGGACTCTGCACCGACCCGCACACCTGCCCCTGAGCCCGGTCGCGCTCTCTCCTCCTGGCCTTGCCCCCACCATCTCCATCTTGCCCATCCTTCAAGTCCCATCACCGGTGCTGCTCCCCGACCCCCATCCTAGGCCCTTTTCCCCATCGCAGCCCCCAGATCTTCACTTTCTGCCCTTGCTCTGCAGGCTGCCGTATTTGAGCTGTGTTCCCAGCGCCTCTGATGGCCGTGTCTGGAGGCGGGGCATGCCTTACTCACTCCTGGGCCCCTCCCTGGGGCACCAGCACAGGCCTGGCCGGTAGCCCATCAGTGACCTCGTGCACGATCCCCACATGCTGGCTGGGCTCTGTGTAAACCAAGGCACTGCAAACGTACGCCAGGAGCAGAGGGGCACCTTTTCATCATCCCCTGAGATTGCTGAGAAGAGCTGCAGGCGAGGCAAGGCTCAGCGTCCAGCGCCAACACCTAGCCGGCCCTGCGTCTCCACACCCGGGTCAGGGGCGGCGCCACAGGCTTTCACTGCTTCCAGCCACAAGGGGATGTGGAGTTGCCCTGCCCTCCACAGGTTGTGACGGCTGAGGAGCAGGGAGGGCCGTTGGCGGAGCCTTGGCGTCACGAGGCGGACGACCCCAGCATCTTCTCCTCCTTGCTGTGTCCCTTCATAGCTATAGTGACACGTGGCTGATGATTTAGCCTCTCGGAGCCTCAGTTTCCTCATCTGTAAACTGAAAGTTTGGGAGCAGATGATCTTCAAAGTCTCTTGCGCCTTTTATATTTTACGATTCATTCAACAAATATTTTTTGAGTACCTACTGATGCATCCCAGAACAAAAGTGAAGGGCCCGTCCTACCTAAAATCAAACCGTCCCCTTTCCCTGTCCTCCACCCCTACCTCCTTTTCCTCCTTAGCTTTTAGCAGCACCTGACATACCTTTGATTTCATGTATTTGTCTCTTTCACAGTGTGTCTCTGTAACGGCTCTGTCAGCAGTGCCTGGAGCAGGGCTGGGCACATAGTAGGCACTCAGTCAATACTTGTGGAATGAATGAATGAACAAATGAACTGGATCAAATGGATCTGCATGACATCCAGAGCCCTTACTGACCCTTGATGAGTTCACAAGAACAACCACAGTGCAGTCTTTGGGGGAGGGTTGCAATCCACACGACATCCCTGTGACTGCTTTGAGCCTCCGTGGACCCGCAGGAGATTGTAGGCAGGCTGGGAGAGCACCCGTCCCCGGAGCGCCCCTCCACGATTGACCTGGGTCATGTGGCTTCCCTCTGTCTGCCTGGGTCTCCAGGGTGATGTGTACATTCCTCCACTGCCCCCAGCCCACCCGCCCAGCCACGGTGAGCAGCTCCCTGGATATCCTGTATTTTTTTTTAATTTAATTTTTATTTTATATTGGAGTATAGTTGATTTACAGTGTTGTGTTAGTTTCAGGTGTACAGCAAAGTGATTCAGTTATGCATATACATATATCCATTCTTTTTTAGATTCTTTTCCCATATCAGAGAATATTGAGTAGACTAACACACCATTGTAAAGCAATTATACTCCAATAAAGATGTTTTAAAAAAAAAAGAATATTGAGTAGAGTTCCCTGTGCTATACAATAGGTCCTTGTTAGTTATGTATTTTATATATAGTGGTGTGTAATGTTAATTCCAGTCTCCTAATTTATCCCTCCCCCCACCATGCTTCCCCTTTGGTAACCGTAAGTTCATTTTTGAAGTCTGTGAGTCAGTTTCTGTTTTTTGGATAACTTCATTTGTATCATTTTTTTCTTTAGATTCCACACATGAGTGATATCCTATGATATTTTTCTTTCTCTGTCTGACTTACTTCACTTAATATGATAATCTCTAGGTCCATCCATGTTGCTGCAAATGGCATTATTTCATTCTTTTTTATGGCTGAGTAACATTCCATTGTATATATGTACCACATCTTTATCCATTCTTCTGTCAGTGGACATTTAGGTTGCTTCCATGCCTTGGTTATTGTAAGTAGTGCTACAGTGAACATCAGGGTGCATGTATCTTTTCGAATGATGGTTTTCTCCAGATATATGCCCAGGAGTGGGATTGCTGGATCATATGGTAATTTTATTTTTATTCTTTTAACGAATTTCCATACTGTTCTCCATAGTGGTTGTACCAATTTATATTCCCACCAAACAGTGTAGGAGGGTTCCCTTTTCTCCACACCCTCTCCAGCATTTATTGTTTGTAGATTTTTTGATGATCACCGATGTGAGGTGATGCCTCATTGTTGTTTTGATTTGCATTTCTCTAATAATTAGTGACGTTGAGCATCTTTTCATGTGCTTTTTGGCCATCTGTATGTCTTCTTTGGAGAAATGTCTATTTAGATCTTCTGCCCAGTTTTTGATTGCGTTGTTTGTTTGATGTAGAGCTGCATGAGCTGTTTGTTTATTTTGGAGATTAATCCCTTGTTGGTTGCTTCGTTTGCAAATATTTTTTCCCATTCTGTGGGTTGTCTTTTTGTTTTGTTTATGGTTTCCTTTGCTGTGCAAATGCTTTTAAGTTTAACTAGGCCCCACTTGTTTATTTTTGTTTTCATTTTCATTACTCTAGGAGGTGGATCCAAAAAGGTATTGCTGCAATTTATGTCAAAGAGTGTTCTGCCTTTGTTTTCCTCTAAGAGTTTTATAGTATCCGGCCTTACAATTAGGTCTTTAATCCATTTTGAGTTTATGTTTGTGTATGGTGTTAGAAAACACACTAATTTCATTCTTTTACTTGTAGCTGTCCAGTTTTCCCAGCACCACTTATTGAAGAGACTGTCTTTTCTCCATTGTGTATTCTTGCCTCATTTGTCATAGATTAATTGACAATAGGTGTGTGGGTTTATTTCTGGGCTTTCTATCCTGTTCCATTGACCTATATTTCTGTTTTTGTGCCAGTACCATACTATTTTGATTACTGTAGCTTTGTAATATAGTCTGAAGTCAGGGAGCCTGTCCAGCTCCATTTTTCTTTCTCAAGGTTGCTGTTGCTATTTGGGTCTTTTGTGTTTCTGTACAAATTAAAAAATTTTTTGTTCTAGTTCTGTGAAAAATTCCATTGGTAATTTGATAGAGATTGCACTGAATCTGTAGAATGCCTCCGGTATCTGTATCTGGGTTGGGGGGGAGCACCATTTAACCCACTACATGTACCAAATGCATGGAGGGGAGGTAAGCGCCCTCCCACCCGTGTCATCCAGGCACCCATAGACCTCCACAGAGCTCATTCCTGAGATAGTCTCTGCGTATATAGGAATATAGGTATAGCTGTATGTGTGTGTGTGTGTGTGTCATTTGTGCACAAATAGTAGCATTCTCTACACACTTCCGCACTTGGCCTTTCTTTCTTAATGTATCTTAATGATCGTCCTGTAACTGCAGCTGCCTCATTCTTTTTAACAGCTATGTAGTACTCCATTGTATGGATGTACCAGTTTTTTTTTTTTTGGCTGCGTTGGGTCTTCGTTGCTGTGCGCGGGCTTTCTCTAGTTGCAGTATACGGGCTTCTCATTGCGGTGGCTTCTCTTGTTGCAGAGCACGGGCTCTAGGCACGTGGGCTTCAGTAGTTGTGGCACAAGGGCTCAGTAGTTGTGGCTCATGGTCTCTAGAGTGCAAGATCAGTAGTTGTGGTGCATGGGCTTAGTTGCTCTGCGGCATGTGGGATAGTCCCGGACCAGGGATTGAACCCATGTCCCCTGAATTGGTAGATGGATACTTTACCACTGTACCACCAGGGAAGTCCCTGGATGTACCAGTTTTTATTTAACTATTCCCCCTTGATGGATTTTCAGGTTGTTTCCAATCATTTGGTATTTCCACCAGTGCCGCAAAGACCGTCTTGGTAAGTGATGTCTCTGTCCATGTACATGAGCCTATCTGTGCAGAAAATTCTTTCTTGCTTTTGAAAAGACAATATAAGGGGATTAAAAACTATCTTTAATTTTTAAAAATCTTCCCTTATCCCCACCATGCCCACCACTCTGCATATTCCCTTCCAGCCTGATCCTCAGTCAAGAGCATTTTGCAAAGTTGTAGGCACAAGAGACATTTTTATCCTGTTCCATAAGCTACAACATACATTGTAAGAGTTTTCCATGTTGCCAGTCATCCATATTACATTTTTGTGGCTGTGTGACAATGTCCCTGGGCAGATGGGTCATGATGTACGAAGCCATCGCCCCCTGTGGACTGTTCAGGTTTATTTTTTTTTTTAATAAATTTATTTATTATTTTATTTTTGGCTGCGTTGGGTCTTCGTTGCTGCGTGTGGGCTTTCTATAGTTGTGGTGAGTGGGGGCTACTCTTCGTTGCAATATATGGTTTTCTCATTGCAATGGCTTCTCTTGTTGTGGAGCACGGGCTCTAGGTGCATGGGCTTCAGTAGTTGTGGCACGCGGGCTCAGTAGTTATGGCACGCGTGCTCAGTAGTTGTGGCTCGCAGGCTCTAGAGCGCAGGCTCAGTAGTTGTGGCGCATGGGCTTAGTTGCTCCGCGGCATGTGGGATCTTCCCGGACCAGGGATTGAACCCATGTCCCCTGCATTGGCAGGTGGATTCTTAACCACTGCACCACCAGGGAAGTCCTCCAGTAGCTTTTTAATAATAATTTAAAAAAAGGGATAATTTCCTTAGAATAGATTTCCAAGCATAGTATTTTCAGTCAAAGGCTCGACAGTTTCACAGCACGAACTGCAAGTTGCCAAATTGCTTTACGAGGAGACAGCCCTCTAGACACTGACATGGGTGGCAGCCGGGCCTGCCTAACTCACCAGCCCTCACCCGGTGTTGAGGCTTAGCTACTCTTGTCCAAAAGAGCACGTGTCCAGGGCCCTCAAAGTTGATTTGATCTGGGTGCCCTTGATTTCTCTGTTGCTCCCTACCTGGGCCACTGTGGATTCTTTGAACCCTGGCTTGGCGACTTGGCCTTGGTCCGACCACTTCACCTCTCTGATCAGATTTCCTCACCAGAAAAGTGTAGGGTGACCAACTGTCCATGTTTTTCTGGGATGCGGGACTCTCCATGCTGAAGTCAGGCATGTCCCAGGCAAACCCGGACAAGTTGGTCAGTCCAGTGATGGTCGGATCATGCCAGTGCCCCGCAGAGACTTGCTGTAAGTACGAAACCAGCTGATTGGATGAAAGGGCAGCCCCGGTGCCTGAAACTGACTGGCACACCCTTAATGGGCACTAGGTGATTCATGGATGGTTCAGATCCTGTGCGCACAGAAGCTCTCCTTTTCTTAGTCCCCCATCTTCCCACCACCGGGTGTTATTCAAAAAACTGGAAATAGAGTAAAGCGGTGCTTTCATCGTAGTTTCTGTGACAGTTACTCTGTTGCCCCATGACTGAGGCACTCACAAATCGTCTGTGTTTGAGACAGTCTCTGGGGAGCCCCCGGCCTCCCCACATGGCCTGGTGTCCCCGACCTTCTTCAGCCTGGCCCCTTCCCACACTCCAGACACCTGGCCTCTCTGAAGGTCACTTGCTCCCTGTCATTTGTGGGCCCAGTGGGTAGGAATTCTCAGGCCCCAGGAGCCCCCTCACCCCCGTCACTCCCGACGTGTGCAGGTGGGAGGGTTTGTGAGTGGGGATTCCGGCCACTCCTGAGGTTGACCATTTTCCATACATTTGTTTCCTCTTTGAATTTCCTCCTGGGCCTTTGTGAGGTTACGGCTTTGGGATATGCATACCTTTTTCGCTGAAAACTGGGTTCCTGTTGTCTTGCTGGCAGCTTTTTTCTCGGTATATTTTTGTTCTTTTCTTTCCTATTACCATGATGTGAAAGATGGACCTGAATTTTTCTGCTTGTTTATGCAAAAAAAAAAAAAAAAAGAGAGAGAGAAAATTGCTATGTCGTGTTGTTCTTTTTGAAGTCTGTGTGTGTTTTCGTGCATGCACGCTCACAGGTGTGGGTAAAAAGCTGCCTTCTGAAACTCACCTTGTGTGTTTTTGTGATGTCTGCTGGGGAGAAGGAGAGGATGGATGCCCAGAGAAGGGTATGAATCAAGAAGCATTTACCCAGACTCTTGGGGGCAATTTTGCATGGGCCCCACCCCTGCCCCTCACCTAGTGGGCACTCAGCATTTATTGAATGCATGAGTCTTACCTTATTTCTCTCAATCCTTTTAAAGAAACATTCTAGGTGTAGCTGAAGCTCCCGACTTCAGGGGTCCCTTTTGTAGCTAAGTTTCTTCTTCCCTCCAGGGATATATCACCCCTCTCTGGAGTTTCTCTTCCTATGCTTGTTTTCATACTATTTCTATTCATTTACGTTTGCAAAAACTAGATCTAGCATTTTTTTATGTTTCCAAACTTTGTGTAAATGGTATGATACTGTCCGTGTCACTCTGCAGCTTGCTTGTGTTGATTGCTTTCCTTCTCATATAGGATTTCATTGGGTGGATGTCCCACAATTAATGAGCCATTCTTTGGTTGGTGGCTGTATTGGTTTCCCAGGGCTACCGTAATGAAATATCACAGAGTGGGTGGCTTAAACAACAGAAATGTATTCTCTCACAGTTCTGGAGGCTAGAAGTCCAAAATCAAGGTGTCGGCAGGTTGGTTCCTTCTGAGGGCTAGGAGGGAAAGTCTGTTTCAGGCCTCTCTTCCAGCTTCGGGTGGCCTCAGGCATCCTGGTGCTTGTAAATGGCATTCTCCATGAGTCTTCCCACTGTTTTCTTTCTATGTGTTTCTGTCTCTGTGTCTAAATTTTTCCCTTTTTACAAGGACACTAGTCCTGTTGGGTGAGGGCCCATTCGTATGACCTCATTTTAAATTAATTGCCTCTTTAAAGAACTGTCTCCAAGCACTGTCCCATTCTGAGGTACTGGGCTTTAGAGCTTCAACATATGAATTTGGGGGGGGACACAGGTCACCCTATGACACTAGTGAGGCTATGGCTTTCCACCCTGGTTGCACCAGTGCACGCTTGCCAGGGACACGTAGACCTTCCTGCTTCTCAGGGTTCACAGCTGCTGACATTGTCAGAATTTTTCATTTTTGGCCAATCTGATGAAGGTGCACATCACTGTCATCTGATTTGCCCCCTCTCCCCCCAGTTTTTAGTGAGATTGAGATCTTTTCATGTGTTTTGTGTCTGCTCTGGCGAATTCCCTATTCATACCTTGGCCCATTATTCAGTTGGAGTTAAGAGTGTGTTTCATACTGATTTGTAGGAATTCTTTGTAGATCCTGGATACTACCCTGCATTGCAAGCCTTTTCAGCTGGTCTCTGGCTCAC
Source organism: Balaenoptera musculus (assembly GCF_009873245.2). Classification (NCBI taxonomy): domain Eukaryota; kingdom Metazoa; phylum Chordata; class Mammalia; order Artiodactyla; family Balaenopteridae; genus Balaenoptera; species Balaenoptera musculus. Next base: position 53,592,604 of record NC_045803.1, read on the forward strand.
CTTTACACTTGTTTACGGTCTCCTTTGATGTACAGAGGTTTTTCATCTCAACGTAGTCAAATGCTTCAAGCACCAAGGTTGATCTTGTTTAAGAAATCCTTCCCTACACCAACGTCATGGAAATACTGTCTTATATTTTCTACTAAATAATTCCAAGCTTTGTTTCTCACATTCTGGCCTCAGTCCACCTGGGATTTATTTGCATGTGCAATGGATAAAAAAAAAAAAAAATCTAATTTTGTTTTCCCAGATGGATTGCCAGTGGCCGGACTCACCCCATTTCATGCTCTGGTTTCCCTGGTGGGCCGAGGCCCCGGCATCCTGATCCCTGACATCAGTATTCACGGCACACCCGGGGATTTTCCTCCTGAAAAGGGCTCAGTGCTCAAAACAGTGACGTCTATGCCTGCTCCCAGGATGAGCCCAGCTGGAGCCCGCAGCTGTGGCTGTGTCCTTCTGGAAGGGGCTGCAGAGATGGATACGGTACTAGTTTCCTGGGGCTGCCATAACAAATGACCACAAACTTGGTGCCTTAAAATAACAGACACATATTCTCTCACAGCTTAGGAGGCCAGAAGTCTGAAGTCAAGGCGTCAGCAGGGTTGATTCCTTCTGGAAGCTGCAAGAGAGAATCTGTCCCATGCTTCTCTCTGAGCTTCGTGTGGCCTTCGGCCGTTCTTGGCATTTGTTGGCTTATAGATGGGTCACTCCAACCTCTGCTCCATCTCACGTGGTCTTCTCCTCTATGTCTGTGTCTGTTTCCCCTTCTCTTTTAAGGATCATCAGTGGATTTAGGGCCCACCCTAGCCCAGGAGGATCTCATCCTGAGATCCTGCATTATATTTGCCAAACCCTTTTTCCAAGTCAGGTCACATTCACAAGTTGTGGGTGGAATGTATCTTTTGGGGGCCACCATTCCACCCGCTAGAGGTATTATCTGTAGTGGGAAGAAGAGTTTCTTCCTTCAACAGTCGCTTTCTCTCACCGACACGCGCTGCCTTCTGGCTCCCTTGTTTGGTGAACCGGGCACCCAATCTGCTGTTTTTCTTTTATTTCCTCCCCGATTCCCAAATCCAGTGATGAGTTTTCCCACTCCTGGGAATATATCTTAAAGAACTGATTCAACGGCGTGGACAAAAAGATCTTCTTGTTGTGGCTTTGTTAATAACATTGAAAAGTTGGACATAACCCCCAGGAGAGAAGGTAATTACTTAATTACTTCAATAACATTTGTTCGTCATGCAGACTAACGAAGAGACTTAGAAGTAGATGGGGAAAGGAGAGAGCAGAGGAGACGAGGGTACACTTGCTGCCTCCATAGCGAGGGGGGATGTTCCACTTGTGATGACCCAAAGGATCACATAATGTCAGTTAGGAAGTGGACACCCAGGGAAGTCTCAGGTGTGATCCAGGGGCTCGAAGCTGGTCTGAGTCCATGAAACTAAGTCATGAGGGATAAGTTTTCTCTGGTGGACCAGGCTGAGCCAGGAAGGAGGTTTCAGGAGGAGGGCAACAAGTCTGCAGGAACTGACCTACCTTGCTGGGACCCACAGCTGGCCACCAAAATTACAAAAACATGGCAACACGGAAAGGTGCCTGATTAGGTAAAAAATGCAGCCTAAAAATTGATTCAGAAGAGCGCCTAGGGACTTCCCTGGTGGTCCAGCGGTAAAGAATCTTACAATGCAGGGGACACGGGTTCAATCCCTGGTCGGGGAACTAAGATCCCACATGCCGCAGGGCAACTAAAAGCCCGCGTGCCACAGCTACTGAGCTCGCACGCCTCAACGAGAGAGCCTGCGAGCTGCAAACTACAGAGCCCTCGTGCTCTGGAACCCGTGCGCCACAACTACAGAGCCCACGCGCCCCGTAGCCTGCGTGACACAACTAGAGAGAAGCCCGCGCACCGCGACGAGAAAAGATCCCGTGTGCCTCAGTGAAGATCCTGCGTGCCGCAACTAAGACCTGATGCAGCCTAAAATAAATAAATAAATAATAAATAAATCTTTAAAAAGAAAAAAAAAGAGTGCCTAAAAACAGAGAATTGCCGTACTTTTCAGCAGTCCTACTTCTGGGCATCTACCCATAAGGAAAAACAGGGATTCGAATAGATGTGTGTCCACCCGTGTTCACAGCAGCATTATTCCCAATAGTCAAAAGGTGAAAACAACACAAATGTCCATTATCCACAAACAAATGGATCAACCAAATGTGGTCTGTCCACACAGTGGAATATTATTCAGCCTTAAAGAGGAAGGAAATTCTGACACATGTTCCAACATGGATGAACCTTGAGGATGTTATGCTAAGTGAAGTAAGCCAAACACACAGGACGAATGCTGTACGAGTCCCCTTATATGAGGGACCTGGAGTAGTCAGATTATTCATAGACACAGAAAGTAGACTGTGGTTGCAGGGCCTGGGGGGAGGGGAAGGGGGAAGTTGGTGTTTAACGGGGACAGAGTTTTAGTTTGGAAAGTTGCAAAGTTCTAGAGATGGATGGTAGTGATGGTTGTGTAACGAGGTGAATATACTTAATGCTGCAGAGCTGTACGTTTATCAAGTGGTTAAGTGTACATTATACGTTATGTGTCTTTGACCACGGTTTTGTTACAAAAAGGATGCCTAGTATAGTAGTTGATTGGCGGAGGGGGGATTCAAATCGCAGCCACGCCTCTTTGTGCGTTCTTTTGTCCCTGTGGCTTTATTTCTCGTGTTCAGGTGCTGTATGGCCGTGAGGGAAGCCGACAAGGTTGCCGCCCTGCTGAAGGCTCCAGGCAACAGGGGCAGACAGACCTTCACCAAGTCACATCGTCAAATACGGGCATGACTTTCCTATCAGTGATTAGGTCTGTGACCTTGGACAAGCTGCTTCTCCTTTCTGAGTTTATTTCCTCCTCTGTAAAAACAGGGACAATCACATGACTTGCAGTAATGCTGGAGGATCCATGAGCATCCTCTGAATCGCCGGGTGGGACTGCTTAGCTCAGAAGGCCCTCCATATGGGTGAGTTCCTTTTCCGGAGTTCCACATCAGAAAGAGATGCTTGAGGACAACACTAACATGATTCACGTTGCCCAGGGATGGAGTCAGGCAGTGTATATACACATATTTTAAGTAATGTACAATCCTTTGATATGCACAGAAGTTCTGGATATTCACCAAGGTGTGAAGAGTGCGTGATAGGATGTCAGGTAGGAATTTTTTTTTTCTTAATATTTATTTATCTATTTATTTTGGCTGCGAAGGGTCTTAGTTGCGGCATGCTGGATCTTCATTACGGCATGTGGGATCTTTAGTTGGGGCATGCGGGCTTCTTGGTTGCGGTGTGCGGACTCTTAGTTGCGGCATGCATGAGGGATCTGGTTCCCCGACCAGGGATCAAACCCAGGCCCCCTGCATTGGGAGCATGGAGTCTTACCCACTGGGTGACCAGGGAAGTTCCAGGAATTTTTTTCTTTAATCCCTATTAAGGGATTTCTGGCTACAGGATCTTGGGCAAATAACCTGACATCTCTAAACCTCAGTTCAGTTTCCTCAAGTGCAAAATACGAGTGTTTTTCTTCTTTTTAACTCTTTATTATGGGAATGTTCAAGCCATCACAAAAGAAGAAGAAATAGTCTAGTGAACCTCCATTACCCAGGGTCAAGAGTTAGCAATAAATTGCCAATTTTGTTTCATCTCTACCTCCCCCCACTTCCTCCTGCTGTTATTTTAAAGCAAATCCCAAACAAAGAGACTCTTAAAAAAAACTCCACCACAATACCATTATCATGCCTAAAATTTTTAAAAAAACAATTTCTGAAATCATCTAAAGTCTAATCAGTGTATAATCATCCTCGGTTGTCCCATAAATGCTTTTTAAATTTGACTTGCTTGAATCGAGATCCACAAGATCCACACATTTCATTTGCCTGATATATCCATTTCCCCAGAGTTTTGTTTTTTTCTTTTGGCTGTGTTGGGTCTTCGTTGCTGCCCGGGCTTTCTCTAGTTGAGGCGAGCGGGGGCTACTCTTCGTTGCAGTGCATGGGCTTCTCATTGCGGTGGCTTCTCTTGTTGTGGAGCACGGGCTCTAGGTGTGCAGGCTTCAGTAGCTGTGGCACGCGGGCTCAGTAGTTGTGGCGCACGGGCTTAGTTGCTCTGCGGCATGTGGGATCTTCCCAGACCAGGGCTCGAACCCTTGTCCCCTGCATTGGCAGGCAGATTCTTAACCACTGCGCCACCAGGGAAATCCCTTCCCCAGAGTTTTAATACGACAATTTTCAAATACCCAGTGAAGGCAGAAGGATTTTACAGTGAGCGTGTGTGTCACCCCCTAGATTGAACCACTGACATGTTTACTGTGCTTTGTCACTTGCCTATCTATCTACCTGTCTCTCTACAGTTGGTAGCACTTTTAAGTTTCTTTTAACCTCAACACTCTCCTTGCTCTCATGTTTTTGTTTTTTTTTGTTTTGTTGCCATTTATTTGTTGAAGAAATCATGTCATTTGTCGTGTAGGATTTCTCATTTGAGGATTAAATGAGCTAATATGTGCATAGTGCTTAGAATGTAGTGGGTACCTAATTAACATCCATTATGACTTGTTTTGTTCTTCATCTGTATCTTCTGATTTTTTCCAAGTGAAAATATATCCATTTTCTAAAAAAAAAGTTTAAAAGTGTTCCTGGGCTGCTAGACTTTTCGAAGCTACGTTGGTTTGTAGCCACAAGGGGGTCTGTCTTCACTTTGTTTGCTGGGCCCACCCTATCCACTAGGCCCTGAGGAAGGACCGCCAGCATCGGGCAGTTGAAGATGGCAGAATGAGGGAGTGTCGAGGTGGGAAACAGAGCCAGAGGGGCTCAGAGGAAATGCCCCGGGTGGAATCTGGGGGCTGAGGGTGGTGACACCAGGAGGGAGGCCCAGAGGAAATGCAGTAAAGTGTGAAAAGCTGCAGAAATCCCAGGAGAGGGTGGAAGCAACAGCACACATCATTAGGATGGCGAGGGAGCACACGGCCTGGTTTCGAGGGGCTGGGGCAGATGGAAAAGAGGACGATGAGCCTCCCCAGGGATTTGATTCCACAGACTCCGACAACAGGCAGACACATGAGAAATACAAAGGATCCGGCATCCTCCGTCAGCAGCGGGAGAAGAAAAGCAGGGATTGGGGGCCGGGCAGAGCTCTGGGTTGGGGGATCAGGAGCTCTGAGCCTGGATTTGCCACCCATCCATCACCTGTGTGGTCTTGGGTAAGGCTCCTTCTCTTCTCTGACCCTTAGTTTCTCCCACCTGCAAAATAGGAGGGGTGGACTGAAAGCCCCATAGGGGTTTCTTTGAGGTCTGGCAAGGCCAATGTTCCATCTCACTGACTGCTCCCTGGGGATGAAGGAGGGGGTCGCAGCTGCTGGGATCTGGATGCGTTGGTGATGCCCTTAGCACTTTTCCTTTCAAGGAGGCAGACACCAAGTCCAAGCTCAAAACTGTGAGTCACCAAGTCAAAGTACCAAATGAATACAGACTGTAGTTACACCGTCCTGGATTCCACTCCTCACCCCACCCCTTCCTGCCCTGTGATCTTAGGTAGCATTCCACAGAGGATTGGTGATATCTGTCAAGGCTGAAGAAATGGGCAGGACCGACTTTTCCTGAACCCAGATCCTGGGCTTCCGAGATGCAACTAATCCTCGGGGGGTAGATTTGGCTGATTCACCTTCGAGGAAAATCTGCTGAAGATTTTTAGCCAAACCAAATAGAGAAGTGAATAAATATAGAAATGAATCACTTGCCTGAATCTCTGGCCCAGGACCTAGACACCTGTCCACCATCACCATTGTGAAACCACAAGGCCGGAGGTCACACCAGCCAGCTTTGATGCCTGGGTCATTGTCATCCACGCTGAATGAAATTCATTAGTCCATTGTGAGCTGTACAGGTTTAATGCCTCTGCAGTTGCCTGATGACACTGGGGCTTGGTGGAGAAGGTCAGACAATGGGCCACCATCTGAATAAAAGCTCCCTAATGCCCCACCCAGGGTGCCCCGGTGGGTCCTCCTGAATCACGGCTGCTTCCTCGGAACTGCTCCCATGTGAGCTGGAGGACAGGAGGGCAGACTTGTGTCCATGCCTGTTCCAGGGAAAACAGGATGAGCGAAGCCTTCCGGGGCTGTAAGGAGCCAGGGCGTCATGCTGAGAACCGGCTGGGGCAGAACGGAGTGGCACTTCCAAAGCCGGCTTTGGGCTCTGTAAGGGGTCAAATTATGCCCTTCAAAAAAGATGTCCAAAGGGGAATTCCCTGGCGGTCCTGTGGTTAGGACTCTGCACTTCTACTGCCGGGGGGCCCGGGTTCCAACCTTTGTTGGGGAACTAAGATCCCACAAGCCATGCAGCGCAACCAAGAGAAAAAAAAAAAAAAAAAATGTCCAAGTTCTAGCCCCCAGTACCTCCACATAAGGACTGTGACCTTATTTGGAAATAGGGTTGTTGCAGAGGTAATAAGTTAAAATGAGGTCACGTTGGAATAGGGTGGGCCCCTCATCCAGTATGACTGTGTCCTTATAAAAATAGAAGTTTGGACACAGGCATACCAAGGGAGAATGCCTTGAACTTGAAGGCAGAGCTTGGGAAGATGCCTCTGTTTACAAGCTAGAGATGGCCAGCAAACCGCCAGAAGATGCAGGACAGGCACAGAACAGGTCCTTTTCTCAGCGCTCAGAAGGCACCAAACCTGCTGACACCTTGGTTTAGAACTTCTAGCCTCCAGAGCTGTGAAAGAGTACATTTCCACTGTCTAAGCCACCCAGGCTATGGTGCTTTGTTACAGCAGCCCAGGAAAGGAGTCCGGGTGCTGACAGGCCAGAATCCTGACTTGGTGGCCTCCCCTCTGGGAGACCTTGGGCAAGTTACTTTCCTTCTTTGAGCCTGGGGCCAAAGAACCTGAGACTCGGGGCCTGTCTGGATAAAATCCAGCCATCCATCAGGTTCCTCACCTGGACATTTGGAGGTGGTGGGAAGCTGGGAGATGGTGCCCACTTAGCCCTGGTGCTTGGGCTGAGTTGGCCATTTCAGGCCCAGTGCCAGACACATAGCAGAGGCAGCCGGAGTCCCATGAGGCACTGGACCAGAATCCCAGAGAGATCAGGACAAAAGGCAGAGAGGAGAGAGGAGGCTTTGTGCAGACCCTGCCGTGATTCCTGTTCCTTGGCTGGGTTCTGACGTGTATGTTCTTCCCACGGACTCCCCTTCCTTGAGGTAGCACGGGGACAATATATTAACTGATCTCTTTGCCTGTCTTTGGAAGTGCTTTGAAAACTGTAATGCGGGGAACACATTTTCTCGGCAAAAACCACCTTACTGAGCGCCCATTGCATGCAGGTTAAGAAGCTGCAGGTCCTGCCCCAGGTGGTCCAGGCCAGGGGAGTGTCACAGGGCAGCGTGGAGAGGCAATAACAATGCTGTCATGCCTGTCCCCCCGACTCCCACAGTTCAAAATGAAACAGTGAGGACAGCCAGCAAAGTTCCAGCGTTCTCCATTGTCTACTGTAAAAGGCTTTTGCGAAATGTCAGAGATGGTGTTCATCCCCTTCCTCATCTTTTTTTTCTCTTTTTGAGAGACATGGACTAACAGAGAAATGATAAAAAACATGATCGGGGCTAAAATAGGCAACATGGCATGGTGGCTAAGAGAACGAGTCTGGTACCAGATTGGCTGAGTTCAAGTGTGACCTTGGCAAGTTAATTAACCTCCCCGCTTGTCAGTTTCCTCATCTGTACAATGGACACAATAAACCTCATTGCAATTTTGTGAGGATTAATTTAAAGGAATCAACATAGGCAAAGTGCTTACACCAGTGGCTGGCACACAGTAAGCCCTATGTGGCTATTTGCTATTATTATTAATAAAGTCAAGAAATGCACAAGGTTGGGGAACACAATGAAAGAAGTAGTTGTTATTTGGGATAAGACGTTTCTTGGGGTGGGGGGGTCTGACCAGATCACAGTGACCCACCTGACCGTCCTTCTCACCTCTAAGGAGGGGTTGCCAGCAGCCATATTTGTACAGCTCGGCTCGGACACTGGCTAGGGTGGGCATCTGGGCCAACTGAGCAACCAAGTTCTTCCCTTAGAACTGGACCAAAAGAGAGCTCCTAGTTTGTTGATCCCGCTGGTCTCTCGAATGGTCACCTTCTGTCAGGCTGAGGCAACACAGCAGAGAAAGCCAGGATGGGGGGAAGGATGAGTCAGAGAGAAGCAGGTACACAAAGCAGAGAGAAAGCTCCTGGGTCCCTGGTTTCTGGCTCTTTCTGAGACCTGCCTACCTTTATGCCCTTGGGGTTCTGTGAGATACCCTCGATTCCTTAAAACCCATTTCCACCCTTTCTGAAGCTACTCTGATTGGTTTCTCTTGCAACCGGGGTCTTGGTGAATACCTGGATGCTGCAGCCTGACTTCCCCTCGTTTCTTTGCATCTGCGAGGGTCTGCTCCCTGGAGTTACAGGAAAATGTCCACTCCTCTCCTGTCAGCCCAAGCAGACTGCAGTTTCAGTTTCGTGCTGTGGTTGGAGAAAGAAGGGACCAGGAGTTGAGCAACCGTTTTTTTCCCTACCATGTATTGGGCACTGACTTCTTCCTAAACCTTGTTCTGAGCACGTTACATGCATTATCTCATTTGCTCGATGGTGAGTATCATGATTGGATCTCTGTTTCACAGACGAAGAGACTGAGGCTCCAAGAGGTTAAGAGGTTTGGTTAGTATCACCCACCTAAGTCAGGTGGACGGCTGGGCTCCAGATGCAAAGTTTGTGCTTTCAGCCTCCTTCGCATCCTACCTGGAGCCCCTGGATGGCATCCTTCTGCTGTCCTGCTCTGGGCTCTTGCACAAACCCTCGATCGTGCCTCAGCTGATGGAAGGGGGGTGTGGGGAAGTTTTGGAAGAGCCACACATACTCCACACATGTAACACGTTTCCCTTCCCCCCCCGATACTTCCTTTCCTTTTGCTTCTTAGCAACTGACTCAGAGCGGATGGAGGGGAAAGAAGTGAGGTCACATTTAAATTGGTCAATTTGAGCAGCTCACCGCAAAGGCTGGTGTGGGAGAGAGATGCAATTAATCTGAAAAACACAGTGGTTTTTATTTTTAAAAATATGATCCATGGCCTTCAGTCCTCTGCGGAGCTGTGCCAGGCATCCATTTCCACGAGTCAGCGGCAGCCTGGCGTTCGGGCTCTTCATAAAGTCCCCGTGAATTAAAAAAAAAAACGAATGGCATTCATCTTCATTTTAAAAAGTGAAACAAATCAATGCATGTTCAGTGTAGAAAATTTGGGCTTGGGGGGTGGGAAGAGAGGCATAAAGAAGAAAGCAGTATTTCCCTGTAATTGTTATAGCCATGTAATGGTTAGATTAGTCAGCCATGTAAGGAACAGACCACAATACGTGCACCAACACGGATGGATTGCAAAAATTGTTACGCTGCATCAAAGAGGTCAGACCCGAAGCAGGATATATCTCTTGACTCTATTTATATGGAGTTCAAGAAGGGGTAAAACTATCTGTAGTGACAGAAGGCAGATCGGGGGTTGCCTAGGTCCGGAAGTGGGTGGCTGGAATCAACGGCAAAGGAGCGTAAGAAACTTTTCTTGGGTTGTGGGAATGTTCTACATCAATACCTTGATTGGGGTGGTAGTTACCTGGGTGTAGACATTCGTCAGCACTTATCAACCTGTTCTTTTAAAGTGGGTGCATTTTATTTCATGTAAATTATACTTCGATAATGTTGATTTCAAAAGGGAAAAGAATGACCTGTAATCCCACCACTCCAGAGAGAACCGCTCTTAAGGTTTTGGTGTGTGTATATAAACGAATCCACTGATTGTGTGTAACAAAGATTAGTTCCAGATAAATGTTCAATCCTCTGTAATACTTGAAAAAAAAATTAACCTCAGATTTAATTATTTGGTGAGAGTGAGAAAGAAAGGCAGAGCGGGTGGTACTCCATGTTCCTTTGATGCCCACCTTTGCCCCCCCAAATCCCCCAAACCAGAGAAGTAGGTGGGGTGGCACAGTCATCACTCAGCCACCCAGTATCACAGGCTGCGAAGTAGGAATCGTGCTCCCACCCGCTCCTCCCTTCTTCCCCACCCGTGAGCCTAGAAAATGGGCTGACTTCACATCAGCTCAGAAGCAGAAGGGGCGTGTTCCCCAACTTCAGGATGAAAACATGACTCCTCTCCTTATACCAGGAGAAGAAGCACATTTTATTATTCGATCAGTACATTAAATGCCATCGGTACAGAGTGTGTGTTCCATTACGCTGGTGTCTCATGCCTGTTAAAAATGAGGTTCGGGAATGCTCTCCTGGGTGATGTAATTTTGAGACGGAGTTTTCAGATGGAGCTTCCGGAGCGCTCCCCAAAAGCAACAGTGCCATGGGCAGCTATGAAATTAAGAACAAACAATTCTGTTGTCTTGCTTTTGGTGCTTTTGGCATATGATTACAGGCATGGCTTCATGCCATTAAAGGGCTCCAAAAACACGACTCAAAACAGGTTGCACCTTATTTCATCCTGTGTGTCCTCGTGTTCCTTGACAGTCTGATAAAGCTGGCTGCGAGTTTCCTCCGGCCCCTGGGAAGTGGCATCTGAGGAAGGACGTGCCGTTGCATGAACGTGGACAATATAATCTCCCCTAGACTGGGAACCACAGGATGGCTGGGGAGAAGCCTGTACCGGCTGACAGGGTGGGAAAAACGTCTTCCCTTAAACCAGGGGTTCTCAATCGGGGCTGATTTTGCCTCCCAGGTGACACGGGGTAACGTCTGGGGACATTTTGGTTGTCACAAATTGTGGCTGCTCCTGGCATCTGTGGGTTAAGGCCAAGGATTCTGCTAAACACCCTGAAGTCGTCAGGACAGCTGTCTGCCGCCAAGAATGATCCAGCCCTAAATGTTAATAGCGCCAAAGTTGAAAACCCTGCAAAGATGCTGTATTGGGTATCTGTATCCCAGTTTTTGGGCAGATGGGAAACGTTTAGAGAAGTGATCTAGAGGAGGGCCTGCGATCAGGGCCGTGGAAACATGGGTTCTAAAATGACAGTGGCAACACAAAATAGCCAACACTTAGAATCTAAGTGCTTACCCAGTGCCAGGCTGTGAGCTCGACACTGATTATCTCATTTAATTCCTATGACTCTGGAAAAAGGTACTGTTGCAGTCCCATTTTATAATAAATCAACCAAAGATACACACAGCTGGTAAAGGAAAGGGCAAGGAGTTTGTTTTCTTCCTTGCATACTTTTTTTTGCAGGGGGGGGTGGTGATTGGGGGAGGAGGGGTGTCTGATTCCCCTCGCTCGACTATGAGCCCATGAGGGCAGCATCTTGTGTGAGCTGGATCTGTAGTCCCCAACAAAGTCCTTGGCACTCAGTAGGTGCTAACAGACACATGTTTAATGGAACTGAATGAAAGAAGGAAGGAAGGAAGCAGGGCAAGGTTGCCTAGCGGTTAGAACGTTGGTGTTGCAGTTTGATTTCCAACCATTCAGCGGATAACCATCGTGCATCTTCTCTGGGCCAGAACAGGCAGGGGCCTGCTCAAGCTGACCTATACTGGCTCATGAGAGCTGATTGTTAATTTTTCAGGAATTTTGCAAGCTGGTTGTCAAACAGCCATTAAACAAGATTGAATTAATATAAAGTTACGATTAAATAAATCATATTCTTAAAAAGGTAATAAAACTCACCACTTCCTAATTATTTGACTACATATTATACTACATTTTGTATCTCCGTTCTGTAGGTTATTTATGTCTCTTTCAGGGGTCGCCAAACTTCTTCTGTAAAAGGGCCAGGTAGTAAATATTTTAGGCTTTGTAAGCCATGAGCTGAGTCTGGCCCCTCAGCCACTGTTTGCTGCCCCCTGGAATGTTCTGTCTGTAGGGTAGAAGCACTCTACAATGGGGTGCGTCTCTTCCCAACTTCACGTTCAGTGATGCATGTTGATAACCTGAAAACGGCCATGGTGGGAATATTTCCAACTGGGGAATTGTCAAATGCTATAAATCAGGGCTTCCCCGCCCCCCGCAAGCCGATGGTTAAACATTCACCAGCACACCACTGGACACGATGATGTGCAGAACTGGAACGGACCCTGCCCTCTTGCAGGGTACAGTGTGTTGGGTTTGTGCACCACTTCACAGTTGGGGGCGGGGGCAAGGAGGGAGCTGGGCAAAGGCTGCTGAGGCTCTCCGCTGGAGGCCAGTCCGAGGAGGACACCCACCTGTGGGCGTCTGCCGGAAGGGGCAGGGCTGCTAGAAGCGGGTGCTTAGGTGGCCCTCTCCTAGGGCTGGCCGTCAGCTCCGATGCTCTCCTCCCCACCAGGCACTTGGCCACTTCCTCAGACCTCTTTGTGGGCAGCCAGGGTAACAGGTCTGTCTTTCCCCTCTGAGTTGGCTCCAGGGGTGACATGAGGGACCTCGGGGTTGAGATGTGCGCTCACGAGGGCAGTTCCCTGCCTGCTCGCTGCATTCCCCCGGCTCCTCGAGCGGAGTAGTTTCTCCATCCGTATGGCCCGGGGTAAGCCCGTAGTGCTGAGTCTCCCACGTGCTGACCCAAGTGAGCAGGTGAGAGCAGAACGTTGCTCTTTGGGACTGCAGCAAAGAATGCAGAACGCGGCAGCTCTGTCTGGTGACCTTTGTGAGTCCGCTGGCCAGTGGGGGCCCGAGGAGAGTGAAGGGTTCGTGAACTTGCGTGCCCTTCCTGCTGCTCCGTAACCCTCTCAAGTTTGATGCCAGGAGGGTGAACTCTAAGGGGCCTGCACTGTTCTTTGCAGAGTCAGGGTCCCTGTGGCACCAAGGATGACCTGGGTACGTGATCCATCAGTGGAAACTTGATGGGCTTGTGTCTCCTACAGAGGCTGGGGGGCTGGAGGGAGGGGACTTCTGAAGGAATCTGACAGCTGGATTTACTCATTTTTAGGTCAGGAACCTGGGACAGTGGGAGGCGAGGGGCTCTGCGTATCACCAGCTATCAATGTGTCCCACCTCCTCACACGCTCACTGACCTCGACCTACTGCCTGCACGTTCCTAAGCAACAGAGGGTAGGTGAGTCTGACCAAAAGTCACTGCCTATTTGCGTGCAGGCACGGAGTGCTGCTGTCAACCAGGAACTCGTGGTTTCTGTTCTCAAGGAGCTTCTGGCAGTGTCTTGGGGGCTCCATAACACTGACTTCAACCTCAGACCAAGAGATATTCTTATTGAAAGATGACATTGATCAAATTCAACATTTTCTTCCTGAGTCCCTGCTCAGGAAAACATTACAAAGGAGGAGCGGGAAAAACATGGACTTTCAGGTCAGAATTTCGGGTACAAATCTTGGCTGGATCCCCGTGGTTGTCTGATCCTCTCTGAGACTCAGCTTCCTCGCCCTTAAGATGGGGATGATAAGAATTTTTGCCTTCTGGGTTGGTTGGAAGAAAGGAGAACAAATATCAATATATAATGCCCCCACAGGACAGGAATAAAGACGCAGACATAGAGAATGGACTTGAGGACACGGGGAGGGGGAAGGGTAAGCTGGGACGAAGTGAGAGAGTGGCATGGACATATATACACTACCAAATGTAAAATAGATAGCTAGTGGGAAGCAGCTGCATAGCACAGGGAGATCAGCTTGGTGCTTTGTGACCACCTAGAGGGGTGGGATAGGGAGGGTGGGAGGGAGGGAGATGCAAGAGGGAGGAGATATGGGGATATATGTATATGTATAGCTGATTCACTTTGTTATAAAGCAGAAACTAACACAGCATTGTAAAGCAATTATACTCCAATAAAGATGTTAAAAAAAAATATATATATATATATATAACGCCCCCAGCATAGTACCTGGCACTTGGGTGCTGGTCATTTTATCATGCTGTTCCTGTTTAATGCTTACAAATCAACCACCATGTCAAGCAGTGTTGAGGATGTCTGGATAAAATCAGGGATCCTCTGCATCCTGGTAAATCTCGTTCTGCTGAAGTTTTGCCCCCTGAATGGGGTCCACGGATGTCCCTCGAGTGGACAGCAGCTGCTTTGTCTGCCACCGAGCCTCCCCACTCCATGATTTCCTGCTGGACCCCATCACCTCCCTCCCGGGTACCCTCAACAGCCTCCTCACCAGCCTCCCTGCCTCCAGGCTGCTGCTCTGCAAATCTTGTCCATGTCATGCTGTGGCCAGTGACCTTATGAAGGTGATATCTACAAGTCACTCCCTGCATGCCCCACGTGGTAGCTTCCCACTGCTCTCAGGGCAGAGTCTGGTCCCTGGGCCTGCATTTCAAGGTACTGCCCGCTCAGCCCCTGCTCACCTCTGAGGCCTCTGCCCTGCATCCGCTGGGCTCCTTGCATGCCTTGGCAAAATGTCTGGGGCTCCCCTGGTGGCACAGTGGTTAAGAATCCGCCTGCCAATGCAGGGGACATGGGTTCAAGCCCTGGTCCGGGAAGATCCCACATGCCGCGGAGCAACTAAGCCCGTGCGCCACAACTACTGAGCCCGTGCGCCACAACTCCCGAAGCCCACGTGCCTAGAGCCCATGCTCCGCAACAAGAGAAGCCACCACAAGGAGAAGCCCGAGCACCGCAACGAAGAGTAGCCCCCGCTCGCCGCAACTAGAGAAAGCCCACATGCAGCAATGAAGACCCAATGCAGCCCAAAATAAATAAAATAAAAAACAAATTAAAAAAAAAAAAGTCTGGAGTTTCCTGCACAGGCTGAGGGTTTTCCCACCTCTTTGCCTTTGTATGTGCCGTCCCCCCTTCCAGGAGCACCTTTCCCCTTCTTTACCTGATTCCTAAAGACTTCTTGGAGTCAGGACATGCACCCAGTGCCACAGCCCGGCTGGGTTAGATACCCCCCCCTCCCCCTTCCTGTAGCCCCAAGCACAGTGTGGTCATTGTCTTTACATGGTCTTAGACCCTGAGCTCCGCACCTGGGCTCAGTCCTGGCTAGCTAAGTGAGCCTGGCAGTCTCTCTGTATCCTCACCTGCAGGAGGGGATGCTGATGGGTCAACCCTGTGTCATGGGTTGCTGTGAGAAGGAAAAGTTGCGTGCGTGCTTAGGACGCTGGGAATTACTCCTGCAACGGCAGGAGCTCAATCAAGGTTCGGACAACAGACCTAACCCCCTTGGCGGCGTGGCCTGGGCGTCTCAGTCACAACCCTCCGCCATCCCCACCTCTGGCATCCACATCTGTGTCACCGGGTGGGGTCTCTGGCTTGCCTGACTCCTCCTTGCTTGATGGTTTTCTCAAGGCCGTTGATGTTCAGAACTTCAAGAACAGAATTTGCCAGCAGGCTGTGGGGAGTCAGTGAATTCCCCATTTTCCCGCCTAACTGTGCCTCCCCAGGGCTCACGAGGAGAGAACAGCTCTGCCCATCTCCTGGGCAGGCTGGAGATGCGTCTTCTCTGGTGAGGGACACATGCGGGGGCCCTGCCTTCCACCCTGGCCCCAGCCCTGGCCAGGCTCAGGTGAGAGTGTTTTGGGGAGCCCTCACCTTGTCTGTTCTTGGGAGAGAGGGGGAGGGGGCAGTCCCCACTGTAGGGCTGCCGTGGACAAACTTCAGCACTCATGATGCAATTCAATGCATGCTCACACACTTGTGTGTTCACTACAGAGACACCTTCACTTAACAAAAAAGGCACAGATCTGGGGGTTTTAATGGTATTAACTGCAGAAGTGCGTGGATGTGAGAAAGCCCCACCCCAGAGGAGAGCACTTGCTGCGTGGCTTTAGGTGCCACTCCTGATGGCAGAAAGGGAACGTTTTTTTGTTGCACGGCTGGCGTTCCCGAGTGACACCATAGCTCATTCCCCAAAGGGGCTTCCAATATGATTCTCTCATAGCCCTGCGCACGACCTGGGGATGCAGAGGTGAATGACCCGGTCCCGGCCTGAGGGGAGAGGTAAAGAAGCTGGAGCTGCTGGGGTGCAGGCAGAGGAGGGGGGCGCCGGTAACGCTGGGGAGGGATTTTGTTGTCTAGGCTCCTATTAGGAACTAATCAGACTCCAGGGGCGGAAGGAAGGAGGGGCGCTGGGGAGCCTGTCCCCTCCCCCCCGGAGGCTTGAGGACCCCAAAGGCCACGGCGGGCAGACATCTGTAAATGATCAGGAGGCCTGCAGAGTCCTGCAGGCTGAGCCAGGGCAGTGTGGCTCATTCCCCGGATAACTGACGGGACATGTTCAATTCGAGGAAATATCTCTGTCTTGTGGCGCCATCTGGCCAGCCAGGTGGACGGCCTGAGCTGGGGTTCCGGGGGTGTCACAGGTCCTGCCTGCGGTCCTGTCCCCACACCTTCGGCCCAGCCCAGCCCGGCCCCGGTCCCTCAGGTTTGCACCTGGCCGCACCTCCGCCATCCGCGTAGACAGGTTTCGGGGCGCTGACATTTCGGATCCCGGCTGGCCGCGGGGGTAAGGGTGGGCTGCGGGGGCCGCGGCGCGTTCTCAGATCCGTCGGGCCGGCGGGCCGCGCGGCTCAGCACCGGCCTGGGCACCGGCGGGGGCGCGGCTCGGCGTGACGTCACGCGCCCCGCCCCCGCGGCCCCCGCCCACTCCCCAGGTTCCGGGCGGGGCGGGCCCGGGCCTGCCAGGGCTCGCCCGCCCCAGCCCCCTCCCCGGGGGCCGCCCCCTCCCGTCGAGCCGCGCCTCGGCCCCTCGCGTCCCCGCCCGGCGGCGGACTCCGCCTGCGAGAGGCCGAAGCCGCGGCGGCAGCCGCCGTTGCCGCCATTGACGTCAGAGGGGCGGGCACATGACCCCGCGGGGACCAATCGCGCGGGCGCCGAGCGGCTTCTGCAATCTCTCAACTGAGCCGGCCCCCGCGGCCCCCGCCGCACACTCGCCCGCGGACGGCCGCCCAGACACACGTACTGTACACACGAGCGGGCGGCGGGGCTGAGACACGCCCGCCCGCGCGGCCCCCGCTCGCCGCCGCCGCCGCCGGGCCCCCGGCCCCCCCGCCGGCGCTGCCCCGCGTCCCCGCCCGCCCGCCCCTCCGCCGAGCCGGTCCGGCCGCCGCGAGCATGCATCCGACGAGCTAGGAGGAAGCCGGAGCCCCGCAGGAAGGACCGAGCGCCGGCCGCCCGCCCGCCCGCCCGCCCGGGCCCCTCCCCTGCGGGGCGCCCCCAGCCCCACACCCCCCCACCTTCCTGGGGGGTGGGGGGGTGCGGGACGCCGACCGGGGGCCCCGCCGCCCGGGCAGCCGGGACAGCCCCTCTCCCCGCCCCCGGCCCCCTCCCCGGCCCGGCCGGCCATGGATCTGACCAGCACCTCGGGCGGCGGCGATCCCCGGCAGATCGAGGAGACCAAGCCGCTGCTGGGGGGTGACGTGCCGGCCCCCGAGGGCACGAAGATGGGCGCCGTGCCCTGCCGCCGGGCCCTTCTGCTGTGCAACGGGATGAGGTACAAACTGCTGCAGGAGGGCGACATCCAGGTCTGTGTCATCCGGCACCCGCGGACCTTTCTCAGCAAGATCCTCACCTCGAAATTCCTGAGGCGCTGGGAGCCGCACCACCTAACGCTGGCCGACAACAGCCTGGCGTCCGCCACGGTGAGTCGCTCTGCGCGGCGGCGCGCCTGCACCCCCGCGCCTTCCCTCGGGGCCCGGGAGGCGCCCCCTCCCACCGGCTGCCCCCTGCCTGCCGCTGCACCTGGAGCCCGGGGCCTGCAGGGCGCCGGGGGGCGGGAAGAACCGGGCGCCCCCCTCCTGGCCTGGGCTCCGGACTGGATTGTGGAATCCGAAGCTCTGCCCTGCCGGTGGGCTCGGGGAGACCCTTAGAATTATGGAGAGGATCTGGCCCACCCCGGACTGAGCATTTGGGTACCTCCAGGCCCAGCGCTTGTGTTAATTACGGATGGGACCTTGGGATAGACCCCCGAGGCTGGGCCCTGATGGTGGTGGGGTTCCCTTTCGGAAAGCGCATCTGGATTTGCGGCGGATGGGAAAACAAAACAACCAGAAAAAAAAAAAAAAAAAAAAGAAACCCAACAACCTCAAAACCCCAAAACCCAAAGAATTTCCAGAAGCCAGTTCCTTTCTTTGCTCTCTACCCGTCTTTTTCCTGCCCGGGCTGGCAGGCAAAAGTGGGTGCTTCCCTTTCTGAAAAAATTTCACTGGCACACTGGGAGGATGGAAGTGGAGGGGGAGGGGGAGGGAGAGGGGGCAGGGGTCCTGGGCTATCTCCTCCCCACGGGGGGCGGTCAAGTTCTAGTGCGGAAGCTGGCCTGTGGGGTTCTGGTCTTGCATTGTCTATGCAGTATTGTATACGTGTGTTTTGTTGCTGGAGGTTTTATTATGTTATTGTTACTGTTTTAAAATACATGGCTGGGACCGGGTCACCCTCATGAGAGGGAGAGAAGTCATCGATCTGCTTCTGAAATCAAATCTGCAAGGTGGAGAGAGAGGGCTGTGGTGGGGTCTCAGCGGGGGAGGGTGGCGGGCAGGAGCCGGAACAGGATGCTTTGTGTTTTGAAACGAGGACAGTTTAAAGCACCAGCTCTGCTTGGGCCTGAGCCTTGCTGTGAGGGGGTCCCGTCCTCTATGGAGAGGTGGCAGGTCTTCCCTAGAATGCACGCTCCCCTCTGGGGCAACCGTGATCCGGTTTACTAAGCACGGTGGTCGGGGTGGGGGCGCTGAATCTAATGCCTGCCCACACCTGTGCCAAGAAAACCCAGCCGGGAAACAGGGTGTCGCTTACATAGCATGTCACAAACGTGTAGCATGTGCAGACATTTCCCCGGCATCCATGTTCCCTTGGCAGTGTGTCACAGGTCGTGACACATGCTCCAAGGAATGGGGAGGGGGAAAAGTTAGCAGAAGAAACCATACTCCTTGACACAGCTCCCCCCCACTCCCCCCAGGGCACTGAAGCACACGAGGACTTTTATTCTGAATTTTGGGTCCGACGTGCTCAGAACACCTATTTTTTTCTTTCCTGTGGGCACATTGGTGCAATCTGCAAAGGCTGCTTTCTCGGGGAGGATCCCTGGTTGCAGAGAAGCGGTCCAGTCTCAGTCTCAGGCTCATGCACGTTCTCAAACCTGTCCCGAGCCACAGGCCTCGGCATTTGGCTTTTCATTTGATGGAGGGAGAGCCTCAGAAAATTCGCCAGCGCGCAGTGTTTCAGATTCAGGGAGGAACTGGTGTCCTCAGTAGTTCCCTGTCTGGGACCAGCAGCCTCCAAATCTGGCTTCAGAATTTCCCCCTGGCCGGGGCTGGGGGAGCTTTATTTTTCTTTCTGTCACCCCTTAAAGTGGAGGGGAGCTGGGGAGGAGAAGGTGGCTGGGAGGCACAGTGACCCCCCGTGGGAAGGACAGGCCGCGCTCCCGTGCTCCCCCGGGAGAAGCCAGGAGCTGTGCTGCGCTGCCCACGGCTGGGGGAAGCCAGCTTCGGAGGCTCAAGGTGCCCCTCCCCCTCCCCCAGTTTACCTCTGATTGCTCAAGAGGTGTCTGTTTGAGAGAAAGAGTGGGGAGGAAGGGAGCCTGAAGCCCTGCGCTGGCTTCTCAAGCATCCAGGGGCCCCGGCACCACCTTCCCCAGCCGTGGTGGGTGGCACCTTCGTCTGCTTGGGCCTCTCTGGAGAGGAGCCGTGATTTTCCGGACTGGGGGCCGAGGGCCATCCGTGGCCCAAGATTTGTCTCAGCAGAGCCTTGCTGTGGCGTTGGGAAGCGAGGAGGGAGGAACTACGCGCGAGTGTCCAATGGGCTGTCCCCTTTCTCCGCCTGTCCTCGGCGAGCCCCGCGGGCAGGGCAGGGAGTGTCCTTACATGTGGCCTTGGTGGGCTCCGGTGGGGTGCACGGCCCTCCCTGCTAGGGCCTGTGAGCGTGGAGGGGCGCTGCTGAGGCCGTGGCCTCCAGGGCAGGGGTGTGCATGGCACCACCACTGGGGACCTTGTCCCATCCTGAGACACCTGGTTGTTGGTGTGTCCAGGCCCCCCCCCCCCCGCCGGGAAGCAAAGCAGGCCCCCCCGGGAAGCAAAGCAGGCCCCTGAGGGGGTTCCCTGAGGCCCGGGCGTTATGTAATCTGTCTGCATTTTATAGTGCGGCCCAAGCACTCAATTGAGAAATGTGAGCCCAAACGAAACAAAGGTGAATTTGAGTGCAGTTCACTACAACGGAAAGCCCCATGTGGCCCAGCCTCGAGCTGCCGGGTGTATCAGGTGTTTTGTATTGGTCGTAGCCTTCCATAAAGTGTACATCATCCTTTTGTTAAGCCCTCTACACAGCCCACCTCAGAACCATCTGGAGATTATCTGGTTAATTGTGTGGGCTTCAGGCACAAGACTCAGAGTGATTGATCTGGATTCAAACCCATAAACAAACCAAATACACTCTTTGCCCAGACCGTCTTCAGGGTCTGTCTGCACTGATCCAGTCAGTCAGAGCTACAGACCAGGCTTCCAGGACCACAGCTGCATCAGGCCTGGGTGGAGGCGTCCGGGGGCTCTCAGTCCCACCTGGCAGGCGGCTCCAGCTGGGTACACCCCCAGGTGGATGGACCTCTCTCCATTCCCTGCCGGGGAGATGGGCTCAGCCTGGGGCCCCAGGGGGCCAGCGGCCTCACCCCCTGGCCTGGCTGTAAACTTTGCCTTCTCTGGGGTCAGGTTGGAGCTTGCCCCTGTGCCTATCTGCTGGGCCGGTTACTGATTAAATCCTTGCAGAGTCAACAGTGCCTGACATGGCCGGTGACAGCGCCGGGCCTGATGCACTCTGTGCTGGAGACTTTGGATCCAGAAGCCTCATAAACAAAGGAGGAAACACAAAGGCGCCAGTGACCCGGCTGCTGTGAGGGGGGACTGGGAGGCGTCCGCCCCTCCCTGGGGTGCACACGGCCGCACCTTGCCAGAGGAAGGGCGCATCTGCCCAGGCTGTGGCCTGGGTGCCGCCGTTCCTCATTCCCCTTTGGCGTCCAGACTTCCCAGTCCCCGGCCTCCCTGGGCTTTTTGTGGTTGCCAGCCATGGTGTCGGCTGTAGCCAAGAAGGTTCGGGTCCTTGGGTCCACAATCCATTTTGCCGTTCTCGTGTCTGGGCTGAATTTGATCACCTGCTAGGCACGTTTGTCCTCTGGAAGAGGGCTTTGTCCGTGTGCTTTGTCTCCTCTGCACCAAAGAAGTACGAATCAGCTGCTTACCTTTTATTTTACCTTATTTTTTTTTTAACATGTAGCACGTGGCATCTCAGAATGGGGAGGGTCCAGTCTGATCAAACAGGGGTCAGAGCACAGGCACAGTAGCCTTCTTTATTCTCAAGCCTCGATTCATCAGTGACTTGTTTTTTAAATTTTCACCACTCTGCTGCTTCAGTTGAAATGTCTCTGGGCTTTCTGTTGTGGAAAGGAAAAGAGGAGTCACCTCAGTTCTCGTCGGTTTCTTCAGTCTGGTGTTTTCTTGGGGGCGGCAACCTTCTGAAATTGGACTTATGCTTACGAAGCACCTACTGGGTGTCAGAGTACTGCATTCATCCCGATGGTGGTTTCCCCATGGGAATGAAAATCTGTGTCCTCCCGAGTAGTCAGAAGTCCCGTGGGAGCTCGCCTGTGTGCACACGTACACGCGTGTTCATTTCTCCGCTTTGTCACTTACACCTCCTCCTTGTGCCCGTCCTCCCCGCCTTTGATTTATGCGATGTTTTTTTGTGGCATAAATAAACACAAAGAATTTTTTTTTTCTTTCAGTGCCATTTGTCATAAGATTTTGGAGTATATCAAATTTGTTTCCCAGGTTACTTGTCTGATTGGAGGTGGTGGAGGGGAGGGGCTGAGACAGAAGCGGAGGAAAAAATCTGAATTCTCTGTAAACAGCACACGTGGTCTACCTTCCCCAGGCCGTAATAAATAAGTGCATTTTAAGGAGGGAGTAGTTTTGATGCCGCCATTCTCCTGACGCAATCCGAGATGCCTTTCCTAGCCGCTGGCAAAGTTGTACCAGTCCAGGTTGAAGGTGTCTCGCTCGCTGCTCATGGCTGGGCTTTGCTGCCGAGCTGGCTTGGGCTCCGTGGCCCACAGGTGGCTGTGTATAGTGTTGCCCGCTCCTCTGTGCCAACCGGGGAGCCCGCTGACTCACCTGGCAGTGGGAGAGGGCATTTCTGGGGCACCACGTCCGGTGAGGCTTAGGGGGAGCCTGGTGGCCGTGTCATCCTAAAAAAACCGAAGCTCTCTGAGGGTGCCTCGCTGCCGGCCTCAGCTTGGCCCACATGGATGGTATCCCCTTGGTGTTTTGGTGGAATGAACATCCGAGATGGTCAAGTTGCGCCTTTGATTAAAGGATTAAGTGAGATTAAGCAAGGCAGCCTAATGGTTCAGGGCGTCTCCACCGTGGGGCAACACAACAGGGTTTGCTGCCACTTGCACCGGCTCTGGACTCTGAGGTTACAGCTTCCTGGCTGTGTGACTTTTGGAACGTTGCTTTCCCTTGCCGGGGCTTGCTTTTCCTCCTAGAGGGTGGGATAATCCTACCTCATTTACAGGGTTGCTGAAAGGATTGGGGATCACTCAGATTAGCACCTAGCAGGACGGCCAGCACACAGTAGGGGTATGACAAGGGGCCTGTATTCCACTTTGTGTTTTCCTAATTACCCTGAGAGTGCTTCAAGAAATTCTGCCCAAATGCAAGGGATTATTGCTATTTAAAAACGGGCAGTCTCTAGAGGAAAGTCTCCTGAGATGAGCGGTGCATTTGGGAAAGTTAGGGGTATTTAGTGGATCTGGTATGTATGAAAGCAATGAAATTGTTGAAAGCAGTTTAAGAAAAATTTCTCAGGGGGCACAGTCTAGTTTCTTTAAAAAAAATACAGAACTCTTTTCTTTTGGAAAATTGAAATAGTAACGTGCACATCAAATAAATTCAGATGGTACAACAGGCATAGAAGGGAAAATGAAGCTTCTCTCTTATTCCACGGGCCCATGGCCCCTAGTTCTCCTCCTCGCAGGCCAGCCCTGCATCCTTGCTGAGCATTCTGGGCATTTACACACAGTTCTGTGCCGTTATTGTTCATTGGACGGTGTGTTTTGGCAGTCATTCTAGATCTCTGCCTGCACAGCTGCTCTTCCCTGCTGCATGGTGTTCCGTCATAGAGGGGCACCGTAATAATGTAGGTAGACCATCCCCTATCACTGGACATTTAGGTTAGCCCCAGGCTTTTGCAGTTTCCAACAAGACACTTTCCACTTTGACTGAGTGGAGTTGTTTCTGTTTTGATAATCTGAATGTTTTTTGCCTACTTCTCTGGTGAGTGTTAAAATATTTAGTCCCACAGTGCTTTGCAAGGGTGAGCTGACCCTCCCTCAGAGGGGGGAAGGGCAGTGCTGCCGGGGGTCACTGCGGTCTGGAGTCATGCTGGGGTCTGGCTCGCTGTCACTGGCTAGGGAGCCTCCTGAGGGTCTGGCCCCCCAGCCCCACCAGGAACTGGTCGGGGGCTCCGGGCAGTCCCGCTGACCTCTGCCCCAAGGACAAGGGTCTGCACGGCCGGGAGGGCTGTTTCCTGCTCCACCTGAGGGCATCGTTTTTGTCCCCAGGCTTCCTGCCTCCCCAGGATGGAAGCCAGGCCGCCTGGCCCCATGCTAGAGAAAAGGAGGAAGTGACAGTGTCTCTTCCCTGCTCCTGGCTCTGGTGACAAGGCACCCAGTGCCTTCAGCGGGCCACCGAGGGAGGCCGTGTGAGGTTGAAAGGAAGCTTGGCTGATACCAGCAGAGGGTGATGAGGCGTGTGTGTGTGGGGGGGGGGGGGGGGGGGTTCACGTCTGTTGGGGGAGGGGACCACAGAGAACATAGTTTTGGTGCCGAAATTGATTGTTGTGCTGAAGCTGAATGTCCAGTAGCCATTTCTTTACACCTGCCACATACCGGTGTCTGGGGTGTCAGGAAGGTGGATGGGGGAGAAGAGCCAGTCACAGCAGAGGGGTCAGACAGGCAAGCTTGAATCCTGCCCTTGCAGCGTCCTAGCTGGTGGGTGACCTTGGGCAGGTCACCTAACCTCCCTCCTTATCTGTGAAATTCACATTCTGGGGACTTCCTTTTAGCATGATGTCAGGATTAGGTGGAGTAAGGCACGGCAGTTCATTCAACAGATAAATATCACTGTTTGTAGGCAGTTTGAGGAAAACCAGTCCCTGCCCTCCTGGACTGGGGTAGGTGACAGACAATGAACCGCTGAGCAAGTAATTATAAAATCTGTCTGGCCCCGGAGAAAACAAAGCAGCGATGGGTGGGGTGTGCGGGGCTTGGGGACCAGGAGCCTTGCTACTCTGCACATGGTGTTCAGGGAAGGAGATGGTATCTAGTGGGGGAGCATTCTTGGCAGAGAGGATGGCAAGTGCAAAGGCCCTGAGGCTGGACCGGACTTAGAGATCACCCAGTGAAGGGCCCGGATCTTAGTAAATGCTCTACAGTTGTCATCACCCCTGCCTTCCAGGAGCTGTTATCATCTATTAAAAAATATTTATGAGCACCCAGAATGTGCTAGGTGCTGGGCGTATAGGCAGCTCCCTGCCCCATGGAGCTTCCTTCGTTTCTAGCGCTTCTGGGGTATGTGTGTTTTACTTAACCCGCTCCCTCTCATAGCGAAGAACAGCAGTGCTTTAAGAGACTCTTACATTACCAAAACCAGTTCCCTTTGTCCGTACTGCGTTACAAAGGTTCTAGGACCTAGCACACCCTAATCATTGAATTCGCCTCAGGCTTTTTTCCTACGGGGAAGCGCTGAGGGGGGGAAGCATTGAAGGGGGGAAGCGCTGAGCGCCAGCGTGTTGCCCCGCGACCCTTCCACATGACTCAGCAGCCAGGACTCCCCGCACCCCTAGCACCTTCACTGCCTTCCTTTGTCATGGGTTCTCCTGCTTTCAAGCTGGTATCAGGTCGGGAGAGTGTATAAACAGATGAGGCTGAGTGAACTCACTTTGGAGGGAAGCAGAAGAGCTGGATTCTCCAGTCCCCGGGTGGGTGGGCCGGACTCCGCGGGGCGGGGCAGCGGAGGCTTCCCTGGGGCTGGGGTCATCAGGAGAGAGGAGATGGCACTGGAACGTGTCCTGGTGTCCTGGGCCAGTCCCAAGCTCTTCGAGGCCCAGAGAAGCTGCAGACAGGCGCACGCAGCCTGGGGAAGCCCAGGCTGCCTCCTCGTTGGCTCACTGTCTAGCCCAGGTGAATCTGAATCGCCACGCGTGCTTGCGTGAGGCTCAGCCGGTGGTGGAGCCGTCCCCGTGGATGCGGCCGGGCCACAGTCAGGGTGGGCTGACTGCTGCGACAGCCGGCCCCCAAACCTGGGGGGCTTCACGCAGCACGGTTTTCATCTGCCTCGTGTCCCGGTCCAGTGGGGGTTTCTGCCCCTTCAGGGCCTCGTGGAGTCGTGGCTGGGGAGAAGGAGAGAACCACGTGGAGGTTTGGTCTGTGGGTCTGGCCACTCCATCGGCCACAGCTCAGTCACACGGCTACCCCGAGTGCGGGGGAGGCGAGGGAGGGGGTTAGCCGTGTCCGGGAGACAGGAGACCACGGAATGATGGCGACACCCACCCCAGGACCGTTGGGACCCTGCAGTGGTCTGGAGGTCTCCAGGGTACCAGCAGCAGAGCTGCTTCCCTGGAAAGGAAATTCAGATGGCGTGGTCTCTTCTGGCTCCTGGGTTTGAGCTTGGTGGCAGGTCAGGAAAGTTTGCAGTCTGCTCTCTGGTGGGGAATAAAACATCTTAGTGAACCTGTTGCAAGGGATGGAGCAATGCGCTCGTGATTACAGCAACACTTATTGTCTCCCTGCTGAGTGCCAGGCACTGTGCTCTTTTAATTTTCCAAACAATCCTACGGGGCAGCTATTACTCTTCCCATTTTATAGACGCTGCAACGGAGACTCAGACAAGGAGAACTGGAAAGAAGTGGATTTGAGAGGCAAAGCCAGGTCTGCCGCCACGCCTGAGTGTGTGTGTCCGTGAATATGTGTGCATCTGTTGGATATACGTAAAATGATTTCAGCCTCTTGCAGCAACGTCTTAGTGGGGAATCAGTGGGCTTATCAGTTTAGCGTTTGCCGATGTTTGGCAGACATCCCTTTGTGAATTTGTCAAGTGAGTTCAGGGAACTGGTGTTGGAAAGTGAATGCCAAGTATTTGTAAAGGGTAAGCGCCAGGTACCAAGTTTGTGAATTGAGTACCAGATGCTGTGTGTGCAAAGGGAGTTTCCCAGGTACTGCACTTGTGGAGTGAGTATCTCCAGGCACTGGGCTGGCAAGGTGAGTGTTCCCTGGTGCTACGCTTACAAAGTCAGACGACCCTTTGTTCTCCAAAGGCTCACAGTTAAATTGGGGGACACTTCAAATTAGGATGCACCATAGGAGCACACATCCGCAGAGAGATTTGTGCCTTGTCCTGCTGTTTGGAGGGGCCAGGTGGTTTCAGGAAGAGCTTCGTAGGAGAGACGCATCTGGACGGACAGAGGTAGGGTTGGGGGCTGGCAGAGAAGGGGCTGGGGGCCAGGGGTGGGAATGGGCAGAGGGGCTGCAGCAGTGGTTGGCACCGTGAGAGCAGGTAGGGAGAAAGATGGAGGCAGGATCACTTCCCAGAGGGGCCCTCGAGGTCAGTGTGGGATTCACCTGCGAGCCGGGAGGGCCCTGATCGTGACGCAGAGGGACGGGGAGCGGGCCGCCAGCTGGGAGCCCGGGATGCCCCTGAATGGAAGCTTCAGGAGTGCAGGGATGTGAGTCACCAGGCCAGGCGTTAGTCACTGTAGTGACCACTGCAGCAGTGGTCTCGTGGCCACTCACGAGAGTTTGTTTGCTAGGAGCTGGGCTGGGCGGTCACATCGGTGACCTCCATAACAGCCCAGCAAGTTGCTTTCGCTCCCTCCATTTTACAGATGGGGACCCTGAGGCTGTGTCTCTCAGCGGACACTCTTTGGCCAGATGAGTGGATGAATGAGTGAAGGAAGGAATGAATGAGCTGCCGTACAGGTTCAGTTGGGTGGTCCCTCCTGTTGGAAGGGGAGAGGGAAGAGCCACGTCCAGACCTCCACCCTCTGCGTCCCTGGAACCCTGCGTGTCTCTTTCACCTCCAGTGAAGGACAGTGCGTGCAGTGGGCCCTCGAGTTGCCCTGCAGAGCTGGCCTCGGGGTGGACACAGGCCCGCGGTTCCTGGCCCACTGCCGGGCCCGTGAGGCCGCTGCCACCAGAGGCCTCTGGTGCTTTCCGGATCCCGGGCCTGAGACCTCTGCTCTGAGCTTTGGCTCCCAGGGCTCCCCTTCTGGAAGCTTCCTTCCTGGAGGCCAGGTGGGAAGGCCCTGCCCAGCCTTGGGGCTTGGGAAGGTGGCACCCTCGGGCCGAGGCAGGGCAGCTGTGGCGCCCTGCTGGTGCCCTTAGTGGGCTCTCGGGCCTGGGGGCTATGGGGCAGTGGGAGCAGGGCTGCCCCGCTGGAAAGAGGAACAGTGACTCTGACGTCTGCCTGTTGCTCCCGTTGGGTCGCGTTCCACGACCCTGTGGCCGACGCTTGCCTTGACGGTGGGAATGTGAAAGAGCTTGACCCGTCCCAGCAGTCTGGTGGCTAGTGGGCTTGGGGGTCCAAGCAGGGTCAGCCTGCGGGGTCACACAGACCAGGACGGGGTGGAGGTGACTGCGGGGCAGTAGCGATCGCTCATTTCCTCCAGCCCCACCGAGCCCCTTGGGTGTATCTGTGCATTTAACCCAGCCCTCAGGCTCCTGTTTACACTTGGGGAAACTAAGGCCCTGTGAGTTTCAGGTTACATCACTGCAACCCAGACGACCTGGCTCCAGAGCCAGAGGCCTCCTGCACGGAGCCCGGCGCCGCCTTGCTGGCTTCGAGCACGGGGCCCTGGGCGGTGAGAGCAGTCAGCAGCAAAGCGGTGAGAACTACAGCTAGCGCTCACACAGCGTCTCCTGTTCCGAGCCTTCACGTAGATGAGCACTTTTCTTTGATTGCAGTAGAGTTGACTTACAATATTATATTAGTGTCAGGTATACAGCATAGTGATCCAGTATTTTTACAGTTTACACTCCCTTAAAAGTTATGAGAAAATAATGGCTATAGTTCCCTGTGCTGTACAATATGTCCTTGTTGCTTATCTATTTTATACACAGTAGTTTGTATCTCTTAATCCCATACTCCTGTCTTGCCCCTCCCCCGCCCCCCACTGGTAACCACTAGTTTGTTTTCTGTGTCTGTGAGTCTATTTCTGTTTTGCTATATACATTCGTGTTATTTTTCAGATTCCACACGAAAGTGACATCTACAGTATTTATATTTCTCTGATTTATGTCCATTCACATTCCTGCAAATGCCAGAATTTCATTCTTTTTTTATGGCTGAGTAGTATTCCATTGTATATGTATACCACATCTTCTTTATCCATTCGTCTGTTGCTGGACACTTGGGTTGCTTCCATATCTTGGCTATTGTAAATAATGCTGCTGTGAGCATTGGGGGTGCGTGTATCTTTTCGAATTAGTGTTTTCTTTTTTTCCGGATACGTATCCAGGAGTGAAACTGCTGGGTCATATGTAGGTGAGCTTGTTTAAACCTCCCGATGCACCTGTGAGGTATTGCTGTCATGGTTCCTGTTTTACAAATGATCAAACTGGGGCCCAGAGAGATGAGGTCACCACTCACCCAGCTAGTAGTGGTGGAGCGGGGATTTGCACCCAGGCCGTCTGGCTCCAGAGAATAACTGCATGTGGCTGTGAGCCCAGCTCAGGAGCAGAGGCTCAGGAAGGCCCAGGGTGGCCAGGGCTGGCTCTCTGCTGAGCAGGGGGGCCGTGCAGTAGGCAGGAGGGTGGGGACAGAGTTGAGTGTCTCACCCTGGGTGGTTCGGCCGTCGTCCTGCAGACGCGTCTCTGGGAGAGCCGTGGTGGAGGTTTGCTTCTCACCTGCCCCTGCTTGGTGTTGGGATCGTGAACTCAACCTCTCGGAGCCTGTTTCCCTCGCCTGAGATGGCCTGTCCCTGAGAGCCGGCTGTGATGGCGTGGTGGAGGCGAGCATGGGGTCTGGAGCCCATCTCAGAGTGTGGCTGGGCTCCCCCCACCCCTCGGGGCTCTGGCTCGGGCCCTCTCCCCTCTGCCGTGGGGAATGCTGCTGGCCCCCGGAGCCTTCCCTGACCCCCAGTTGGAGTGAGGGCTTGCTCCCTGCGACCTGGCACTTCCCCAGCTGGGTGGCGATTGCCTCTTTGCCCGTCTGTCTTCTCTACCAGCTATTCGCCTCCGTACTTGTAAAATAAAACAAAAATAATCACCCGGGGATGATGATGATCTTAAAAAATAAAGAAGGAAAAGATTCTCCCATAATCCCACCACCCAGAAATCACCCAGATGAACACTTTGGGGTAGAGCCATCTCTGCTCTCTTCCTGGACGGGTACATGTGACACGCATGATCGTGTGCACAGCGAGTAGGGAGAGTGCTAAGCCATTTTCATGCATGATCTCAAAGCGTGTCCCCTTTGGCCCTATTGATCTTGGGCCCCAGATCTTACTTGGTGGTGGGACCGTCCTGGGCTTTATGGATGTTGAGCAGCGTCCCTGGCCTCGGCCCACTAGGTGCCAGTACTCCGCTCCCCACGGCCCCAGATGCCTGCAGGTGTTGCCACGGGTCCCCTGGGGGGCACGTCACCGGTTGAGAGCCCCTGTGGCGACTTGGCTGATGTCCCACCTACCCTGAGAGGTCCCGTTTGATGAGCAGCCCCGGCTGCGGGCTGGCCCGTGGGAGGGCTGGGAGCCTGTGCTCCTGTCTGCAGTCACCTTGCCTCTTTGGAACCTGGCACAGAGGTGGGAACCAAGAACTGCGTGGGGCTGCAGGAGCCCAGATCCCTCTGTCTGCGTGGCGCGGGCCGAGAGCCGGCAGGGACCCTGGAAGGAAATCCTGCTGGCCCGGGCATTAGCGAGCTTCCCACACCTTTGATCCCTCCTGTCGACTCCCCTGCTGTCCTGATGACTCAGGACTTCAGAGATCTGGGTTGCTGGAAGGGGAATTGCTTCATGCCAATGAAAAAGAAGAAAGAGAGGAAATTAGCGTTAGGAAGTTTTGGTGTGAGGAAAATGACTTTGAAACCTGCTTCTCGAATCCTGTTTGAGTGTTTTTGGGGGGATGGGGGCAGTGAGGAAAGGGGGTGGGCCGTGGTGGGCGACCTGGCTACGTGGCTCTTCTATAAAGGCCTTCCTCTGCTTGAGCCAAGCCCCACCCGAGGCTGTGCTTTGGGTCCCTCTGCTTTTTGGAGCTAAGTGAACCATGCCACCAGGAAAGATACAAAGAGGAAGCTTCTGGAGTATGTGTGGGTCCTGCCAGCAGGTGCAGTGAAGGTGCGAGGGCCTCAGGCCAGAGACTGTTGCAGAGGGCGGCGGTCTGGGGTTCTTCTAATGCCCCAGTGGTCAGCAGGGCGCCTCTGGGCCGGGACAGCCGAGTGCTGGTGGATCTCAGCCCCTGCTCGGCCCGGCTGGGCAGTCTCGTGTCAGGCAGGCCCTGCTCGGCATTCACCGCGGCCTTGCTTGAAGGGGTGTGTGCTGCGGATTGGGGGGCTGCAAACACTCTTCCCCCACTTTGAAACCCAAGGTAGAGGTAGAGGCGCTAAAGACCCTGCCTTCCCAGGTCAGTCCTTCCCTAATGGCGGGGTGGGGAGGGCAAAGTGGTTTCGAGCTCTGGCCAGAGTTTGTGGATTCAGACACTTCATATTAGGCCATGTAAGCAGTGGTGTGATCCAGCTCTCAGTTTTCTCATCTGTAAGCTGGGGATAATCGTGGCCACCTCCCAGGGTTATCCGGATAATAAAGGAGAGGGTGCATACGTGGAAAGTGCTTAGTGGTGTCAGGCGCGGAGCCACTGCTCAGTCGACGCTCCTGCGTTATGACCACCAGCTCAGTCCTGGCTGCTGCTCTGCCCACTGCGTTCCCGCTTCTGCTCGACCGTGAACTTCTCGAAGGCAGGTGTCTCATCCAGCAATACCCGATGTCAGTACAGGCTTCTGGCTGAATACGGTTGCTTGATGTATAGAGGCCCCAGGCGTCGCAGGGACAGAAAAGGGTCTCAGGTTTTGCTGGAAACCCCGGCCCTGTCTGGCGACCTCGGAGCTGTTGGGAGAACCTCCAGGGTGTGCTTGTGACCTTGGGCACCAGGACCTGCAATGGACCACAGTCCTGGACTCAACCCCAGTCACCGTGTCCCCGACTTGGGCAAGACAGAAACCGGCAGTTGGGAAGATTAAGACATTATTGGTGGTTTTCACCTCAGCTTTCAGCAGCAGTGCTTGGGAAATAAGATTTTGATCTTGGAAAATATGATTTAAAAACAGAATTGAAAGTCGCTTTTATTTTCTCAACGATATTGCCCCTGACACACGCACAGGGCCTTGAATGGTGGAATGGTGGTGTCCGGTCCGAACCTGTCAGTAGGGAGCCCACTCTCGGCCCTTCCATGAGGCGCACCTGTGTATATATCATACCCCTACCGCCCCCCTGCCTCGGCTTTCCACCTTTGGTCCCCCCACTTGGGTCTGCGGTGACCGAGCGCCCGTTTAGACAGAGCCCGGGAAGGCCCTCTTCTTCTGAGGGAGCTCACTGTGTCGTCTTAGCCTCGCTCACACCGTTGGCGGCGACCCTGCTGCCGGGGGAGGGGGCTTCTTCCTTGGACCCCTGCCGAGAACTAAGCCCACTGATGGGTGGCTTCACGGAGCTTGAGTCTGGTTGTTCCATCCAGTGTTCCCATCCCAAAGCAGGAGGAGGGTCCTCTCCCTGCTGGACGAAGATTGGGAGCTCTGAGTCCCCACCAGGCCCCCTAGGGAGCCTTCTGAGAGGTGGGGTCTGGCCCCCTGGCCATCCCAGGATTAACACTCTGTTCTTGTCCGACCCTTACCTGTGCCCAGGACCTGGCTGTGTGGCCTTCATCCATGGGCTTCTGTGCCCTCTGGCCTCCAGGTGGGCTTGGCTCATAAGTGGGGACCCTGAAGGGAGATGGAGGCCCTTGGCTTCTTCCTTCAGGGTTGCTGTGGGCAGGCAGCGTCCCTTGGCCACGACCCCTGTCCTGTCACCCCCACCCCCCCACCCCCACTCCCAATTCCGGGCTTCAGTAACTGCTCCTTTTCCTTGTCCCTTCAGGCCTCGGGGTAGGATCGCATAGGGTAGGAATGAGGTGACCGAGTCCTGGCTTTCCCGGGACTGTCCCAGGTGTTTACACTCACGTCTTGTGTCCCGGGAAACCCCTCAGTCCCAAGCAAATCAGGACATTTGGTCACCCTAGGAGAAAACCACCTCTTGTGTTTTCCCTGTGTTCTGCCCACACCTTGGTATGTTGTCCTTTGGTTACAATTCCTTCAAATGACACCGTTTTGTGTCTGCCATCTGTTTCTTCCCAGGGCCCCGGCTGATACACCAGGAGCTTCAGGAGGATGGAGTTGTTTTCAGAGCCTCTTCCCTTTTAGAGTTCTCAGTAACCAAATGGGCTGTAATGCTAAACACGGGGCGAAAGAAATTAATCTCTTGCACTTATACTTTTTTTCTGAAAATATGCCCCCTTCAGAGACAAAAGGTGACGATGGTGATGATGATAGCCGTGGCTCTTTGCCCACTTACTATGGGCTTCTTGTTGTGGTAAGAACTTTGATGCACCGTTGTGTTTCATCATTATGACAGTCCTCTGAGGATTGTCCAGGATGAGAAAACTGAGGCTTAGTGAGGTAAAGTAATCTGCCTAGAGCTCAGGACGGGTAGGAGGTCGGGCCAGGGTATGAACCCCAATGACGCTCCCTGCGAGGTTTCTATGCTTACTGATGAGGTGTTTTACAACCCAGGCCAAGCCAGACAAGCCCACAGTTTTGCTGCTTCTGGCTTGGACAGGGTGTCTTATTGGGTGTGCAGGCAGCGGATCTGATGTTTTCCACTTCCTCTCATGTGGCGGGGCTGTGTGCATGGAGCGTGCAGGACTGGCTGGGCAGCCAGTTTTGGCCTTGCTGAATTTAGCTATGGCTGGTGTTGGAAAACGTTAGTCTGTTCTTTCCTTTTCCATATCCCCCCTTTAAAATTTTTATAGTTAAAATCAGAGGCGGCCAGACTTGGAAGAGAACCTGCAGGTCATCTAGTTCTGGGATGGCGAATGTATGACACACGTGCAGCCATTGCTCATTGCCTAGCCCCTGGTAGACATTGCTAATCAACCCAGGCGTAATCGATCCTTCCCATTGAGCCTGGAGACAGCCACTACTAATCAACTGTTGTTGGCATGCACCATGTCTCCCACTGTATACATTAGGAACCCAAGGCCCAGAGAAGTTAAATGACCCTCAAGGGAGCCACTGGGGTTGTGGAGCCTGCTGTTGAGAGATGACTTTGGGTTAAAAGTCCGCCGTCTAAACAAAGTGTGGTGCGGGGGAAGGACCTGGGTTTTGCATAGCAGTGTGTGGATCTGGGTTTAAATCCCAGTTCTGCTTCTTACTGGTTGTAACTTCAGGCAAGTCACATGGCTTCTTTGAGCCTGGTCTGTGAAACTAGAAATTGTAATCCCTACATCCCAGGGTTGTGAGGAATAAATGACATGGAATGTTAATTCAGCCTCCAGCAGATACTGGTGGAGGGCCTAGTGTGCGCCCAGGGTGCTCTGGTCCTGGCGTGTGGTGGTGAGCCCTGTAGACAAGGCCCTGCCCTCAGTGGCTGTACCTTAAAGATTCAAGTAATGCTGCATTTCTTCCTCTTTGCTTCTTGGACACCTATGAAATTGTGGTGTTATTGTTATTTTTTAACAACACAGCCGCTTAAATTTGGCCTGTTTATGCATCACATGACTTGCTTTGGGAAGTGATGTGTTTTTTCTTTCATTCCTCATCTCGTTTCCATCCTTGTATCTGGGCCGACTGGGACAGGGAGACCGAATGGATGCGACAGGAGACTGGGTCTTAGACCGTTTAGAGGGACACACTCCTTTTGGAAACTTGATGAAAGCTGTGGACCCTTCTGCAGGCAAAATGCTAAGATGACAGGCTCATAAAGTTTAGCATCTATAGTGTAGGCATTTTTAGGGATTGACTCATGGACCCCCTCAGGTTATAACCAGTCCAGGGGGCCTGGGACACTCTAGTTAGCATGGAATGGAACTTTGCCCGGAAATAAACATGTAAATGACAAAAGCAAAATGGTTCATTATGAAAGGTCAAGGTTTTTATTCAGAGTTCTGCTCCTTTGGCTGGGCAAGTGGGTTTGTCCACGTAGCATTTTCTATGCTTGTTAAAGCTGTGTTTAGTCTTCTTGGTTATGGTAAAAGATTTTTTCTTTTACCCTAGTCTGGAGTTTCAAGGTTGGTACTTCTTGCCCCTAAAATGTTTATTTTAAGGTTTAGAACAGTTCTTCACTCTGATAAGGCAGAGAGCATCACTGCAGGCGCGCTGTGGTCGAGCACAGGGCGACTCCGCTGGCACTGCAGATGGTGGCCCAGCGCTCAGCCTGCCCGGCGCACAGTGACCTTGGGCCAGCTCACCTCTCTGACCTGTGAAGCGGGGGACAGAATGACCCCCAACCCCTGGTAGTCAAGGATTAAAGACTCTAGTAAGCATGACCGTCCAGAGAATGTCCAAGTAGGCCATGGTGGATTTTGTATTCAGTTGCTTGGAATTGGGACTCAGAAGTATGGACCCTTTGCGCTGTGAAAGGTTGGTGTTTTTACTGAGCCTGTATGATGGAGGTAGCCTGGCAGATCCAGCTGAAGTGAACTGAGTTCTTCTGTGAGGTGCAGGATGCGTACAATTCTAATGTGCTTTCTCCTCCTGGACGCACAAGACTTCAAGCAGGCTGACCAGCATAGCTAAGAGGAAGCCAGGGTCTTCCTTGGTTGGTAACTTATAGAAGGACCCCAGTAATGAGTCCCCTCGTTGCCTTCGACTCTTGCGACGCCCCCTGCCCCCTACCCGGGGCACCGTCTTTAGCCACGCCCTGGACTGAAGCCTGATTTCGGTGACTTGAGAGAGAGAGGGTTCCAGGGAACCATTTCACATTTAGACCTGGGGTTTTGCTAGGGTGATTGCTTTGCCACTGACTTTTGCATGTGGGTGTTCTTAAGCCGGAGAAAAGAGTTGGACTTTCCCTTTGTTTTGCTTCATTACCCGCACTGCATTTGGCAGTCTGGACGGCATGAGGTGGTGTGTTTTTATGACTCTCAAATTTGTCTTTAAAAGTGTGCTGTTGAGCCTGGAGGCCTTCCGCATCCCTGAAGATTTTGTAGGGAGATCTGAGATGACTGTCCAGCTGGGCGGAGTAATGGAATCTACCATTTCTTGAGCACCTACTGTGTGCCAGGCGCTTATGCATCGCATCTCACCCTTGCAGCAACCCCCCGGGTGGGCAGTGTCCCCGTGTCACACAGCTGTAGGTTGCACAGCTGAAGGTCACACCCAGGTCAGGCTGACCTGAATCCATGCGTTTTTTCCTGAGTCCCACGCTGCTCCTGTGTCCTCAAGGGACTTCCTCCGTGTTCGTCACGTCCCCACCCTGGTAAGATTCCACTTGAGGAAAAATGAGTAGGCATTGGTTGGACAAGGGAAAGCCTGGAGAGTTCTGTTTCTCCAGCTCGGCAGCCTCCCTGCTGAGCTCAGGTGTGGCTGGGATTGTCCCTGCTGTCCTAGTCACCGGCCAGGGCGGCCTTCTCCAGTCAGCCGGCTCTGGGATGAAGTTAGGGCTTCATCTGCCTCACGTGTGTGACCTTCCATGGCCGCCCTGGCCGGTATATAAAGGAAGGGGGTGCAGAGGAGGTAGCTTTCTCATCAGTCTCCCCGTCTCACAGGTGAGAAAACCGGGGCTCTCGGGGGTGGTGGCTTGGGCGTGGCCACTTGGATAATGAGAGGCCAGGCTGAGCCTGAACTGCTCCTAGTAGGTGTGTACCGCCCGTTTACCTGGAAGAGGGGCATCTGGGGGGTTGGTGTCACGAGGCGGAGGCACATACCTGCCAGCATCTTCCCTGAATCAGCTCTGAGTCACTACACGAGAGAAGGGATCTCTCTGGTCGCTGAGTCCACATCTGGTCTGGCGGGGCCTTTTGAGATCATCTAGGCCGGTGCTTTCATTTTACAGTTGGGTAAACTGAGGCCCAGGGAGAGAGACTGCCCGGGTCACCATTCCTTCCCCAGCACAGCTTCTGGTTTTCTCTGTTTATCTACAGTGTGGTGCCACAGTCTTATTTAGGCATTTGAGTTCTAAGTGTGTGTGTGTGTGTGTGTGTGTGTGTGTGTGTGTGTGTGGTGAAATATACGTAACATTTATCATTCTAACCATTTGTAGGTGTGCAATCCAGTGGCATTAAATACATTAACAGTGTTGTGTTACCATCACCACTACCTATACCCGAAACTTTTCATCATTCCCAACATAAATTCTGTACCTATTAAACAGTAGCTCTCCCTTCTCCACTCCCCCCAGCCCCTGGCAACCACTATTCTACTTTCTGCCTCTGTGGATTTGCCTGTTCTAGGTACCTCTTGTAAGTGGTATTATGTGACACTTACACTCTTGTGTCTGGTTGGTGTCACTTAGCATAATGTTTTCAGAGTCTACCCATGTTGTAGCGTATATCAAAATTTCATTCCTTTTCACAGCTGAATAGTACTCTATTGTATGGGTAGACCATATTTTGTTTATCCGTTCATCTGTTGATGGACATTTGGGTTGTTTCCATGAACTTTTTTTTTTTTTAAGATTTTTTTGATGTGGGCCATTTTTAAAGTCTTTATTGAATTTGTTACAATATTGCTTCTGTTTTATGTTTTGGTCTTTTGGCCGCGAGGCGTGTGGGATCTTAGTTCCCTGACCAGGGATCAAACCCACATCCCCTGCACTGGAAGGTGAAGTCCTAACCACTGGACCGCCAGGGAAGTCCCTGTCTCCGTGAACTTTTGACTCTGTGATTGATTTTGCTGTGAACATGGGGGCAAATATCTGTTCGGATTCTTGATTTCAGTTCCTTTGCCTGCATACCTAGGTGTGGACATTTATTATTTAAAGACATTCATCTCCTTCTCTCCCATTTCAAAGGGAACTCGGGTTCATTATAGAATAATTAGTCAGTACAATCAAACAAAAGAAAAAAATAAAATTTAACCAGAATGGGAACACCCGGGAATGATAATGTTTTTTGTAGGTCGGTCGTTTGCGTGTGCCGTTTGTTCCGTCCACACAGGATTACTCTGTATCTGCACGGTGTTTGGGAGTGTGGATAAGTCTTCATTTGGAAATGGGCAAACCTTTGTGTAAGGCACTGGGAGGGGGGAGGAGGCGCCACTCGCTCTTTGCGGACCCAGCTGAATGTGCACTGCCTCCAGGGCACGTTCCCCCTGCCTGTGACTGCTCTGTGTCCTGCTTTGCCTGTTCCCTTTCCTATTATCTGCTCCCCCCCCCCGCCCCCCGGCTGGACCGTCTGAGTCCCGGGAGGGCTGCCCAGCACAGCGCCTGGTGGTGCTTCCTGCTCAGTAGAGAAGGGGCTGAATGAACAAGTGAAATTAACCAGCCTGCAGACTTGAGACTCGTGGACGTAAACGAGTGGAGTCGGGCCCTCCCGGGTGGGACCCCCCGCACAGGCGTGCTGCACACGGCGTCGTCCCTGTGCCGCTCCCTTGCTGTCCCCCTGCTGTGGGGGCTCTCCCTGCGAAGCTGGGTTCGCAGGGCCCTGTTTGCTCCCCCGTGCGTGTTCCCTCACTGCACAGTTGTTTGCTGGGGGTTTCCTGTGCGTCAGGTGCCTGGCTACGGGCTGGGCTGTGGGGTGACCAAAACAGGGCCCCTTCAAGGGCCTTACATTCCAGAGTAGGGGACACGCTTGGGCAAAAGAACACCGTAATTTCAGATAGCTATAAATGTGATGAAAACCACATCTTTTTTTTTTTCCCCCTCTTCTTTTCATTTCTCTCTTTCTCTTAACAAAATAAAAATTAATCCAATCTGGCTCTTTCTTGGTTGCTTGGAGGCCAGGGATGTGTGCACTTTACCAGGTTTGAATCCCAGTTCCTCCTCGTGCTAGCAGTGACCTTGGCGAGGACCTGACACTTTGCAAGGCTCGGTTTTCTTGTCTGTATACGGAAGATAGTGGTGTGTCTGCTTCCTCGAGTTATGACGAGGCCTAAGGCGACACTGCCCACGGAGCACCATGCTCAGTGCCCGTCGTGCGTTCTCAGCAACACTTGCTGCTGCTTCTGCGATCCCGGAACAATGAGGCTGCCCGCCGCGTGGTTTTAACATGACAAAACCGGCCCATCCAATCCGCTGGTTAACGCAGAGGGGCCAGGAGGGCGTTGAGTGTAGGGAACTCGACACAGCGTCACTTCCCTGGATGCTCTGGTTGAACCGAATTTGTCCAGCACGTCCTTCTCCCTGGGAACAGGAACAAAGGGCCCAGCCATGAAAGAGGCCCTGTTCCCTCACCAAGTTGGGGAAAGCCAAAGGCGAGATCTGCAGCTGGTGCCAGGAGTTCTGTGGCAGGGCCCAGCTCTTTCCTTTTTCCTGTGCCTCACTTGGGGCCAGGGCCCTCTGTTTAGTTGGTTGTGATGACCAGAACACACAGGAAAATAAGCAGACAGAAACCCCCAGACTGCCCTTTGAAGCATGCCCATCCTCACGGGGCAGGGACAGGGATCTCCTTGGGCACAGAGAGGTTTTTAAATTGAGCAAGTTTCCAGGTCATCAGGCAAAGGGCTTGGCGAGGTTGCAGGGTGTCCCCCGGCCCGTGTGGGCCCAGCCACTGTGTGTGTTGGGCCTGGACCTGGTTTGCCCCTCACCGTCAGTCCCGCTTGAGCCCTTCAGTGTCTCTGAGTGTCTGGCCTCAGGTCCCACCTGCACAGGAGGCACACGGCCACCCCGGGTCTCGTCAGGCAGGTGGGGGATGGAGCAGGCGCGTGTAGGAAGGGCACCCCCACAAGGGCGCCCCTCCCCCAGCTCTCCTCCCCCCACAAATGCCTGCCATGTGAAGGCGGGAGGATTCGCAAGCTCTCCCCTCAGAAGTGCCATTTATAACCCCAGGTTCAGGTCTGGCAAGAAGAGGAATTGAGTGCTTTACTTTTCTGGGCCTCCCCGTTTTGCTCCTCTTCGAATCCCAGGGCTCCCACGGGCCTGGGTCCTGCTGCACAAGACCATGAGATGCACAGTTGGGGCCACTTGGTGGCTCGCTGGAGTCTGAGATGACAGGAGAGGGCCTTATGGGGCTGGGTGGGCTGGGAGGGTGGGGAGGCGGGTGCGGGGATGGATGGGGGGCTGCAGTTCCCCCTTCCCGCAGGATCGGCTCTGCTCCCGCCTCTGAAATAAACTACAGTGGGCTCATTCCCTCCCCACCCACCCGCCTCTCACGCTCTCAGGGGATGTGTCTGTGCCAGGCTCAGACGGGTTGGCCTCGAACCCCAGCCGTGCACCTCCTTTCCTTGCAGGATGGGGCCTTCTACACAAGGTAGGGTGGGAACGAAGTGAGAAAACTCCCCCAGGGCCGTGCACGCTGCGCCCTCCGTGCGTGCTAGGGGCTCCTCATTCGGCATTCAGGCGTGCATGCCTGAAACATGCGCTATGGAGCACCTGCTGGGTACCAGGCTTGGGGCCAAGGGTTGGGAATACAGAGAGCCCGAAGAGAGAGAGACCTGGGGACAGTTGGATCTCAGGCCCCGCGTGATGGGGAGCTCGGGGAAGCACCAGGGTCCCCCAAGGAGAAGGCTGCTGACCAGAGAAGGGGTTAACTTCGGCCAGGTGGAGAGGGCAGGGAACAGCATTCCAGGCCAAGAGAGCCGCTGGCAGAGCGCGGAGGTGTGGCAGGGCCGGCACTGCCTGGAAAGGGAGACACTCCTTGTGCTAGGGGTGTGTTGAGTGGGGTGGGTCCGGGTGAGCTGTCCTGGGTGCTGGGCTCAGGACTATGGACTTGAACATGGAACCCAGTCCCTGGAATGCCCCTGAACATCTTGTTCCTTCCTGCTCGGACTTGAAGGGACCTCGTTCTTTGCTCTGACTTGGTCGTCCTTAGGCATGAGAACCTGGGAAAGGCTGAGCTGGTGACATGGGTGGGGCTCAGTTCTTTGCCAGCAAGGAAATGGCCTGTCTCCCTGAACCTTTGGTGTTGGCGGAAAGACTCAAAGGGGCCAGCCCTTGAGGTCATTCTGGGCCAGAAGCATCGAGCTCAAGATAATGGAGAGAACTGTCTGGTATCTGAAAGGCTGGGATCAGTCTTCCACGGTGAAAGGAACCCCTGGGCTCCTGATCAGAGCAGCAAGTTGGGAGTTCCACCCTGGGCTCCGCCACTTGCCAGCTGTGTGACCTGGGCAAGTGGCCTAACATTTCTGAGCTTTCGTTTCTCCTTGGTACAATGAGGTAGATAGTGGTACCAATCCTCTGGGTTTCTGAGAGGATTTGGTGAGAATAGTGCACGTCTAGTGTTAGTGCCGTGCCCAGCACGGAGCTGGTGCCCGAGAAGAAGAGAGATCTTATTGTTCCTGTGATGACTAGTGCCGTTACCAAGACTACAGAGGAGGGGACCTGACTCCTGAGCCCGGGAGGAAGGGGCCAGAGACGGCTTCCCAGGGCAGGTGACTTGGAGCTTTGGAGTCGGGCTCCGCCAGTCTCT
This sequence comes from Balaenoptera musculus, assembly GCF_009873245.2. Taxonomy (NCBI): domain Eukaryota; kingdom Metazoa; phylum Chordata; class Mammalia; order Artiodactyla; family Balaenopteridae; genus Balaenoptera; species Balaenoptera musculus. Next base: position 53,633,143 of record NC_045803.1, read on the forward strand.
GGCTGTATGGGACACTGAGCAAGTTATTGAGATAAAATTGAACATGTTACTTACATCCTGACCCCTTAGTACTCTTGCCTGGAAAATGGAATAATAACACTCTATTCCCAGGCTGCTGTGGAGGTATAAGAGCCGCCAGGCGGAGGCTCTGGTCTGAATCAAGTTTGGGGGGCGGAGGTGAGGAGGGCTTTCTTTGGCTCCTCCTGTCTCCTGAAGCCCCGCAGACCGTGCGGGCCAGGGAAGCCGAGAAACCTGCACCTTGCCCTCGTCCGGAGGCTCAGGCCCCGGTGGGAGCCCTGGCCTCGCCTGACATTTCACCCAGAGCTGTGTGTTATCTTTTGCAGAAGTCATGAGTGGGAGGAAGGACAAACCACTTCCTCTCCAGCCTTCAGATTTATCAGGCACAACTTTTGACAGTTTCGGTTTGAAGAGAATTTAAAACAACAACAACAAAGATGTTGAGAAGCGTTAGATAAATACAGTGGCCTCAAGCATCTGCTCCCTGCTGTTCCGCCCTTGGACAAGGCACCCGCGGGGATGCTTCGGGGTCGGGGTCGGGTTCGGGGTTCGAGAAGCAGCCCAAGTTCGGAGCTTTCTCTGTGCGCACAGGCTGCTGGCTGAGAGGCCAGGGTTCCAGGCCTCTGCTTGGTGTTTCCTGTCCTGTGCGCTGTGGCATCTGCACACAGAGGCCGGCTCTCAGAGGTGATGTGATGTTTCAGAAGTTTGACCTCAAAGCAGCTTTCTTTTCCCCTCGGAGTGTCTGGAGAAAGTGCTAAAGATAAGCTGGGGCTGAACTGCAGTGACCAGTGGGCCCCCCGGGGATCCTGGTCCTGGCGCTCTCCCCTTGGCCCCTGCCCGCCCTTTAAGACTCCACACAAAGGGGGGCTCTTGGGTTAGACTGGGGGGACCATAGGGAACTATGATTTTGTGTCAAAAGTGATTGAATATTGGTTTCACAAAGTTCAAACCGTGAGTTTGCAAGTAAACTCAATTCCTGACTTTCTGGTGTCATTTCTTGGCTGTGGCCCTGAGACTCCTAAGATCAGTACAGAAGGAAGCCCCTTCTTGAGAAGGAAAGGGGAACGTAATGTTTGGTGTACGTAGACATATGCATATGCATACACACACACATAGATATACGTACACACATACACAGGCATATACATACACAGACGCACAACACACACACAGACACATACACACACACATCTTCAAAGGCTGTCTGGCGTTTCACTCCTTGTGTTCAGATTTACCAGGTGTGTGTGACTTGGGGCAAGCTGTCTAACCTCTGCCTGTGTCCTCATCTCTAAGATGAGCTGAGTAGTAATACTTGTGACCTGGGATTGTGGTCAGGATGCGGTGAGAGAACGCATAAAACAAGCCTAGGACAAGGCCCAGGACCTCAAAGGGGCTCAGTCCAGAGGAGCTATTCTTACGTTCAGTGTTGCTTCTGGTGTCTCCTTGGCTGGCCTTCTCCGCTGTTCCCACGGCCCTCGGCTTGCCCGCGGGTGGAGGATTTGGCCCATCCGGCCTGTGGTTCTCCTGGTTACGGGTAGATGGTGAACTCTACCACCCACTCAGCACCGCCGAACGGCAGCTCTGTGCCACGCACGGCCTCTGCTCTCGGGAAGCTTAGCGTTCACGGCGGGGTGTGGGGACGTGACAGCAACCAAACAAGTCAGCAATCACCAAGGTCCTCTCAGAGGTGACAAGTGCTAGGACAGAAATGGGACGGGGTAGAGACGGTCGGGGCGGAGGCATACTGTAGACAGCTCAGTCAAGGAGGGCCTCTCCGAGGAGGCAGCCCTGATGGTGAGCCGGTCCTGTGGGGGTCTGGGGAGGAACGCTCCGGGGTTGGGTGCAGCGAGTACAAAGGCCCCGAGGTGGAGGGCCAGCAGGGCAGGCAAGGGCCGGTCACCACGGTGACCTCAGCAAGGAGCTTGGATTTTATTCCCAGTGCCTTGGGAAGCAGGGCCACGGCGAGATCTGACGTCCTTTTACAGAGGTTGGTGAGACGGCGTCAAGGGCGGACTGTGTGTCCGGATCTCCTCTCGCCCCTTTGGGCCTGCCTCAGGCTCGGCGGCACAGCGACCGCCCAGTGGCTGCCCGGGGCCTGTTGCCCTGCTCATCCTGAGCGTGTGAGGACAGCTGTTCCCCGCGCGTCCGATTGGTCCACCGGACGGGCTTGCACCCCGTCTCCTCCATTGTCCTGATCTGCGCGGTGGGCGTGAGTGTGGGAGCCTCCACCCTCCCACCGCTCCGCCTGGGCCCCCACGTCCTTCTCTGAGGTCAGCTCTGTTCCCTGTCCGTCCCGGGGGAGGGCGTCTTGATGCATTCCTCCTGCGTGAATGACACAGAGGGCAGGGGTAGGTCTGCGACGCTGCTCTGTAATTTTCATGTCTGGGACGGGCCCGGAGCTGAGCTGCTCTCCTCTGACGGCGGCGGCTGCCGCCCGAGTCAACAGCAGTGCCCTTCCCCAGTTTGCCTTTGTTGGTTTTCTTTTTTCTCTCTTCTTTTTTGTTTTTGATAGGTCTTTCCCCCCCCCACCCCTTCCTATGAAGGAAAACTGGCAACTTGGATGTGGTGGGTAGGAATTAGTAGTTTCTGCCCTTTTGGTGGGGGAGTCGGGTGCGGGTTGACGGAAACATTTATTTCCCGTTAAGAGGTTCATGGGCTGGAAGCTGGTGCTGGAAGTGGGGCGATCTCAAGTCCTGGCTGGTGGCTGGTGGTTTGCGACGGCCGCGGGACCTGACTGCCTTGGAGGGAAGCAGGCAGCACGCTGAGCAGCGGTGACAAGCGGAGACCCGTGGGCCACGTCCAGTCTGCGATCTGTTTCGTTTGGCCCACACAGTATTTTTGGGAAAAAAAAAATGCTTCAGTTACGTTGTCCGCATTTAAAAATCGGGAGAGTTCCCCTAAAAAAATCCGGATTTCCATTTTCTAATAATAACAACAAAAGCAAACACTTCTGTGTCGCTCGCTATGCGCCTGGCGCGCTTCTAAACGACTTGTGTCTCTTCGCTCCTCTGATCCTCAGGACGGCTCTGCGCCGCCGCCCGTGTCTTTGTTATCAGCCTCCTCCTACAGCTGGGGAAACCGAGGCAGGCGGTGACCCAGGCTGCTCCTGGCTGTGTACGTGCCCGCTTGGGGCTGGGCATACACCCTCCACTCGCCCTGGCCTTAGCCGGCCCCCTGAACTCAGGTTCTCACCTGCCTGAGCCCGGGGGCATCGGAGTTTGTACCTTCTTGAGCGTGGAGAGGCCCCCGTGGGTGATGGGAGGAAAACTGCTGATCTTTGCACTGAGTCACTTATCGCTGACTTATTCCCCCCTCCGCCCATGAGGTGGCAGTCAGCCGGGGCCCACCTGGGCCGGGCAAATCCCACACCACTGCTGCACCCCGTGGGGTTCGTGCAGGCTTCCGAGTTTCAGCCCAGACCTTCAGCGGGAGGTGCCACGTGAGGATCTCTGCGGTGAACGGAGTCAGGCTGCAGGAGAAGGGGGACCCCAGCCTCCTGCCCTGCGTCGGCCACACTTCCTGGAAGGGGGCCCTTGGGGACAGCAGAGAATCCATGGCCCACCTGTGGAAGGAGCTGCAGAGGGGCTGTGCTGGAGGCATCTCCTTGTGGGGCGCCCCTTCCTCCTCCCCTTCCCCCCCCGCCTTAGGGCCAGGGAGCAAGCCTAGGACCCGCCGGCCCGGCCAGGGGGGTTGGGAGGGGGCGGCCTCTGTTTGTCGAAACTGCTGGTGGGCGGAACGTGGTTCTGGGGTGGGCAGGCTCGAGGGTGACTCATTCTGGGAGCTCTGAGACGTTATTTCACCTAAGGAGGCTTCCGCAACGTGGAGGTGAAGTGGCCCTTTTCACAAGAGGGCTTGTGGCTCCGTGGATGGAGCTGCTGCGGTCAGCGTGGCTGGCCTTCCCTGGGGCAGAGAGGGGCGTGCGTGTGATGAGATGCCGCTGTGTTCGGAGGTCTTAACCCTTCCCTCCCTCCTTCCCGTCTCCCCGTCCCCGCCCTGGGTACATTAAAAAAAAACCCTCTTTATTGAGGTGTAATTGACATACAATAAACTGCACGTTCTCCCTCTCCTTTTAGGATGCTGAACAGTTTCAGCCATCCAAAGCAGTATGTAAAGTAGTATGTGAATATGACACCCGGTGTAAGAAACCAACCATTCCAGCTGCGACTCCTGATGTTCCCATGTGTGCCCCTCTCTGCTCTCTGGTTGTAGCCCTTGCCTTTCTCTCAGCCCTGAACTCTTTATAAACATCCCCCTTTGCGGAGTGAAGGGCTTTTCCTGCTGACCCCATCCTCTCCTCCTCCTCATCCTCTCCCCACCCCTCCCTTCCTCGTGTCCTCACTTCCCAGTGGCAGCCAAGTTCAGCCCGTTGGGCCTCCTGGAAATCTTCAGGAGACAGTGAAGAGGGCTGGGTCCTCGGTTTTAGCTCCAACGTGCTGGACGTCTTTGGACTCCATCTGTAACATGGCTGTTTCCATCTTGTGGGGCTAAGGTAATTCATGCAGAATTGAGCAGAGCACCTGGAGCATATAGTACGTGCTTGCTAAATGGTGGCTAGTTATATTATCACCCACTGGTAAAACCAGTCCATCCACTGACTTGGCAGGAACACATCAACCTTGGAAATGTTGGCCCTGAATTCCTAAGGGGAAGATATTAGGGCATGGTAGGGGCTGTATGTTGAAATCACCAGGGCCTAGCGACTGGGGTTACCTCCTCTCCCACTGAAGATGGCAGGGTGCTCTGTCTTGTGTGAAGGCAGCCAGACTCTTTAATCATTGGCAATGAGACTTGATTTATCCTGTATTTGGGCTCAGGGTTTGTAAAATATTAAAGAACCCCAGCAGGTTAAACAAACAGAAGTTTTGCATTTTTCTCTCATGTAAAAGTCTAGGGTATAGGCTACAGCCTATACCCTATAGTCATGTTAGGACTATAGTCATGTTAGGACTAGTGTGGTTGGTCTGTGCTCTTCACGGACCCAGGTGCTTCTGCCTTGCTGCTCCACTGTTCTTAGCACCTTGCCTCACGGTTCAAGTAGCTGCTCAAGTTCCTGCTGTCGCATCTGCATTCCAGTTAGCAGTAATAGCAGTAAGTGGGAGTGGGAGGGACAGTGGAAAAGGACTTCTTTTTTTAAGGAGACTTCTGCTTTCATGTTATTAGCCAGACCGAGTCACACAGCAATTCCTAGCTTCAGGGGAGTCGAGGACATGTAGTCAGGAAGACACCTGGTAAGCAGGGCACAGACATACCCTCGTGTTTCTAAAACAGGCCATCCTTGGAAAACCTGCCCACATGTAGAACAGTGAAAGGAACTAACTCTTTTAACAGGAGCCGGGATAAGGAGTAAGTTTTCTTCATCTAGGGTGTAAAGTAGAACAAAGAACTGTCTCATTCTTTACGGTATCAGAGATTGGAACTGTGCTCCTTGAGAAAGGGTTGAAGGCAGAGATTTGGCCTCCTGTATGTGGAAGAATAGGCTACCAGAAGAGGTAGTGAGCTCCCTGAGAGAGGACGTATGCGAGCAGAAGTTGAAGGGACGTGTGTCAGTCAGGGAGGCCACTGAGTGTGTTCAGATCTGGAAGGAAGGTTCCTGGGACCTCATGGGAATTGCTGTCTAGGGGAGCTCATCCAGGACTGGAACATGCGTTGTCACCTCCCTCCCCCAGCCCGCCGGTGGCGGTCATCACTGGTCCATCCTGGTGCCCCGCGGAACCCAAATGCCACCCGAGAACCCTCCCAGAGCCCCCTGTTGATAGGTGGCTCATTCACCTTTCCTGCCTGAATCCTGTCTCTCAGGTGAGGACGTTGAGGGCGAGACAGGGAAGTGACGTGCCCAGCGGTGCACAGTGCGGGCCGGCGGCCCCTCTCAGCCTCGCTGTGCCCTCCTGTGGGACCATCACCTCCCGGCCAGGAACCCAGAGCTGCAGAAGTTGCCTCCTGGAGGCGGCGTGGCTGTGTCTTGTTTCCCGGGCTGCAGGCCTGGCCCTCCAGACCCGCCTGAAGGGCAACACCTGCCCCCATGCCCTGGGCTTGGCTGGACACCCGGACGCGGGGCCTGGGGGCAGCGGGAAGTGAAAGTGTGCGCCGGCCCTTTTAGTTCTGCTATTGACCCGGCAGAGTCTTTCCTGGGGGGAGGGGAGGGATCCGCTGTTTTCTTTACTTAATCTGGCCTTGCCCCGTAGAGAAAACAAATGCACAGTCTCCATCCTGTTTGTAAAGAGGGCGTTCGGGTACTTGAGGTCGCTGGCCTGGAAAAGCTGGGAAGGTGTCGCCTCGGACAGAAGTGAGTTGTGTGCTGGGGACGCTCCGATGGCCCCGGCAACTTTATTTATTGTGATGTCTTGGCAGGTCAGCTTATGACTTTTTAAATTGTGGTAAAATACACAGAACATACCGTTTTACCATTTTCACCATTTTTAAGTGTGCAGTGCTAAGTGCATTCACTTGTTGTGCAACCGTCATCACCATCCGTCTCCAGAACTTTCTCTCTTCCCAAACTGAAACTCTGCACCCATTAAACACTAACTCCCCTTCTTCCTCGCCCCACGCAGCCATCATTCTACTTTCTGCCTCTGAATTTGACCACTTCAGGTACCTCATAAAAGTGGAATCATATAGTATTCGTCCTTTTGTGTCTGGATTATGATTTTTTTTCTGTTGAGGTGAGATTGACAAAATCCAACCATTTTAAAGTGGACAATTCGACGGCATTTAGTGCATTCGCAGTGTTGTGCAACCACCACCTCTATCTAGTTCCAAAATATTTCAGCACCCCAAGAGGAAACCCTGTACCCATTAACAGTCACTCCCCATCCCCCGACCCCCAGCCCTTAGCAACCAGCATATGGTTTAAACCTGTGAATTTGCATCTACCAGGCGTGTACTAGGCACTCTACAAATGTATGTTGAATGAATGAAGGAAAAGCCTTGCCAGTTGATGAAATAGTGAGGAAAGCTTGAATTTCCTGAGCACTTACTATGTGCCAGGTGCATACAAACATCCGTGTTTCTCTGACCTGGTTGTACTGTGCAGTCACTCAGGTGGTCTTCATAACCTGGAGATGCTGAGGGCATTGGTCCAGGGGAGGCCTGGGCACTGGGCTTTTTAAAACAGTTCCTGAAGTGATTCCAGTGTGAGAATGACTGATATGCATGATTTCACTGTGCTGTAATGCTTCTTTGGGGCTACATGTGATCTCCATTTTATAGGTAAGGAAACAGGTTCAGAGAGGCTCAGCAATTTACCCAGGCTCACACAGCTTCAAATCTTTGTCTGAGTCCAGAACCCTGACCCGACACTTTCTGCTGTCCCCGCCCCCTGCAATTAGTCCTATTTATATGTGATTTCAAAAGGGGGACCTATAGCTACTCAAATGTATGCTATGGGATAAAATAACTAAAAACTCACTAGCATTTATGGAGCACTAACTGTATGCCAGGCACTATATACTTCATTCGCCTTCTCTCATTTTACCCCTACAGGAGCCCTGTGCAGGGGAGATGTCATAATGACATGTTTCCCCATGAGCTGCTGCTAAAGGGGACATGATTTGCTCATACATTACTGGGGAAAGACAGGTGGGGCCCCATCAGCTGTCATGCAGCCGTCATGATGGGGGGCTCTCCTGAAGCAGAAGGGAGAGGGAGGGCTTCCCTGGTGGCGCAGTGGTTAAGAATCCGCCTGCCAATGCAGGGGACATGGGTTCGAGCCCTGGTCCGGGAAGATCCCACATGCCGCAGAGCAGCTAAGCCCGTGCGCCACAACCACTGAGTCTGCGCTCTAGAGCCCACGCGCCACAACTACTGAAGCCCGCGTGCCTAGAGCCCATGCTCTGCAACAAGAGAAGCCACCTCAATGAGAAGCCCGCGCCCCGCAACGAAGAGTAGCCCCTGCTCACCACAACTAGAGAAAGCCTGTGCGCAGCAACGAAGACCCAACGCAGCCAAAAATAAATAAATAAATGAATATAAAACAAGAAGGGAGAGGGCAGGTTGGCCAGTGCGGTGGCGGTCTGAGGCCAGGCTTGAAGCTGGACACAGCATTTTCACTGCAAGGCCTGGGCGGTCAGTGCTCCCTCTGCCCAGTTATATCCACCCGCGTCGACCCAGGAGAAGCCATGCGACCTTCAGGGCCTGGCTTGGCTTCCTTCAGGAACACCATGTCACATGGTTTGTGTCTGAGTTCTTTTGATGCTTTAGGCCTCACTCATTCATTCATTCATTCAACAAATATTAGACCTGATAGCCTGGCACTGTTGGGCGCTCTGGGGGTACATGGTGGATAAGGTGGGCACAGTTTCCACTCTCCACAGCCCAGACTTCTTTGCAGGATACAGATCGTAGTGGCAAACCCTCCTTTGAGCGAGCCGGGCCCTGTCTCTGTGTGGGTCCTCTCATCCAGCCTCATGGCAGTTGTAGGAGATACTGGCCCCGTGTAAGAGATGAGGAGAAGGTGGCACAGAGAGGTTGGGAAACATTTCCAAGGTTGCACAGCTCGTGAGAGGTGGAGGCTGAAGTTGAACGGGCTGCCTGGCGTCACAGTTCAAGCTCCCAGCCACTGATGGATAATTGTGAAAGAAGAAGTCCCTGGAGCATCTGCATGAGGTCAGACCACGCTGAGGCCAGGGCAGCACCCCCTGAGCTGAGGGTACAGGGGTGCATTGGTTTCCTATGGCTGCTGTAACAAAGTACCACAAATTTGGTGGCTTAAAACAGAATGCATTTATTTTCATACACTTATGGAGGTCAGAAGTCCAAAAATGGGTCTCATGCAGGCTAAAACCAAGGTTTGCATTCCTTCTAGAAGCTTTAGGGAAAATTTTGTTTCCTGCCTTTTCCAGTTTCTAGAGGCTGCTTGAATTTTTTGGTTCACGGCGGTATCAGTCCAGCCTCTACTTCTGTTGTCACATGTCCTTCTCTGACTCTGACCCTCCTGCCTCCCTCTTATAAGGACCCTTGTGATGGCATTGGGGCCACCCAGGTAATCCAGGACACAGTATCCCCATCTCAAGATCCCTGGCTTAGCTGCATCTGCAAAGTCCCATTTACCACATACAGTAACATACTCACAGGGCCCAGGGATTAGGACAAGGACGTCCTTGGGGGCCGTTACTGTGCCTTCCACAGCAGGGGAGAGTGGGGCTGGCCTGGGGCCTGGAGGTAAGAGAGGGGGAGCCTCCGTCCTGCAGCCTCTGGGCAGGAAGATGGAGAGCTGGGAGTATCGGCGTCCTGCAGGTGCCAGCAGTCTCCGAGACAGGAGGGTGTTTGGCTCGATGGGGTCGGGCAGGCCCCACACGCTACATTATCCACTTCGGCGGGAGGTGACATACCTGGGCTTTGGAGCCCCCGGAGCTGGGAGGGTCCAGGCTCCACCACATTCTAAGCCAAGCCCATTCTTCTGTAAAATGGGGGTGAGACGGTGCCCATCTCACAGGGTCACCCGTGAGGAGGAACCAAATGAGGCGAGTCATGGGACAAGCAGAGCTCGCTCGCCTGCCCGCCCGCCGGCCCGCTCCTTCATCCAGCAGGTGTGGCTGGAGTATCCGCTGTGCACCAGGTACTGTTCAAGGCACAGAGCAGAGCAGACAAGGTCCTGGCCCTCTCGGAGCCCCTGAGCCCCTGTAGGAAGAAGAAGGAAATAGAGAATCTTGTCAGCTGCTGATAAATGCTATGGAGAAAAATACAGCAGGGTAAGGAGGACGGGAGTGCTGGCATGAGTGAGGAGGGGTCTGTGTGTGGTGGCATTTTAAATAAGGTGGTCAGGGAAGATCTGGGCGAGGTGATATTTGAGCAGAGACCTGAAGGAAGTAAGGGAGCAAGCCATGCAGTTATCTCAGCACGTGCAAAGGCCCTGGGGTGGGAGCTTGGCATTTCCTAGTAATGCAGGGAGATGAATGTGGTCGAGGTAGAGCCAGTCAACTTGAGGAGGGTGGTAGGAGTTGATGTGAGTGAGTGAGTCATGGAGGGGCCAGACGGTGTAAGGCCTTGCTTGAACTTTGGCTTTGACCCTGAGGGAGAAGAGAGCTGTGCTGGAGCAGACATCCAAGAACATGGCAGCTCTCAAAGGCCTCACCGCCTCCCTCCCTCCGTCCCTGCCGCCTGCATCCACTGCCCACCCTGTTGGGTGAGAAGGGCTGGCCCATCAAGGCCTTGCTGCGCTGAGGCCAGCCTCACCTGCTGTCCTGTTTGGGGACTTCACTCAGCTGTCCCCTCCTCCAGCTAGCCTCACCACCGGTCTGATATGGCTTCTGCTATTTATATGACACAGTGGTTTACAAACTCTGCTTCTAGAATTTCTCAGCCTCTCCTGCAGTACATTATCTCTTCAGGCAAATAATGGCGATCTTTCTCCAAAGCAATGACTGTAGAAGGAATTGTCTGCGTTTCATGTTTCCCACCCTTTATATTTTTCCTTACGCGTTTGACTTCCAGTGGACTCATGAAAGGCAGCATCCAGTTTAGCTCGATTCTGTATATAATCATTTCAAGGTCACTGAATTGGTTAATGTGTGTCGAACACCTACCCTGTGCGCAGTTTTCTGCTGGACGTGAGATTTGGTGGTGAACAAAACAGGAACCTTCTCTGTGGCTTTACAAAAAGCAAGAAAACAAGTCAAAATAATTTCAGTCTTGTTTTGACGTCATCACCCCAGGTCAGCTTGGAGGCCCACCTGGTGGAAGCCATTCTTCCCTCGTGGACCCTGCTGGTCCCCCTTCCTTGTGGCAGTCGGTTTTGGTGAAATAGCCTTGGCAGCTGTGCAGCTGCACTTGCCAGCCTGGGGAAAAGTTCTGTGAGGTGCAGAAGCAGAAACCACTGGGTGGCACTCAGCAGGCCCCTGCCTGGGCCAAGGTTTTGGGGTTGCCATTGCCACGGACGGCCTCCTGCCTCCCTAAGGGCCTGGAGGGGATGCAAGTTCACCTTGGGTCTAGTGGAGAAAGATGACTCGGTTATAGAAACCCTCGCAGTAAAAACCGTCTCCCTTCCCCTTGGTCCAGGTAGAGCTGGAGGGGAGGCAGGAGTGAGCCTGTGGGGTGTGTACACAGAACGGCTAGTTAAGGACCATTGATCAGGCCTTTGCAGACTATTAAGTGGTGGAAATATTGGGCAGATCCAGTCCTCGGAGGCTTTGGACAGGGCTGGAAGATGCCAGGTGGCTTCTGGAGCAGGTGTGGAACTTAGCCTGCCTTCTGCTCCTCAGCGGTCGGCCTGCCTTTGCTTGACTCTCAGCTTCCTTATTCCTCTGTCCCCTCCTGGGAATGCCCTCTGCCCAGGTACACCCTCTTCCCTCCCCTCCTGCCTGCAGGCAGCCCCCGACGACCTCCCTTTTCTGTCCAAGGCAGCAGCTCCCATCCTGGGCTGCCCTTCAGAACCTGAGGGAGTTTAGGAGACTATGATGATTCCCCGGGCCCCACCCCCAGACACTGGGGTCCGCGCGATGTGTGGTGGGGCCCAGGCATTGGTTTTTATGATGACATCATCTAATTGAATAGCTGCAGAGTAGTCTCTTGCACGTATATACCAGAATTGTTTCCTTTGACAGACATTTGAATTGTTTCTAAATTTTCCAACGGTAGTACATTCTACATCCATCTATTTCTGAGATCATGTCTGTCAAGAAATATTGTAAATGACTTTGAAATGGGTGGGGAAAGGTTCCTGGGTGTCTTGTCTCGCTCACTCATCTGAGCTATTTTCTGCCTTTCATTGTCTTGGAGCTATTTTACAACTCTATTGTAGAAAGCTGATGATAATGTAAAAATGATCCTTGCTCATAGAAATGCCGATTAATTGTGCCCACAAAACGCAGTTGGTTACTGCTGGACACACCACCATTTGTAAACACTCCCCAGGTGATTTTAACGTGCATCCAGGATGGCGATCTCCAGCTTAGAAGATTCCAAGTCATCCCTCTGGACACGGTGGGAACCAATGGCTTATTTATTTTGCTGTAGGTTTAGACAGACAGTGGAAGTAATAATAAGAGTTAACATTTGCTGAGCACTTAAAATACGCCAGACATTTTTGAGCATTTTCGGTATTGTTTAGTTATGTGGGTGCCATTTTACACAGGTAAGAAACAGCCTGATGAAATAGGTGCTCCTGTCATCCCCTGGTGCAGATGGGGAAGTCGAGGCAAGAGGAATTGCTGGAGGTAGTATCGCTGATGAATGACAGCGCTGGCCACTTCCTCCACTGACTCACCCCGCTGCTCTGAGCCTGTGTCACGGGGCTAATGACCCTGAGCTCCCAGACCTGCTGCCGAGAGGTGAGGTGTTGGGCGTGAGCCTGGCCCTGTGCCTGACAGGCTGAAGGGGGCTCAGCCAAGGCCATTCTCATTCTCAAGGCTGTCACCCTGTGTTCTCTGCATGTCGGTTTGCACGCTCGTCACCTGCCTGGTCAGAGTAAATGCATGTGTCAGACCCCATGTGAGTGGGTGCAGGGGCAGTTGCGTGGGTTAGGTTTTCTCAGGGCGTTCAGGTTCCCAAGACTCCGGCTGTGAGGTCTGCAGTTGACAGACTTAAACATTAAGGGATGGGTATGCACATACTCTGCCAGGGCCTTCAGTCTGTTCTCCCCGTCTGTCCTCAGAACAGCCTTGCGGGGTGGTGGTGGTGGAGTTTATCATCCCCATTTGACAGATGAGGAAACCGAGGCTCAGTCATTCATTCCCGGTTTCCTTCACTCATTCACCTCGTATGTGGGCCAGTACTCACTAGACCCTAACACACAGTGGCAACTTAGGAAATGGCACTTTGGGTCCTTTCCCAAGTTCATTCTCTTCCAGGACAGGTGAGATGAGATGGTTTGCCCAGCAGCTCAGAGAGGTCAAGAGAAGTGCCCAAGGTCACACAGCAGGAAGTGCCAGGGCTCGGCCTGCCTGCCCTCTCAAGCCGTTTTGCCCGTGAGCACACACTGTGACTCCAAGCACACCTAGAGGTCCACCATCCCCATTGAGGTGCTTTCCGGGTGTCCTTAGCCCAAGGTGGGCCCTCACCCAGTCCCCAGAGAGACCCAGGCTCCCCAGGAACTAATTTCTTAAGAGAACTTTATGGCTCTTAACTCCCTAAGCGGATCCAGATGTGCCTTGTGGCTGGCGCTGCTGCAGATGTCCTGGCCAAAGCCAGCTTGGTTTGGAAGCCTGGCCTCGGCAGCCGCCAAGTCTGGAAATGAAGTAAATGAGCGAGTTGTTCTTGGCCATTTTCCTCTCGTCTCAACCCAACTCAAATCAAACTCGGGCTGTGACCTCAGGCATGGCACATTCCAGCCTCCCCCTGGCCTCCTGGCGTCCGGGGCACAAGGCAGGGGATGACCGCTTTGGGGGCGTTGAGCAGGACAAGGGAAGCGTCTAGAGGGAGCGTGGGACCCGGGTTGGGGGCAGCAGGAGAAACCGAGGGGAGGCCTGCTGGGCCGGGGCTGGCCTCCAGCCCATGGGGGTCCGGGGAGAGCAGCCGGGCCCTGCTGGGAACAGAGAGGCAAGCCCGCTGTGCAGCCAGGAGTCGGGGCTGCCTTGGGGCTCCCCCTCCTCCCCCAGCATCTGCGCCTGGGAGCCCCACCCGACTTCCTGAGCACCGGTGGCATTCTGCTGCTCCCGCCGGCCGGTCGCCGAGGGCTGCCCTTGGACTCCTGAGGTCCTGGGGAACCCGGTGCAAACCTGGGTGGTCAGGGGTGAGCATGGCTCTGGTCCCTTCACCGCCCCCCCCCCTCCCCCCAGGCCCAGACCAAGCCACCCGGCCCTCGAGGGTGAGTCACTTTGAAGTGATGGGGTTCCGGGCCCTGTGGCAGGCCAAGGGGGCCGACTTGGCGGGAAGGGAAGGGGCAGGCCGGGCAGGCTGTCCCTCTTGGCTTCCGGGCAGCTCCTCCCCTCCGCAGCGAAGGAGGCCAGAGCCAGAGGGCCAGGGCCCGGGCTTGGGGGTCAGAGAGGCTCAGTTCAAACGTCACTTCCTACCTGTCTGACCTTGGGCGAGTCACTTGACCTCTCTGAGCCTCAGCTGCTTTATTTGCAAACTGGGGGCATCCTTGCAGCACTTTCAAAGGAGAAAATCTATGTGAAGTGATTAGCCCGGCGCTCGGCTCCAAAGTTAGGGTACCAAACAGTAATTTGGGGGTGGGGGGGCAAGCCACACCCCAACTGACTTACAATCTAGACAAAAAATGTGCTAGTTTTGCAAACCAGTGTTAGACAATCTCCCGATACCCTTTGTCTCACTGAATTACCGCCTCCAGCCCCTCTTCTATATACTTTCTGGAGGGGCCTTTTTTTTTTTTTTTAAGCATCTTTATTGGAGTATAATTGCTTTACAATGCTGTGTTAGTTTCTGCTGTACAATAAAGTGAATCAGCTATACGTATACATATATCCCCATATCCCCTCCCTCTTGCGTCTCCCTCCCTCCCACCCTCCCTATCCCACCCCTCTAGGTGGTCACAGAGCACCAAGCTGATCCCCCTGTGCTATGCGGCTGCTTCCCACTAGCTATCTATTTTACGTTTGGTAGTGTATTTATGTCCATGCCACTCTCTCACTGTGTCCCAGCTTACCCTTCCCCCTCCCCATGTCCTCAAGTCCATTCTCTATGTCTGCGTCTTTATTCCTGTCCTGCCCCTAGGTTCTTCAGAACCTTTTTTTTTTTTTTTAGATTCCATATATATGTGTTAGCATACGGTATTTATTTTTCTCTTTCTGACTTCACTCTGTATGACGGTCTCTAGGTCCATCCACCTCACTACAAATAACTCAATTTCGTTTCTTTTTATGGCTGAGTAATATTCCATTGGATATATGTGCCGCATCTTCTTTATCCATTCATCTGTCGATCGACACTTAGGTTGCTCCCATGTCCTGGCTATTGTAAATAGAGCTGCAATGAACATTGTGGTACATGACTTGGAGGGGCCATTGTTATACTCTGTTTATTTATTAACTGTTGTCGGCTCTATGACCTTTACATACTAAAAGCTGAGAGTATTATTAGAGTATTACCATCATCATCATCATCTACATGACCAAAGCACACTAAAGCTGAGAGACATTGACCATAGTGGTTAAAAGTTCAGGTTCCGGAGCCAGTCTGCATGGGTTTTAAATTCCTCTTCCTCTGCTTCCTAGCTGTGTGACCTTGGGCCACTTGCTGAGTGTCTCTGTGCTCCAGTTTCCCAACGTCTAAAGTAGAGATAATACTGTCTACCTCAAAGGGCTGTTGTGAGGCTTAAATGAGGTAGTAGTGAAAAGTGCCTGGAACGGGGCCTGGTGCGCAGCGCGAGTCCGTGTTAGTGGATTCTCTGCAGTCCTTCCTTGAGTCTTTGACCAGCTTGAGTCTGTGTCTGGTTCCCTCCAGGAGCACAAGTGCCGGTCTCCTGGGACTGCTGTAAGGGTGACGGGCCAGTCCCTTCCCTGTCCCCCTCACTGGGCTCCTTCCCCTTGCTTGACCCCAGCCCTGGCATCGCCCCTGTGACTGCCAGAAGCGCTTCGGGTGGGCCCTGGAGCCTCGGAACCCCGTTCCGAGAACTCTCCCCTGGGCCCGACTCACTCTTGTTTTGTCACCCACTGTGAGCTCGAGGGGACAATGAGGGGGTGACTGTAAAGTCAGATGTGTGCTGCCGTCGTTTGGCACTTGACTGTGACTCCCGACTCTGGACGGTCACTGGGGGAGGGACGGCCTCTCAGTTCTTCCTGCATGTTTCGTTCACGCTTTATTGTGTCGTTCATTCAGTTTTTTTCATTCCCTCTGTGCCCACTCTTTGCTTTCATTCATTCTCTTCATTCATTCTTTTGTCAATCACTCATTTTTCAGCTTACTGAGTGTCTGCTGTGTCCTGGCCTCACTCTCAGGCACGGGAGATGCATCCGGGAGCAGCGCCCATCCAGGTGCCACTGGGACTCCCAGAGGCTGACTTGAGGGGCCAGGGAAGGCTTTCTGCAGGAGGCGGCATCCCAGTGGACCCCCGGGGGCGGAGCTGGAGTTAGCCGGGTGAGGAGGGGAGGTGGTACTTGTTGCCTGTAGAGTGGGCCTTACCTGCAGAGGCTCAGGGTCCCTGGGGCAGAGAATGGGCTTCCAGAACTCCAGGAAGGTGATGCTTTCTTCCCCTCTGTAATGAGATACACCATTTGGATGCAGGGGCTTAGGTGAGAGACCAGCACTGGAAGTCTAGTTTGTGGGTCCCTCATTCCAAAAATGCCACTGTACCCAGAGGTCTGGAAGCCCTTTGGAACCAAACCAAACCATGTGGCCACTCTTCTCCCAGGACCCAGTCCCTGGGGTGGCCTTGGCTTTCACATCTGGGTTTTTGGAGCCCCTGTCCTCTGTGAAATGGGCACTGGCTCAGGGTGCAGGGGAAGTAGAGCTGTGATGTGTGTGAAATGCCCCACACAAGGGAGGTTTCTGCAAATGCCAGCGCCCGAGGTCCTGGTCCTGGCCCGGTGGGTCTGTCCCAGCAGGAGGAGGCACAGTGGGGAGGGAGAGACCCGGGGAGCTTCCCCAGCCATGCAGCACTAGAAATTTGGCTTTGGCCTCCCCCAGGGGTTCCGGAATCCAGCGGGTGCACTGAAATCTGTAGTTCCTGCCTCAGCAAGGCAGTTTGTCGTGTTTTTGGCCAGCAGGATTTGTGGTATCTTCTCAGTGGCAGCCTTTGGTCTGGTGCCCTTTCAGTCCCTAGGGAGTGGGCAGGGAAGCAGAGAGGGCGTAGGACCCATGGGCACTGTGGTGGCCTGGCCAGAGGCCTGCAGTGTCCCGGGGAATCTGATGCCCCTTGGGGGCTGTAAAGGCCGTATTGGCCCTTAGTTAAGTGTGGCCGAAGTTTCCTCTTTCTATGGCAAAATCATCACCACCGCTTATTAATTAATCAGTTCACCATTTATTGAGCTCCTACTGTGTGCTAGGAAATACAGCACCGCAAGGAACAAAGTCTCTGTTCTCATGGTAGGGGGAGCCTGACCCTAACCTGATGAGTACACAGCACGTTGGGTGTGGATAAGGGCCATGAAGGAGACCAAGGCAGGATCCCGGGGTAGGAACGTCCATCATGTGAACAGGGTAGGCTCCGAGTGCCAGGGGAGCACTCGAGCTGAGACTCGAAGGAAGTGAAGGGGGCAGCCACAAGGGTATCATTCCAGACAGAGGGAGCAAGTGCAAAGGCCCTGAGGCACGGAGGAGCGCTTGCTGTGGCCGGACATTGAATGGGGTGCATGACACACACTGTCCCCTTGCATCGGTAACCCTTGGCGGTTATGACCATTTTACTGATTGGTCATGTTGAGGCTCAGGGCGATTCGGCACGCGGACGGTAAGCGGAGGAGTCGGGGTTCACAGCCTCAGCTGGTGCGCTTGTGCTGTCATCCTCATCCGGCTGCAGGGCTTAGGTGAGACCAGCGGTGGAGCTTTTCATCTGTGGGTCCCCTGCTCCTGGGCCATGTGTGGAGCACGGCGTTCGGTCAGCTGCAGGTCAGGGGCATTACCTTTGTGGAGGCTCTTGGCTGGCAGCCCCGGAGGCTGATCCGTGATGTGGCCCAGAGCGGCGTCACGTCGGGGGACGGAGGGCTACGGCCAGAGACGTCCAGGGGGTTGGAGCTCTGCTGTCCGCTTGCCCAGCGAGGACGGGCCCACAGGCCTTGTGTGGCGCCTGGCGCTTCCCTCCTGGTGGCCCTGGTTTGAGTTCCTTCTCCGCCACCACGTGGCTGAGTGATGCTGAGGACGTCACCTCGTTTCTGAGTCCTGGCTTTCATCTTGGTAAAAATAGGGTCAGCAGCTCCCTGCCGTACCTCCCTTCCAGAGCTTTTGTGAGGATCAAGTAAGATTATAGATGAGAAAGCCCTTTGTCAGCTCGAAAGCCTGGTACATGAGAATCCTGCTTTTTTCCCCTTTATTTTATTGCAAAAACGGTATCAAAGCAACATTAAAGAGAGTTTAAAAAGAAAAGAAAAATCGTTTACTTACAGTTACACCACCTCAACATAACCACGAATATCCTGTCCTACCCAAACACGTACCAGCTGAACAGATTTGGATGTGTTTTCAGATAAATTCTGTATTTTCCGAACCCGCGCTAATTGCTGTCCCAAACTCAGAACCGCACAGATTCCGATTGTTTGGCATCCTTCCCTGTCTGACCTGGAGCTGAATGGGTTTGGCCACTGAGCATTTCTTGTATTGATTTTCTAATGATTCCCCTTGGTCTCTGTCCATATAGGCATGTATTTTTATGTCATTACGGGGTGAACATACGGCTTCTTTTTCATTTTTTCCTCTACCGTCACCAGCAGAGATTATGTTTCTCACAGTCTCCACAATCATTTTTAGTGGCTCCGTGGTAGTCATTGCACCATGTTTTTATGAAACCGTCTCCCTTTGGTTAGATATTAAGTCAATTTCCAGCCTTTCTTCTTCACTAGAATGTGCCACCGTGAATATCTGTACGCTCGTAGCTCTTTCCCCCCTTTCCTTATGATGATGAATAATTGCTTGGAAAAATTCCCAGGAGGGAAATTAGTTGGTCAAAGGAGTATGAACGTTTTGATGGCTTTTGATAGTAACGAGGCTCTGTTGCTTTCCAAAAGAGTTGAACCTATTTGTAATGCCTTCGGCAGCACAAATGTCCTCATTTTCACACAGCCGAGCCCACTCTGGGTGTCATTGTTTTTCTTTTCTTCTTTATCTTTTTGCGTTTTAAATTCACGGGTTGAAAATGGTGTGGCGTTGAGTGTTGTCAGTGAGCAGTTGGCTCTGAGACGCTTGCCCTCGTGTCTTCAGCTCGCGTGTGCCCTCTTTGCTCCCGTCCCTCGATACTCAGCCATCAGCACCGCTGTCAGCAACAGAGGTGGTACCACGTACCCTCAGACCAGGACCCCACTTTCTCTCCGCCTGCAGAGCAAGGGGGGGCGAGGAGCAGAGAGGAGGGGCACGGGGAGAGGGTCTGGGGACAGAGGCGCCTCGGGAGGGTGCCCTAAACCCGTGAGGGAAAGGAGGGCCCAGGAGAAATCCAGGAGGGGGAAGCGCAGACAGAGCCTGGCACAGATAGACCTCTGAACAGCAGTGAAGGTAAGGAGACAGAACCGCTGGGGAGAAAGGCAGGGTGTGCCAGAGCGGAGGATGGATGGTGTTGCAGGAGTGGGAAGAGGGATGGGCGTAAAGCGAGAAGGGGTTTCAGGGGAGGAGCAGGGGTCTGGGCCGTGAGAGGGACAAAGACAGAGTCAGGGAGAGTCAGATGGAGAGAGACGCAGAAAGATAGACACATAGAGAAATAGACATACAGAGACAGACACAGAGAGACAGGGGTGGGGCATGGGATGAAGAAGAGAGAAAAAGGGAAAAGGAGAGAGCAAGAGGGAATGGAATGGGGGGAGGAGTGGCGAGTGGGGAGATAAGAAACCCTTGCTTTATATGCAGTCGTTGCTTTCTCTGCGGTGGGAGGCCTCTGAGCCCGGCGGGACCAGGGTGAGCAAGGCGGGGAAGGGAGGTGGGACACCTGTGTTGTCCATATGAAACTTGAATGGGAAGTTAAGCGCTGTGACTTGTAGCTGGGAACTGGTTTCCACCCCAGGCTGCCCCTTCCCACCCAAGTGACCCCAGTTCCGCCTCTGGTGATGGCACTGTCCCCACAGGGTGACAGTGTTGGTAAGCACCTGGCACACGGGGACACCCGCTTCACAGTGACAAAGCCACCTCCACCAGGTCCTCCCCGGACACCCCACCAGCATCAGAAGCCAGTCTGATGGGGCAGTGGGTGTTGAGCACAGCCGTCCTTGAGGAGGTGGGTGGGCGTGGACGCTGGGGCCACCCTGCAGGCCAGGGGACCTGGGAGTGCTTGGTCTCTCCTTTACCTGTTGTCATCTCTTCTTTACCTGTTGTCCATCTGTGAAATGCGGACAGTAGTGACATTGCCCGCTTCTCAGGGCGTGAGGATCAAGTGCAGTTTGCTGTGTACGGCACTTGGAGCGGGCCGGGCACGTGGCACGGATTCTGCTGGGACCTGAGGGGCTGCCCTCCTTGCAGTGACTGTGACGATGGCAGCGGTACTGCAGCCACCGTGGCGTGAGCCCTGACCGGGGACCTTGCCTGGTGTCGCCTCTCCAGCCCCATGGCTCACGCGGCCTGATTGTTCCCGCTTCACACATGCGAAACTGCAGTTCAGAGCGTTAGTATAATAATAAGAACAGTAACAGTGGCAACAACAAACTGTTTTTGAGGGCTGACCATGCACAGGGCATCTGTGCCGTTTGTAATCCTCCAAACAGTGGAACTGACAGATGAGGAAACTGAAGCTCAAAGAGGAAACAGGGCAGCTTGGGCCCCGTGACCATGGAGGGACAGGACCAGGCTGAGCGGGCTCCACACGGTCCACAGGGCGTTTGCTTCATTTTCAGGCCCAGCCTATGAACTGGAGCTTTTCAGGAAGTCTCAGGAAAGATGATTTATTTGTTAGCTGTTTTTCATCTCTTAATTAAAAAAAAAAATATGTGGGTGTGTGGAATTGTGATTCCACTTGATCTGAGAGGTGGAACCCAGAGTACCTGACTCAAAGGTCACAGCCGCGCCCACCTGGGTGAGGAATGTTCCAGAAGCTTGCCTCCAGGCACCGTCCTTGCCTGCTGACCAGTCACCTGGGGAAGCAGGGAAGGGTTAGGTGGGCATCAGGCTGTTGGAGCCATGTCTTCCTGGGTCTTCAGCCCATGGCTGGCTTCGACCCTGTGCTCCCTCTGGCCTCCGACCTCCGACCTTGGCCTTGGCCTTGGCCTTGGCCTGGCAGCTCCGGGGCGTGCCTGCCCGCTGACTATGGCATCGTTCCTCTCTCTGTCCCCAGCCCCGCGCCGGGGCACTCCCAGCAGGTCCAGTCGTCCAGGGGTGTTTCCAGATGTGCACCGAGAATGGAGCAGATGCAGGGGGGGAAGGGCCCCGGCACCGACCTACCTTGATGCAAAGGGTGGGAGAGGAGCCTGGGGCTGCGGTGGGAGGGCTGGGCCTCCTTAGGAACTTTCCAGGGGAAGGGCAAACAGCCCTCCTTTCACCTCGGGGAGGAAATGAAGCAGGACACACTTCCCACAGGAAGCCAACATCAAAAGAGCGGGTTAGAGGAGCGCTGGCTGGTTCCTACCAGGGGCTGGCGTTCAGGGCGGCCCCTCGTGCCAAACACTGCTTACACTTCTCTGCACGGTTCCGGGGGTCACGGGCTGCCCTCCTTACCTTGCCCACGGTGCCCAGGGCCACATGGTGAGAAGTGGTGAGCCAGGATTCAAGCTCTTCATCCTGTGCCGCACGTCCTGGGCTCCTTTGACTCCCTCTGGATACCTGCCTGTGGGTACCTGGTACTCTTGTCCCCAGAAAAGCACAGAATTGATTTTTATCGTGAATATTGTTAATAAGAATAAATAATAATAGCTGCCATTTATCCAGAGCCTCTAGTTGCCAGGCACTTTCCTGCATTATCTCGTTTACCTGCTAAAGAAGCCCATGGCATGGGCCCCATTATCCATCATGATGCATGGATTACGTCACTAGCCATCAGTCATACAGCTGGTTTCAGAGACGGAGAGATGGGACCTCCACCTGGTTCTGATGACCGAAGTCCTACACCTGGGCGCTCTAAGGCTTCGGGCAAGTTAGGGGACCTCTCTGAACCTCAGTTTCCTCTTCTATATACGGGCCTAATCACGCTCACTATAGCAAAGTTTTGAATTATGTGAATTAATAAGTGTAAAGTGCCTGGTACAATGTCACCTGCCGTCACGGGCATCATCATCATTATTACCATAACACAGGGTCTCAGGAGGAAGAGACACTGATGGTCAGAGTGGAACTTCCTGGCCTGGGGAGGTGGAGGAGGAGCCCCCATGGGTGTGCCTGGGCAGGTTGGGCACAGCGGTAGGGGAGAGCCAGGCAGACCCAAGGACCAAGGCTCCTGTGAGGGGGCTGGGCGTGGGCGTGAAGAGGAGCTGCCTGCGCAGGTGGGCGGTGGAGGGGCCTCCGGGAGAACAGCAGACCGACCCAGCCCGCCGCCGCCGCTCCATTTCCCGCGAGGAGGGAAGTTACGGATTTCCGCCCTGGCTTCCAGGGAAGGATGGGACCAGCTGCCCGGCTGCTGGGGTGCGGTCTGCATGGGGAGGCTGGTGGGAAGCTTGCTGTGCTCCTGCCCAGCTCACGGGCTGTGTCCAGAGCCCTCCTGCTGCTGCTGCTGACCACGGGCTGATTGAAGTCACACACCTGCTTACTGGAGGGTGGGTAGCTGTGTCCCCTAACCTGAGATATCCTGGGCCCCTCTTGCTTTTATTTTTGTGGGAGGAGTGTCTGAGACCCCAGAACTGTTGGCCACTGGCATTCAGAGGCCTTGACATGGAGCCCTCCCTGATGGAGGAGATGCAGCTCTAGCCTAACATCCTTAAGAGCTGTCACCTCCTAGAAGCCCTCCCTGATGCTCAGCAGCAGACACCCATCCTTCTTGGAATGTTGGTCAGCCCAGCTCCACGACTTCACTGTTGACTGTTTTCTTTCCAGCTTATTCCCCACCTAGAGAGGAATTTCTTAGTCCTCAGTCTCCTCATCTCGGAAACGTACACATTGCAGGATAACTGCCTGCGTGCTCCCGCTCCCTCCAGCTCTGAGACTTGCAGGAGCAGAGACAGTCTGGTGAAAAGGGGAGGGTCAAGGGGAACAGGAGAGCCAGTGACGGAAGGCAGGGGCCTTGAAGATGCTGCAGATCTGGGGTAGTGAGCTCAGCTGTGTCTCAGTTTTCTCCTCTGTAAAATGGGGATAACAAGGGGACCTACCTTAAAGGGTCAATGTGAGCAGTGGGTGAGTTATCACTCGTAACCCGTAGAGACAGAGCCTAGTCTGTAGTGAGTACTGTGGTTACTGTTATTAATTATTGCATTTAGTTCATTAAAACAATGTTGAATCAATATTTGTTGTACCTACTGTTGTCCTGAGGATACAGACGTGAACAAAACAAACAACCCCCTGCCTCCATGGGCCTTACTAGTTGTGGGAGATGGATAGGAAACGGTTAAGTAAGTAAAACGTATGTACGGTGATGATGCGTCCTGCCATGATGATGATGATGGTGATGATGATGATGATGGTGATGATGATGGTGGTGGTGCTGTGCGCTACGCAGAGGGATTAAGCCACACGGTGGGGCAGGGCTTCGCTGAGAAAGGGTTTTGTGATGTTAAATTGGGTGAGCTTTTGTGCACACACTGTCAGTGATTTTGATGTCACAGTGCTCCCCACACACCACCCTGAAGAGCAGGCTCATAAAGCCATGCTGTCCAGGTGGAGGTGGGGGTCAGCCCCCACGGGGACCCTTGGAGCCCATTTAGGGGTCCCAGGGAACACAGTTTGAAAACCGGCATTCCATCTCTTGTGTCTCTTCCCAATTAAAACGATCACGGAGTCTAAGAAGAACATTCTGTTAAACAGAATTGGGGGAAAGGGGGCAAAGGGCAGGTTTAAGACGGAGAAACCAGTGCCAGTTGGAAGGCACTGCCTAGGGGCTGCCCACTCACCTGGCATTGGGGCCACTTGCTCACCTCATCGTGGCAGGTGAGTTGAGCAGTTGGCAGTGGCCATGAAAGTGGATTGTGGAGAAGTACCGGCCGGGCCCCTGAAGGGGTGTCTGGGGCGTAGCAAGGTCTCGATGTAGAGAGGGACAGGGACGCGGGGCCTCCGAGAGAGAGCGCAGGGGCAGGGGAGCCGAGGCGCCCACACTGAGACCCCTCACAGCCCCTCCTGGCAGCCTCGGGTAGCCGTGGGGTCAGCAGCTTGGGGCTCTGTCTGCCCAGGTAGCCCTGGCCCCTGATGGCTGCTGATTATGAGAGCAGCCGTCATGTGGGAGAACCTGCTACGTGTCTCATGAAACGTGCTTTCAACCTTGTACGGGGCCCTCCCCGCCCATAACCCCTAGTAGGTGATCACTCCCCACCCCAGAGGAGGAGCTCGGCGCCCGGCCAGGCTGAGCCACTGGTCCAAGGCTGCCTGGAGCTCAGGACTGCGAGGTGTGGCCAGCTGAGGGCTCGAGGAGCCGTTTGCAAAGGGCCCCTGAACCCGGCTGGCAGCTTCCAGAAGGGTCTCCGGGGGCAGGGGGACTTTCTGTCACCATCATTGGCTCGAGCCCTATGGGGCCTTACGACACAGCCGGCTTGTTGAGGTTGCAGTGCGAACTCGTCCTCCCTGTGACATCCCAGCCTAAGCAGGCTGGCCAGGCCCTGGCAGCTGGGATCTAACTAATCTAAAGTCCCAGGGGGAGCTGAGGTGAACGCGGAATGCCAGTTTTCAGAAAGCACACTGAGGCCCCGCCGTGCAGCTGCCAGGCCTGCGCAGACTCTGGGCTGGTGGAGGCCGGCCTGGGAGCCTCCACCCCACGCAGGCTGCCTCCTCTGCCACGTGGGTCCTGGGCCCCCAGCAGGACCACTTTGGGGGGCGGCCCTGTCCCCCCACGGCTTCTTGAATGTGGCATGCCCCCGCTACGCCAGCACTTCCCTTGTGCCATGACTTCTCTGGGCACTCAGTTTCGGTTTGCTTTTCATTGTTCTTTGTTTGTTTGTTCGTTCATTCCTGCTTGTGTGCGCCCATTTTTTCATTCGTTTTCATTCATTCATTCCAAACCGTGCAGCGGCTTAGAGGGCAGGCCCAAGCATGCAGAGCTGGCTTCGAGCCCCTGCTCCGAGCTGGGGGTCCGGGGACAAATTACTTAACCTAATGGGGGTGGCACTCCTCCCAGGGCTGTCGGGAGGGTGAAAGGAAATAACGTGCGGAGCCTCTGGCGCGAGTGTGTTTGGTGGCTGGTCCGTGTACTGTCGTGTATGTCTGTCCCTCACCTGCTTACGCTCGCGTTCTCTCTCCGTCTTTCCTATAAAACTTGCTGAGGCACAGCGTTGAGTCACCTGTGGCCCGTGTCGCCGGCCTTGCTGGAGTGGGTTCCCCACCTTTCCCGACTTACAGTCAGCCGATGGGTCCCTCTGAGCACTTGGCCACCGATCGCCCAGGCTGCTCAGAGCTGCCCTTCCCACCGGGGTTATCAGGCCCGCCGCGCTCACCACGATTCCCCGCCCCCCCCCCCGAGCGGGTCCACCCCACGCGCGCGTGTGCTCCCCGAGCATGCCTGCACGCTCTGCACGCCCGCATATGCGCACACGTGTCTTCACACTGGCCCGGGAGCAGCACGTGTTTGGGGCAGTCGCACGCACTTCCCACGACCTCTGGCATCGTGGTTACACGCAGCACACGTGTTGGAGAACAGCTGGACACACTTCACTCTTGCACGCCGCTGCACACCCAGCCCATGTTTCCCTGCCCCGAGTGTGCGCGTGCCCCCATTTAGTCTACACTGTGCACACCTCTGCAGTGTATACAGGTGTGCATGTCCAACTGTGTAAGCACTGACTTACATGTATGTATTTATTTTTTTAACACACACATACGTCACACTTACTCAGGCCCCACCTAAGTGCTTTACAACCAGGAGTTCATTTAATCCCCCTGAGAACCCTCTGAGGTGGTGACTACCATTAGCCCTGTCTTCCAGACGAGGAAACAGGCCTGGGGAAGTTAGGTCACTGGCTCAAGGTCGCACGCCAGGGCAGGGCAGGCCAAGATTCAGCCCCAGCCTGGCTCTAGCCAGGACTCTGAAGCCCGCCGCGATGCTCTTCCCGTGAAGGTGTGTGGCTTGCGCCATCCTCACCCTGTGAATGTGTGTAGGCGTGGTGTACACCCCTCGCAGTGTACACACGTGACCGCCTTCTCAAGGTCACGGGTGCACACGCTGCCGATGTGCGTGGAAGGACACACGATACACGTGCCAGAGAACATGCTTATGTCTGCACGCACACCACTCGCACACACACAGACAGACACACAGGTATCCTGCACCTCTCCCAAGCCTTGCCCCAGTCTCCAGCTCCCTTTCCCACCTTCTAGATTGTTCTCTGTTTCCACACACTCACCTGGCTGGAGAGGGAAGTGATTCTACAGGTCTGGACTTGCCCAACCCGGGCCAACTGTGCTCACCTTCTCCCTGGCTTGTGGCCCCTGTGTGGCAGGCGGCCCTGACCCAGGGGCCCCCCCCAGAGCCCCACAGCTCTTCCCTCTGCCAGGGCCCCTACTTGGCTCCCTTCCCATCCATCTTCTCGGTTGGCACAGGTGTCTGGGAACGTCCGTGCTGGGCTGGGCCGGGGACAGGGCCGCATCCCGGGGAGCAGGAGTGACTGGTCCGAAGGCTTCGCACGAGTCCCTGGCAGGAAACTCACGTACCCGCCTTCCCGTCCTTCACTTCCTGGCAGTTGTCTGTCCCCCGCCTCCCTTCCAGCTCATCCGCCCGCCCCGACCCCGCAGGGCCTTTGAATCTGACCATCAGCGGCTCCCAGCCCTGCCCAGGACCTGCAGTTGTCGCCCTCACGTTCGAGTCTGGGCTTGTCGACCGAGGCGAGACTCTCCTGTTTTGGCCTCCTCAGAAGTATCCAGACTTCTGGGCCACGGCCAGAGCTGCTGCGCTCCCCGGTACCTTTACCTGTCTCTGCACCTTGCTTGGCTCTCTCCCCACCGCCCCCGTGGAATCTCTCTTTCCTTCTACAAAACGTACCCAGCCTGGAGGGAGGGACCAAGTCCCCCCTTGCACTCAGCCGTCTTCAGCCTCTGACTTCTGTTAGAGCTGGTAGTCAGTGCTGTCTGAGCACTGCTGGGCCTGGAGCCGTGGGCTTTCACTGAACTTGCAGCTTTTCTTTCGGTGAATTTTGATTCTTCATCAAGATGTCCACGCTCCCTCTCTCCCTCCTCCTCCACCCCCCCCACTCTGCTCTTTCTCTCTTTCTTTCTCTCTCTCTCTTTCCGTGTGCCAAGCACTGTGTCCAGCCCTGAGCACTGCTGCTTTGAAGCCACAAATTGAACTAACAAAAGAAAACCCCAAGGAGCTGAGAAATCAC
Source organism: Balaenoptera musculus (assembly GCF_009873245.2). NCBI lineage: Eukaryota > Metazoa > Chordata > Mammalia > Artiodactyla > Balaenopteridae > Balaenoptera > Balaenoptera musculus. Next base: position 53,660,064 of record NC_045803.1, read on the forward strand.
TTGATTGCGCAGGTGCCCTTTGCCAATTGGTTTAAAAGTTTTTATGAGCAAATCTGGTGGTTATCCTTTGGAAAATAAGCAAAGGCAAACCACTTCCTGCCGCTTCCAGGAGCCGCTCGAGTGCCTGAGCTTTCTAAGACCTACCAAGAATCTGAAACTTCAGGCAAGCTTCCTCCGTTTTCCTGGAGAACTCGGCAATTTGTGTTAGTGAAATTCCACTGGGCCCGATATTGCATTTCAGTCTTGTCTTGCAAAGGAATTTCTGAGCTCGAGTAATTTGGCTAGAGGGAAAAAGGGGAACTCTGGCTTGTGACTGAGGCAGCAGTGCCCATTATGGGACCGGGGCCTCTTGGTTTTGCAAATGCCACACAGCCTCAGGGGACCCAGACCCCCTCCTCTGAGTCAGCCACCTCTCCGGGCCTAGGGCGAGCTCTGGCAGTGCCATGTGCCACGTGTGGATTCAGGCCTTCTTGCACCTCTTACTTGACCTGTGACCTAAACCCCCAAACGGGGAGAGGAAGTGCTGTGCTCCCCATTGGGGGAAGTGGGGGTAGGACTGCCGGTGGTTAAGACACGGCCCGAGTCTTAGGTTCGAATCCAGTTCTGCCACTAACTAGCAAGTTACATAACCCCTCTGTGCCTTAGTTTCCTTATTTGCAAAACACTGATGATTCTCGTACTCCCCTGGGAATGGTAGAACTTCTTGATTCATTAAACACCCATATAATGCACCTACCACATGCTAGGTCCTGCATTAAGGCTTTGCAAATATTAACTAGTGTGATCTTTGCAGCAGCCCTCTGAGGCCGCTGCTACTTAGCTCCATTACACAGATGAGGAGACCGGGGCCCAGAGAGGTCAAGTAACTCACGCTGCTGGTTGGTGGCAGGGCTGGACTTTAGACCAGAAAGTCTGGCCTCAGCGTCTGGGCTTGTTCCCACGGAGCTACGTGTCGCTCTAGGTAGGGTATGATGAGGTGCTGTCCTTCAGCAGGGGGATCTCTATCCCGTTTTGCTTGGGACAGTCCCAGGTTACATTTGTAGTCCTGGTATAATTATCAGTCACGCCCCATTTCAAGTCATTCCCCAGACTGTCCCATTTGGAGGATGGATGATGTGGTCAGCTTACGTGAGGAGCCCTTAGGACAGGCCCGGGAACACCGTGGGCACAGGATCCACGGGAACGATGGAAGGGGAGGTGACACAGCCATCACCACCAGCCTGGGTAGCCTGGGGGTCGCCCGAGTCCCTGCAGAACAGACATGTCCTCCCGCATCAGTTCATTCACCAACTGCGCTGGGCATCTCTCACATGCCAAGCGTTCGGGGGTCGTGCTATGGGCCGGGGGTGGGGTGGGGGGGTGACGAGAAGGGAGACAGAGGACACAGCCAGCAGCTCTGGAAAATGAAGTCACGCCCAAAGACTCGCCCTTGTAAGAAATGAAAAGCATTACCCCCGTTGGGATCTTAGTCCCCTTGCTTTGTTTGGCAAATTGTGACAATATGTCACCAACCCAGCACATTCTGATTACCTATTGTTTGAATTAAAAAAAAAAAGAAAAAGAAGCCGGCCAGAAAACAGCTTCTGGTTATGTGATCGGTATTTAGAAATTTCCATTCCTGAGCGGGCCTCGGGGCAGGGCCGGTCCCCAGGCTGCTTGGAGCCACTGCTGTCCTCAAGATGCCTGGTAATTGGTTTATCTTTGGTGCACACCCATTGCGCCCTGTCTCCCTGTCCTTAGATGTGTTTGCGGGATGTCGTGGGATGTGGCTTTCCCGGTGGATGTTTTATTAAAGACCTGCCCTAGTTCGGCACGTGCTAAATACGGTGGCTGAAGAACACAGGGCTCTGGGGTTGGGGGAACCGCTCTCCCCTGTCTCCTCACTGGGAAATCCCAAGTCCCAGGGGAAGAGGGCAGTTGGTCACCCTCCTGTGGAGTGAAGCCAGCCGTGGGTGACCACACCGGCCTCTGCTGTGTATCAGCAGGTACGTTGCTTAGCCACGCTGAGCCTCAGTTTCCTCTCCTGCAAAAGAGGCTTTATTGGTACCCGTCTCACGGGGTCACTGTGAAGTATCAGTAATTTATGACGCCTCGCAAGTGGCGGTGAGCCCTGGTTCCATCCTGGTTATAAATTATCTTAAGATTTTCCTCATGGTGCCGAGACAGTAGTTATTATCCTCTGGTTTCAGTGGACGACCAGGAAGCCTGCCCAGTCTGACCACCTTAACTCAGGGAGGGTGTCTGCATCTCAGCCCACTGCCTTGTTCTCTGAGGCTGCCTGCAGCCTGTGGCCCCGCCCAGATCCCGGAGCCAGCCGCTGGGCCTGTGTGTGACATGGGCGCCACCCAAGAACAGGACAGGATGTGGACGAGGAGCTGACATTTATCGAGCCCCTTCTTCACACCTGGCGTTGTGGTCTATGTGCTTCATGTTTAAATCCTCACATGAAAATCCTTACTTTACAAATGGAGACTTGAGGCTTGAAAAGGTACAATTATTTCCCCATTGTTAGAAAAATGTGGAGCTGGGGCTTGAGCCCACCTTTGTCTTGAGCCACAGACTGTGCCTCTGCAGTGTGGCCCGCGATCTGTGCCGATCTGCGAGGAGATGAGTACAGAGAGAGAGAATAAGGGTGTAGACACTTTTCTAGTAATTTAACATTGCAATGTTGTTTTTATTGTGTTTTTCAAAAGTATTGGTCTGCAATGGATTGGAAATTAAAAATAAAAGTGAAAACTGGTCTCTCACAATAAGTAGGTTAAGAAATGCTGCCATAGACTGTGCTCTTTAACTCCTTGTATCAACCAGTTAGGCTAGGTTATGCCGCAGTAACAAACAGCCCTGCCCACCAGTAGCTTTACACAACTGAAGTTTATTTCTCCTTCGTGCTAAACGTCCGGGGCACTTCAGCAGGGGCCTTGCTCATCTCTGGAATACACGGGGCCCCAGGCTGGTGGAGGCCCCATGTCAACATATGTTTCCCCCACCAGGAAGGCAGGGTAAGAGATGTGGCAACTTGTACATGGACCTGCAAGTGACACACGTCACTTTTGCCATTGCACTGGCTGGAGCAAGTCACACAGCCACACCTACAATTTAAGGAGGGGGAAAGTGGAGCCCCACCCTGTGCCTGGATAAAGGAGGAGACCTGCGTGTTTGGGAACAGCCCTGTTACCACACTCCTGCCTGTTGCTGCTCTGGGTGTGACTGGTCCTCTGGGCCGGCCAGGCTCCCACAACCTCAGGGCTGCTGATTTTGTCCCACCATTTACAAAGGCAGCAGGGTCCGTGGGCCCAGGGCATCAGGTGGGGCCCTCTGGACTGGGTTCCGGGCCCTGCTGGAGGGTAGCTTTAGTGCTTTCTTGGTTTGGGAACTGAAAGTCTTGTCTACTTCCGCCAGGCTGTGCAAGGGAAGAAATGTTGAGCAGCGTCAGGAAGCTACTCTGACATGTTGGCCAAGATAATTTCCCTTCCCAGACCTCGGGGCTCTCCTTGGTGAAGTAGGGGCTGGTGTAAATCAGGAATAACACGAACTACCGTTGATTGGGTGCTTACTATGTGCTAGGCACCAGGCTGAGCCATTTGCACACATTATCTCGGTTCATCCTTCTGCAACCCTAACAGGTGGGACTGTTCTTAGCCTCATTTTATGGATGAGGCCACCAAGGCTCAGAGAGGTGAAGAGACTTCCTCTAGGTCGCACAGTTGGCTGAGCTGGGGTTGGATCCAGGTCTGTGTGAGTCTGAGCTTGCACTCAACTGTTTTACTGAGTTGGGATCCCACAAGATAGTAATGAGGCAGGCTCCCCGGAGAAATTTTGAACCCTTCAGAAAGCCCAGTGCAGTCTTGACATTTGTTCTTGAGACCTGGATCCTGGCTAAGTTAAGTTCAGCCACTTTATTACACAGGGAAACCTGATCCTTCCTTTTATTGACATTTACAATTAAAAAAAAAAAAAACTGTCCTTGTGCTATGGAAGTAGCATTGGAAAATGGAAATAAAAATGGAAGATGGAAATAAAAGTTGGTAATGGCTTAAGAACACTAGTTGGGGGCAGGGGAGGCTTTCCAAATATAAAGATTATTAAGTGGGAGGAGAATAAAGTGGGTCTTTGAAGTCGAAGTGGCTCAAAGCCTTTTTTCTAAATGTGCCCTGAGATGCAGCCCTGTGGCCTGGTTCTTGGGGGTCTTGGGCACCTGCACTCTGCAGATTGAAAGATGGGCCTCAAACTACTCCTCTCAAACAGGGTACGTGCAGCCCACGGGGAATCAGGAGTTCCAGAAACCATAGGCTAACTTGGTGTGTCTTCCCCACGTATCTGCTTGACTTGTCGATTCAGAGGGAGAAGGTTAAGTCTTTTAGCTAATCTATAATTGAAAACATGGCTCATCCTCTTGGAATGAGCATTTTACTTGACGGAGGGAAAGGTTAAGTGATTTCACTGGTGTGTAATTTGTAATATGGCACCGCTTTCTGGAAGCATCCATTTTAGAAGCAGACTTGGTGATGGGAAAGGTTTCAACAGCCTAAGGAGTCATTTAAAATATGAGTTTGCTATTAGAGCAGGCGCCGATATGGGGTGGAATGCAAAATTCACAAGGCTTCTTAGGATTAAACACAAGACTTGAGTGAGATTTCCTGATGGAGTGGATGTGGGTTACTGAGTGTTTGCCTCCTTTATATTTGGAGTTCTTGGAGGAACAAGAGGCTTGGGCTCTAGGGAGGGTTTGTAACGACAGTGCCAATAGTGCTGAGGGCGTGTGTTGCGTCCTATTGCTGCCTAGGACACCAGGCCAGTTTTGAGGATCTCTGAAGGACAAAAGTGGTCCCATCTCCAGAGGTAGCCTAGGTACACACAAGCAGATGCGTGCATATTTTTATTTTCTGTTTTGTTTGTTTAAACAAATGGTGGAATCCCGCACACACGTTCCTGTATTATTTATTTCTATCAGTACGGCTCCCTCGTTCTCTCTTTGTGGCTGCGGAGTATTCCCCTGTTTGGATTTACAGAACCATTCCCTTATGATGGGTTTGTTTCCAGCCTTTTGCTCTTTCAAGTAATGCTGGTGGCGACCAGCCACATACATATATCTTTGAGACGTGCAAGCTTGTCTCTGGGATAAATTCCTAGAAGTGGAGTAGCTGGGTCAAAGGTTATGTGCCTTTGGAATATTGAGAGATATTTCCGAACCGCGCTGCCCCGAGAGGGTGCCCCTGAGGGAAGGTCTCAGGACAGTGTGTGGAGGCCTGGGGTGGCCTGTGGAGAGAGCAGGCCCCAGGCTGGGCTGGGCCTCGTATCCCGGGGCCTGACATGTGCTTCGTCAGCGATGCAGCCTGGGTTGGGAAATGCTTAGGAGAACAAGTGTCACGGCCCAGAGCCAGCCTCCCTCGGTTCCGCCGGCCAGTTGCTTGCAAAATTCAGCCCGTGATGCCTTCATTCCGAAGGAATTTGGATATTTGGGATGTACAGCCCCCTTCTTGCTTGGTGTGAAGTCCCGCCACTCCCAGGAATGAACCCTGTCATCAAAGTCCGGTTCCCTTTCACGCTGCCCGAAGAGAAGCAGCTTTCATGATGCGGAGGGAAATCATTATTTACTGTTTTTCAAAGAAAGATCACCCTCCAGGGAGAAAAGCCAGCAGGCTCGTACAAGTCTGCGAAGGTGACGCGTGCTCCCCACATGGCGGGCCCTCGTCCTGCCTCTGGGACGTCATTCTCACTGTGGTGGGCTTTTATTAGCTCCTCCTGCAGAGCCGGTGTGGCCCTGGCAGGACCACCCAGCGTGTGTGCCTCCCCGCCTCTTGGGGTTTCGTCCCCACCACCCAGGCCCTGGGCAGCGTGCACTGGCTGGAGGGAGCGTGGCTTTGGAGATAGTCACTGGGTTTGAAACAGAGGCTCCCCTGCTTCCTGTCTGTGTCACCTCCGGCGCCTCTCTGAACTTGAGCCCTGTCAGCACGAAAAATGGGAATGGCCTTCATGATAGGGTGGGCGTTCACGGAGTCGAGGTCTGGCTGTCTTTCCCTCCTGCCCCGTTTGTCCATCCCCTCCCGTCATCCCGAGCAGGTCGGGCCAGTGTGGCCCCAGCGCAGAGCATTTCCCTTGAGTCAGGTGGGGGCATCTTTCGGGTTGGCTCCCGAACCCTGCCTGGGCCACCCAAGGGCATGGTCTGACCCGCTTTCTCTTGGGCCCACCTGCCCCAGCTACATCTCTGTGGCTGGGTCTTACCTGGGACCCAGGACCCCAAAGAGCTGTCCTCCTGTCTCCCCTGACCAGATGGGCTGGAGCGTGGAAGTGCGATTGGTAGGACGGAGTGGAATGGCTTCCCCACTTCTCTGGGAGGAGGCCCTTTGTCTGGAACTCCACCTAGAAGTCCTGCCCCGGAGGAATGTTGCCTAAATCGGATCTGGCTGGCAAACGCACCTCGTTTTCTGATCGGTTTACATTACACTTTCGGATGAGGGTCTTCTTTTATCTCTGATGGGCCATTTGGCAGGCGCCGTCTAGCTGGGCTTTGCCTTCTCGCCCTATGAGCGCCCTGTCGAGGCTTCGATGACGGTCATCAGCGTCCTTCCACCTTCTTCCTCCTGGAATTTATGGTTCTCAAGGTCCATTCGGGGACGAGGAGACACTCGCTCCTCACAGCTGCCCAAGAGCTGCAGAGCTCAGGTATCAGGTCCTTCGTTTCCCAGGGTGAGGACCCTGGAGCTCAGCTTAGAATGTGCTCAGGACGGACACCTCGTCTCCAACATTCTCTCTGAAGATGATGATGTCAAAACCGGTAACGCTGGTGATATTGCCGCCTGACGTTATTATGGGCTAAGCCCTTAGTTTGGATTATTTTTTGTAATCCTCATAACGGTCTCCCAGGGAAGCACCATTGTGATTAGCTCCACTTAACAGAGAAGTAAACTGAGGTTTGGCAGTGAAGGGACACGTGCAGTCACGTGACCAGCCAGTGACAACGCCAGGGTTTCAATCCTGGAGGCGAGATTCCAGGGCTGGCTGTCAGTGTTCCAACACCACCCTCTGTTCTGCTGCCTCAGACCAGCCCGAGACTCATGGTTTTGTCTCTAATTAAAAGAAAAAAATAAATCAAACCTTTATTTTGGGAAATTTAAAAACATATTCTGGCACCAGAGAAGAGTAAAATGACCCCCTGCGCACCCGTCACCAGCTTCAACAGTTACCAGCTCTGGGCCAGTCTTGTCCAGTAAGTCTCCCCCCGCCACTCCCCTCTCCCCCAGCCATGGAATTATCTGGAAGCAATTCCCTGACATCTTCTCACTTCATCAGGGATTACTTAAATAGGTATCTCTAAAAAATAAGGTATCTTTAAAAAAATAAATAGAAACGTAATGCCATTCTCCTGCCTAAGAAACTAACAATGATTCCTTGATGTCAAACGCCCTGTCACATTTCCCCAATTGTGTCATAAATGATTTTGGTTGTGATTTGTTCAAAGAAGAATCCAAACATGGTCAGTACATCACGGTTGCTTAATATGTCTCTTAAGGGTTTTTAACTCTCTTTTGGAATCAGGTCATGTATCTTGTGGAATTTTCCATCCCCCCAGTTTTGCCGATTGCTTCCTTGTGGTGTCATCGAGCTCGTTCCTCTGTACCCTGTATTCCCTGTAAATTTTCTGCACCTCCTGTGACTTTCTAGTTAGCTCTACACCTGTGCTGTCTAATATAACAGCCGCCGGCTTTCCTGCTTAGTTTTTAGTTGTCATCAGCGATCATGCTGGGGTGCATTATTTCCTCAGGGATGCGGAGAGACGATAGTTTAAGTCTACCTTTCCTTCTTCATTTGTTAGATGGAATTATTCTAAAAAGGGCTTCACTTCATCAGCTACTTGTTAGTACTGAAGTTCAGTTTACACAGAAAAGGCAGGGAAAAAAGCTTCAGTCTTCCCCCGTATCGCCAAGTTTTAGAGCAATGAGCTGATTTGGTAGAACCTTCCCAAGGTTTTTAAAAAAAATTTTTTTTACTATCAATGTGAATTCAGGGGTTTAAATTTATACTTGATGTGTTTGAATCCAATGTTTGAATCCAACATCTTTTTGATGTCCAGATTGTCCCACCTATGGCCAGTGGGAACCTCTTGCCTTGATTTTGACTCCTCGCCTAAACCCTTTGTGAATCTCCAAGTTCTCTCCTCTTTTCAGCTGATGGGAAGATTCCCTTTCTTCCAGAAGGAGTGGGGCCTGCCCGCATTCACCGCTGCTCACCAGGCCCGGGATGTAGGGGCTTCGTGCCAGCGGGCTATTCATAGGTGCCACCTTCCCCGCTGGCCTCGTTGCCAAGGTGCCAGCCAGAGGCTGGAGTGGAGGAGCCAGGCCAGCACTGCTGGCTCGGGCCCCACACATAGTAGGTGTTCCGGAAACGGCTGTCGAGTGAATGAAGGGACCGAAAGCTGATCTGTCACACCACCTGGCTGGATTGGGTTCCGCTCCACCCTGGGATTCTCCCGAGAGGCCAACTCGAAAATAGAGCTGGCCTTTGATTCCCTGTGGCCTCAGGACACCCTCCCAGGGCCAAGCGCGTGGGGAGCTGGGGTGAAACCTCCAGGGTCGCGCCGAGGGAGCTGATGTGGGAGCCGCCCGTCCTCCTGCGAGGGGCACTGGCCGGGGTGCGAGGGCCGGCTCTGACACTTCCCAGACCGGGCTGTCCCTGGGGGCCCAGGCAAAACTGGAGCTGGTCCCTGGCCCAGCGGCACGGCTCCAGCTCTCAGAGCCTCTGGGGGTGGATTTCACTGTGCTGACTTGCAGCCTCTGCACTATTGTCAATATTTGCTCTGCTCCCCTTGCCCTGGCCGGGCTTGTCGCGAGTACCCAGCGCAATCATGGGCTCAAGGAAGGCTCTGTGACCGGACCCCTAAATGGACCTCGGGGCTTCTGTTCTGGTTGCTGCTGCTAGTTTAAAAAAACAAAAGTAAACAAAAAAAAAGAAAAACGCTGCCAGCTTTGTTGATGTCCAGAGACTCTTGGTCCCCAGAATAATGTGTTTGTTTATGGAGAATGACTTCATGTATTTACTATATAAGAGGGTAGAATCCGGTGAAACTTCTGGTCTATTTGAGGGTGGATTTGTGTGCGGATTTGTTGTGAGGAGGGCAGGTGTTCCGACCCATGCAGCTGAGGGGAGGGTTGGGCAGGGAGGAAGAGAGTGACCAAGAAAACTTCCCCTTTGGGGGACGTGTGACCACCCCCAGAGAATGAGGATGAGAGAAGTTTCCAGAAATGGAGCAAGGAGAGTAGAAGGGCAGACCAACCTGACCTTGGCAACAAGGCTGAGCCCGTGGGTCAGGAGTATAGTTCTGGAATGAGACCACCTAGGTCCCAACCTGCGTGGCTACTTGTTAGCCTGTGACCCCTGGACAAGTGGCTTCACCTCCCTGAGCCTCCATTTCTTCATCCATAAAATGGGGAGCCTTTCACGTAGTTCCTGGCACGTAGTAGGCACCTGTAGTGGATCGTGCAAGCAAGGTGGTTAATCGTGTGGGCTCTGGGGTGCCTGCGAACGAGTTCTGGCTCCACCTGTTACAAACTGTGAGTTCATGGGTTGGTTTCTGAACTTCTCAGTGCCTCAGTCTCCTCATCTGTAAAATGGGCATAATTATATTTCCTACCTCCCAGGCTTGTGAAGATTAAGTGGCTTAAGAGATATGAAGTCCTTAGGATAACACCTGGCACGTGCCTGTGCTGGGTCAGTGCCAGCATTATTACTCTAGTTAATATTAATACAACTGTCTGTCCGAAGTGGCTGCCATGGGCCCGGAATGGGGCCCTTTGCTCCAGTGACAGGAGGTGCAGTGAATGGCTCACCCGAGTGTCATTGTTTGAGAACCAGGCACCATTTCAGTAAATCTCCCAGCAGCCCTGGAGGGAGATCCTATCCTTCCCGTTTCCCAGAGCTGGAGCCCGAGCCCGGGGTGACCCATAGCCACCCAGCCGGTTACTGGCAGAGCCGGGCAGCCGCAAAGCTCTCAGCCTCTTCCCCATGTCTTCTCCCAGCTAGGCTGAAGCACAGGCTGTAGCAGAGAGAAACCTACTGGCAGTGGGCCTTTATTCTGAGCCAGGATGTGCCAGAGACCCTGAGCAGGATTTCAGGATTGACTGGGCAGGTGAGGCTGGATCCTCTCACTTGCACTTGGAGGCCTCAAAGTGACTCATATTTTGTTTTTTCTTTTAAGATTTTTTTTTTTTTTTGGATATGGACCATTTTTTTAAAGTCTTTATTGAATTTTGTTACAATATTGCTTTTGTTTTATGTTTTGGTTTTTTGGCCGCAAGGCATGTGGGATCTTAGCTCCCCAACCAGGGATCGAACCCACACCCCCTGCGCTGGAAGGCGAAGTCTTAACCACTGGACCGCCAGGCATGTCCCATGACTCACACTTTAAGTGAGTCCCGGCTCTTATCCCTGAACCTTTGGGGTCCCTCCTGCTTCACGGTGTGGAAGTCAGCCTCCGCTGGATGGTACTGTCGTCTGTGGGGACAGGAGGGGAGGGGAGGGGCGCATGTAGTCCCGGCTCTGAGGCCAGGCAGGCGGGCACCCCTTGGCTGCTGTTTCAGAGAACACGCTATCGACCGGCTCTTGGATGTGGGGCATGCGGACAGGGCTCAGATAACGAGAGGTGGATTTCGTCAGTCTGAGAGCAGCGTCAGTGGCTATCGGGAAATCGATCGTAGGCCTGGAGGGCCTCTGATGCCATCTGGGCTTTATTTATGCTTTTAGGAGACGTGTCTCCTGCACCAGGTGCTACTCCAGGTACCAGAGTCTTAGCTGTGCTGGTCTGGACTTGCTGACTCCGGGTCCATTCCTTGCCCTTCCTCTCTCCCGCTGGGTGCCAGGGAGAGGGGGCGACCCTGCAGGCCACATGTCCCGAGTGCCTGTGTCACTGGGTTTGGCCAGTGGGAGGAGCCAGCGGAAGGCTGGAGGATTTCTCCCCCTCTCTGTCTCCGGAAGTCTCTGTGACAGCAGCTGCCCCTCCCCCGTGGCCCGGCTTCCACTGGACAGGCTGTGGTTCTGTCCCCAGCCCCCGGGCGTCAGGACTGCCACTCCCTCCCTCTGTCTTTCCTGTCTAGGGGTGGTGGCAGTTTCCTGCTGGTGCTGATCTCCGGGTCTCCTCCGCGTCCCCCATTTGACTTCTCAGCTCTTCCATCCCTGTGTACCCATTTCCCTGCATTAAGTCCCTCAGTTCAAACACGCTAGGGGCTTCTGTCTCTGGTTAGATGCCTCTGATCCACCAGATGAAGACCCCACGGTCCCAGCTTCTGCGTGATTTCCAGTCTTGTCACCTGATTCAGGTCTCAGCCATAAATTCTTTTTCCCTCTGCCGTTTTCCAAGCACGCAGGCTCTCCCCTCCTCAAGCGTCAGTCTGCCCATGCCTTTCCTTGGGGCCCGGCTTGTCATCTCAGTCTGCTTTCTCTTTCCTGGCTCCCCTGGGTGCTTGCTGAAGTATAAAATCGAATCACGCTTCTCCTCGGCGTCTGCTTCTCCCTCTCCACCATCCTCCCCAGCAGGGTCTCCGTCACACTGGTTGCATCTTCTTCCTAAGGAACGGCACTCCGACTGCCCGCTTGCTCTTGGCAGGCGTGTGCTCTTACCAGGCTTGGAATCTGTCCCCAGCGCCCCTCCCTGGACACTCTGATGTCCGTCTTCCCCACTAGCGGAAGCTGGCCCTGCCTCCCCAGCCTGTGCATCCCGTGGATGACGGCACTCCGTGCTCACTCGGGGCTCAGGACTCCACGGGGCTGGGACCGGGTCTGGCTGTGTACCGCTGAGTCCGGGGGCCTGGCGATAGGTACCAAAGCGTCTAGGTGTCTGTCCTAAAGAAGTTCTCCCTCGTGCGTCTAGAGACATACCCAAGGATGTGTAAGGGAGCAGAGTGAAAAGCTAGAGACGGCGTCCGGGTTTGTCAGTGAAGGACTCGGTCAGTACGTTTCAGTCCGTTGATCCTGTGGGGTATGATGCATGATGAAAAAGAGTGAGGTTCATCTAAAATGCATTGCCGCGGAAGGATGCCCAAGACATGCTGTTGTTTGAGACCCATTGTCACACCAAAGCATAAAACATAAGGTCTTTTTTTACATGCACGTAAATGCCTAGAAAATGACTCCAAGGAAACACCCGCAAACTGGCAAAAGGGATTATCACCGGGGAAGCCAGTGGGATTGAATCCAGGTGAAGCTGACTTTGTTGCTTTTCGCTCTTCATATTTCTGGATTGTTGAGTTTTTATGACGACACTGTATTAATGTGTTAGCTACGTAACTGTAAAATAAGTAATGGTGTATCGACGGAAAGACACCCCCATGTTTAAGCTAGTGTGTCCTAGGAATCTCCCCTCAAAACACTAGGGAGACTGGAAACATTTTCTCCAGAAGAAACATGGAACAGCCTTGTCTCTGTTGGGAATATGTCGGAAACAGTCCCATCCTTCGGGAATGCCATTTTGGAGTTAAGTCTTCCCTGGAGACTTGGAAGATGCAGCTGTGGCACAAAGTTGGCTTAAAACATCTGTTTTCAACCTTGACCTCACATCACAACAGTGGGAACCTCTTATAGTTGTTGGATTTTCTAGGGGAGTGGACATCAATGGATTTGTGGAATTTCTTTGCAGGCAAAGTAAATGAAAGGAGTTCCTTTGAATGCCCCTTACCCTCACCCCACCATGGTTGTTTGTGTGTGTGTGTGTGTGTGTGTGTGTGTGTGTGTGTGTGTGTGTGGGTGGGTTATGGGAATGGAGAGGGGAGCAGGTAATGCAGCTCCTTGAGGACTTGCCATCCTTTGGAAGGGCTGAGTCAATGAGATGCTATTTCCCAAGTCACCTTTGAAACCCCCATGGCTAAAGCCTGTGGATTATCTCATCCCTACATTTCCTGTTTGGCTCTCTCTTTGATCAGAAGATCGCTGAGCACAGAAAAATCTGTCGTGATTTTGAAAGCGTGACCTGCCATTTGCGAAGGGCTCAGTTCACCTGGCTCACTGTCTGTCCCCTGAGCTTTTGACGCCACAGAGTTGGGAAATGGAGAGAGGTGTCAGGGTCGTGAATCAAAACAATGGATTTCTCATGGTGGACGGAATACAGGAAATGCCTGAACCTTTCAGGGAAAGAAGGAGGGCACAGGCTTGGGAAGGGACCAGGCTGGGCCGCACCCCACCAGCTTGGCAAGAGGTCCAGAGGCCAGCCGTGGTTAAGGGAAGTGCGGATTCTGAGTCCCGCCTGTGTCCCAGAAGTGGTGCCGGGCTTGTGGCTCACACGATGGCGTTTATTTCTCAGCCAGCACTGTGCAGTGGGCGTTAGCGTCCTACCTTACTCATTAGCCAGCTGAGCTCAAACCGATTAAGTAACTGTGTACCTGCTTCCTGTGTTCTGTGTCTATTGATATTGATTTAAAAGTATGAGACAAAATCCCTGTAATTGCTGGTCCCACCACTACACTGGGCCTGCTTGCATTTGACAGCAGAGCCTGGACCCCCAGAGAAAGTCCTAGCCCCCTGGCCTCCTAACTCAAATGTTATAGAGTACAGGAAGTGGTTTCTCTGGTCTGTTTTCCCACTCAGTCGCAGCCTCGCTGGGCTTCCCAGCCCCCAGGGCACTCGGGGAAACAGCATGGCTTGGTGGAGGGAAAGGACTTTGACTGTGAAACCAGAGCGACCTGGCTGCAGTGCTGCATCTCCTACTTCCTGTCTCTGTGACCTTGGACAGGTCACTAACCCTCCCTGAGCCTCAGTTTGCTCATCTGTAAAGTGGAATTGTAATGAGGCTCAGACATTAGGATAAGCCATATGAAATTGCCAGCATTTGGCCACTTTTACCCTACAAAACGGCAATTTCATATGGCTCTACTGAGTCTTTACACCATGGAAATGCCTTTGTGAGGTGCAGGGACGGGCTAGACTATTGTTTCCTCCCTTCACGCCCTCGACCTTGAGGGCCCTGTCTCCCTGGACTGCAGTGAACGGGAAGTGGCTTCTGAAATCATTGCCTCCGAATGAAGAGGGAGCATTGAAGTCATGACTCCCTGGAAGGTCCCGTGTGCACGGAGGGCGCCGTTCACTGAAGCCGTCATTAGGATTTGTGGAGGGGCTGCATGGACGCAGCCGTGGGTGCTGACGCAGATGCTCCTGTGAGGCCAAGCAGGGTCCTTTCAAACAGTGTCATGGGGTGACAGGTGCAGCCCAGAGGGTTGGGAGGCCTTGGGAAGCTGTGCTAGCTAGCTGGGGTCTAATGCTTGTGTTTCAGCTGCGCGTGTGGTTGGGAAGCCGGTGGTCAAGAGCCCCGGCTCTGGAGTCTAGCTGGCCGAGTTTGAACCCCATGTCTGCCTCTTGGTTGCTCTATGCCCTCAGACAAGTCATTTCACCTCGCTGCACCTCAGTTTCCTCATCTGTAGTAGCTTCTGCCTCATAGTCTCTGGGAGACACATAAGATGCCCCATGTAAAGTATCTAGCACAATGCCTAGCACAAAGTAAGCAATCTCTATGAAGTAGCTATGAATGTGTTTCCACGTCTGTAGTAGCTTCTGCCTCATAGTCTCTGGGAGACACAAATAAGATGCCCCATGTAAAGTATCTAGCACAGGGCCTAGCACAAAGTAAGCAATCTCTATGGAGTAGCTGTGAATGTGTATTGAAAATAATATTATTAAAAATCACCATTAGCCACTATTAATAAGTAGGGCCTGATTCATTGAACACTGCATTGGAGATAATAAAGGTGACCAGAATTTCTCAGGGCCTGAGAGTCAGACTCAGACAGCCCTGCCCAGTGTGCTGTGTGACCTTGGACAGGTCACTTAACCTCTCTGAGCCTCATTCCTCTGTAAAATATGGGTAGGAAGTGGGAAATTCAATTTATGAGCAGAGTTGTGAGGATGAAATCAGATGCTGCTTTTGGAAGGGCCTCTCCCAAGTGCCTGGTCTGCTGTAGGGGCTCCCGTAGGGAGCTTGTGGTCTTACTGTGGAAGCCCCTTGGTGTCACAGCTTGCTCTCTCCATTTGAGCTGTGGACATGTGTGGAAAGAAGTACGTGTAAGGTTCTTATGTATTTTACTCTGGAGATTTCTGCAGCTCAGGAACAGGAATGTACTTTAGAAAGGATTTAATTTGGGGGTAAATTAATTCTTGGGGAGCAGGAGGAGGGCTTTTAAACCCCACTCTAATCATTTCGGAAGGCTTCTGTCACTTCCCGGTCCCCGTGACTGTGGACCGCAGGACACTGTCAGCCCCAAGACCTTTTGCAGCAAGCCTTCCCGAGTGGCCTCTGCATCATTGCTTGCTGAGCGGATGGTACTGTGCAGTTGCCATGGTAGCAGCAGGATGTGGTTCCTATGGTGATGGTCGGCAGTGGCAGGAAGACAGTAGAGGTTTTAGTTATCCGGTGGCTCTGCATTCGCCGCCCCCCTGAACAGCACAACACGAGCTGCCCCCACTGCCGCTCTGCTCTGTAAAATGGTTACTGCTGAGGTCGCCATCCCCCCCGAAATGCCACTGCTGCTTCTTGGAAGGACTGGGCTATACAGGGGAGTTTCTGCCTCCAGAAGGGGAGGGCCCTGAATGTCTGGGGCACCTCAGCTAGGGAGGGGACTTTATGTGGACCCTGAAAGTAGCAGGTGGGGTCTGCGGGGAGCTGATCCAAAAAGCCCCTCCTGGTGGTTCCCTGGAGTGAACCAGAGAACCATCCAAGTTCCAAGTCCACATTTTCCCATCCAAGTCCGCCTTTATTTGCAGGAGAAACCAGATGGTTTGTAAAACTCCTGCGGTACCTTGCATCCAGATTTCAGCATGGCCACGGTATGGGGGTCACGGGTTGTCAAGCACGTGATACTTTTCTTCACTTGAGGGTTGGCTAAGATCAGGGGAAGGAAAAAAGTATCCTGAATGTTTCTTTTCCCTTCTGGCATCTGAAATCTTACAGCTAGGATTTCTCTATAGAAAGGCGAGCGGATGATACAGTGAGATATAGCATACAGAATGTCATTTCTTTTTTATCTAGAGATGAGGGAGGGAGAGTGAGTAAGCAGGATTCAAGAGGCACTGTTACAATTTAAGAGGAAATCTGAAATTTAGGAGCTAAGTGTGGGCGGACACGGGGGCTGCTGGTTTCATTGTTGGACAACGCCGTCCATAAATTGCACATCCACCTTGATAAAGGCTTCCCAAGAGAAAGGAAATGTCTTTGCCTCGAGCTGAAATCCTGTCAACCTGGTGTGGCAACACGATTCGCTCATGCCAGGCAGGCGCTCCGATTGGAGGTCGGTGCCGTCACTGGGTTTCCTGGGGTGTGATTGGTGGATCGGACCCTGCCATCAGAGCCGTGTTCCAGGTGGCCATACCTGCATTGAAACGGGCGGGATGGAGGGCTCAGTGCTGGTGCCTCCACTGCGGGACACCCAGAGCTCCTCAAGTGCCTGTCTCAGGAACATGGCCTTGTGGCAGGGCCCCGGGGCCGAGCGGACCAACTCTTTTCACCTGAAGTAGCCAGAGGTCAGAGGAGTGCCTACTAGCTGAGCGGGGGGGGGCGGGGCGCCCCGACCCTGGGTTCTTTTTGGGAGGACTGCAGTTTAGTGAGCACTTCGAATGAACACTACGTACTCTGGGAGACTTCTTTTTTAAAAAAAAAATTTATTTATTTTATTTATTTATTTTTGGCTGTGTTGGGTCTTCGTTGCTGAACGCGGGCTTTCTCTAGTTGCGGCGAGCGGGGGCTACTCTTCGTTGCGGTGCGCGGGCTTCTCATTGCGGTGGTCTCTCTTGTTGCGCAGCACGGGCCCTAGACGTGCGGGCTTCAGTAGTTGTGGCACACAGGCTCAGTGGCTCTAGAGCACCGGCTCAGAAGTTGCGGCGCACGGGCTTAGTTGCTCCGAAACACGTGGGATCTTCCCGGACCAGGGATTGAACCTGTGTCCCCTGCATTGGCAGGCGGCTTCTCAACCACTGCGCCACCAGGGAAGCCCGAGACTTCTTCTTTTTGAATTTTGAGAATTAAAAAGAAAAACACAGTGTAGGATCCATATACAATCAATAGGATTCATTGCTTGACCACGTACAGATATCAAGATGACTTTCAGGTTAGCCAATAATCAAACAGAAAGCATCAAAAACCACGTTTCTACCACCCAGGATTGACCATTGTTTATATTTTATCCTCTTTGCTTTGCCTTTTTAAGTAAAAGGAATAACACACCATTGGAAAAGTGAAATTACCTTGACCTATAGCTCAGCACCTGCCTCCAGCTGCCCTTTATTTTAAATTTGGTGTAGGCCTTTCCATTAGATTTTTAAATACTTTGACACACACACACGTAACCATAAACAATATGTAGCATTGCTTTGCATATGTTTTTAAAATGTGCTTACACGTGGCTTTTCCCCTCTGCACCGTTTGCTCCCGGGTTTGGGATCTGTGTCTGTTGGTTCCTGTTTAGCTCACTTCTTTTCCCTGCTGCACGGTAACACTGTGTTTGCCATCTTGTGCAGATAAACCTCGTCTTATAGAGGGGGACCTGGAGCCCATGGTCACTCGGCTGCAAGGTGGGCTTCATAACCACCCCCCCACCGCCCCCATGTTGATGGGACTCCAAAGGCAGGGCGTCCCTCACGTCCCTGGCACAGCAGCCGACGAATGCAGTCTGACGAATTCACGTTCCTGAGTCACCCAGCCCAGCCGTGTTTGCCTAATCTAGGTCACTGCCAACCCCCTCCCTGAAAGAGCACTGTGGCCTAGAGCACGGTCTGAAAAGGAAACGCGATGACGGCGCTTTTGTTGGGAGAGCGCTGTGCCCATTTCCCTGACCACCCTCACCCCCTGGTTGGAGGCCCCGGCCGCGAGGTGGCAAAGGCAGCCTTGGGTGCCCGCGCCGCTCTGCTGAGCACCCCGAGTTGCCTCCTGCGCTGAGTCACCCTCAGGGAACCCTGACCTTTTGCCCAGGCGCAGCTCCCTCGTCCAGGGAGCGTGGCCATAAGACTGACCTCATCCCTCGGCTCTCTCCCAGCGCCGGGACCCCTTGAACCAAAAGCCACCCCCTCGCACACTGGCAGAAACTCGCAGCTCCTGGTTTCTGAGTCATCGGTGTTTTCGCCAGGTGTGCATGGTACATGTGCCGGTACGTGGGCGGCCACCAGCAGGTAGATGGATTTTTCAGTCCCTCTAACCGTGGCTCCCTCCGGCCCCACCTCTGCTGGCAGCCCCGGGGAGAACAGTGACCTGTGACTCTCCGGGGGAATCACAGCATCCACGTGGAGACCTGAGAGCCCAGGCCCTGTGCGTGCCACCGTCCCTCGCTTAAAAGGAAAGCCAGTTTTGCGGTCAGACAGAACTTGATTCTTCCAGTCGCCCAGCAGGTATTTACTGAGCCTCCTGAGCGCCAGCCCTGGGGATGGTGCGGCAAATGGAAGAGAGACGGCGTCTGTCACGCCGGAGCTGCTGCCCAGTGGGAGAGACGGTAAACGAGCACCAGCCAGCTAACCGCAGGGCCGGGCCTGGGGCTCCTCTGTCCGCCCAGCCTGCCGGTCCTTGCCAGTGACCTCCGGTGAGGTCAGCTAAGTCCCCTGTAAGCACAGGCACAGTGCTCTAACCCCTCGGGGTTACGGAAGTCTCAGCAAGACGGCGTGACAGTCACCGTGCCGAGCGCGGCCCCCGTGCCCGATGCGCGGCAGCTGCACTTGTGACCACAGCCCTCGCTTACGGAAGTGGAGATGGAAGCCAGAGAGGTGAAGTGACCTGCCCACGGTGTCACAGCAGCTCGCAAGCCCAGGCCTGTGTGGCGGCCCGGCCCCCAGCCACAGGAGAGGCTGTTTTCTCTTTTCACAGAGCCAGTGCCCTCCATGTTCTACAGGGAGTGTGGTTTTTTTTTTTTTTTAATTAATTAATGTATGATTTGTTTATTTATGATCGTGGTCAAATACACAGAACGTAAAGTTTACCATCCTAGCCATTTTTAAGTGTACAGTTCTGTGGCATTAAGTACATTCACATTGTTGTGTAACCATCACTACCGTCTGTCTCCAGAATGTTTTCATCTTCCCAGACTGAAACTGTCCCTAGTAAACACCTAACTTCACACTCTCCCTACCCCCAGGTCCCTGTAACCACGTTCTCGTGATACTGTCTGTCTGTATATATCTGACTACTCTAGGTCCCTCATGTGAATGGAATCAGACAGTATTTGTATTTTTGTGCCTGGCTTATCTCACTTAGCATAATGTCCTCAAGGTTCCTCCATGTTGTAACATGTCAGAATTTCCTTTCTAAGGCTGAATAATATTCGTGTGTCTGTGTGTGTGTGTGTGTGTGTGTGTGCGCACGTGTGTGCACACACCACATTTTGTTCATCCACTCATCTGTCAGTGGGCATTTGGCTTGTTTGCACCTTTTAGTGAATGGGAGTAGCTCTGCTGTGCACGTTGGTGTACAAGTATCTGTTTGAGTCTCTCCTTTCAACTGTCACTTCGTTTGTGTATATATGTAGGTGCAGGGAGCATTTTATCATCGGGAATAAAATAAAGGGAACAAAAAGAAAACTCCTAACTTCCAGGAGTTCTTATCCTCAGGCCCATGGATAGAATTCTGGGTATCTGTGAACCTGGATATGAAAAAAAAAAAAAAAAAATGACAACTTTACTGTCATTAACCTGTAACTGACATGCAGCATTTCCTTCGAGAATGACTGTAGTCAGTGCTGCGGCGGCAGTGTTAGCAGTACCTGTGACACAGTCACTAACAGAAATCCCAGATGTTTTCAGATACCGTTCCTGCCATTGTAGATATCTTGGAATATCGTTATCTTTGTCACTACTCCAAAGTTACGGTAGTTATCACACCTACGGCTAGAGATCTTGTTATTTAATAAAGTAAAGAAGTTATCTTTTGCTCTATCACAAATTTTAAGAAATATTTTGATAACCATATTTCACTATGATCCATATTTCACTAGGTTCCCTTGCGATCCTATGAATTCCTTTTGTCCATTTAAAAAGTTTATTCTGGGACTTCCCTGGCGGTCCAGTGGTTTCCACGCTTCCATCGCAGCGGGCATGGGTTCGACCCCTGGTCGGGAAACTAAGATCCTGCATGCCGCACGGTGTGGGCAAAAAAATAAAGTAAAGGTGTATTTTTTAAAAATAATAAATAAAATAAAAAATAAAAAAGTTTATTCTAAGAAGAGGTCCAGAGTCACCAGACAGCCAAGGGCTCCAAGGCACAAAAAAGGTTAAGAGGCCTGAGCATCCACCCCTGCCCACGAGTACACACAGGCCCCCTCTTCTCAGGAGGTACCCCCTCTCCCACTGCAGGTCCCACAGTGCAGGATCCAGCCCACCAGGCGGAGTAGGTTTACATTACGGCTTCCAGGCAGCTCCGTGGAGGAGAATCAAAGTTTCTTTGGAGGGATGGTCAGGCATCCTGGGTCCTCAGTGATTTTCAGCCGCTCCCTACCCTACAAAACTGAGAAGAGAAATTTCACTTCATAATCATGGGACTCTTCTCTGTTTCCGGGATGGCTCTGGACATGTTTTGAGTCCGTCTGGGCTCCCAGGAGTGAGCACACAGGGGCGTGCGCCCTGCAGCCTTGGGACTGGTTCCACTGGAGGACGCAGCCTGCAGGGTGATGGTACAGTTCAGACAGCGCGAGGCCAGACGGGTCTGAGCGCGAAGAGGGACATGTTTCCTTAGTTTCCGCCCACTTCACGACATCTGCATTCTCCAGCTCATCGGCCCAGAGTGGGACTTGGTGGGCGGTACAGGGAGCAAGGTGATGGGCCCGGGGAGGGCAGTGGTGGCGGGAGTCGGGGGAGGTAGGTTTGCAGGCGGCCCTGGCTTGGCGAAGAGCTGTGGTGGGGAAGGCCGGGCTGAGTTGTTTGAGAAACTTTGGCTTTATGGCCTGCATGTCAAAATATCATTATTTAACACTAATACCGAGGCCTGGTGGATGGCTAGAGGAATGGATAGAGAGCTGAAAAAGCAGGAGTCATAAAATGTTCTTTGTAGCATCTAACTAGCGAATGTATGAGTATCCACTGTAAGAGCCTTTCAACGTTTTTCTTCTTTCATTTTGTTTTTTTTTTTTTTAATTTATTTAAAAAAACTTTTGGCTGCGTTGGGTCTTCGTTGCTGCGCACAGGCTTTCTCTAGTTGCGGCGAGCAGGGCCTACTGTTTGTTGCGGCGCACAGGCTTCTCATTGCGGTGGCTTCTCTTGTTGTGGAGCATGGACTCCAGGCGCGCGGGCTCAGTAGTTGCAGCACGTGGGCCCTAGAGCGCGCAGGCTTCAGTAGTTGTGGCGCATGGGCTTAGATTGCTCCGCGGCATGTGGGATCTTCCCAGACCAGCGCCTGAACCTGTGTCCCCTGCATTGGCAGGCGGATTCTTAGCCACTGTACCACTAGGGAAGTCCCTTCTTTCATTTTCTGATGTATTACTTACAAAGGTGTACAACCAAATGAGTGGATCGATGAATCATCTCACCTCATGGACCTGCAACCCAGGCCAGCACCCCAGAAGCTACCCCCGGGCCCCTTTCAGCAGCAACCCACTTGCTTTTCCCCAAAGTTGACTTTCCTGACCACTGTCTGTCTATAGCTGAGCTCTCCTTAGGTTTCAGCTTAAGCGAATCACACTGTGCATATTCTTTCATGTCTGGCTACTTTGGCTCAATTTTACGTCTGTGAGATCCGTCCGTATTTTATATTATAGCTGAAAGTTATTCATTTTTGTTGCCAGATAATATTTCATCTTAAGACTGTACCATTCTACAGATGGTGGGCATTCGGATTGTATCCATTCTTAGGAATACTTGCATATGCCTCTTGGGGATAGAGCATGAAGTTCCGTTGGCTTAGAGTTGGGAATGAGTTGGTAGTCACAGGATATGCATAGATTCAACCTTTGTATATGATGCCAAACAGTTTTCCAAAGTGGTTGTATCAGCTTACACTCCCAGGAACAGTATATGAAATTTCCAGTTGCTTCACATCATGCCAGTATTTGTTACCGTCAGTCTTTAAATTCTAGCCATTTTGGTGGGTATATAGCAGTATTCAGCTTTTCTTTATGTTTGAAATTTTTCATAATAAAAATTTGGAAAAATATTCATATTCATGCAGCAATTTCATGCATGGAAAAATGTTTTTTTTGTTTTGTTTTTGTTGTTTTGGTCGTGGTCATGCTGCTTGTGGAATCTTAGTTTCCCGACCAGGGATCAAACCCATGCCCCCTGCAGTGGAAGCGTGGAGTCCTAACCACTGGACCGCCAGGGAATTCCTGAAAAATGGTATTTTTAAGGAAAATGGTTGAAATTGGTACTTGCCTGGCCTTGAAGTGAAGCCTCGTCTCTTCACTCCGGACAGTGCCAAGGCTGGCACTACATCCTGTGACCCTGCCCCCTCCCCTCACCGCCCCCCACAGGACACTGGCGGGTCCTGGATAACATTTAAAAAGCTGGATGTAGACGAGCACTAGGGCCCCAAGTGAGGTGAGAGCACCTTAAAGCTTTGCTCATGCGTCAAGTTACCACGACACATGACACAGAGCGGGGGCTCCGAACTGGTTTCTGGCCTGGAGGAGGTCCTGACACCTCCTGCTGGTTCCCAGAGAGATGCGCTTATGAGTCAGCATGGGAAATTAGAATAGTTCATTGACTTTCTGCTAATTCTAGTTGACTGTGCACCTGTTCCTGGAACCCTCCTGGTCACGGCTGCCTGCTCACTAGGGCTTCCCTCTTGGACTCAGCACCAGTGACGCCCAAGCCTTGAGCTTCTTCCTTATGTTGGCCGCTGCTTAGCTGAGTTCTCCCAACATAGACTGTGGCCCCAATTCATGCCCTTTTCCTCCCTCTCTCCCTCCCTCCTTCCTTTCACTCAATAAATATTATTGAGCATGTACTTTTGTGCCAGACACTCCCACATTCTCCCTCCTTCCCTCCCTCCTTCCTTTCATCTGTCTGCCAGTCCATCCATCCGTCTGTCCATCCATGCATCCACCCAGCACGTCCTGAGTACCCACTGCAAGGAGGCCTTGGGCTAGACACAGATGAATGAACTGCGGTCCTCGTCTTTGAGGTCCTCCCAATACCCCCTATTGGAGGAGACAAAGGAGTAAACAGATGTTCACAGTGCAATGTGACATGTAAGGTGGGGTAAGGAAGGAGAAAAAGCAAGGTATCTAGGCCAAGTTAGGAGCACCAGGAAGAGCTTCCTGGAGGTCACGTTGTGGAAGCTGCATTTTTTTTTTTTTTTTGCTGAGTTGGGTCTTCGTTGCTGAGCGCGGGCTTTCTCTAGTTGCGGTGAGCGGGGGCTACTCTTCGTTGCGGTGAGCGGGCTTCTCATTGCAGTGGCTTCTCGTTGCGGAGCACGGGCTGTAGGCATTCGGGCTTCAGTAGTTGCGGCACACGGGCTCAGTAGTTGTGGCACACGGGCTCAGTTGCTCCGTGGCATGTGGGATCTTCCCAGACCAGGGCTCCAACCCGTGTCCCCTGCATTGGCAGGTGGACTCTCAACCACTGCGCCACCAGGGAAGCCCTGGAAGCTGCATCTTAACACTGTCTCGGGATGGGCCCAGTGAGGGAGGGTGATGGGAGAGAGTGGGCATCTGGTTTCCCTGATGGAGGAAGACAGGTGAGCGGTGCCAGGGGCGCTGAGTGAACCTCAGGCCACCAGGTGTGAGGTCAGGTGGGAGGTACAGCTCTGGAGGGGTCAGCAGGCAGATTAGGCAGGGCCCAACGGCCCTCCAAGGGGCACTGGGACAGCATTTGTATGGGGCAGTAGGATAGACTAATGCCCCCCAAAGATGTCCACATCCTAACCCCCAGAACCTGTGACTATGTGACCTGACATGGCAAAAGGGACTCTGAGATGTGATTGAGTTAAGGATCTTGTGATGGAGAAGGTGTCCTGGGTTATGCACATGGGTTCCGTGTAGTCACAGGGATCCTTGTAAGAGAAGGGGGAGGCAGAAGAGACAGGGTCAGAGGTGGAGACTGTGAGAACAGAGCAGAGGTGAGAGTGGTGCTGCCGCCAGCTTTGCAGATGGAGGACGGGGCCCCAAGACAAGGAGTGTGAGCGCCTCTAGAAGCGGGAAAAGACCAGGAGACAGTCTCCCCCCTGAGCCTCCAGAAGGAGTGCAGCCCTGCCGACACCTTGGTTTGGGCCCCCTGAGACCTGTTTTGGACTTCTGCCCTCCAGAACTGTAAGAGAATACATTTGTGTTGTTTTAAGGCACTAAATTATAGACGTCCGCTGCAGCAGCCTTAGGAAACTGATACACTGGTTACGTGTGGGGTCATCTGAAAACCTTTGTACAAGGATCTGGGTTAGGGGTGCAGGACCTTTGGGCCAGGGACGGTAAGACCATCACCATTTCCTGAAAACCTTCTTAGAGAGTCCCTCTTCCATCCAGTGTTCTTGGTAGATTAATTGTTGTTCCATTTAAGGCCAGAGGGAAATTAACCTCATTTAGTGTCAAGGAGACTCACTGATCCTGATCCATTCTTACCCGGGACCCATGTGTTAGGATGCTGGCACCTTCTTTCTAGGGGATTCTGGTAATACATCACCCCAAGCAAATACGGTGTGAACTGGACCCCACTTTGGGGTGAAAAATCCCAGCGAAAATGGCAGATCCCTTAGGAACCTTGACGGATTTCCTGTTACTCATTCTCCCATCTGCTGAGCGGGAAGGTGGGGTGTTTAGCGAGTATCACCGTAACCTGTACTTTCCTAAAGTCAAACAGATTTCTCTAGGTGGGAGTATTCCCCTTTGGTGGGATCGGTGCGGCCCGTCTGACTCAGCGGCTCCCCCAGCAGCACCTCCTGCAGCTGACGCCCTGACAATCCTCTTGAATCTCCTGCCTCCTGCTCACAAAAGCCTCCTTCCCCGAGAACAGAGCGGAGCCTCTCCCGCCCCACCTCCCTCCCACGGCTCTCCCCGAGCCGGGGCCTGTGTGACTGCTACCTCCAAGACGTCTGTGTCACCAGGAGATGTTGATGTCACCCAGCGATGGGGCCAGGAGCCTCCCCCAGTCACTACCCATGAGGGCATCTCTAGGTGGGATTGAGCGCCGGCACTGTGCCCTCCTTGACATATACGTTACCTTATTTAGCATTACAACTCCTGCATTAAATGTTTTATCCTAATGCCTCCGGGTTAATGAGTGGAAAAGCTGAACCTGGCACCCGGCACATTTACCCACTCACGTCCCTTCTAGTGTTGAACTTGGGACATCAGCCACTGGCTGATGTCAGCTTGCTCTAATACCATTACCACTGTCGTGGGTTGGATTGCGTCCCTGAAAAAGATCTGTTCAAGTCCTAACCTCCAGTACCTGGGAATGTGACCTTATTTGGAGACAGGGCCTTTGCAAATACAGTCAAGCTCAGGTTCGCTGTCCAACCTTTGCTTGGAGAACTGGGTTCATTGGGTTCAAGAATCGTTTCCTCTCCTTCCAAGTTAACTGATTTCAAGAGCTCAAACCATGTCGTGGCTTTTCCCAGACTGGCTGATTCAAACCATGCCACAGCCAGGAAAGAAAAAAAAAAACAGATTATTGACTAAGAAACATTCATTTCTGTTGCAAATTACTAGTTGGGGCTAGTTGTTGATTATCTCACCTCTGTTGCCATTTGTATTTAGAAATGGCTTATAAATTTGCTTACGTGGGTCTGGTTTGTCCTCTAAGATGAAACGATTGCACTGCAAGTAGTTCTAAAACCATATTGTGATTGGATAGCTTCCATTTCGTGGATCTCCAACTCTGCCAGGCACAACTCTGGGTACTTTACTTACGTTATCTGTGGCTTTCACCGTAATCTGGTGAGCTCCAGATTTTACGGATGAGGAAACTGATGCCAGGACAGCTAAGGAAGTTAGGAGCCCAAGGTCGTGCAGCTCATGCGTGTGCGAGCTGGCTTCCAAACTGCAGTCTTTGGACTCAAGAGTCTGTTCTGCCCTGCCTGTCTTCCTGCTAACTGCAGACACCTTCGTCATTAGATGGCAGAGAAGAACAAACACAGGGTGTCCACACTTAGATGTGCGTTTGGCAGAAGAGCGTGTGGTGTGAGTGCATGCGTGTGCATGCGTGTGCATGCGTGTGCAGCAGGCCATTGCATACATGTAAGTGTCTTCAAGAATGTCAGCCGTCACCAATTTTGAAAAAGTTCCTAAATGACCTCTCCTGGCAGACCAGTAAATTGGGCCCAACAGATGAACCACTGGGCTTTACTCGCAGTCTCTTCAAGTACCTTTTAAATCCCACAGATAGCCCTGTGCTTCCCCAGGGACCGGGACTGGCTGTCCTCAGCTCAGTCCTGCAGGTCGAAGGAGGCCCCCTCCGCTTGTCCAGTGGCTGAGTCAGGAGAAGCTTCCCCGGGGCCAGAGGAAGGGGGAGGTGATGCTCTGGGACCCAGTACTACGAGGTGGGTGGGAGGTGGGTCGGCAGGTCCCAGGGCTTTTCCCCACCAGCCCCTGAAGGAGGGTGGAGGTGTGGCATCCAGTGCGGGGCTCCATGCCCTTTTTCCGTAGTGCCATCCACGTCTGGCTGGTCTCTCAGTGATTAACCGTGTGACCTTGGGCGCACCACGTGGCCTCCCGGGCCGTCAGCAAAGGCAGTGTGGCCTGCGAGCTCCCCTCATTGCTTACACTGGGGCTGACCTGGGCTGCCGCCGTGGACACGCACGCCCGGCGATGCACCTGGAGGCCTTTGCCCTGGCTGGTCCCTCTGTTTGCATCTTGGACTGGATATCCACACCGCCAGCTCTCTCACTTCTTTTTGATCTTTACCCAGAAGTCACCTAATCAAGTTTCCTCGGCTATCCCATCTAAAATGTTGACACCCACCCCACCGCTGCAATATTTTATCTTATTTCTCATTCTCTGCCTTATTTTTTCTCCTTAGCACTTACCATAATCTAACAGACTATGCATTTGTTATCTGTTTTGTTTATTTTCTCCTCCTGCTAGAAAGGCAGGGACTTTTGTTTGTCTTCTCTCCCCCCACTGCTGTATACCCAGCATTTAGAACAGGGCTCTGTGCTTGTAGATGCTTGATAAATACCTTTTGAGTGAATGAATGAATGAATGAATAAATGAATCTATTTAACTTCGCAGAGCCTCACTTTGCTCATTGGAGTGAAGTCTGCCTACTAAGTATGTAGTAGGCATTCACGAAGTGATAGATACTCACTAAATGACAGCTTCTGTTATTTATATTATCATTCTGTGCTTTATCTTTAAAATCAAGGGGCTGCAGCTGAAGGTTCCCCAGAGCATGAGCTGGGGCTGAGGCAGTGCGGGACAGCAGGGAAATGCTAGTCTGAAGGCAGGGAGACCCCCCCCTCCCCCCCGCCTTTCTCCCTGCTGCCCATCACCCTTGAGCATCAGGGGCATCCTCTGGGCAGCCAGAGGGGGAAGGAAGATCCTGGAGACTAGAGTTTTCTTTTTTCCTGCTGTCTCATTCCAGGCAGGGCAGGAGAGGGGTCCCGTGGAAACTCCGCTCACAGCTCCACTGCCCCCCTTATGTGGGTCTGTCTATCTCCAACAGGCTGGGGCTGGGGCGCCTGTCTCTGTCAGGATTCCTGTACCTGGGCACGTCCCGGGCAGCCTGTGGTCAGCTGTGTCTCGTGGCCAGGACTTTCAGGAATGCACCCTTTTGACCATACAAGCAAGGCCACACATGCCTGATTATAGTGAACTCTGAACTCTTGAGGAGCATGAACCTTGCATGGTACCCTCTGTAGGGATTTGCTACCTTAAATCTCATTCACTCCCCTCGCTTCATGAGTTTGTTATTAACTATTTGCATTTCTGTTACGCATTGTTTAGATTCCTTATGTGTTTTATTTTTAATTGGAGTGTATGCCTTTTTTAAAAAAAGTAGTTTATAAGGGTTTCATTTTTAATATAGAAAAATTATTAATCTTTTTTCAAATCAAATATGTAGCAGTTGTTACCCCTTCCCACTTATCTTTTTCTCTGGCTTCTTAATTTCATGTGAGGTATTTATGGACATATAGAAGTTTCACATTTTTCTGTGGTTGGATATCAGTGTCTTAATCTATGGCTTGTTAATGAACTGTCTTAGTGGTTTATAATAGTTCTTCCAAATTTCAAGATTGAGCAGACATTCCCCATTGTTGTTTTTTTTTTTTAACATATAACTGTAAAATTAATCTAGAGTTAATTTTTGGTATAAGGTGTGAGGCTGTTCTTTCCCTCCAAATAGTTAACTGATTGTCCAGTATTATTCAATGAATAATGTTCCCTTTTCCACTGCTTTAAAATATCCCTATATCGTATGCTAAAAATCTCAAATATATGCCAAAGTCTCTTGTAGGCTTTCTGTTAGTTACTACTGATTTACTATCCTTGCTCCAGCACTGTGCTGTTTTAGTTATTGTAGATTCATAGTGTTGTAAAGTTAAACGCCTTCATTTTAAAGATGAAGGAACCGAGGTACAGAGAGGTCAAGTAACTTTCCCAAAGTCACACAGCAAATTGGGGTCTCCAAATCTCATATGCATATAATTTCCAGTGTATTTAACCTTCTTGTAGGTCTTGTCTCATGATGGCTTTCTGTGCTTCTTATATATTATTATCAGTCTTGCTCATGGCATATCACGGACATGGTTTTTTGTTGCTGTTGTTGTTCCCACAGGCTTAGTAAGTTCTGTCTCTCCTAAGCAGAGCTAGCCCTTAGTATCTGCCACATAAAATTAACAAGAACGAGATCAGATGTGAATTTCGTAGTACCATGTCTGGCACATAAAAGCCCTTAATCTATTAATAATAGTACAGTTGTTATTATTTCCATCAGTGTAATTGACTTTCTGTAAGGTGCATTTTTACTTCACACCTTTCACCTCTGAGCAGAATTCATAATAAATGTACTGTAGTCATATGTCCTTGAGTTTTCAGGATACTCCCAATGGCCAGTGTTTGACCCTGATGTCTACCTCCCCCTCCATCCAATAAATTACTGAGATGGTCCCACACTCTCAGTGGCCTAACAGGCTCTTGCAGTGATAAGAAATCATACACTTGAACATTCTCGTGAGCTGCAAGGACTCGAGGTCAATCTGTGTCTCCCCCAGAGTCGTGCCACCCGAGGGCCAGAGAACCTCAGTGATGAGGGACCTCGTGTCTGCAGTGTCCCAGGCACTTCTGGATCAACGGAAGTGGATCCTGTGCAGGATAAGCTCATGGGCAGGGACTCAAAGCACTCCTACCGCAGGGTCTGCAGTGCAGCTACAATTGGCCAATGCAAAGATGAATTTCTCTGTAAAAATTCTGAAATCAGGTACCTGTTAGTTACTTTCATATTACACATAGGAGAGACCAGGTTCTGTGAAATAACTGGTTCCTCGAACCTGTTGGAGGCTGAAGGCACTTGGAAGTGCTCCCCAGCCTTGTTGCTGATGTCGCTTTTTTTTTTCTTTTTAATAAATTTATTTATTTATTAATTTATTTATTTATGGCTGCATTGCTGCACGCAGGCTTTCTCTAGTTGTGGCGAGCGGGGGCTACTCTTATTTGCGGTGCACAGGCTTCTCATTGCCATGGCTTCTCTTGTTGCGGAGCACGGGCTCTAGGCACGCGGGCTTCAGTCGTTGTGGCACGTGGGCTCAGTAGTTGTGGCTCGCGGGCTCTAGAGCGCAGGCTCAGTAGTTGTGGCGCACGGGCTTAGTTGCTCTGCAGCATGTGGGATCTTCCCGGACCAAGGCTTGAACCCGTGTCCCCTGCGTTGGCAGGCGGATTCTTAACCACTGCGCCACCAGGGAAGTCCCTGAAGTCGCTTTCTTGCACGTGGACAGAGGTGCGTCCCCTCTGAGTGCCTGGACTCTGGAATGTGGGTTGATATTAACCGTCAGGTGGAAGCCGTCCTGGGTCATGCTCTGTAGGAACCCCTGCTTGTGGTTCCTTGGCTTGGAAAGAGGTGGCCTTGATTTGGAACTGAGCCAAGAGTGAGCTTTCATGGGGACTTGCCTGGTGGCACAGTGGTTAAGAATCCGCCTGCCAATGCAGGGGACACGGGTTCGAGCCCTGCTCCGGGAAGATCCCACGTGCTGCAAAGCAACTAAGCCTGTGTGCCACAACTACTGAAGCCCGTGTGCCACAACTTCTGAAGCCCACGTGCCTAGAGTCCGTGCTCCGCAACAAAGAGTAGCCCCCGCTCGCCGCAACTAGAGAGAGCCTGCGCGCAGCAACGAAGACCCAACACGCCAAAAATAAATAAATAGATTTATTTAAAAAAAAAAAAAAGAGTGAGCTTTCAGCCGAAGGGAGAGGGGTGGTGTCACCTGAGAGGTGGTCAGTCACAAGTGTGGTTGTTGAACCTCTCGTCCCCTCTGCTTAGAACCGAGACGTCCCCCTGCCCCATCCTGCACTTAAGTCCGGGGGGGATGAGGACGAACTCTAGGAAACAATCAGGGGAAAAGAGGAGGGAGGGCGAGTGTAATTAGGGATGGGACTGCCTGGGACACTGTATTGAGAAGGATTCTGGGTCTTGATTTAAGCTCAGCAGGAAAAAGGGCTGAAATCTATCGATATTGCCATGTGGAGAAGAGGGGCGGTGGTGTCTCTTAGAAACACAGGAATCCACAGAGACATACAATAAAACTGGGCTAAAAAGACACTTCACAAAGGGGAGGAGCTAGACCATGAAGCCTAGATAAAAGTTATTTATTGTCATTTAGTTTTATGATTAGGAAATATGAATCTAAAATATTCAAAGTGTAGAAAAATAGAAAAAGAAAATCGTCAGGATTTCTGCTCCCCAGAACAATAATTGCTGTTGTCTGTGGCTCCTTTTCCTACTCTTTGTCTAAATCCCTGCATGTTTCAACATATTTTTCCAAATACATAAAAATTTGTATCCTGTTTTCTCTTTTAACAGCTATTGCTATTTATTCATTTTTTCCATGCCTCAAGGCAAGAGTTTTGAAACATAGAAACCCCAGGGTGCAACTTGGTGCCTTTCTCACAAGTCACTAACTCTGAGGCTTTATAAATTCATCTTCAGGATTAGAATATTCCCTTATAGTTCATCTTTTTTTTTTTTTTTCTAATTGTGGTAAAATACACACAATGTAAAATTTATCATCTTAACCGTTTTTAAGTATATAGTTCCGTGGTGCTAAGTATATTTACGTTGCTGTGCAGCTGATCTCCAAAACTTTATCATTCATCTTAAATGAAGTCCTGGAGCCGACCTCAGGATGGGCACCTAGTTCACGACCTTCAGGTGAGGTGGATAGAATTTAGGGCAGGAAGGGAACGGAGAAGCAGCCCTGGCAGAGACCTCTGCAGTAGGTCTGTTATCTCCCCAGTACCTCCCATTTTACAGATGATGAAACTGAGGCACAGATTGTCATTCATAACTTTTTTTTTTAGTAAATGTTATTGAAATATATATCCAGAAATATGCACGGATGCTGTACAGCTCAGTGAATTTTTGCCAACCAAACACATCTGTGTAACCAGCACTCAAATCAAGAAACAGGCCAGGCCTCCCTGTGTCCTCAACCCCAGGGGTAACTGCTCTCCTGACCTTCATTAGCATCCAGTAGTCTTGCTTCACACCAGTGCATTCAGCGTGTACAGTCTTGTCTGGCAACTTCTGTATATGTGATGTTTGTGTGACTTACACAAGCAGCTTGCTGGAGACCGCGGAGCCAGTCGGAGGCAGACCTGAGATGCAGACTCGGGTCTGCCGCATCTGCTCCACTGTCCTGCCTTTCAGGGGGCACAGGGGAGTGCCAGTTGGCCTGGGGTGCGGGGGGATCCTGAGAAATAAAGTTGGGTAGAAGTGACCAGCTCGGGAGTTTCGTGAATGTTCAGTGGAGGAATTAGACATGGGTGTCCCAGGAACAGCTTCTGTTGCTTAGCGAAGTGACCTGTGTTGTTCTCCGTGACAGCGAGACCCTGGGGTGGTGAGAGATGCCTGGAGGGAGCACAGGGCAAAGGTCAACCAAAGGCGTGACTGAGGATTCCCAGAGAAGCGTAGGGTGAGTGTGGGAACTGGGTGTGTCAGGGAGAAGAGACCAGGTGTTCTGGATCGAACAGTGACAGTAATAACTTAAAAAAATTGTTATTTTCTTCAGAGTGGTTGCTTTTTAATGATGCTGTCTTAATTTCCTCTTGAACCTGTTTCATCTATAATCATCCAACATTGATATTTATTTTGTTCATTTAATTTGAAAGTATTCTTAAAGCTATTACCGATATTTTACTGCTGCTGAAGATAATTCAGCCGAGGCGCTACCATGAAAATATCATAGAAAACATGATCGATGCGTTATACCTGTGATCTGGTGTAATAAACACGGTACTATAAACTGTTTTAGTCAGTTAAGAAGTAAGCATCCTAGAACGTGAATAACAGTGATACTTGACACTTGCCAGGGGACACTATTAAATAAGCACATTACACATTTCATTGCATCCCTGCCACACCCTGTGAGGCAGGTACCACCGCTGTGCCCATTTTCAGATGAGAAAACTGAGGCTTGGCAGGTGAGATGACTTTCCCTAGAACAGGTGTCTGGAAGGAGGAGGGGTAGGACCGGGACCGTCTGGTTCTCAGAACTTCACTCCTAACCCCACACGCTCTAAGACCTGCCCACAGAACTCACGGAGTCAGCAGTGGGCCCTCCGGCTTCCGGGAGCCTGAGCGGCGTAAACACTGAGAAAAGGCCCCCTATCTGACTGCGAGGGGTTGTTGGGACCCAGTGGAAACACGGTCGAAACCAGTTTCATCATCATTAGCGAATGTGTGGTGGGTTAGCTGGAGTTTTTTCAGAGGATTTGCTTGAGGCTGGCATGTATCTCCATATTCTTACTTCATAAACTGAGTAAGCTGATAACTGCAATTTAAAAAGAGCCTGGTTTTGGAAGGAAGTTGATTTGATTACCATTTTATAAGGTTTTCTTGGTCTGGTCTTGATCCTGTGGATTTCTCTTGGTTGCAGTAATTTCGGGGTGGTGATCTATCCCCTGCCATTTAAGCCAATTCCCCTGAAGCTCAGTGCTCCCAAAAGAACGTGTTAGCATAGCCTCATGCCAAGAAAACAGAAAAAGGCGGAAATAGCGTGTGACATCTCCAACTAAGACCGTGTGATGATCTTGGATGATGATTCGATTATCCGAATTTTTTTTCACAGGCAAGTTGATTCCTTCTAAGATCATTAATTTTATCCATATCCAGTGGAACTTGCGTTCATTTTAAATTAAAAGAAAAGAAATGGTGTCCATCTGTTTTTGGAAACCTTAATCTATTACAGCTTATATAATCAGTCTGTTTACCAGTTCGTCATGGGTCAGAACAACAGTATTTATATTCATACACATAGGAAATTCAATTAGATAACGGAGAGGAAGCGCACACACTGATGGCACGTGATTGCCCTGCATCCAGGCAGCCTAGATTCTCCAATTCATTCGAACGTCATATTAGCCAGGGAGATCCCTTTTGTGACGCAGAACCTTGCAGCAAAACAGTTGGGTGTAGCCGCCTGGGAGGAAGAAATGCTTGCAGCAGGGATCTTCCAAGCAGGCGTCTCAATTGCAGAGAAAACCATTTTGGGAACGTTTCCATAAGCCCAGCAGTGTGAGGGTCTGTGCAGCACGGTGAGAGGGTTTTAACCAGGCACCCTCTATCATGATGGGTGGGGACAGCTGCAGAGGGTCTAGCTGTTCTAGGGGGCCTGACACGCACGTTGGGGAGGCCCACAGTGCTGGAAGAAAATGAGGGCCATGTTGGAAGCGCAGGCTGCAAAACCAGTGTTTTCAGCTGGGCATGGACGGCACGTGCATGATGAAATGCCACCCTCCTGCTCAGGAATCCTGCTCAGGTTCCCCCAGTGCGTTTAGGAAACCTTCATAATTCTTGACCTGGGCCTCACGGCTACATATGATTCCGTCCAGACCCGTCTTTCCCAGCTCTTCACGCACTGTGGCGTTCACTTCCCTGGCCCCATCCAGGGAGTCCTTTGCTCAGCCGGGCCAGCCTTCTGGTCACCTGGGTGCACGCTGTCCTCGTTGCAAAGACCATCCTCTCTCCCACCTTCACTCCCTCCCTCCTGAGTCCCCACCGGTTCTCAGCTTCAGTGCCCTCTCCCCAGGGGTCCCTTCATGGGCCTCCCCCAACCCCCGGCATAGGCTAGGTCATTCTCTTTAAGGGCTTTATAGCACGAACACAGTTCCCATGGAATAATTTGTCCGTTGGTGGTTTTGTGTCCTGTGTGCTGGGACACAGTCTCCCAAGTTCACAGCCAGCCCCCAGGTCCGAGTGCCGTGCCTCACATGAACGAGGGACCCACAGATCACTGGGGGGGGGGGTGAATGATGGAAACAAACGTTTGCAGTGAATGAGGCTGAAAGTAGTTGTCTAACTTGCAGAATAATCTGAGCCACCTTGAAAGCTCCCTTTGAGTGCTACTTCTCGGTGAATTTGTCAGATGGTACGGCATATCCGGCTAAATGGAGGAACAAATCAAGGGCCAAGAGCAGTTGGTCACTGCGGTGGCTTAGCGCCAGTGCTGACCTTGTGTCTGGTGAGACCCCTCTAGTCCTGCCCATTGAAGGTCTCCAGCCCCTGAATGCCTCTGACCACGCCATTCGCTTGCTCACCCCGGCTGAGAGGCAGACAGCTGTTTCTTTGAAGCCAGTAGAATGTTTCTTATTGTGAGTGTTATTTTAATTTTTTTCTAAGCTGCATATGTATCAGGCTCTAGGCTTATTTGTCTCATGTGCTGTACTCTTCTGTTAAATCTTGTTGATTAAAAAAAGAAAAAAACTCAATTATATACTTTATCTATACATATTCTTGCAAAGAACGATGCCTTAGAGAAAAGTGCAAAGGTCCCCTTCCTTAACCACCAATCCCCTTCCTACCCCACATCCCATCCTTCCAGTCTTTTTTTCTGTAGATTTACATCTAAACAGCTAGTTCTATAGAAAGTCTATAAACATAAAAGGAATCAGATTGCATGTATCTTTCTGCAGTTTGCCTTTTCTCTAGCTAAGACTTTTTGGGGATGTGTGTTTTAGTTCACTTTTAGTTCACTAGAACCGTATGAATTGTGCTAACTGGACTCACTCCTCTAACTGTAAATGGCTGAAGACTTATTTAAGAGATTGGCTGGGATGACGACCCCCTCCTCAGTGGCTGAGGCACAGCTGATGGGACGCTCCAGGAAGCCCCTGTGCTTTTCTCCTGATGAGTTGTGCTGTGTGTTTCCAAGAGCCAGTGTGTTTGTTCCCAAACCTGATTATGCTGGTTATAGGTGTTACTATAATCACACAATTTACTTGAAGATTATGTAAACTTATGAAATATGAGTGTGAAAAGAGAGTGGTTGTTTTTATGAAAACCAAATGGAATGCTTAAGAAAGTCTCCGTGAAACAATAGCTGTTGTGGGTGAGAGAACCGTCAAAGAGAGAAAAAGCCACAATAACGAGATGGCCTTGTGAAGGTCTTTAAAGAAACAGGAATTGCAGATTGTCAATTGCAGATTGCTTGGGGTTTCTGTGAGAAAGACTGGGGGGGATTTCGGTAGGGGGGCATCTTCAAGGACAAGGCCTTGCTGCTGCCACGAAAGGGGGAGAACAAATATCCGTTTTAGATATTTTCAGTAAAAATAAAATGTCTATTTCATTTTATGATTCCCTCCTTTAATTGACTTATTTTGGGTTCATCACCCGACCACTGGTTCTGATAGCTGTAGACCTACCTCATTCTGTTCGGCTGCTGCATCAAATTCCATGAAGTGGCCACTCCCCCACCCCAACCCCTGTCGATGGACGTGAAGGTCGTTTCTCACTTAAATGCAGTGCAGGAGCAGGCAGCCTTATCTGAGATTCCTACGCACACATCGGTTGTGGGTAACTGCTGAGATGCAGAATTGCCAGGTCTGGGCATCCTTCATTTTCATGGAGGTTGGCAGTGGTTGATTTGGAAGTTGCAGACTTCTGGGCTGGGAGCTCTGTGAAGGAAGGAACAGTCTTTCAGCTGTGAATGAGGGTTACGTTAGGGGACAGGTAGTAAATGTGCAGGTACTCAACCAGTGCTTAGTTCTGTTTGTTCAGCAAGTGTTTCTTGAGCCCCCCTTGTATGCCAGGGGGCCATGTTAGGCACTGGGGGGTGGGAGATGCCCAGTATGGGGTCCTGGTCCTGAGAAACAGGGAAAATTATTCTGTATTTGGAAGAGCAGACTGCACGAGTGGAGTTTTCTGGGCCTTAGTCTAAAGGGTAGTATTCTCCATCTGTCTCAGTCAGCTCAGGCTGCCATAGCAAAATACCATAGACTGGGGGGCCTACACAGCAGACATTTATTTCTCACAGCTCTGGTGGCTGGAAGTCTGAGATCAGGATGCCAGCATGGTCGATTCCTGGCGAGAGCCCTCTTCCTGGCTTGCAGACAGCCACCTTCTGCCTGTGTCCTCACCGAGAGAGTGAGTTCTGGTCTCTTTCTCTTCTTGTAAGGACACTAATCCCATGATGGGGGCCCCACCCTCATGACTTCATCAAACCTAATTATCTCCCAAAGGTCCTACCTCTCAATACCATTCACAGTGGGGGTTAGAGCTTCAACATAGGAGTTTTGGGGACAAACACATTAAGTCCATAACACCATCCCCGGCATGGAAGAGCAAAGAGGAGGAACGTTTTACAAAGGGCCAGAATATATAGGTTGGCTTGTGACTTGGCTGTTTGTGGTGGGGGGGGGGGGGTTGTGGATTTTCTGTCCTAGGCCTAGTGAGAGGTAAGTTCAGGGACCCCTTCCAAAGAGTGTTCATCTGACCCCTACTGACTTGGAATCTGTGAGGTGGGAAGGGCAGAGGCATCACGGGACCTGTGTGTCACTCCTGGTTCTGTCTCTTACTTGCTGTGTGGCTTTGGAGAAGTTGCTTCACAGCTCTGGGCCTCAGTGTACCCATCTGATAGGTGCGCTGGGTCAGTTTTGGGGAATCTGAAGAAGTATAGTGCTGAGATGGCCTAGAGTGGCACCCGCAGCCAAGCCTCATGGCCATCTTTCAACCCTCCCCACCCCCAGTCACAGCCAAGGCCACATGACAGCCAGAGAGTCCTCTTTGTTGGCCCCAGGAGAACATTTGGAAACAATCACATCCATCCCCATTGATTGCTGCTTGTTGCTAAGACATTGTGTTGGCCAGCCATCCCCACGTCAAAGTTCAGGGCCGCTCAGGACTCTGCCGCTGTCTTCCTGGGCCCCCCTAAGTGTGCGTGTGGCCTGGCCTCACCCCAGCAGAACGAGAGGGCCGAATGTGCTGAGAGGGAGGTCAGGGTCGTGGGGTAAGAGCCTGACCCTTAGAGCCAGATGGCCGGGGTTCACATCCTGGCTTCTGCTCTGTGACCTTGAGCAAGTCACTTCCCTGCTCAGTTTCCCCATCAGGAGTCATGGCGAGGATGAAACCAGCTCCTGTCTTGGAGCAGCGCCTGGCTTCTGTATCAGGCCTAACAGAGATGGCGTTTAATTCTCTGGGACAAAGGCAGATCCTCATTTGGCTCAGACAGTCTCTCCTTCCGAGGAAATAACTGAGTTTGAGTTCAGTTTTAAAAAACTGATTCCCTCCAATCCAGCCCCTGAAGTCCTTTCCATTTCAACTTCTGCTTTCTCTCGAAAGAGAAGGGTTTACTGAGCTATTATGCTGGTATGAACCATAATGCAGGGGAAAAGGTTTATCCTACTGAGGAGAATGCAGCTATTTTAAGGAACTTGAACTCATCTTTATTTGCACCCACCTGCCACAAGAAATCCGAATGAGCCTCCTTGGGGTAACCATTCTCCTTGGAAAACAGTTCATCAGCTCAGGAGAGGGAGGAAGGGAGAGACCAAGTGTGGTCTCTCTTCACATGGTGAAGTCTCCCCCACCATCATTCCATCCTTCGTGGGGCCCCCATCACTGCACCTCCTGCACCGTGGCTCTGAGTTCGTGCAGACAGACCCACACTTCCCTTTTAAGTTGGAGGGAGGGAGGATTTTTTTTTTTTTTTTAAATGAGGATCAGGCTGGAAAGTTGTGCAAGTGAAAAATACTGGATTTTTATTGTAACGTCTCTGGTGCTACATGTGGTTGCCCTGACCTGCAGAGGCATCACGTTGAATTACCCATAAGAGCTCTCGTCCTCAATGGGTGAACGTGTGTGCACGTGCACGTGTGCACATGTGCACGTGTGTGTGTATTTGTGCGTGTGTGTGTGCGTGGAGAGGGTATATGTGTGTGGAGTGTTGTGTGTCTGCTTGTGTGTGTGTGTGTGTGTGTGTGTGTGTGTAGGGGGCATGCTACCGGTCTCCAGAGTTGAGTAACTTTATGAGTGGTACTTAAAACCCTTCTGTCATCCACAGGACAAAGTTCAGCTCCTCGTTTTCCTGGCAGAGAAGGCTGAATTTGGCCCAAACTCAATCTTTTCATTTTCATCTCCTGCCAGTTCCTTACCAAGCGCCCTCTGCTCCAGCCACAAACAACCTTTTGCTGTTGCCCAAAGAGCCCATGATCTTGTGCCCTTCTAGACCTTTGAAGATGCCAGGCCCACAGCCAGGGATCCCCTTTCTTTCCTCTTTCCGGGCCCAGCTCGCATGGGTGTGAAACCTCCCAGGCCTGCCCAGATCGAGTCCTTCCTCCGCTGGACTCCTTAGCCTCTTTTATCCTCACGAGACCCTCTTGTCACATGCACTGTTGGCGTTTGATTTATTGCGTCCATCGTCCAGCAGGTGTCTGGCTACCTGAGAACGGGTGCGGAGTCTGAGCCATCTCCGTGTCGCCGGCACCAAGTGCATCGTCCGGCAGGGGTCCAAGCTCAGTGCTGGTCAGAACCGAGGAGTGAAGCTTAGGTTCTGTAGTAAGATGCTGATGTGGTGCTGCTGAAAGAGGCTGGCAAACACATCAGCATCAATAGTAACATGCGTATTGAGGGTGGCTTCTGTGCTGGGCCCCTGCTAAGCCCTCTGCCTCTGTGAATGCGTTTAATCCATACCACTCTGTGGGGCAGGTTCTGGCATGATTCCCCATTTGCAGGTGGAAACATGAGGCCCAGAGAAGGGAAGCCACTTGCTCGAGGTCACATAGTTAGTGATACACTCACCATCAAGTAAGGCTGGTTACCACTCGACTGATCTGCTTTTATCCTGGACACTAAACCTTCCTTGGCATCGTTTTCCTTGTGATGATGGCTTTCGAGTTCTACCCGTCCAACTTCCTTGGGTATAGGAACCGCCCTGCCCACCCTTCCAGGTGCCGCAGGATCTTTGCACAGGGTTTGCTCCTGCGGTTGCAAGTCTGGGTGTCAGCTGACCAAGAGAGCACGGCATTCCTACATGTCCTTGAGAGAATTCCTAAATTTGCTTCCAGCGGTGCTACCCCCCTCACTGGAGGCACACCTAGTGAACGCAGGGAGAATCCACCGTGACCTACATTGGAAGGAAGTGGGACGGGCGGTGCGGGGGGAGAATAACAGTGTGGGAGAACATCGCAGCCGACAGTCAGAGATGAAAGGCATTTGATTTATAACAGAATCTCACATTCATCCTCATTCTTATGAGTTAGAATTTTTCCTGAAAGTTCCTGGGAGGCCAGCAGCCCTGGGGAAAGGAGGAGTCCTAATCCTTTCCTCTGAGCCTAGAGCAAACAGACTTGCCCTACTTCTTCCATGGCATCGGGGGGGGGGGGGGGAGGGAAGGGCATGAGAGAAAGGATGCTTGCTCATGGCAGCCGAATCTCACAGTTGACACCAGCACGCAAGGGGCAGGCGGTCACTTCAGTGAGAAGGAGGAATTGGGCTTGGAAATACATTCAGAAACCAGCCCAGTGGGACTGCTTTCTTTCTCATCACAGTTTTCCTTCGGTGTTGTGAGGAAGGGAA
Source organism: Balaenoptera musculus (assembly GCF_009873245.2). NCBI lineage: Eukaryota > Metazoa > Chordata > Mammalia > Artiodactyla > Balaenopteridae > Balaenoptera > Balaenoptera musculus. Next base: position 53,699,937 of record NC_045803.1, read on the forward strand.
AGGGGGACTGAGTTACAGCTCATTCCTTCAGTGAATATTTATTGAGGTCCCAGGAACCATATAAAACATTGGGGATGTAGTGCTGAGCAAGAACTAACTGTATCCTGCCCTCGGGGTGCTCTCAGCCCGCCGGAGAAGATTGCCATGGGACAATTATAATGTGGGGCGATAAAGTCGGATGATGAACATCATTCATTCATTCATTCATTGAACCAGTGGGTATCTGGCACTTACCACGCGCTAGGCATTGTTCTAGACCTGCACTTCCAAGATGGTAACCACTAGCCACATGTGGCTGTTTACATTTAATTAAAATTAAAATTAAAAATTCAGTCCTTCAGGTGCACAAGCCACATTTCACATACTCCTTAGCCGCATGTGGGTACTGGCTCCCATACTGGACAGGGCAGAAACAGACCGTTTCCATCACCGCAGGAAGTTGCATTGGGAATACAGTGCTGCTTGATACGCCGGGCCGTGAAGGGGGGCGCTCAGAAAGGCTCTGCCCTTGGAGTTGGCAGACTCTTGGTGTTGGATGAAGACCAGCATGCATTCCGTTACAACGCAGGGCGATAGGTGCTGAGGTGTGGGTGCACTGAAGCGGGGCAGCCCAGCCAAGCCTGGCCTCCAGAGGCCGGGGGTGTTTCAGTGAAATCTGCGTCTCGTGAAGAGGCTATGGGGCAAGTGGGGAGGGGAACAGTGTGCCAGGAAGAGGGAGGAACATGTATCAAGGCCTGGCCTCTAGAAAGAGGCTGGAGAGACGAAAGGAGTTCAACGTGGCTAGTCGTGGACCCCGTGCGTTTATGTGGCTGTAAGTGCAGAGAGGGACGAGCAGGGAGTGGAGGGAGACCAGGCCGTCCCGGCTCTTGCAGACCCTCCGGGAGGCAGGAGGAGGGTCCAGTTTGCAGGGCTGGGGTGGGCATCTTGCTCAGAGGGCCCCTCTTGGGCAAAAGCCCGGAAGGCAGGTGGGGGATGGGGAGAGGGAGGAGGGGGAAGGAAGAGTCTGCTCCGAGCTGTCTGCAGGGTCCAGACTCGGTGTTCGTCCATTCGGCACCCCAGAAAACTGGTCCAGAAACGACCCCTCTTCCCTCTGCGGAGCTGCGGAAGGACGGAGCGCGCGGAGAGGCTGGCTTGCGATGCTGGGGCGGCGAGGGCGGGTTACCCCAGGCCTGGGACCAGCCTGTGCCACAGCGCCCGGTGCCGTGGGGGACAGGAATGCGGGTGGAGCCGGGCGGCCCATTCAGCTCTGCTCCTTTAGTCAGCTGAGTGAGTCGCAGCCTCTCGGAGCCCCGCTTCCTTCTCTGCAGGCTGGTGACGGTAATGTCATGCTGTAGGGCCACCGGGACCGTTTTGAGACGATCATAGCAGCGGGCGTTTACTGAGGGCTTACCTTGAGCCAGGCGTTGTGCTGCGTCCTTTACCCCAGGATCTCTCACTCTCGGCGCTAGACAGGTGAGGCTGGATCGTCCTCTGTGCTGGGGACCGTCCTGGGCACGGGAGCATGTTTAGCGGCATCCCTGGCCTCCATCCACTAGGTGCCAGTAGCACCCGCCCCCAGTTGTGACAAACAAAATGTCTCCAGACATTGCCAGATGCCCGTGATTGAGAACCCCTAACACACATTGTCCCGTGCATTCTCACAGCAGCCCATTTTACAGACGCGGAACCAGCAGGCGTCAGAGCTGAGCTGTCAGCGCTGGGATTTGAACCTGGGCGTCTGTCCACTTGGGCCTGGGTGCTCGGGCCGTTAACTCTGTTCCACTGTTGGCCTAGATGGCCAGGGCGTAGCCCAAGGCCAGGCACGTAGTAGGTGGTCAGTGAAAGGGCTCTTTTGGTGATCGGTCACCGGCTTATTCAGTCGATGAAGCTGACCCTCGGAGCTGGAGCTGCAGGGCGGGGACGGCGGGCTGTCTGACCCCTGGCTGGTCCCTGAGTCGCGGGACCTGCGGGAGCACCAGGGGGAGCACCCTTGAGGGATGAGGGAGCCGCCCGTTCTTAGGCAGCGATGAACCTGGCTGAGCTGGTCACTCATTCGGGAGTCAGAACTTTTCCCTGGAAAATGCCGGCGTCGCAGAAGTGGGGCCGTTTGTTTCCTCTGCTGTTTCTTCATCGGGCTTTTATTTCCCACGAGGTCAGGAGCAGTGCTGAGGGCCCATGGGGGAAGCCGCAGGCAGATTCCCCCTCTTCCCCTTGCCAGCCCTGGTCTGCCGCGTGCCCTCTGGAAAACTCTCCCAGCTGGGGGTCTTTCAGGGCCGGGTTTTGTGTGTGTGTGTGTGTGTGTGAGGGCCGGGTTTTTTGTGTGTGTGTGTGTGTGAGTGTGTGGGGTGTGAGTGTGTAGTGTGTGTGTGTGGTGTGGGCATGTGAGTGTGTGTGTGGTGTGTATGTGTGTGTAGTGTGTGTGTGAGAGTGTGTGTGTGTGTGTGTAGTGTGAGGGTGTGGTGTGGGCGTGTGAGTGTGTGTGTAGTGTGTGTGTGTGTAGTGTGTGGTGGGGGTGGTGTGTGTGTATGTTGGGGTGTGTGTGTGTGTGTGTGTTTCTGGGACGTGTTGAGGAAATGGCCCTGAGAGGCAGGCCTGAGGCCTCCTTGTTTATTTACTGTCTTTGGAAATCACCATCAGTGATGAAATCGCCCCAGGGCCAGAGGCGGCAAGGCCTGGCCTTTGCTAAACCTGGCAGCTGGGCTGACAGAACCCAGAGCAGGGCACAGGGTGCCAAGTGTCCTCTTCTCCTGCGTGTTGAGAAGCCGTGTGTGTACATATACAAGTGCTTGTGTGTGTGTGCATATTAACCTGTGTCTGGGTGACCACTGTATATGCATGTGTGTGTGCGCATCTGTGTACACTTGTCTGTGTGCCTGTGTGTGTTTAAATCTGTGCGTGCATATGTGTCCTCCTGTGTGCGTGCATACGTGTTGCATGCTTGTGTGTGACATGACCCCTTCTCCCCTCGTTGTCACACCGGTGGACACAGAGAGACCTGGACTTGACACCCAGCTTTGCCAGTTACTCACTTGACCTGAGGCTAATCACACCCGCTTTCTGAGCCTCTGCGTTCAGGTCTGTGAAATGGGAGAATAAAAGACAGCAACCTTGAGGAGGAGTTGCGATGAGGACCACAGGTGACATGTGTGCTGGGAGCCTGGCTGGGAGAGGGCAGCAGGTAGAGGTTTGTCCCCACCCCCAGGCTTTGGGGAGGTGGGGACTCTAGTTCCCCTCCCAGCATCGGGCAGGGCTGGGTAGCCATCTCCTCCCACATGGTGTGGCCCAGTCACGTGGCCTCTGGTGCCTGGAGAGGCCAGAACTCAGTGGGGCCGTTTGTGCTCCCGTAGCTCTTCCGCTCAGGGTTAGAAACTACTAAAAGGCTGAGGTCAGGGGCTCCAGAGACCCCAGCTTTGCCCCCTGGTGACCACAACACTGCCATTCTTATGTGAAGCTGCCACCCTTTTCCGTAGTGACAGCCTCCCTGGTTCTTCCCGTTTGCCCAGGAGAGGACAAAGAAAATCCCACCCCCATCTTGTATACCCCGAACCCCAGCTCCATCAAATAAAGCCAGAGGGTTCTCAGTAACCATGGGCAACCGAAAGCCAAGAAAATGGGAGTATTTTCTCTGTCTCACCACTGTTTTCTGATTAGTCACTCCTCGCTAATTAGCAAGTGACGTATGGGACAATAAAGCTCTGAAAGTATCCATTGACTTCCTAGAATCCCAGCCATAGGCATGGCAGAGGGTCTGGCAGAGAAGCCCAGAAATGGGAAGACGTTTGTGGGTCCCGAGGAAGGAAGCACAAAGGACCAAGTCACACTGGGCGTGTTGGCGGGTACGTGCCTCAAAGACACACGTGGGACACGCGTGGGAGGCATGGGAAGCGACTCCGTCTTCCCCTTTCCCTCCACACTGTCTGGAAGAAGTGATTTCACTTCATGGTCATTTGATGACTAAGGCAGACTTCCCCTGTCCCTGGTGGAAGTTGTTGAGGGGACCCTGGGGACATTGCAAGGGTCTGTGACAAGGCTTCCAAAGGTGGCTGAGAGCTCTTGAGTGGACAGCTCCACCAGATGCACGGGGGTGACAGCTGCTGCTTACATCCACGGGTCCCCACGGGCCTCGTCAGGATGGGCAAGGTTGTGTTTGTAACAAAAGACCCCCCGACCCCAGGGGCATAAGTCGGTTTCTTCTTGCTCCGTTGACGGGTCCGTGGAGCGTCAGCAGGGACCCTGCTCCACGTGAGCGGTGTGTTGGGGGCCAGGCTGGTGGAGGTTCCTCCACCTGGTGATGTGTCACCTCCACGCCAGGGTTCTCAGGGGCGGGGAGGACGGGAGCACTCAGCACTGGCGGTATAGTCCTTTGGCCTCGGGAAGTGACTCATGTCACTTCTCTCACATATGTTCCTCCAGAATCTGTCATGCAGCTGTGGCTTGGCTGCAAGGGGGCAGGACTCTCCATCTTTCGGGTAGCTGGAGTCGGAGGAAACCAGGACTCGGTGCCTGTTATGGATGTGGGATCAGTGGGGCTGACCATCGCTGGCTGGAGGTCCCAAGTGTCCTACCTGGGTGTTTTAGTTTCCTTTGGCTGCTGTGACAAATTCCCATAAACTTTGTGGCTTAAAACCACATAATTTTATCATCTCGTAGTTCTGGAGGTCAGAAGTCCAAAATGGGTCCCCCAGGCTAAAATCGAGGTGTCACGGGGTGGGGGGGAGAATCCATTTCCTTTCCTTCTCCAGTTTCTACAGACTGCCCACACTCCTTGGCTCGTGGTGGCATCACTCGGATCTCTGCCTCCCTCTTATAAGGACGATGTGATGACGTGAGGCCACCTGGGTAACCCAGGATCATCTCCCCACTTCAAGGCTCTTAATCATGCCTGCAAAGACCCTTTTGCCGTGTCCTGTCACACATTCACAGGTTCCAAGGATTAGGACGTGGGCATCTCTGGGGCCCTTACTCTGCTGACCACATGGGCCAGCCCTGGTAGGAGAAACGAGGCTCCCCCCTCCCCTCCCCCACCTCTGTTCCTCCCTTGCTCTTTGTTTCCCTCCAGACACTGTGCTGGGGACTGGGGATGACGAAGCCCCTTCCTCATGGAGCTGCCAGGCCATTCCAGGGCTGGGGGAGGAGGGGGACTGACGTGAACAGTGGGCACGTTTTATGGGGCGGCCCAGTTGCCTGCTCGGGGTGGGGCCCGGCAGGGATTTTTTTTTTTTTTTTTTTTTAATTTTATTTTTGGCTGCGTTGGGTCTTTGTTGCATGCGGGCTTTCTCTAGTTGAGGTGAGCAGGGGCTACTCTTCATTGCGGTGCGTGGGCTTCTCATTGCGGTGGCTTCTCTTGTTGCGGAGCACGGGCTCTAGGAGCACGGGCTTCAGCAGTTGTGGCTCTCAGGCCGTAGAGCGCGGGCTCAGTAGTTGTGGCGCACGGGCTTAGTTGCTCCGCGGCATGTGGGATCTTCCTGGACCAGGGCTCGAACACGTGTCCCCTACATTGGCAGGCGGATTCTTAACCACTGCACCACCAGGGAAGCCCCAGGCAGGGATTTGTCAGCTGTGACCTGAGCAGTCAGGAGGGGTCAGGGCAGTGAGCTGGGAGATAACGTTATAAAGACAGGTTCCTCGCCGCTTGGTCCCAGTACCCAGGGCCTGGGCTCCCTCAGTGGCTGGAAGTCGCTCCTCATTTTTGTCTGCGCTAATCGTGCCTGCTGTGTTCGTGGACCCCTCCGCCCGCCCACCACTTTTCAGGGAGGTAGGAGGGGACGGCTTCCTCCTCGTCTGGGTCTCTGGCCCTGGAGTGGGCCATGCCTCCAGGAGGCTGGCCGGACTTGGCTGCAGGGATGTGGGAAATAGGACCCAGGACCTACTGATATTTGCAAAAGCACCACAGTTGAAAGCTGGGCTGGGCAGCCTGGGCTCAGCTGTTTGCACTGGGGGAAGCGCTGGCCTCAGAGATGCCTTCCTCCTCCTCGGGCCAGAAAGGGGGATTGTCTAAGGCTCCTCTGATGAAGAACAGATCCTCCAAACAAGCCCCGCTGCCGGTCTTGGTGCCAGCCTCAAACAGGGGAGGTGACTGTGACATGCTGTGGGCCCCCCCACCCCCCGTGGCGGTAGGCAAGGTTGTTCAGGCCAGGGGGAGAGCGAGACCTCTAAGTACAGCCTAGAGATAAAAGCTGGACACGCTCCACTGGCTTTAAACACACCTTCCCTCTGAGCCCTGAGAGATGCCATTGGCGTTCTCTTTCTCCTGTGCCTTTGCCCCCTGCCAAAAGCTCTAGGCGGTGTGGCCAAGATTCCTCTTTGGGGTGGAAAAATCAAAGGAGGAAGCATGACCTTCTAATTAGCAAAGACAGACACATGGCTGGCGGAGGGACCACCCTGGGCTTCGTGTGCTGCAGCCTCCCGAGGTGCCCTTTCCATCTCGTGCCCACATTCCTCAGCCTTCAACACCCTTCTGGGCGCCAGAGCCAACATGCAAGTGTTTCCAGTGGATTGTGGACGGAAAGGTAATTTTCCACGTCAGGATCAAATCCTCGCCAGAGAGGCAGGGACTGGTGAGTGTGGTGGCCCCCTGGACTTTCCACGTGAGGCATTCAGACCAACTGTATTTAATTATTAAGTTAATTGTCTTCCTTGCTAAGCACTGTGAGGGCAGAGACCCTAGAGCACAGTGGGTGTCTAATAAGTGTACATTGCATGTAAGAATTGAATGCCAAGTGTGTCATTTAATATTCCGAGAAAAATACCCTCCTCTCCAGAAGTATTTCTACCGATAATTCTGTATCTGAGCTCATTTAATGCAAGGGGAAGCTAAGGAGTGGGAAGGTTCATTCTCCAGCGTCAGGAGGATGTACAGTCACCTGGTGATGATAAATGTGGCATCCGTTGTAGTGTTTCCCACAACTGTGCCCAGAGCAGACATCAGTAATCAATCACCACTCTTTCCTGTTGAGCCCAGATGCAGCTGCAGAATCCTTCACAGCACACCTCCAGGAAGTCACTACCAGGCACTTGAGATGTTTGCAAAATCCCAAATTGACAAGCATTTCCATATAATCGAATTCATCTGTACCTTACCTCCAAACTTCTACTTTCTGACTCAGGATGGTCCCTGTACTTTCTCCTTTGCTTCAGTTACCAGCGTCAATAGGTGTCTTTCTTCCTGTGGCCACTTCACTGACCGTGTAACCCTGGTCAGGCCACTTTAGTCTTCTGTGGACCACAGTTCCTTGTTTGTAGAATGGAAATAATTATAATGTCTGGCAAGACTCCCTGAGGCCCAACCAAAGCTTAGGGCACTTGGAACAGTACTTGCTAGCACCTAATGGACACTGAGGAAATGATAGCAATTTAAAAATACATTTGTCTCCCCCCTAAATCCTCAGCAGATTGAAGCCCCGGCAGCAGGTGGCCCTGGGCTGAAGCGCCTGGGGAGGCCCGCCCTTCCTGGGTCTCTGGCCAACCCTCCTCAGCACACTCCCTAACCCCCTCTCACTTTGATGCCTCCCCCCTGCATTCACTCCTCTCAGCCCAGAGAACCATCGCACACCTAAAGACCTCATGTCAGGTCTGCAGCATCCAACGCAAAGCCAGAGGGAGAAGAAGGCCTGTCATTCCCCCCTGTGGAAATCCACAAGAAATATTTCCGATGTTGTCATAGTTATAATAAGCAGCAGGCATCATCTAGGGATGGGAAACATGATGGAGCGACTCGGAAAAAAAAAATGCCCTCGTTCCTTTTTCTCCAAAGTGGTCACCGTGGCTCTGGGGAAGTCAAGGTACCCCTGGCCTCAGGTGGGGACCTTTTCTCCTTTCTGACTTACCTTTGGGGAACACACCTACACCCTGGCAGGGGACACCGGGAGATGGTGACCCCACGGGCTTATTAACGCCACTGCCAGGCCTCCCAGGGAGGGGGTCCCAGGCAGATCTGAGGGGAACCTGCAGGCCCCAGGTCGCCCAAAGGGAAAGGGCCTGCCGGACAGGAAGTAGGTGGAGGGGGCACCGAGCGGGGAACCAGGGCCTGGGCTCTTGTGGGGCTCACGCTGCAGTGTGTCAGGGGTGTTACCTGGGCAGGTGTGTGCCATGTTCCCCGCCCCCTGCTGGGCACAAGCGGCCTTTTCCTCTGTTTTGTCCGCCCGTTCAGATTCCGCCCAACTTTCTGCAGAGCTGCACGTGCCTGACTCTGCTCCAGGTGCTCCCACAGTCACGATTTCATTTAAGGAGCCTAGCAACCCTGATGGTGCATATGATTCCTTCCGTCCTGCAGTGCTGAGACTGACGCTCAGAGGGGTGAAGCCACTTGCCCGAGGTCACACAGCTTCCGGTGGCACAGCCGGAAAGTGCACCCAGATCCTCCAATTCCAGTGCAAGTGCAGTGGGACTGTGTTGCCTCCTTGGGACACACCTTGGACCTGTGCTGGAACTTTCCACGTATGAGTAAATAAAACTGGTGGTGGGGGAAGAAACTCGAAAATTAAGAGGCAAGAAATGTGAAATTCAGAAGGATGTTTTGATGTGGGTTAGGGTTGAAAGAAGGGCTGCTTTCGTGGCCCTTCCCTCCAGCCCCATGCCTGGCCTTAGAACAGCTGTCCCTTCCCCTTAGACCCTCTGCTCCTGTCTTGCAGGGGTCTGGGACCCCTCCTGCCCTAGTACATCCAATCATGCACTTTAGAGAGGTGCCAATTATTGCCACTGGGGCTGTTTAAAATCTACCCTGAATGGAGGAGCTTGATTCCTCCCTGAACCTTAGTTTGCTCGCCTCTAAAATGGGTGGATAATAATGCCTACAGGTGGGGGGCCGTGAAGAGGACGGCTAGGAGGTAAACCTTGGCATACAGTAAGTGCCTAATAAATAGCGACTCCTTTGCAGCTGTCATTCACTCTTCTTACCACTTGAGTACAGTCCCACCGAAAACAATCACCGTCTTCTCTTGCTTTAGCCTTTGTTTCCCTAAAAAATGCAGACCCAGTGATACGGTGGGAATCATGCAATGGGCTCCCTTAACTCCTGAAGCCTCCAGCTGGGAGGGACATCCCGTGGGCATCAGAGCTTGGGTTCCGGAGTCACACTGACCAGGATGATACCTGTGTGACCTTGGGCGAGTCACATCCCTTGCCCATGCCTCAGTTTCCCCTGCGGTGGAATGGGGGATTATTACAATATCAGGTGTTTCAGAGTCTGAAGGAAACCTTGTCAAGTGCTCATTCAGCCCAGTGAGGACAACTGTTAGCGGTTGTTACTCTTCTCTTGGTGGATGTTGTGGCTCTTACTTCCCAGGCGTGTGTGTGCTGGGGAGGGAGGGGCTGCTGGTCTGATTCTCCGGGGAGGGAGCCTCTCTTTCCCACCTTTGCTTCAAGAGCCACCAGGTGGTGTCAGTAGTGCAGGCCCTGCCCAGTGCCCCTGCCCTGGGTCCCAGCTCTGCCAGGGAGGCAGCAGCTGCCTGGGGGCCGTGGGTGTCCGCTGTGGCATCTCCGCCACAGCACTGCCTTCTGATGCAGCCTCAGCCGGGGACTTCCATCGCGGCTCAGGCTCACCTGGCCGCAGGTGACCTCAGTGTGCCCTTATGGAGCCCATGCTACGTGCTGGACATCGCTGGGGCTGGGATGCCCCAGGGAGCAAGGCAGACACAGCCCCGAGAGGTGGAAGGTAGGGAGGTGGGGACACAGGTGTTGAACTGGCTATTACAAGGGGAGGCCAGTTCTAAAAGGAAATAGATGTCCACGGACATGGGTTGCTTCCACTTTCTGGCTATTTCGAATAATGCTGCTATGAACACAAGTGTACAAATACCCATCCAAGTCCCTGCTGTCGATTCTTGAGGGTATATACCTAGTAAAGGAATCACTGGGTCATGTGGTAATTCCGTGTTTAAATTTTTGAGGAACTGCCAAACTGTTTTCCACCCTGGCTGCTGCATCATTTTACATCCCCGTCGGCAGCAGGCAAGAGTTCTAGTTCCTCCACATCCTCCCAGCGCTTGTTATTTTCTGTTGTTTTGATAATAGCCATCCTAATGCGTGTGAAGCGGCATCTCCATGTGGTTTGCACTCAGAGAGGCGGAAGGAAGAATATTGGTTCCCCAGGGCAGGGGGGTGGTGAATGGGGAGTTAACATTTAATGGGGACAGAGGTTCAGCTGGCAAGATGAGAATGTTCTAGAGATGGATGGTGGTGATGATTGTACAACAAGGTGCATGCATTTAATGCTACTTAAAAACGGTTAAAATCATAAATTTTATGTTATGTATATTTTACCACAATGAAAAAAAAATGAGATGCCACATTGGAGAAACCCGATTTGAAGGGCATTCTGTAAAACACCTGAGCGGCGCTCCTCAAACCTGTCCAGAACTTCAGAGGCAAGGAACGTGTGAGAAACTGTTCTAGACCACAGGCGGCTAGGGTGATGTGACGGCAAGTGTAATGCAGGGTCCTGGCTGGGGTCCTGGGACAGGAAGGGGACACTGGAGGGAAGCAGTCAAGTCCAAATGAAATGTCGAGTTAGCTAATAGTAATGTACCAACACTGGCTTCTTGCTTGTGACAAACGTTCCATGGATATGAAGATGTTAACATTAGGGGAAATTGGGTGAGAGGTGTACCAGAATTCATGGGAATTCCTTGTACTATCTTTGCAACTTTTCTGTAAAACTAAAATGATTTAAAAATTTTTTTAAAAAAGTTGTTAAAAGGGTGGAAGTGTCTGATCTGGGTGCGTGTGGTCAGGGAGGGCTTCCAGGAGAAGTGATGGTTAATCTGAGGCTTGCGGGTTGTCAGGGACCTGTTAGGTGAAGCATGGAGGGAACAGTGTGTGGGCAGAAGGAACAGCACTGAAGATGGCTTAGAGTTCAGCCTGAACAGTTAAGATCCTACAAGAACTGAATCCCCACTGCCTTGATTGCTACGCCACCCAAGAGAATATTCTTGGTCCCTCGAGCTTGTTTTTTTCCAAGTGCCGACACCCTGTGAGTTACTTCACTGGGTTCTTAATACTAATACCTTGAATATTAGCTTTTTTCTTTGTGAGTGAAATGCCTTTATTTGTTTGGTTTCTTTTTTTACTTTAACTTTTACAGCAAAAAACAAGCAAACGAAATACTTGCTTATAGGAGATAAAGCGAAGCAAAGTAAAAAAAGAATTACTTGGAATCCCACAACCCAGAGATAGTGTGGTTAATATTTTGGAATATATTCTTCGAGACTTTTTGTATCTTTAACCTTTCTTTGTATCCCTGGGAGATCCCAGTCATGTTTCCGAATAAACCTCGTTGTGCTAAAACCCAGGGAACTTTCAGGGGCTCTGGGATGTGTGGGCTCAGCTTTGCACACTGGGGTGAGCAGCCCCCCCAAGAAGTTCCCTCTGAGTGGGGACTTGATGGTGGGGTGAGGACAACCTTCTGTGGAGGAGAGTAAGCAGGACAGAGGTGCCCGGCTCAGCCTACTGAGGGGCGTGGTCCCCGGTGACCCTTCATCCACACTCTGTCTCTGTGAACTTGACTCCTGTACGTAGCTCTTATATGTGGAATCATACAACGTTTGTGTTTTCGTGGCTGGCATCTTTCACCTAGCGTGATGTCCTCGAGGTTCATCTATGTTGTAGCATGTGTCAAAATCTCTTCCCTTTTTAAGACTGAGTGATAGTCTGCTGTGTGTATAAACCACATTTTCTTTCCCTATTAATCTCTCAGTGGATACTTGGGTTGCTTGTACCTTTTGGTTCTTGTGAATAATGCTGCTATGAAGACAGATGAACAGGTATCTCTTAGAGATCATGCTTTCACTTCTTTGGGGTGTGTACCCACCCCAGAAGCAGAATGGCTGGATCCTATGGCAGTTGGATTTCTCATTTTTTGAGGGGCCTCCATCCTCCATTCCCACCAGTAGTGGGTAGGGGCCAGGGTTGCTGCTCAACGCCAGACACTGCTCAGGACAGGCCCCACGGCCAAGAGCCACCTGGCCCCAAATGTCAGCAGTGCCGAGGTAGAGAAACGCTGGGTTAGAGTGAGCGAGGGGCAGAGGGACAGACTCGGAATGAGGTGGGGGAAGGTGGAGGCAGGCCTGGCCAGGCAGGCTGCTGCGAAAATTGCAAGGAGCATGTTCCAGAAGAATAAAACTAATAACCGCAGCAGCGGTTAATGTTTACTGAGCTCTCCTCGGGGTGCCAGGCACCACAGGAAGCACCTTTCTCGTGTTTTCTTATTTAAACCCACGGCCTCACAAGGGGTGGTCCGGAGCGTTGAAAGTGGGCTGCACAGGTTCTCAGCAACCTGAACTCGCCTTCCTTACCCCCTGCAGACACGTGCCCTGCGATCGTGACTCCGGTCCCATTCAGCGTCGCTCCCCAAGGTACTTTGTCCTTTTGAAAGCAAGGCACAAACGCTGGCTGCCAGGCTGGCAGATAAGACAGCCGTGTAAATAAACACACAGTCCTTCCCGGTGGAACCTGCTTGCCCGTGTTTGTGAGTGATGGGGTGGGGTTGCCCGGCAACTGGGACCACGAGTTCCCCCTGCTGCCGTCTTGCACAGGGCTTCCTTCTTCTATGTGGGGCTTCCAGCTTCTTGGTGCCCGCAGGCAGGACATGCGGGCAGAGGAGAGGGTGTCGTTCCCTTGTTGGTTTTTATTTAAGGCGAACACCAGGCCTGGCTGAGTGGACCAAGTGATGTGACATCAGGCCCTGACATGCACTGGTTGAGTTTGGGGTAAGAATAATGGTGACAATTTACTGTTACCGCGGCAATGGCAGCCATTGATTGAGCACCTACTGTGCGCTGGGTATCTTAACGATTCTTCCGTTCACCTTTATCAAGGGCCTGCCCTGTGCCCATCCAGGGCTGTTCCAGGCACAGGAGATACAGCTGCGAGCATGATAGACAAAGGTTTTGTTTCCATGAATCTCACATTCTGGTAAGGAAAGAAAGAATGAACATGTGAACAAATACATAATAGTTCAGGTGGTCACAGGTGTTCTGAAGAAACAAAGCAGGGGGCAGTGAGGCACAGGGGGCTCAGGTGTCATTTCGTGGGGTCAAGTACAGAGCCCTGAGTTAAGGGAACCAGCTGTGAAGATATCTGGGGGGAGTGTGTGTGTGTGAGAGAGAGAGAGAGAGAGATGGGTAGGTACAGCACGTGCAAAGGCCCTGTGGCAAGCCCGTGGGGCAGAACGGAGTGAGCAAGGAAGAGATACGTGCTAAGCCTGGGGAGAGTGGAGACGGGCAGACCGCGGAGGACCTTGCAGGCACGTGCCGGGGCTTAGGGTTTTCGTCTGAGTGAGAAGGGAGCCTTTGGAGGGTTCTGAGCAGAGGAGGGACACAGTCTGACTGACTTTGGCTTTAAAAAGCAGCCCTTGGCTGCTGGATGGAGAATAGTCTAAACCTCCAGTCCTATGGCCGCTAGCCACATGTGACCACTTAAATTTAAATTAATTGAAAAGAAATAAAGCCGAAAATTCATTTCCTCCATCACAATAGCCACATTTCATGCACTCACTAGCCTGTGCAGATACAGAACATCTCCACCGTCACAGAAAGTTCTCTTGTGTGTGTGGACAGTGCTGTGTAAGGGGGGGGAGGGGGGAGAGTGCACTCCGGGCACCTGCTGGGGGCTGCTGTAATAATCCAGGTGAGAGCTGATGCTGATATTTGGCTACTTGGCAGCCTTGGCGGAGGCTGTGACCAGGGGTTGGTTGCAGGACCCGGTTGGAGGTGAAAAGGACAGGACTTGCTCATGGGTTGGGTGTAAACACATGAGGGAGGGAAGCTGAGGGCAGCTAGGTTGGCTGAGAGGCATTTATGAGATGAGGGTGCAGACGTAACTGGAACTCACCCACCGAGTACACGGCCCGTGCCGATTCTCCTGGAGCCCCCTTTTCCAGCGGAGCAGGGGGGGCCCCACGGAGGGCCACGGCCTGTCATCCGCCTCGGGGTTCAGAGCACCAGGATTCAGACCCTGGGTCTTCTCCGCTCTGAGCTGTTCACAGGGAACGGCTCATTGGCCGTTCTCTCATCCCAGAAACCACCTGCGAGGTGCCAGACCCTCCTGCCCCCGAGCGAGTTCATTTGGGACCGACACGGAGTGTTGGCTGTGCTTGGCAGGCGCCCAGCTGCGGGCCTCTGGGGCCAGGGCAGTGCTCACTGGGCTGTGGCCCATGACAGTGGGTCACGCGGCAAAGCAAGGCTGCCGAGGTGTCCTCCCGTTTTTCCCAGCCTCCCCCCCCCCCCGCCACGGGCAGGCTGCCCCGCGGGGCCCCTGAGCACCCGCCTGGCTTGCTCATCTATCCAGTGCCGACTCTGTGCCGGCGTCAGAGGGCGCCGAGTTCATATTTCACAATAGGTCCATGAGGGAGGTGGGTAGTTCCCCCATTTTCCACATGTGGAAACTGAGGCTCAGAGAGGTACGGTCACTTGCTCAAAGTCACACAGCGGCTAACTAGTAGAGGCGGAATTTAAACTCAGCGCTGTTGGAATCCCTCGTGTTGCCCTCACGAGGACTTGCCACCTCAGCCTGAAACACTGGGGAGCACGGCCTCCTGCGGAGGGTGGTGCACTTTTCATTTCAGCCCTTGGCACGGCCAAGGGTTGAGTGGGCCGGAATCCCACGTGCCCTGGCAAGGCACTGACCCATCCGGAGAAAAGGGCATCTTGTTCTTTGCGCAAAGGCTCCCCCAGCTCGCCAGGCCATGACCTGTGTTGGCTGCGAAGGGGGTTTCGTTTTCTAATTCCCACAGCCTGGCTGGCACCCGGGACGGCAGACACGGAGAACTGGCGAGAATGAAGCAAAGCCCAGAGGGCGGCCGGGGGAGGCACCTCGGCTTCGTGGTCGCGGGCTTGTGCCGTGGAGCCCCCAGTCCCGAGTTCAGATCCCGCCTCTGCCTCTTCTGCCTTTTTGGCTCCAGGCGGCTCATGAATTCTACAAGCTGCAGCTCCCTTTTTGTTGTTAAAATGGGAATGATGATGATGATAACCTCCTCCGTCTGGTGAGAAATAACTTTCCATCTGAGGCGTGGTCCACGCGGCAGCAGCCTCAGCGTCACCTGGAAGCCTGTTAGGAGTGCAGGCTCTAGACCCTTCTCGCACCTACTGCGTTATAATGTGGGTTTTCTCAAAACACACAGGCAACCCATATGCACGTTAAACGCGAGAAGCTCCAGGGTGAACTACACGAGGTAATTCTGTAACACCAAGGGGCACCACACCGCTCTTGGTGGGCGTGTTCCTTCTTCTTATGAGCTGTGCAGTGTCGGGCCGCCTCTCTCATACTCTCATCATCACGGAGCTTCATGGTGCAGAGATGAGGTGCCCTGGAAAAGCTTCTGCCTTTGGCCCTGCTCCTGCTGCAGTCTGGCCGTCTACCTTGCCTCGGAGAGCCAGACTCCCATTGCAGACCGCAGGCTGGGGACCGCCCAGCCCTGCTGCGGCTCAGCTGTCTCCAGCTGGCGGTGCCTGGGCCTGGCCGGCGGAGCCTGGCGTCGTGCAGCTGCCAGAGCTGCAGAGCCCGAGCCCAGGGCCCGGAGGCCAGCCACACCGCCTCCCTCCTCTCTCCTAGCTCGCAGTTTTAGGACAGATCGATATTTGTGGTCTGAGAGAGCTCGGGGTGGGTGGGAGAGAAGCAGGCGGCTCTTACGTCACAGGGGAGTCCAGGTCTTAATTGGACAAATCAGTCTCTCAGGGGACAAGAGAATTCAGCCCCCTACACGGGCAGGGGAGTCGGCGGCCCAGAGGGACCGCAGATAAAGACTCGTTGGCCCTGGGGCCATTGGCATTGCCCTCTGCATGCCCACTGAAGTCATCTTTCTTGGGAGAGCTTCCCTAAGACATGTTCAAGAAGACCTCCAGAGACTCAACTAAGTGTATATATACACACAGACACATTTAGAAACAGATGTAGATCTCTGTGTGTGCGTGTTATGTATATATTTAATGCTTCCGGAGCAGAAACCAAACCATAAAGCTATCAGAGAGGAATCTCTTCTCCACGTAACGTGGTTCTGAGCCCCTTCCTGGAATCTCGGAGGATCGATGCGGGGTGGGGAGGAGTGAATCATGAGGACGAGGAGGGGGCAAAGCTGGCCTGCGTCAGCCCTCTGCCGCCGTTCTCAAACTGGAGTGCACGCCGGCAGCGCAGGGGGGCTGTTACAGGAACGTGGTCCTGGGTGATGGTGGCAGTGGGCTGGGCTGCTCTGTATTTCAAACAAGCAAGCCGAGGCGATTCTGAGGCTGGTGACCCTGCAGATCACACTCTTAGAAACTGGGCTCTGGGGGAAGAATCAGCACGTAATAGGTGCTCGGTAAATATGTGATGAGTGGAGGCGTGTATATAGGAATGAATAAAACATGCGCGAGGTGACGGGTGAGTGTATGGAGAATGAGTTTGCAAATGATAACATGCCGAAGTACAGCGGCGAATGCACGCATGCCAGGCGCAAGTGCGCAGATCGGGGTTCCAAGACAGTAAGGGTGGAGCAGCGACCTCCAGAGTGGGTTAAATGAAGGGTTGGTGCGCTGGTGTGCCATGTGAGGGCTGGCCGATCCAGGAGGGAGCTCAGGACCTTCTGGCTGGTTATGGGCTCGGTTCTGGGAGTGAGGCAGAAATGGCACGGTTACCATGGAATTTACAGAAAGTCCCTCCCTGGACCAAGGTCAGGGCAGTACTGTGAACTTTAGCCCAGAGTCTGTGTCCCAGCTGGGCGTGGAGTGGGATGCATTTGGCTACATGGCCGACCTTCCAAAGGGAGGTTTGCCCCTTTGGGTGCCATTGGGCTTGCTCAGAGGAGAGAAGCTTTTCTCCCTAGTCTTTACTGTATAAACTCCTATGCATCCTCCAAGACCCGCTGAAATGTGCTGCCTTCAGATAACCTTCCCAGTTCCAGGCACACATCACAGCAGCCCAACTCAGGACCGTGGGAAAGCAGGACCAGAAGCCCCTGGCGCCTTCATCTCTGCTGCTCTCTGCATTTCTGCTTCCTCCTTCTGCCTCTCTCAGGCTAAAACACGGCCTCCAGTGCACCCAGCTTACCCTTTGCAGCTTCCCCGTTGGTGAGGAGACTGTCTGCTCTCACTCTCAGTTTCCAAGTTCCCAAGAAGGGACCCCATATGGCCAGGCTTAGGGCAGATACCGACCTCTGGACCATCACTGTGGCTACCGGGCCGGGTCATAGTGTACACAGGGCAGCGTCTTATGGTAACCATGGCGACCCTGCAGCCAATGGAGGCAGGGACATTCAGAGGGGAAGTTTAGAGTTTTCGAAAGGGGAGGGAGTGACACAGAGACAGCAGCTGTGCCACTGGTACCCTACGCCCAGGAAGAGTTTGGGTGCCTCTTGGCTTCTCTGATTCTTCAGCCCTTCACTCATCCTGTCAGTGGAAAGGCAGCCTCAACACACATCTGTCTGTCGTTAACGTTTATCTCCCTCTGAGAACATGAACTCCTTCCAGACATGCTAGCCCCATCTGTCTCTTCCCAGCCCTGTGTGGGGGCTGGCACAGGGTGAGCAGGCCCAGATGTCACACGGGTGGACATGCCCCCCCCTCCTCTAGGTTTCGGGACTAGGACCAGACAGAGTGTGTCCTCACAGCCAACAGGAAGCTTCAGGCAAGAAACTCGAGAGACTGGAGAAATAGTTGGTCCTTTGAAGCTGAAATCGGGCATCAGGGGACGTGGGGGACCGTTGACTGTCCTTTGTTTGGACAAGTGAGGCTTCTGCCACTCGGTCTCGGACACTAAAGGGAGACAAAGGTGCTTCAGATCGGAGGCTGCCCTCTCCCCAAGAAGGAGGGCACGCCGGGCGGCTGGACGCCTTTGCTTCCAGGTGAAATTATGTGCTTGGGGTTTGGTGGACTTAAGCCTCATTCATGCGTCTCTGTTTGCTCAGCCCTCCGGGCCCCATCCCTGGTCTCCCAGCCTCGTGGGGACAGACTGGGGCCTTGCTGCTCTTCCAGGGAGTTATGGAGCATTATCCTCTCCCTGAAGAGATCTCCCTCTCTCTGAAATCTCTTTCTCCAGCAGGTACCACTCAGGGCATCCACCCATGTGCGAGAGGAGCTGTGCATAGCTGAGTTTCAGTCCCAGCTCTGCTACGCTCTAGCTGTGTGACCCTGGGCATGCTACTTGACCTCTCTGTTTCCTCATTTATATGATGAAGCTCATGTTGCCTGCCTACCAGGTCTTGGCAAGGGTCTACCGTGTTCATTCCTGTTTCTCCTAGGACCCAGTGATCCTACTCCCAATGATGTTCACCAAGAGGCATGAACAAGAGCGTTCAGAGCAGCCTGAGTAATAGCCTAACACTGGAAACAACCCAAGTATCCATCAACAGTAGAATGGATAAACAGATTATGGCATAAGCACACAAGGGAGTACTATATAGCCATGAAAAGTAAGCACCACAGATGAATCTCACAGGCATTATGTTGAGCAAAATAAGCCAGACACAGATGAGTACCTACTGCACGACTCCCATGTATGCAAAGTTCAAGGGCAGACAGAACTAGCCTGTAGTGACAGAGGTCACAAGAGTGGTTATTTCTGGGGGACGTTGACCGGGAAGGGGCAGCAGGGAGCCTTCTGGGAGCTGGGTGGTGGCCACACGGGTGTATGCGTGTGCGAACGTCCATCAGGCTTGCGCGTGCATCAGAAGGGAACTGGGTCCCCCATCCTCAGGTGAGGGGCTGCTCCGCAAAAACCCCGCAGCCTCTGGGCTGCTAGGGTGCCGTGCCTCGGGGAGTGAGTCACTCCTTCTCCATGCCAGGCAGGAGCTCCAGGGGACAGGGGAGTGACCCCACTGAGTGAAGGCCTGGCGGGGAGGAGACCCAGGCACGGCCCTTTGCTTGCTGGGGGAGGGGAGAGGAGAGCGGAAACTTTTACAGTTGTTTCTCACTCTGCAAGCCAATTAGCGGGGATCAACCTCACAGATCAACAACAGCCCTGAACCTTGGCTCTTTCTGTTCGAGAAACCACAAAGGAAGGGAGAACTGGATTTGGCTACGTAAAAAGTGACCCTTGAGCATGGAAAAACAGACAAACAAATCAGCCTCACCATAAACCAATTTGAAAGGCACATGATGAACTGGGAAAATACAGTTGCAGCATGTTTGGCAAATAAAGAATAAAAAACCTTAATGTGCAAAAAGGGTGCGTGAATCAGTGAGAAGCTGTGATCACTTGAAGGGGAAAATGTGCAAAGAACAAAAGGAGAAATGCAATGGCCAATAACTGTCTGAGAAGAATCAACCTCCCAATAATCAGAGATGTGAATTAAAAAGGAAATGGGATACAGTTTTTCACCTGGAAAACAACTAGCAAAGATTTAAACATGATAATGCATTTTCCAAGGAAGAGAGATGTCTGCATCATTGTTGTGGACCCTCTCCCTTCTGGGCGTGCCATCCCCCTCCTCTAAATCAGTTAGTCTTTCAGTGGCCTTGTCCCTGTTCTCTCTCACCCCTGCTCCGTGTCTGCTGAGGCTTTAGTAGCCACCGCGCATGAGCACCTACTCTGGGTCAGGCCTTCTGCCCATATCGTCTTATTCTGGACATCCTATGTAGGACGGCTTATTGCTCCATTTTGCAGATGAGAAAACTGAGGCTCAGGATGGCGAAGTCACTTGGGGAAGGCCCCACGGTGGGTACTGGAGCTGGAGATTGAACCCAGAGGTAACTAGCCCCAAAGGCCATGCTCTCCTCCTCTCTGCCTCCTTTCGCGTTTTGGGTCCTGGCATCTCTGGTCTGTATTTTGACCTTCTAGCAAGCTGTGGTCTGCAGGGGCTGACTGGTGAGGACAGCCCTGCCAAGGAGGCTGGTTGGCTGTAGGTGGGCATCCATAGCTTTGCCACGTGGCGTTTGGTGCTCTTGCTCATTGAGACAAATCATCCCATAAGTATCTGAACTCTCAGTGTGGGAGTGTGGGTTTCTCACAAAACCTGGGAGCCTGAAGGGCAGAGCATCGTGCGCGCGCACGCACGCACACACACACACACACACACACACACCATATACACATAGACCCACACTCAGAGAGGGGATGTGCCCTGGTGGTGGAGAGCACGAATTCTGACTCCCTGGGTTTGAATCAGTGGTGTGCCTGTGAATCTGCTTTCTGGGAAGTGGTGAATTTTCTGGAGGGGGGGGCTTGATTTATAGAGTTTGCCAGTTTCCAGTGTAAATGACCCTGCTGTGGCCAAAGCAAGACCACTGACTGCAGAATTGGGCAGAGATGTGCATAGTTGGCTAGAGCCAGCTCTAGCTCATACCCCACAGCTGCTCCATGTCCCTGTGGGGAGCCTTGGTCAAATCACTTCATTGTCTGGGGGTCAGTTTCCTTACCTGTGAAATGGGAATAATATCTACTTTATGAGGTTGCTCATGAAGATTAAACAGGTGAACACAGGTAAAGTCTTGGTACAGTGCCTGCACAGAGTAGGTGCTAAGTGTTTGTTATTGTGTGTGCACGACTTTTCATTCATTCATTCATCCATTCATTCATCCAGCTTTCAGTCACTCCTTCAGTCCGTCAGCATCTGTTCATTGAGGGTCCACTGTGCACCAGGACCATGCTGGAATCTTCCTTTGCCCTCTCTCCTTTGGCGAATCAGCAGAGGGGAACCTGAGACCCTTCTCCAGAGGGGCCTGGTCTGCCCATTGTTGGCTGTGGTTTGAGCCCAGGGCAGTATGTTTTTACCAGGATAGCAATCTCCGTTTATGTGGCCGCCTGGCTGTGGCTGACAAGGGTTGAGGAGGCGCACACCCAGAGCCGCGTGTGTTCTGACAGCCAATCCTGGCGCACCACGTTGTCTGCTCAGAGGACGTGACCTGGTGCTTCAGGTGCTACAGTCATGGGGCAGGTGTGGCCAGAGAGCCTGGGCTTGAGCCTGACCTGGCCACTTCCAGTGATGCCTTGTTCTGAGCCTCCGTTTCCCCGTCTGTAAAACTGTGCTGACAGCAGCTTCCTCGCCAGTGGCAGGGGGGGTTGGTATTGAAGAGGCCGATGCTGAGAAGCCCTTTTCCATGGCTCACCGTGTCCTCGGTGTTTCTGCCAAACGGCTGCGTCAGCCATGGGCCGTGGCTGGGACTTCGAGAGTCTCCCGATCTGCCCCCTTCTTCCTCTAGGCGCCAGCAGGCCTGGGAGGACAAGCGAGGAGGGACGAGGGAAAGGACTTTCTTTCCCTGGTGAAGCATCATCCCGTGTGAATTGGGTCCTCTGAGTGCGGCTCTGGAAGAAGACACTGCTCCGTCTCTTGGGGTCTCTGGTTCCCGGTCCCCTTTGCGTCTCACCTTCGGGCCTTCAGGTCATCAGCCCCCCCCACTGTAGCCACCAGAAATGAGGACCACGTTTCCTGAGCCCTACCGAGTGCTGGGCGCTTTACAGGCATGACTTCTGGTCCCTACGACCACCCTGCGGCGTGGTTCTTATCATTCCCGTCTGGCGGCCACGGTCTGCAAGCAGAGGTCCGATGCTCGTGTCTCTTGCCTGATCACAGAGGCTGATTGAAGTCGGGCCAGCAGCCCCGTTTGTCTGCCGGATGCTGATCCCCACCCCGTTCACACAGCCTTGGAGCAGTTGTTGATAAAGAGGTAGGAAGAGTACTGGCCATGTCCAGAGAGGCTCCGATAGTGACTTCTTGCCAAGGAGCACAGTATGGAAAAGGGAAAGAAAGGACTACCTGTGTGGTGGAGAGACCCGCGGACACCCCTCAGCCAGGTGCTCGAGGTCAACACCACAGCGATAAGTCACGTGATGGCCTGCACCCCTGATAGGATGTGAGGGGGAGGGTGCTTTACCTCCTGGCTCTTCCTCCCCAAAACTCACAACCCCAGTCTAGTCATGAGGAGAACATCAGACATCCCAATTGAGGGACCTTCTCCGAAACACCTGACCAGCACTCCTCGAAACTCGAGGTCATTAAAAACAAGAAGAATCCAAGAAGCTGTCATAGCTAGAGGAGCCTAGGGAGACATGACGACTAAATGTGATGTGAGATCCTGGAGCAGGAAAGGAACATTAGGTAAAAAATAAGGAAATCGGAAATAAGCATGGACGTTAGTTATAATAAAGCATCAATATTATTTCACTTGTAACAAAGGCACCGCACTAGTGTAAATAGAGGAAATGGAGTGCGGGGTACGTGGGAGCTCACTGTACTGTCTTGCCTATTTTCTGTAAATCTGAAGCTGTTTGAAACAATAAGATCCATTGAAAAGAAAAAGGCCGTCCAGAGAGCTGCGGGCTCACGCGGCCCCCTCCTCTTGAGCCGCGCGCATGCGTAGAGAGCGCAGCGTGGACTGTAGGGCGTCCCGTTCATCGCCTTGGCTGGTCCCACCCCGCCCCCCGCACGGCAGCCCTGACCGGCGCATGGCAGCCCCGATCGTGCCTCCCAAACCGGGAGTGCTTCCCGAACTCTGAGCCTTTCCCGCCATGCCCAGGAAGAGTCCCAGCCTCTTCCTGTACTGACGGGTGGACCTGTGCTGAAATGACCTCTTCTCTGGTTCTCCTGGTCCTCCCCACCACAGCTCCCTCAGCCTTCATCTCACGGGAGGCAGGGCACTGGGAAGTGAGTTCCACCATCAGACCCTCATGGGCTCATCACCAGGAAGTCCTTGGCCCCAGCCCTGGGCACCAGCCCAGGACACTTTGATGTAGTGTTTGGGCTGGTCCTTGGGCCAGTTTCCCTCCTTCTCTGCCCGGGACTTTTTTGCATGTTCTTCCCAAGGCTTCAGAGACCTTGAGCTCGCCATCTGAGCGGCCATCTCTTTCTTGGATCTCCAGAGTGGTGATTTCAGGCAACTGCCCCAGACTCAGCTTCCCATTTCTGTCCGTCCAGTCGGCCTCCTGCTTGGCTACCGTGTCTGCCCTGACCCTGCTCAGAGCAGCACGTGGCCCCCATCAGCTCTTTCTGTGGACGGTGGGCCACGGCATGAACCCCCCTTTCCCAGGCTGGGCTCTGAGGTCTGTCCTGGAAAGAGTCCCTCCCCCCTGTAAAACTGGGGTATAGCGTGTGGGAACGTTAATTAAATGAGATATTTAGAGTTTTTCCTTGCAATTATTCAGAAAAGTTAGTTCCTCTTCTGGGCTTTATTTAATAGTGGCAGCAAAAAGTGAGCAGGAACCAGTATTCTGTGAGCACCTAATGTGCTTTTATTTCTTTGTTCTCCCCACAGCAGCCCTGGGAGGGGAGTCTTAACTGTCCTTATTTTACAGATGAGGAAACTGAGGCTCCAAGAAACTCCTTGCTCCAGGTGCCAGCTTGCAGGGGTTGGTGTGGGATCCAAACCTGGTGCAATCTGCCTTCAGATCCAGGCTCCTTTCTTTATGGCCCTTCCTTGCCTTGTGGCTGATGACCCCTTAGTCAGAGGTGCCCCAGGTCCCTGGTGATGGTTGTGAAATCAGCCTGATGCTTCTCGTGGAAAGTGACATGGGGCTGGGAGAGTCAGCCCCTTGTGACCGAGGTCGGTGACCAGCTGGGACTTCCCCAGCCCAGCAGTGCAAGGCCCTTGTTCTGGGAAACTCCTCCATCCCAGGCAAACCAGCGTGGTTGGTCATTCACATCCCACTTTCTTCAAGTATCGGCTGAGTTTCAGATTGAGAGAGAAATGTAGATATAAGATAATGAAATGATCTCTTGTCCCTGATTATCAAAGCTGTAATCGAGAAATTCCTCTATAGGAACAGCCAGGATTTTAAATGGAGCCATAGCGCGAGAACTTTCTTTTAAAGAGGAAGGTGCACCCTGCTGTTTCATCCTTGGAGGCTTTGGGAAGAAGCAGTGAGGAATTTGACCGTTGGCTGAGGGGAGCGGGGAGATTGCGGAGTGGGTGCTCCAGAGGTTGGAGGTGGGGAGGTCCAGGCAGGGGCAGCGCCTGCACATCGGGGTGTCCCTGAGCGTTGAGAAGTCGGAGAGAAATAGACCTCCAACCCATACTCAGCTCAATGAGAGCTGAGTCTTTCTTCTCCCAAGCTGGAGGGAGGAGTTTGAGGGGAGATGTGGAAACAGAAATTGACTTTAGTTGAAGGAAGCATTGTCGATGGAATTGTCACTTTCTGTATTGTTCTGGCAAAGCCTTCCATTTCCTGCAGATGTTGGGCCATCTGAGAGGAACTGGACACCGCCCGGAGGCCTCCACCACCCAGCGCCCTCCTCCGCACTTGCTCTGCATCCCTGTGGGGGAACAACCCACCACACCCTGCCCAGGAGGGGGGCTGTGAGTGTGTTGAGATGGGGGTGGGGAGAATGGGGCAATGTAGGATGGCGGCTGAAGCTCCGGAATACTCAGACCTGAGTATTGACCTCAGTCTCCGCATCTGTGAAATGGGCGTCGCCGTCACGCTCACCTCCCTGGGTGGGTGTGCCAGTTGAAGCCAGTTAATGTAAGTAAAGCACTTAATGCAATGCTTGGGTTCGTGAACGTGAGCCGTTAGCTGTCTGAGTGAGGCGTCTTGAGCAGAGAGGAGACCGTGTGTCTGAGAGCCGGGCTCTGACGTGCTGTGCTTCATCTGGCTGATTTCCTGGGCTGCAGCTTAACCTCGAAATCCTGGGCTTGACCTGTGGAGTCCCTGCCTGGGCTGCTTAGTACTGTAGCCACTAGCCACGCGAGGCTGATTTACGTTCATATTACTTCCGAGGAATGCAGTTCTGCAGTCGCACTAGCCGCTCTTGGAGTGCTCCGTAGCCACTCCTGGCTGCTGTGTTGGAGCGCTGAACCCCGGGGCTGTTGGTGCTTCCAGAGAGCCCACCTGCGCACTTCCCCAAGCTCAGCCTCCGGCTGCAGGCTGTGAACCTGCATCCCCTGCAGCTCTCCTGGTAACCTCTTGCCCCTTCCCGGGGCCACCCGCTGCCTGGCCCCGGCAACTTCCCAGCGCCAGGAGTCCTCCTGCTGGCAGATAGGAGGATGTGTGTGGGGGTGTGTTGCCAGGCTTGGCACCTGGCGTGTTGGCTCAGCCGGACTGGGCAGGCCCTGTCCTGGGCTCGTGGTGTCTGCGTAACCCATCAGGAAAAGATGATGGTTTGGCGAAAACTGGGAACTCCTGGAGGCTCTCATACTGGACAAATCAGAAAGCTTTCATTCACTAAAAAACAGAGGGAGGGAAAGATGATGGGTGTTTCTGTAAGAAAGAGGCTTTGATTTTTGACCTGAAATAGCCCTTGACCTTTGCTCATTTCTTTCACCCATCTGTTAGCAGGTTTGATGTGCTGGGCCCTGGGCTCCGTGCTGGGGATACATGGGTGACCTCTGGGGGACGGGTCACCGTCCCTGCTGTCAGGTTCACAGACCCAGCAGAGGGTCAGACGCCTAAGCAAATAGTCACACTTCAGCTCCGTCAGTGCTTCTACCACCAGTACTGAGTGCTAGAATGGACCAAATGTAAGGGTGCCTGGCAAGGACTGTTATTGTCCCCTGAGTGTCCCCAGGGCCCGGCGCACAATAGGTGCTCATTAAGTGGTTGCTGGAGGAACATTTCTATAGGACGTTGTCATCTACTGAAATCTTTGTCCTTTCCTTCTCAGAGAGGGGAAAGGACATTGCTCCCACTTTATGGAGTTCAAAGAGGCATGCCCTGCTGCTTCTGGAATGTCCTCAAGGAGAGTTGCCTTATAGTATAATATCTAAGATGAACCGAGCTTACTGTGTGCTCAGTACATGCTAAATGCTTTACTCTGATGATCTCAGTTAACTTTTACTCAAACAAGGGACCTGTTATTATCATTCCCATTTTACAGAGGAGGAAACTGAGGCACAGAAAAGTTTGGTAGTTGAGATCAAGTCAGGCAGCGGAGGAGGAGGGATCCCTCAGTCTCCTCCGCAGCTTTACCAGGCTCAGGACATTCCTGAGAAGCCGACTTGGACTGAATTGACCCTGGCACTGAATTCCTTGCCCTCACCCGCGACACTACCAGCCGGTTCCAAAGCTGTCGCTGGCCCAGTTTTTCTAGAGACTCAGAGCAGGGGTGAGGCGGGGCTGCGGGGAACAGAGAACTTTTCCCCCAGTGGAGCCAGTGGTCCAGAGTAATGGTCTGGGCCCCAGGAAGGAAGGTCCCACGCGGAGGCTGACTTCATCCATTAGTGCAAAGTAAACACCATGACGACAGGCCCTTGAGGCTGCAGCTGGGGCCTGGGACGTGCTGCCCTGCTCCCTTCCTTTACTCCCCTGTTCCCCTTGGGATGCTTGAATTACTGCCAACGTGACAGCAGTGAAGCTCCAAGCCAGAGTGCTTTGAGCTGTGTGTGGGCAGTTAGGAGTTCTGAGTTCAAGTCCTACCTCTGGCGCTTCCTAGCCATGTGAGCTTGAGGTCTGACGTGTGGGCAGGGGTCTGTGATGGTCTTTCAGGGGAGGGGCAGTGTGATCACTGAACTAACACTTGAATGAGTTTTGTAGACTGGCTAAACTCTAAACATTTCAGAATGAGAGCAGATGCTTATAACTGCTTGCTTAGTGCCTGGTGCAGTTCTAAGCACTCAGTAGATACCGTCTCGCTTTGTCCCTGGAACAACTCTGTGGGGTAGGGACCACCATCTTTCAGCAAATCTGAGACCATTGCTTGTTAGATATTGCATTCTCTTATGTACCTCTAAGAGAGAAAAGAATGCACCTAGAGCTTTGTTATTACGTCACCTTTAAGGGAGATTCGGCTGTGCATCTTTGAATTGATGAAGTACAATATTACTATGTTCATTCTAGATGAGGAAATCAAGGCACAGAGAGGTGCAGTAACTTGCTCAAGTACCTGCAGCTACAAAGAGGCAGAGCCAGGGTTCAAACCCAAGCAGCCTGTTTGCAGAGCCTGGTATCGTAACCACTGACGTGTGCTATGGAATTACATGAACTAAGCCTAGTGTAGAACAGCGGGTCTAGAGCTAGATCCAGTTGTGGAGGCCACTCCCATGATTTACCAACTGTGCGGCTTTGCGATGTCCCAGAATCTCTAAGGCTTGGTGTTCTCAGCTGTGAAATTGAAGTGTCATAGCAAGGGTCAGATTTGATGAAGCTCAAGAAGCACTTGGCCACAGTGGGAGCTGTTTTCATCACCATCACCACCACCATCATTACCACCACCCCCATCACCGTCACCACTATCACTATCATCATCGTCATTACCACCCCATTACCATCACTATCATCACTGTCACTGTCAGCAACACTCCCGTCACTATCACCACCACCACCACCACCATCAGTATCACCATCATCACCACCATCAGTATCACCATCATCACCACCATCAGTATCACCATCATCACCACCATCAGTATCACCATAATCACCATCGCCACCCCCATCACCCTCAGCATCATCACCATCATTATCAGCACCATCATTACTCACCTCACCATCATCGTATCACTGAAAGTGAAAGACACTGCGTGTAAGGCCTCTTCCCTGCTCTCCCTCGTGACTCTGTCACAGTGGGTGCAGCATACCTTGGTCTCATCCCAGTCAATGACAGTCCCAGTCTTGAGCTATGTGAATGCTGGGTCTTTCCTAGTGTATAACCTTCACATTGTCTGAACAATGTCCAGGTCATGCTTGTCTTCAGAAAGGAAGGGCAGGGGGGTACTTTAAGTGCTCAACCCCAACCCTGGCACTAATGGGCTATAAAATTTGATTTGGAAAATGAGAGTGTTTTGGAGTTATATGAGTGCAGGGAAGGAGTAGGAGAAACTAATCCACTTGAGGAGTCTTTCTGGATGGATCACTTAGATGGAACTCGGCATGAGTCCTTCAATCCAACCTGCCAACAAGCTTGCAGGTTCCATTCAGGGGCCAGGACAGCTCAAGAGCAGGAAATCCCAAGAGGGTACTGAGAAGGGGTATCAGCCTCTGTTTTCTCATCTGTGAAATGGGCACCGTAACACTGAATTCACCAACAATCCCTCACCACACTTCCTCTTTCTTATAACACTTTTGGAAAATAAGTATGTGATTTTTCTTACCTCTGAAAAGTTTCCCCTGCCTGGTGAGCTTAGGCGATTGTTACCAGGGCTTTTTCTGGAAGCTGAGGGCGTGTTGTTAGAGGCACGATGGATCCTGAGCACAGAATGCCGAGGGATCAGTGAAATCCTCAGCAGTGAAGGGAGGGGAGAGCGGCAGGAGGTGAGACTTAGAGGGAGACCAGCACCAGTTGTCGAGGGCCTCGAACGCCACTCTGAGGGGTTTGGACTTTTTCTGAGAAATACGGCGGCACACCAGAGTTCCTTAAGAAGGGTAGTGTGATCTTCTCCTTGCAGTTGAGAAGGACTTCTCCTTCCCGAATAAAGAAATTCAAACCCCTCACGCCCTTTCCTGGTGGTGCCAGGAATATCTTAGCCTAGCATTTCCTGAAATGGGTTTTGTTCCACGATGTTAATAGTTGTGCTAGCAAAAACAAGAAACAACAACAGCAAAACAAACACAATCCAAAGGTTCAGTGATATAGAAACAATATAGACAGGTGTTTTGTTTGCAGGACTTATCAGTGCCTTTAATAAGTTGCCATGAATTGTAAACCTCAATGAGGAGAGTAACAGGGAGGCAGTTCTCCAAATGTGTTTGTCTGTGAGACCTCTTCCTCCCTCCCTCTCTTCCTTCCTTCCTTCTTTCCTTCCTCTTTTGTCCCAAAGCAATCTCATCTTGGAATCCACATTAGAGAGGGCTGTCCTTGTGAATTTCCCATCCCTTCCCCTGGTCCCTTCAGCCTCATGGATGTGCAGGATATCTTTCTGGACCAGTTGGATAAGGATGCCTTGGGCTTTTCCGCACGGAAGGTGTCACAAAAGGCTGTGTGCACACGTGCTCTGTGACTCTCTCTGGGGACCACAGCCTGGAAGCAGTAACACCTGCTCCCCGCCTGTGGTGGCTGCAGGCAGGGACCACTGCAGATAAGTCAGAGCTCCCTCCACACTGGTCTTCAGGGAGGGATGATGGCGGAGGCGAGCCCAAGCCGCCTGTGGCCCTGCAGCCACGCGCTCTCGCCCTGGCCGGTGAGGTCTGGCCTCACTCGGTGCCAGCTGACTTTTCCAGCTGTGTCTTTCTTGCCTCTCTGTGCCGGCCAGTGGAACAGGGCAGAAGGAGCGCTTGGCTGAGGGTCAGGAGACAAGAGTCCCAGATCTTGCTCAGCTGTGTCGGCTCCCGAAAGTGACATCCCTCCCCTGAGCCTGTGTTTTTCTCTTCAGGTTCAGATAAGAGTTCCAGTTGACCTTGGGGCAAGCGCCCTGACCTCTCTGTGCCTTGGTTTCCCCTGCAGGGAAAGGGGGATGGCATCCCTGCCTGCTAGAGCAGACTTGCGGTCATCTTGTAATAATGAGTGGGAAGAAGAGGACGAGGGGCTGCTGCAGTCAGCCGAGACAGGGTGCAGTGACTGGCCTCCTGAGGCTCCTTGCCTGCCTGGGCACCTCTCGGGGTCCAGAGACCTTCATGTCCTCCCCTCTGCCTTGTATCCTTCAGCCCTCCACCCACAAATGCAGCTCCTTCTCCTGGCCTCACCACAGCAGCCCTCCAGACTTTGGAAGGCAATTTCTAGCTCAAAAACAATTCTGTCCCTCGTGAAAATGGCTCACCTCGAGCCTCCTTCTTGAAGGAATCAGCAGAAACCTGCCAGGCCTGTTCCTGAGTGTCTCACAGGGAAGATGTGAGGAAATGAATCAGAGCAGAATGGGGAGAGGTCGAGGGGCTCGGCCCAGGCCCTCCCCAGCCCACTCCCCGCCGAGAGGCGCCTGCCTTATCTTTTACCTATCGGGACTCTGGGCAAAGGTTTCATTTGAAAAAAAGGTTCTCTTGCTTTAAAAAAAAACAAAAAACAAAATGATCCGACAGGTTTGCAAAGTGCTAAGCTGGGATAGCTGTGACTTGCTGAGGAACCAGTGTTTCCAGTAGGGCTGAGCCAGTGTCTCTGGGCTTGGAAGAGTTCTTTCTCCTCTTCAGATCCTCGTAAGCGAGGAAGGCGGGCTCTGGGAGGCTTCCTCACCTGCCTTCAGACGCACCTCCTTTATCAGCTTCCGCACTGGTCCCCATCCCCTCCCTGCCTCCTCCCACCTCTTCAGACCCCTCAGCCTGACAGACTGAGTGTGTTAGTCACGTCCCAGGCCCCGTGTCAAGCGCCTGCACACACTGCCTCATTTCCTCACCTCAGCAGCCCCATGAGGTCACGGCCATGATCAGACCCATCTGATGGACAGACGAGGAATGCGAGTAGGGAGTTGCAGGGTCTCCCAGCGCCAGAGCCTCGGACACAGTGAGCTGTGTGCCGGACACTGAGCTAAGTAGGGCCTTTAAAACTCAGGTGAAAGTCACATAGCATGAAATTACCTGTTGTAAAGAGAAGAATTCAAAGACATTTATTATGTTCATAATGTCGTTCAACCATCACTTCTGTCTAGCTCCAGGACATCTCACCATCCCAAAAGGAAACTCTGTCCCCATTAGCAGTCACTCCTCATTTCCCCCTGCTTCCCTCCTCCGGCCCCCGGCACCCACCACTCTTGTGCTCTGTCCCTGTGGCTCTCCACATTCTGGACACTTCACATACATGGACTCATACAATATGTGTCCTTTTGTGTGTGGCTCCTTTCACTTAGCCTGATGTTTTCAAGGTTCATCCATGTTGTAGCATGTAACAGTTTGTTTTTATGGCTGAATAGTGTTCTACTGCACGGACAGACCACATTTGCTTGATCCATTCATCTGCGGATGGACTTTTGGGTCGTTTCCACCTTTTGGCTACTGTGAATAAGCCGCTGTGCGCAATGATGTATTATATAAGTATTTGTCTGGGTCCCTGTTTTCAGTTCTTTTGGCTTCTATACCTAGGAGGGGAGTTGCGGAGCTTAGCGTTCTAAGAACTGTCTTCTTTACTCCTCACAATAACACTCTGAGGTAGGTGCAGATGTTTCAGAGGCACAGAGTGATGGAACCCCTTGCCTCATGTCAAACAGCTTCAAAGTGACAGAGCTGGGATTCGAACCCAGGGAGTCTGACCCCCCAGAGCCCAGGGCCTTTGGTTCCTGCTCTCTGCTTCCTCCCTGGAGGGCCTGGGCACCAAGGGGCTGCTCCCCCAACATTGGAGCGTCAAGTGCTCAGGCAGCGCCCCTGGGAATTCCTGCCTGGAATGGTTATGTGCCAGCTTGCGAGCTCAGCCCCCATCTTTCTGAGCCTGACGGGACCAAGGCGATGCTTTTGAAAATCACTTATCAGAAAGGCAGGTGGGGCTGGAGGAGTGGGGACCCAGAAGAGTTCCTCTCTGAATCAAAGGCCTTCCCGAAAAGGCAGGGGGTGGCCTTTACTTACAACCTGGGGTTCAGTGGTTCTGCTTTTCAATTGCAAGAACCTCTGCTCCTTGAGTCAGCGGTGGACCTTGTTTCGAGTAGACAGAGGAACACCCTACTTATTCCGAGGTCACCTTCCAGCAGGCACACCAGCCCCAAATACAGCCCAGAACCCCAGGAAGATGCATCCTGAGAGGCTATAGCAGCCCCACACCGAGCTCACAGGTCTCATTGCTCACACCCCGGGCACAGCTCCAACAAGTGTATTGCTTGGGTTCCCAAGACCATGAATTAGAAGCAGCAACTTAGCAGGAGGTGGGGGTAATCTTCATGGACTGACATGCCGTCCTCGGGGAGCAGGAACACATGGCGGCCTGAAGCTGGTGGGGGGGAGGGAGGGGGAAATGAGAGAAAGAAAAGAAAAGTGCAAAAATGCACGGCAGCTGGGGACATTGAATGTCCAGCAGCCAGCTCGCCACTGTGTCCCGAGCTCCTGACGGTGGCAGTGTGCAGTCAGGGATGCTCAGGATGGCGATTATGTCATCCAGAAAAGGGCAAAGGATATTCTGAATGGTCTGTTTACAGCAAGGAAAGAGGAGACATTTCTATCTAAAATTATTTAAATTTTTCTAAAGGGCCTTGGCACGGAGAGTAAGCTCTGGCTGGCGTTGCCTCTGACCTTGGCCGCCTGCCTGGGCAGTGAAAGAGGGAATTGTTCCTGGGGCTGCAAACGGGACCCTGCCAACATCTGGGCTGCCTGGCCCCTCTGTCTCCCCACTGATGGCGAGCAGCGTTGGGAGAGCCCTGGGCCTCTTGTCTGTGTGAACGTCCCCCTGTGTCACGAGTCCCGTCCCGGGGTCGGAACCGGGGGCCTCCCCCTACAGCTGTGGTCCCAGACAGCAGCAAAGGAGGCTCTGTTCTTTGACCCTGACTGCAATCGGCCACCAGTCTATTCTTGTTATTTGTGGAGCAACTGTCCTGGGCTAAATCTGAATTCTTTCTCAATCATTGCCCGATTTTGCTTTTTAAAAATAAATCATTGGGAATATTTGTCCCTGGGCAGAGAGAGGGACCAGCCCTCAATGAAAGTTGTCAGTAGAGTTTCCCACAGTTGGGTCAAAGGTTCGGAGCGGAGCGGTCGAGTCCCCAAAAAGGGCCCCTTGTCTCAGAGTCCCTTCGTTTTACTGTTGCCCCCAATTGGGGTTTGGGGGGATACCTTTCTTTGGATCCAAGCTCCTCTCTGCTCTCAGACTTTGCACAGATACTCTGGGTACCCTGACCACATGGGCTCTGGGAGAGACCAGAGCATCTGAGAAACTTCATGGTCTCTCCTGAGTGCAGGGCCAAAGGGCTGGGTTTTTCTCTGAAGGCAAAGCAGGGCTACCCAGAGTCACTGGGCAGAGGAACAAGAAAACCGAGTGGGTTTCAGGAAGAAAACTCTGGTGGCCATGTTCCATCAGAGAGAGGTGGAGAGAGTAAGCTGGGAGCAGGAAATCCAGACCGGAAGCCCTTGCAGTATTCTAGAAGGAAAATGACAGAACTGGAGTAGCATGCATTGAAAAGCATGGGTGAGTTGAAGGAGCAAGATGTAGCTGGATCTGACCCTGGTGATGACCTAACTTCAGGGGTTAGGGCTGTGAAGAGGTTTGAGCAGCTAGACTTCACAGAGGGCCAACTAGTAGATGTGTTGCCACAAACCAGGCTTGGGCAGACAACAAGGGAGCCCACCGGGTGGGCTCAGCTTGTGTGGTGATCTGGAGGAGCCTGGAAGGCATCAAGGTGGTGGTGCCTGCGGGCGATCTCTAGAGTGTAATCCCTCCACGAAGGCAAAGGGCTTTGTTCTATTTGGTGACGTGTCCCCAGACACCCAGAACATACTGGAAGCACTTTCGTGGCACACAGGAAGTCTTCTATAAATATTTGATGAATGAATAAACTGTGAGTCTGAAGCTCAGGAAACAGACTCTTAAGCCAGTTTTTGGATTATTTATGTCGAGCTGAGTACAAGACAGCATGAGTGTGTGTGTGTGTGTGTGTGTGTGTGTACACATATATAAAATCATCCCTCGCTCTGCCAGAAGAATGACCCTGTTTTTACCTAATGCAGTCATAGAGTTTTCCGTGGAAATTGATGAGGCCATTGATCTGGAGTTGAGAGCATGTCAGCATCGATTGATCGCAGCTACACACAATGGCTCAGTTCATCCTCCCCGGGAGGCCAGTGCTCTTGGAAATAAACACCATTTCATCCTGTACAGACCAGCCTGGCGTCATCCATCATCGGAATCATCAACACATGATTCAATGCCAGGAGATGATTTTCTTCTCTTGAGATGGCCTCTGAAGGAGTCCCCCGAGACCCTAGTTCCTCCTCTCTCTGTCCCGTGCAGGATGCTCCTGGCCACGGGGCTGGACACCTGCACGTGAGACCTAAGGAGGAGCAGAGGCTTCAGGCCAACCGCTCCACCATCACCCTCGAGTCTGTGAAGTTCTCAGAATTCATTACATTTATTTTGAACTTTTTTTTTTTTTAATTTTTATTTATTTATTTATTTATTTATGGCTGTGTTGGGTCTTCGTTTCTGTGCTAGGGCTTTCTCCAGTTGCGGCGAGCGGGGGCCACTCTTCATCGCGGTGCGCGGGCCTCTCACTATCGCGGCCTCTCTCATCGCGGAGCACAGGCTCCAGACGCGCAGGCTCAGTAGTTGTGGCTCACGGGCCTAGTCGCTCCACGGCATGTGGGATCTTCCCAGACCAGGGCTCGAACCCGTGTCCCCTGCATTGGCAGGCAGACTCTCAACCACTGCGCCACCAGGGAAGCCCCTATTTTGAACTTTTAAAAAATTGAAGTGAAATTCATATAACATAAAATTAGCCATTTTAAAGTATACAATTCAGTGGCCTTTAGTTCCTTCGCAGTGTTGTTAGACAGCGCCTTTGTCTCGTTCCACAACACTCTGGTCACCTCCAAAGGCGGCCACCCCGCCCCCTGCTCATTAACAGTCACCCCCCGGCCCCCTCCCCCCGGCCCTCGACCACCACTCATCTGCTTTCTGTCTCTCTGGATTTATCTATTCTGGATGTTTCATGTGAATGGAATCATACACTCTGAGGCCTTTTGTATCTGGCTTCTTTCATCTAGCGTACCGTTTCCAGGTTCATCCAAGTTGTCGCCTGCGTCAGTATGAATTCATTGCGTTTTGCAGAGAAGTTCATGTCAAACCACAGAGCTTGCAGATGCCCCGTGACTTAGCTGTCAGTCCTCTTCCCTGGCCCTTGGCAGCCCCTACGCACAGCCCGGGCTGGAGGAGAACCCCACCTGTCCTTCTCCTGTGCCCAGCTGCCTCTACGCACGGCCACACGCAGGACATGACCCATGTCTATAGCTTGGCCTTCCCTCCCTTTCCCGACCCAGCCTAGCTCTCTGATTTCATAGCCCACCCTCTCCCTCGTGGAGGCCACGCAGCCACGCCCACATCCCACCATCCCCCAAACTGTCCCAGACACCTTTCTGTCTCCTCCGCCCAGCAAACTCCTCCTCATTTCTCAAGAGTCAGCTTTGCAGAATCGGTGGTTGTCCTCTTCTTTACCGCCTCGGGAGAGTCTGTACCCTCGTGTAGCACTGCATCTCATCCCGTGCTAACCGTGTCCCCTGTTCTCCGTGAGTTCCTGGAGGACAGAGCACAGGGCGCTGCCATTGAATGTTTGTTGAGTGAATGAGTGACCCAACGAATAAACAAATGGCATTCTCACACTCAGACGTCACTGCTTCCTCTTGCTAGCTTTTGTGATTCATCATGTTGTCATTTATTGTGCTCCTGTCTTTTTCCAGAAGGGATTTGGGGTGTGCTTGGGTCTAAACAGCTACTTGTGGTGACTGGGGTTGCCCCACACCTAGCCCTCCAACTGCCGGGGTCCCTCAGAGATGGGATTTTGGAACCTCTTGTGTAAATGGGGTGCTGAGAGGTAGAAGGTAACTTTCTTTAATTTATTATTTATTTATTATTTTTATTTTTGGCTGTGTTGGGTCTTCGTTTCTATGTGAGGGCTTTCTCCAGTGCGGCGAGTGGGGGCCACTCTTCATCGCGGTGCGCGGTCCTCTCACTATCGCGGCCTCTCTTGTTGCGGAGCAGAGGCTCCAGACGCTCAGGCTCAGTAGTTGTGGCTTACGGGCCCAGTTGCTCCGCAGCATGTGGGATCCTCCCAGACCAGGGCTCGAACCCGTGTCCCCTGCATCGGCAGGCAGATTCTCAACCACTGCGCCACCAGGGAAGCCCCTAGAAGGTAACTTTCATACCACTGTTTCGATACCTCAGATTTAGAAATGCTTTTGATGGCCAAGGCAAACGTCCCGCCGTGGGCTGTGGCCCTGAGAGGGAAGACCTGCTGGGACTGCCGTGCGGCTCTTCCTCATTGAGGTGATGACTTGTTGTGACTGTTACGATAGCAACATCGATAATGGAAAGAGATGGTTGTTCAAGGCTCACCCGGTTGTAGACACAGCCATCCTTGGGGGCCGCGTGTCAAGTCCCTCTCTCCAAGGCCTCACACACGTCAGTTCACGCAATGTCTTGTGCACCGAGGAATCAAATCCCACCTTCCTCGGTTATCCAGTGGAGATTACAGGCTGGCGTTCAAAGCTCTCCATAACCTGGATCTTAAGAGTTTTTCTGACTCGTCTCCCTCAACCTCCGCCTCTCTGCCTGATGAACTCCTCTTCACCCTTCAAGACCCCACTCAAACATCACATAGCCTGTGAAGGCTTCTTGAATGACCCAGTAGTGAGGTTAGTTAGGTCACCTTCCCCAGGGCTCCAGTGCCTTCCATCTGCAGGTATCACACACGTGGAATTCTGATGATCTATGATGTGTCTGACTCCCACACTCAACTGAGAGGTCCTTAAAGGATGGGATTCTAGACTGTGTTTTTTTTTTTGGAGCAAATGCTTGACAAGTGAATGAGGAAGTATCTGTGTGGGTGCTTAAAGCTGGGTGAAGGAGGCAAGCCAGGTAGATTACTCAAAGAGGGGTGATGGCTGGATTCAAACGTGAGGGCTTCAGTATTCTGGCGTGTGTGTGTGTGTGTGTGTGTGTGTGTGTGTGTGTGTGTGTGTGTGTGTGTCCACAAATCCCTTGGGACCCATGAACTGTTTTAATAATTTTGGAAAGTGTAAAGAACAGTCTTCGAGATCAAACCTATGGGGTTGGTTGGTTTGGGGTTTTCAGTACAATGTATTCAGGTCGATTTGGTAATACCGGTTATGCGGCACTTGGCGTTGATCCAGAATGCTGCTGGGCAGAGAGAGAGGGTCTTTTGTTCACGAAAAGGGCGTCATGCACAACTCATTACCACGGGCAGGAATCCTGTGGGCTGCACCTGGACGCAGGACCAGCTGCTTACAGCTGGTGTCTGTTCTGATTCATTCATTCCTAGGCTGTCTCAGCTATTAAATATTTTTACTATCACTTCTGTTTATTACGTCATAGGTAGGTTTTGTTTGGTAGGGAGAGTGCCTGAGGGTCAGATCCATGCGGTGGTTACTCTGGGTCACGTCTGCACACGTGGGGACCCGGACTCAGTGGCTCACTTGACGTCTGCACCCTCAGAGCCACCGCTTAGAAAGTCCTTGGCTCCCCAAGTGTCCACGTAGATGTCATAACCGTCACAGCCATCGTGACCATCTTACCAGTGACAGAGGTGAGCTGCCCTGCGAGTGAACTGCAGAGCTGGGACGGGGATCCAGCCGTCAGAGGCCACATTCCAGATCTTTCCTGCATCCCACCTGGCTTCCTGAAGTGACCAGCCTATGTCTCCCTCCTCTTCTGACATAGGGGGAGCAGATTGTTTTTCTAGGCTTCATGGTTTTTTTTAGAGCAGCATTAGGTTCACAGCAAAATTGAGGAGAAGGTACAGAGATTTCACATGTACCTGTGTCCCCACCTGTGCACAGCCTCCCAGTTTGCAGCCCCCCGCCGCCAGAGTGGTTCATCTGTTACAGTTGCTGTACCTATCATTGATACATCACCCAAATCCCCCAAATCCTCCAAAGCCCATAGTTTACCTTACGGTTCACTCTTGGTTTTGTACATTCTGTGGGTTTGGACAGATATATAATGACGTGCATCCACCACTGTAGTATCATACAAAACACTTTTCACTGACCTGAAAATCCTCTGTGCGCCACACATGCATCCCTTGCTCCCCTCATCTCCCCGAACCCCTGGCAACCACTGATCTTTTCACTGTCTCCAAATGTTTGCCTTTTCCAGAATGTCATATAGTTGTAATCATACAGTATGTAGCCTTTTTAGATTGGCTCCTTTCGCTTAGTAATATGCATTTAAGCTTCCTCCATGGCTTTTCATAGCTTGATAGCTCATTTCTTTTTAGTGCTGACTAATATTCCACTGTCCAGATGTGCCACACTTTATCCACTCACCTACTAAAAGACATCTGGGTTGCTTCCAGGTTTTGGCAATTACAAATAAAGCCGCTGTAAGCATCCCTATGCAGGTTTTATAAGGGACATAAATTTTTCAGAAGCAGATTTTTAAATGATGGTCCTAGAGATCCCACCTCTGGGTGGTGAGCGAGAGTTTGCACAAGCCTTAGAGATGGTTCTGGCCCTGCAGCCCAGCTTCCTTGGAGAAGGATCACCGGGGCTGTGCATAAGCAGCTAGCGTGCAAGAATTCCCTTGTCACACGTCTCGGAACCCTCGGAACCCTCGGATGGAAGCCTGCAGCCCCCAGGCAAGATCCGAGGCAGAACAAGCAGGGATTTCCCACTTCTTATTTGAAAGGCACCAGCAGTGACTGCCAGCCATGCTTCCCCGAGAGCTGTTGTTTATTTGTCTAAGATTATACCCTGCCTGCCTCCAAGAGGACAGCAGCTTCTCAGAGCTAAGATGCCATGTGAAATGAGGCAATTAGGATCTCACAGAACACGCCCCTCGGATCCCCGGAGACGCCGATTATCCCAAGCCTTGTTTGGCTGCCCCGGGCTCTGTGTTTAGGCAGCAAAAGGGAAACATGGTTTACATTGCTTTTGTTTTCTGACCAGGAAAAACACACAAGTCCATCTCGAAGGATAGATCCCACCCCTTCCCTGCCTTTCTCCTCTCTCTCTTTTTCCCCATTCACGGATTAAACCTTTTAGAGATTCCGGGTGGGATTGTCAATCACAGTTGCCTCTAGAAAGGGCTGCCTCCCTGAGCTCTGACCCTTAGTAGGAGGGGCCGTTTAGCTTGGTCCTGTTACGTCACCAGCCAGGGGGCTCGTTTCAGGCCAGGGGTGGTTTACCTCAGGAACCAGCGCGTCCCACTGTGATCTCCATGTGATGGTCACATTATTCTCTCCTTCCCTTTGTTTTTTTTAACATTTTTTAAAAAAAATATTTATTTACCTAACTACTCTTTGGCTGCATCGGGTCTTTGGCTGCATCAGGTCTTAGTTGCGGCACGTGGGATCTTTCATTGTAGTGCGTGGGTTTCTCTCTAGTTGTGGCTCGCAGGCTCATTAGTTGCGGCGCGAGGGCTCTCTAATTGTGGCGCGCGGGCTCAGTAGCCCTGCGGCATGTGGAATCTTAGTTCCCCGACCAGGGATCGAACCAGCGTCCCCTGCGTTGCAAGACAGATTCTTAACCACTGGACCGCCAGGGGAGTCCCTCTCTCCTTCCTTTTGAAACTCTATGGCCGCGCCAAAGCCCGGCATCCCCTCCTGCTCTTACCTGCTTTGTTTAACTTGAACTTATCAACACGTGACATCCTATGTACTTTGCTTATAAAATGCCTGAACTCAGTCTTGCTTTTCAACAAATTTACATTCACAGTGACAGCATCTGCCTGCATTTGAGATACAGTGTACAATGTGTACACAGACATACCAATTTTTCAGTCTACAGGGTGTGCTTGTGGGCAGGGGTGGGTCTCTCACACCGTGGCATCCCTCGCAGCCTGGCATGTGCCCGGCACACATGGGCTCTCTCTGTTGAATGACACAGGCGTGCGTGGCGAGAAAAGATCGCAGAGTCATTCTGCAAGCCCCCACCCTGGTCCGTGCCCATTACTGGCAACCGTTGATCCAGAGGAATACGGTCTTTCAAAGGACATTCCTCTGTTGAATTGTATAAAAGACCTGCAGAAGAACACACAGATCCTAAGTGTACACTTTGGTGAATTTGCACATTGAACACGTCCTTGTCACCTGTACCCAGATTAAGACAAAGAGGATGACCACTCCCGAGACCCTCCTCGGTCCCCTTCCAGCCACCACTCCCCCAAAGGTGACCACTACGCTATCCTTGGCCAGTGTCTGGACCTTATATAAATGGACTCACACGGTATGTACTCTTTTGTTGGTGAAACTCATAATATTGCTGTGCAGACCTGCAGTTTTTCTATTCTCACCGCCATGTCGTTTTCCACTGGGTGAATACGCCATCGTTTATTTACTCAGTTACTGTCAACGGGTGCTTGTGAAGTGCTTCTGTGACCCTGGGGACATGGTGACCATGTGGACACAGCCCTGTTGGGAGTATCTAGGAGTGGTGGTCCCAGGATGCAGAAGGTAGGGGAGAGTCAGCTTTAGCAGATGCTGCAAGTTACTTTCCAAAGTGCTGTACCAGTTCATGCTCCCGCTAGCAATGCAGGAGTATCCTGCTTTCTCCTCATCTTGGCCGTCACTGGCTACTATCATTTTTCCCCAATTTTTTTTTATTGTTGCGGTAAAATACACGTGACATAAAATTTACCATTTTAGCCAGCTTTAAGGGTACAGTTCTGTGGCATCAATTCGTTTACATTGTCGTGCCACCATCACCACCATCCTTCTCCAGAACTCTTTTCATCTTGCAAAACTGAAACTGCACCCATTCAACAGTAACTCCCTTCCCCTCCCCCCGACCCTCCAGCCATTGGCAGTCTTGCTACTTTCTATCTCTACGAATCTGACTACTCTAGATCCCTCATATAAGTGGACTCATACAGTATTTGTCTTTTTTTTTTTTTGGCTGCGTTGGGTCTTCGTTGCTGCCCGCGGGCTTTCTCTAGTTGCGGCGAGCAGGGGCTACTCTTCATTGTGGTGAGCGGGCTTCTCCTTGCATTGGCTTCTCTTGTTGAGGAGCAGGGGCTCTAGGCGTGCAGGCTCAGTAGTTGTGGCGCACGGGCTTAGTTGCTCCGCGGCATGTGGGATCTTCCCGGACCAGGGCTCGAACCGGTGCCCCCTGCACTGGCAGGCGGATTCTTAACCACTGCGCCACCAGGGAAGCCCTGGTATTTGTCTTTTTTGTGACTGTCCTGTTTCACTTGGCATAATGTCCTCAAGGTTCATCAGAACTTCCTTCCTTTTTTTTTTTTTGTTTGTTTGCTTTCTGGAATTTTCTAGATCTGTTTTTTTTAATTTATTTTGTTGAAATATAGTTGATTTACAAGGTTGTGTTAATTTCTGCTGTACAGCAAAGTGATTCAGTTATACATTTATATACATTCTTTTTCATATTCTTTTCCACTGTGGTTTATCACAGGATATTGAATATAGTTCCCTGTGAACAGGGGTATACAAATATCTGTTCAAGTCACTACTTTTCAGTTCTTTGGGGTATATACCCAGAAATGGAATTGCTGGATCATATGGTAACTCTGTGCTTAATTTTTTGAGGAAGCTCCAACTGTTTGCCGCAGCAGCTGCAACACCTTATATTCCCACCAGCAGTGCCCAAGGGTTCCAATTTCTTCATATCCTCACCAACACTTGTTATTTTCTGGGTTCTGGTTTTATTTTGATCGTGGCCATACTAATGTGTGTGAGGTGTTGATAGTATCTTCTTTTTAAGCCATTCTAGTAGGTGTGTAGTGATTACTTGGTGGTTTTAATCTGATTTCACAAGCGTGAGGTTTTGACTAATTTATCTGGGTAGGTGCCTTGAGTATTGGTTATTTTATTCCGGGCCGTTGTAGGTGATGCTGAATC
Source organism: Balaenoptera musculus (assembly GCF_009873245.2). Taxonomy (NCBI): domain Eukaryota; kingdom Metazoa; phylum Chordata; class Mammalia; order Artiodactyla; family Balaenopteridae; genus Balaenoptera; species Balaenoptera musculus. The sequence continues at coordinate 53,741,111 of NC_045803.1, forward strand.
ACCTTCGGTGTCCTTCCAATCATGGTAAGGCTGCTGGCACACAGTAGGGCGAGCAATACACGCTTGTGGAGTTAAATCACTGGTGAGAGTGACAGCCGTGTGCTGGGCTTCCAGAGGAGAGAGAAAAGAATCCTTGGATTGTAGAAACGTCAGAGCTACACTTGCCCTGACAGGTGCTGACCCCGTGCAGCCCCAGGCCTGCAGGAAGATCTCTCTCTCTCTCTGTCTCTCTTTCTTTGCAAGAAAAGACCTGTTCACCTTCCCAAGTTCTTGCCCCAGGATCTGATCGCAACCCCAAATTCTGTGTCTCACAGAGTAGAAGAGATGGCATTAACTGAAAAACATTCGGGGCAGAAGCAGCTGCCGGCCGTGACCTCAGTACAGCCCCCCAGGTGCCCCGAAAAGACATGCACCCTCCTAAGTGGCACCTGAAAGGCCAGCCTTGCGGCTCTGATCAAAGGGGGCCACGTCCACCTTGCTGTAATTAGCACAGGGTAGCACCTTCTGGAAATAATGAATCAACAGAGAGGAGAACTCGACAGCAGACCTCTGCCCGGCGTGGGCCAGGCCTGTGCCCGCGTGCCACCTGCCCCCACGTGGGGTGTCATCAGCCGCCGTTCTGGTCTTGTGATGTCTTGGGGGCCAGCAGCTGGCCACGCGTTTCCTCTGTGCACCGTTTTCACGTCTAATTAGAGTTTTCCCCTAAGTCCACTTGTTCATTGTGCTGACGGACACCGACTCTGGTGGTTTCAGCAGATCCCGAGTGGGCCCTGGGCTGGCCTGTCTAGGGCCAGAGCCAGTTTCCAGAACAGGAAAACCTGGGGGCACCTCGTGCTTTGCGTCCCCAAAGGGCCTCTTCCTTCCCCTTTCTCCTTTTCCCTCTTCCCCCCTTCTCTGCAGCCGAGTGGCTGCTCCAGGGTCTTCAGAGCCACCAGTTTTATTATCACCATCACCGGACTGAACAGCGATTACAGGAGTTGGACGGGTCAGGATTCAAGTCCGGGCCCCACTGCTCCCTTGTAGGTGGCTTTGCCTCCCGGTGCCTTGCTGACTCATCTGTAAAATGGGAGGAAGAGTGCCGCACACCTCAGCGTGTTCCAGTGACGATTAACTGATGCTTGAAAGTCCCTTCACATAGTCAGGCTTCGTAAAAAGTAGCCCAGCTCCTTCTCTCCCTTAACTTGTCATGGAGAATGGGGTGAACTCTGGGCATGGAGTTAATCTGTTTAATGAAAAATGTAAGTAACAGACAGTTTCCATGTGTGAAAGCACATGTGATAGGTTGACATCTGCCAGGGGTCTTCTGTGACCTCAGAGGAGGGGTGCTGGATTCTGCTGGGTCGGGGGTGGCAGGGACATGGGTTGATGAAGGCCAGATGGACCTTGGACCATAGGGCAAGGTGGGCTATCATTCTGAAACTCCCGTCGCTCACCACCAGCAATCCTCACGCAGCGAGGTCCAGCTCTGGGTGGGACTCACAGGAAGCAGCTCTGTCTCAGAGAGTTCGGTGGTGCTGACTCAGTTCTGCCCCTTCCAGCTGGGTGACCCTGGGGAGTTACTGCACCTCTCTGAGCCTGTTTCCTTTTGCATGTTGGACCAAAACATCATTCTTGTTCTTTTCCTCCCACCCTCCCCTCTCCCGGTATTTTCTAGAAAGCTGCTTTGACGGAAGGCACTGTCCCCCGCTTTCTTTACACTGTCAGGTTCTCTGAATGGGACTTCAGTCACGCTGGCTTGTTCCCATTGTTTTGGGAACAAAAATAAGATGAGGGTAGCAACACCTGGGTCCTGCTAGCTCACTTCCCGGCTCATCTCAGCAGCCTACGTCCCCAGTGGATGTGGGTGGCGCTAGGAGAGAACACCCACGTGCCCTGGCTTCTGGGTCATTTGTTTTCATTTCGACATGGGACTGGGGGGGTTTCCTCAAGTTTGTCGTCTGGGAAATTTCTGCAGCGCTTGTCTGGTGCATCCACAGAATTTAGGGTTAGAGCTAAGGCCAGTCGGTAGAGGGGACATTGCTGGAGCCAACCTCAGGAAGTCTCAGCAGGACCCAGCCCTGGTGGATGCAATAAATAGCAAATTGATCCACTCACCTCCTCACCCGCTGAAACATCTTTTGATGCTCTGTGCTAATGTCACCCCTAGAAAGAAAGCAAGGAGAGAGAACATTCCACTCATTTTCTCCCATCCATCTATCGATCACGTATTTTTGCTCCTCTTGAGTGGTTTAAGTCAGAGATTGGCAAGCTATAGCCCCCAGGCCAAAACTGCCTCTGCCTCCACCTGTCTTTGTAAATAAAGTTTTATTGGAACGCAGCCACAGTCATTTGTCTATTGTCTGTGGCTGCTTTCACACCACAACCGGCACTGTTGCATTGTTAGGACAGAGACCATGTGACTCACAAAGCCTAAGGAATTTACTATCTGGCCCTTGACGGAAAATGTTTACCCACCCCTGGTTTAGATCAAAGGGCTAGAGTGCCAATCCTGGCTTCATCAATAACTGGCAGTGTGGCTTAGAGCAAGTTATTTCTCTTTTCTGGGCCTCGGTTTTCTCAGCTCTAAAATGGGATCATAGTGACACCCATCTCGTGGGTCCCTCTGAGGAGTCAAGGGGAAGACGTCTGTGAGCAGTTGACCCGCATAGGCACATAGATGGTCCTTGACCGAGACAGTTACTCCGGAAGCAGGCTGAGGTGGCAGGGCGCCTGTCCTCAGGAGCTCACAGCACACAAACAGCTGACGACAGTGCACGGGAAGGTCCTGCGGTTGAGGGGTGCCCCGGCCTAGGAGAGCCTAGAGGCAGGTGGCCCTGTTTCCAGGCTGTCAAGAGGCCCCTGAGTTACACCATCAACTAGCATATGTTTGTGAAGAGTGTGCCCTCTGGTCCCCGCTGGCATCCTTACATCAAAAACACCAAGTGGATAAAGGCCTGCGTGACAGTGGCCTGTGATCTTGGAGTTAAATTAATACTAATGTTGACCAAAAAAATAACAGTTGCTGTTCCCAGCCTTTAACTCGGAGCTCTAATCTTGAGCAGACATGCCCTTTCCATCTGCAACGGCATCTGTGCCGAGCACAGCAAGGAGACCGAACACGAAGGGAACAGAGACGTCCCTTTCTGCCACATGAGCCACAGAAAAGAAGTTTCTAAGTTGCCGCAGCGTCCTCTGCAGCGCTGAGTGCAGTTTTGAGAAGGGTGCTGCCTCCCCTGCGTTTCTCAGAGGCCCGTGCGAAGGGCACACTCCGCCTCTTGAGAAACTTGAGCTCCATCACCGCCCAGTTCCATCCCCCAGACTCAGGAATCCTGTTCTCCCAAAGGCGTGGGTACCTGAGAAGAGCAGGCCCTACAAAGAAGCTCGTGTTTATATCAAGCTTCCCTGGAATTCCCCACAAACAGGTGTTCTTGGACTTAAACAAAAGCAGTTTATGCTGTGGCCCAGGAATCCCACTCCTGGGTATTTACCCAGAGGAGTGCTTTTGCCACCCCCCCCCCCCACCCTACCAATAAGTACAGAAATGTTCACAGCAGCTTTCTACACAGTAGCCCCAAACTGGAAATAACTAACGGTCCACAGACAGCGGTGGCACATAGAAAGGAACACTGCCTTGCGATTTGAAAGACCAGTAAGGGACTTCCCTGGTGGCACAGTGGTTGCGAATCTGCCTGCCAATGCAGGGGATACGGGTTTGATCTGTGCACCACAACTACTGAGCGTGCGCTCTAGAGCCCGCGAGCCACAGCTACTGAGCCCACGCACCGCAACTACTGAAGCCCGTGCACCTAGAGCCCGTGCTCCGCAACAAGAGAAGCCACCGCAGTGAGAAGCCCGTGCACCACAACGAAGAGTAGCCCCCACTCGCCGCAACGAAGAGCAGCCCCCGCTCGCCGCAACTAGAGCAAACCCGCGCGCAAGCAACAAAGACCCAACGAAGCCGAAGGGGGGAAAGGAAAAGGTGAATAAGCTACGGACACACGCATCTCACAGACATGACGCCGAACAAAAGAAGCCAGACTCCAGTGCGTCTACTGTGTGCTTCCATCCATAGGACGTCCGAGGACCAATCTCCAGTGGTAGATCTAGAACAGCGGACACTGCCGGGAGCCCTGCCTGGGAAGGGGGCGCACGGGAGCCTGCCTCCTGGGGTGTTGCAGACGGTCCATGTCTTGACCCAGGTAGGCGTGACCCGGGGCTGTGCTTATGGAAAAATAAATGCAGCCAAACATTTGTGCATTTTTGCACTTTACTGTTTATAGGCATACTGTAATTTTTTCAAAGATAGGAAGAAAGAGAGAGAGAGAGGATATCCAAGAAATTGAGGTTGGGCAGTCAAGGGCTGTGCCCTGGTCTGGGTCCTGTCTCAGGCCTTCCTGGGAGGCCGGTACCCCAGCCTCGGGTAACAACTCCCTGTTCCGAGGTCAGGGTCCCGCACACCGCAGGCTCCTGTACCCTCCCTTCCCTCTGCTGGGAAGCCTTCCCCAGTGTTCCAGAGCATTCCTCCCCCCACTTGCCCTTTGTACCTTGTCTGCAACCGTAGTGCTTATCACCTTGTGTGGTCATTACCTTTGTGCACCTCTGTGACCCCCCCCCCCACCTCCGCCCCAGTCAAGAGGCCCACTCCAGCACGTCCTGGTCATCTTGTCACTCCAGGGCCATTGTCTCAGAGAACAGACAGGGGACGTGGCCCAGTGGACCAGACCTGGCCTCTGAGTCAACAGTGTGGCCTTTCTGCTGACCAGCTGTGACTGCCCCCAGCCTCCTTCTACCGCCTGGGGGGTCCTAGCAGCACCCATTTCCCAGGGTCCTTGCGAAGAATCAGTGAGATGGTGCCTGTGACCTCCTTAGCTGATGATCCTTGAAGATGTTTGCCAACCTGGTGGGTGGAAGTATGCTGACTTTGTGTCCAGCCCTCATGAGCCTTGATCAACCGCTCCAGTGGCAAAGGCACCGGGTGGCACAGACGCCCCAGGGTGGCACGGCGCCCTGGGGGCCTGGATTTCCATTTGTCTTCCCGTGCCTGCCCTGGCGGCTGGAGTGGGAAGGGTCTGAACGTGGAAATATCAGCCCTTCGCTCTATTGTTAAACTTCTTGAGCCATTTGGCCATACAAGGGGGCAGCTGCCGTGGCTGGACTCATGGTTAGTGAGCCCAGTGGGCCTCCTGACCATCTGCACGGAGCGCAATCCGTGGAGAACAGCCCTGGCTGGCCCCGGACTCCAGCCCTGCCCTCACGGCCCAGCCTCCGGCGCTCCTCTGCCGAGGTCTGCGCAGCAGGGAAGGGGGGCTGGTGGCTCTTCCTTCTGTGCTGAAGACCCCACGGCCCCCTAGGCGACCCCTCCTGGCCCCCCAAAGAGGCCTGGGCTGTTGGGGGAGGGGTGCTTGAGATGGGACAAGGCGAGGGGGGCGAGCCTGGAGCAGGCGGTGCTATGCGGCCCAGAGCTCCTGGGATGCCATCTCGGGGCCTGACCCCAGACCGTCCACAACGGATGGGGCCTGCTTGTCATCTGTCATCCGGAGCTGGTTGATCACCTCCTGTGTGCCAGAGCCCTCCTCTCTGATCCATCCTTCTGGAGTGATCTGTGGTGATGGAGGGCCTTGGAGGGCGCTTGTGTAAAAGCCCCCTTTTCCTTCTTGTCGAGGCTTGAACGTGATCGCCTGGGTGTAAGGAGCTCCTGCCTAGCGCCCGGGCCCCATGCGGGGAGTGGAACTCAAAGACACAGCGCCCTCACCTCGCGGCTGCCCCGCCCCCAGCCCACTGCGGGCCATCTCTCTCGGGCCACCCCTGTGCAGCGCCGTCTCGGGGTGACCGTGAGAGGAGTTGCCTGTATCCAGCTCCTAGGAGGTGCGGAGCTGTACGTACCTAACTGCTTTCCACAGACACCCTTAAGGTCTGAATGCTGCTACTTTTTTTTATTGTGGTTTAATTCACATACCATGAAATTCCCCACATGGGTCGTATGGAAACTGCTGAACTTTCTGAAGAACTGCCAGACTGCTTTCCCACGTGGCGGCCCCCTTTCACATTCCCACCAGCATTGTATGAGGGTTCCAGTTTCTCTACATCTTCTCCAACACCTGTTATTGTCTTAAAAAAAAAAAAAAAGTGGGTATGAATACTACCTCGCTTTTACAAGGGAGAAATTGGAGTCTCAGAGAGGCTGAGTTGCCTAAGGCCACACAGCCAGCAACTGGTGGAGCCTGGATTCAACTCTAGAACTTACGGTTTTTGAAAAATCTTTTGATTGAAACATAGCACACGCACACACCCAGAAAAGTGCCCACGCCGTGTCCTGCCTGATGCATTTTAACAGAGTGAACATGCTGCGTCGCTCCCACCCGGAGGCAAGACTTAGCACGGTACCAGGCCTCCTTCAGCTCCCTCCTGCCCCTTTCCAGTCCTGTCCCACCCAGGGGGAACCTGCAGGGTCATCAGTTCTGCTGGAGGATGGTGTGGTGGTCTCACACTGTGGCAGGATCCCCCCGCCCCCATTTTTAACTCACCCGCCTGTTGGAGACGAAGGTCGGGGCGTGAAGCCCGAAGGCCTCGGTTCTCTTCTGCTCTGTCCTGAGTTGCTGTGTATAGCTGGGCCAGGCTTGCAGCTGCTCAGAACCTCCGTTTCTGGTCTGTCACAGGGGTGGTGGCCATACCCGCCTCCCGGGAGGGCTGTGGCTTCTAGGGGGCTGATGGAGGTGGGTGGGCGAGGGGAGCCAGCAGGGGTGCTCCCGGCCTGAGAGGTCCTGACACTCGGGCAGGGGCGGGATGCTCTGCTGGGCCTGAGTCAGGGCCCGGGCCGGTCCCTCCATCCAGGCTCCCTTCCAGACATCCTTGATCCGCTGCGCGGCTGACAGAGATGCCCAGGGGCACAGATGAAAAGTGCCATGCCCAACGACACAGCCCGGTCATCTGATCCCCCTGGTTTTCCTGGGTCATCTGTTTCCTCCCTGACTGTAGGGCCATGTCCCTTCTCTTCACTGCCACGTCCCCAGCCCTGGCATTAGGTTGCACACGGAACGGGTTCCGCATGTTGAGTGACTGTGTGAATTCGGTCCCGAGGTGACTGTTGCAGTAGCCACCTGTCAGGTGCTCAGGAGCCCACGGGTGTTAGTGCAGTGGACAGTGCTGATGCAGGGTTATTTCTGAAGAACTTAGAATAATCACCACCAAGAAAGAAGATCAAACAAAACACCGTAAAGCGTAAGAAAGATGTTTTTTTCCCGTAAGAGAACTTCCTGCTCAAAGCCCGGTTACTTTTACTTCACACATAATTGTAACAGGCTTGGCTGTCTGGTTTCACAGCCAACAACAGTAGAACAGAAGCCTTTTGAGGGTCGGGTGTGGGGACGATAGGAAGTAGCCGTTCGGCATCAAGAGAGTGATTGGAGACTATTCAGGATAGACACGCTGTCTCACACTCTGAGGCCAGTAGCTGTAGCAGCAGGCGGCTCTCTACCCCCTTAGTGGCACCAAGAGCTTTGCTGGGCTGTAGCACCACTCACCAGTGGATGGTGGATGGTAGTAATAACAGTAGCCCCGGGGCAGCAAAGGGTTAAGTTATGCTCAGTATCTTTGGTTTATGGAAACAAGGGGAGAGGGAGTGTGAAAGGCATTCGAGGAGCTTTGCTCCGGGACCGGGGTCCAAACTGGCCGGCCTATAGCAGCAAATTGTTAACCTGCCGCTTTGCTTTTGCTATACAACTTTCTCTTTGTGGGATTAAAAAGAACATCAAAATATTTTGACATGCCTTTCCCAAATGAGAGTGCTTGTGTGTGTGTCTGCCCTTGAGGCCGAGTTGAGCCGACGGCGGCCGTAGGGGCTGGGTGGGTGGCAGCGGGAAGGGAGATTCTGAGCCCCCCGCCGTGCTGGGTCCTTTCTGCATGCCGTGCGTTCAGGTACACACACCGGAGTTTGGATCTGGCTGGAGGAGTTGGGCAGAGCATAGAGATGGAGGTCACCGTCTGGGGGGATGTGAGATTGAATCCATGGTCTGTTTGTTAAAAGCAGGGACTAGTGACATGTCATCACCGATTTGTGCTTCCATTTCTTCTTCTGTAGCGTGTGGATAAATAGAGATAAATACAGCCCCCTGACCCCAGAGTTGTTGTACAGTTAAATGAGATCATATAGCATATAAAGGCCTCAGCATGGTGCTGGCCACATGATAACGGCTTGATAAATGTTACCCAGGGACACCCGTGCCTTTCTACGTGTGTGTGTGTCGGCGGGGGGGAGTCATGTGGGTGGTGTTTGCAGAGTGTGTGTCCTGCCGTGTCACTGAAGAAAATATCCAACAGGCTGTACACAAAAACCAAGACGGAAACAACCCAAATGTCCATCAGCTGACGAGTGGGTAAACCAAATGTGGCCTCTCAGTTCCACGGAATATTATTCAACCATAAAAAGGAACAACATGCTGATGCATGCTGCAATGTGTGTGAGCCTCCAGAACATTTAGGTGAAAGGAGCCAAGGGGAAAGCAACACATACTGTATGATTCCACTGATGTGAAATGGCCAGAACAGGCAAATCCACAGAGACAGACCGCAGACCAGTGGTCACCATGGACTGAGGGTGGAGGAGACAGAGAGTGACTGCTTAATGGATGCGGGCTTTCCTTTGGGATGATGAAAGTGTCTTAGCGCTAAACTGCGCTGGAGGTTGTACAGCATTGTGAATGCACTAAATGCCACTGAACTGTACATTTTAAAATGGTTAGTGTTTCATTTTATGTCATATGAATTTTACCACAATTTTTTAAAAAAGCAGCAGGGGGAGATGAGGACTGAAGCCCACTCCCCTGATCCAAGACTCTCCGTGGTACCACCACCGAGGTAATGGCGTCACCATTTTTATTACTGCCGTTGTTGTTGTTGACCATCCAAGGCGGGGCCGGAGGGGGCTCCCCTGCCCTCTGATTTGATCTCTCTCCTTTGAGGCAGGGGTTTGTGTGTGGGGCTGGGGGCAAATCCTTCCTCTTGGCGGAAAGGTGGTGCCATATAGAGTCAGGCTGTGCGGTGTGGGTCCCCTGCATGACTCAGGCGACGTCCACACACGGAGAGAAGAGAGCGTCCCCAGTCCCCAGCATGGCCCGCCTGCCTGGGCGGCAACCCTCCATGACAGCCTGCTGTTCTCAGCCTGGCCCCCGGCCGGGCAAGAGTTCCCCTCCTCCTCCCCCTCCTCCCCCTCCCCCTCTTCCTCCTCCCCTCCCCCTTCTCCTTCTCCTCCTCCCCTCCCCCTCCTCCTTCTCCCCCTCTTCCCCTCCCCATCTGCTTCCCCTCCCCCTCCTCCTCCGCTCCCCCTCCTCCTCCTCCTCCCCCTCCTCCCCCTCCCCCTCTTCCTCCTCCCCTCCCCCTTCTCCTTCTCCTCCTCCCCTCCCCCTCCTCCTTCTCCCCCTCTTCCCCTCCCCATCTGCTTCCCCTCCCCCTCCTCCTCCCCTCCCCCTCCTCCTTCTCCTCCTCCCCCTCCTCCCCTCCCCCTCCCCCATCCTCCCCCTCTTCCTCCTCCCCCTCCCCTCCTCCCCTCCCCCTCCGCCTCCTCCCCTCCCACCTCCCCATCCGCTTCCCCTCCCCCCTCCCCCTCCCCCTCCCCAGGAACGGTGCCGGGAGCTTTCCCAACTTGTGTCTTGAATCAGCCCAGAGCCTCGTCTTGGGGGCCTTCAGACTCATGATTCATACTCGCTTTTAGAGAAATCCCCATGGAAACCAGCAGGCAGGTCTGGGCGGGAGGGAGGGAGCTGGCTCCCCAGAAAGGCAGGGGGAGGCGAAGGCTGGTGGCATTGTGCCAGCGTTAGGGTCTGAGGTCAGGGGCTGTTTTCGGGGGGCCTTTGGTCACCCCACTCCCTGCCAACTCTGCCACATGGGAAAGTGGAGAAGGTACAGAGTTTGGAACATCAACCCTGAAGGCCTTTGGGGATCACTGGGGACCCTGATGAGTTCCCTCCAAGCCCTGCTGTCTCTAGCCCAGATCCAGGTGTTGTGTGGACAGGGAAAAAGCTCCTCTCAGAAACAAAAGCAGGGAGGCAGTGTTCTCTTCCCCGTCTGGTGGCAACACCAGGGCCCACCCTGGCCCCTCGTCAGTCCCTGAGAGCAAAAGGGCAAAGGCATCCCCGACCTGTTCCCCGACTCCCATGGGAAAGCAAGAGCCAGGACCCGGCTTGCAGACAGACCCCCCTGCAGAAGGACTCCCCTCCTTCAGAAGGAACCCCCCCTGCAGAAGGACTCCCCCTTGCAAAAGGACCCCCCTGCAGAAGGACCCCCCCCCCGCAGAAGGAACCCCCTCCTGCAGAAGGAACCCCCCCTGCAGAAGGACCTGCCTGCAGAAGGACTCCCCCTTGCAAAAAGACCCTGCTTGCAAACTTCTGAGACACCAGCACCCATGCCGTGCGGTTACACTGCGGGCCCTCAGCGAGCAGGTGGTTGCTCTGAACTCACACGGGCCAGAGCAGCATCCAGCAGGACCCAGCCAAGCTGGTGGCCCAGGGTAAAGCCCCCCGGGCTTAGCCAGGACTCCCCAGCTCTCTTTAATTTCTCTTTAATGAGAGCAATTTGGCAACAGCATAAAATATGCTCTTAGCCTTTGTCCCAGTAATTCCATTTCTGGGAATCCGGCCTAAGGAAATAATCCTAAACATGGGGTAGAAAAAACATGTTTCACAAGGATGTTCATTGTGGAGTTGTTTACAGTAGCGTAAAGTGAAACCACTGCACTGTCTAGGGGAGGGGGTGGGAGTGGTTATGAGACAAACGGGGGTCGAATATTTAACAGGCACTAAAATGGTTGTTCTGAAGATGGGATGGGCATGCTCTGAATGGGTTCAGAATATGGAATGGGCATATGCTGTAACGTGTGAAAAAAGGCGAGTTATATGTACCTGTAAAAAAAATTACGTATAAAAAATAATCAGGAAGGCAGTATACCAAAGTGCTCCTGAGAGGCTTTGATAATGATTTTATCTGAAAGATTTCATTCTATTTATTGTCTTCCAAATCATCTTGAACATTCATGCATTGCCTTTCTTAGGTTTGAGTTGTAATTTACATTCAGTAAAATTCACCCTTTTAGTGTGCAGATCTGTGGATTTTGACAAATGTGTACAGTCAAGTAACCACCACCACAGTCGGGACAGAATATTTCCATCACCCCAAAAAGTTCCTCCAGGCCCCTCGGTAACCAGTCCCCTCCCCCATCTGCTGGCAACCGCTGGTCTGATTTCAGCCCCTGTAGTTCTTGCTAATTCCAGGATGTCATACAAACGGAATCATACAGTACGTCTTGCACTGCTTTTACGTGTAGAAATAACTTTTAATCTGCTTAATGTTCTCTTAAATGCACCTCTTAGAGCTGGATTTCCTAGCTTCCCTCAAGTAGAGAATTTAATTTTTCCTTTTTATCTAACTCAGCCTTTAACCCATGCAGGAATCTCCTCCGATGTAGCTCTGATCATCATGTTCAGATTACCAGGGAATTATCAGTTATCTGTAAAATCATCCCAACAGTGTGAAAGTACCCAGGATGAAGGAGGTCCTTGGTCAGCATTAGCTCACACCTGCATCCAAAGAACGGCGTGGCGGGGCGGGGGGGGGGGGCTTCCAATCCCCATCTGCCCCGTTACCCTTGCAAGCCTCAGGGGCACCCCCTCCAGGCTCCGTCCATGATGATGATAATAGGATCAACGATATTGGTAGCAGCAGCAGTTAATTTTTCTTAATAAGCATTTTATGTCAGAACAGTTTGAGATGCAAAGAAAAGTTGCAAAGACGATACAGAGAGTTCCCATATACCCCACATCCCCTTTCCCCAATTGTTAATATCTTACAATAGCATGAGACATTTGTCACAGCGAATGAACCCATATTGATATGCTCTTATTGAAGTCCACACTATATTTGATTTCCTTAGTTTTTCCCTAATGTCCTTTTTCTGTCCCAGGATCTCACATGGGCTCACAGTACATTTAGTCATCATGTCTCTGTAGACTCGGCGGGGACAGATGCTCAGACTTTCCTTGTTTTTGATGAGTACTGGTCAGGTATTTTGAGGACTGTCCCTCAACTGGGGTTTGTCTGATGTTTTTCTCATGGTTAGACTAGAATTATGGCTTTAGAGTAGGAAGATCCCAGAGACAGAAAGGTTAGTCTTTCTCACAATAGTTCATTTTATTGAGTTTTTCAGTATGTTCCAGATGCTGTGCTAAGCCCTTAACAAATTGGATTCCCGTTAAGGCTCCTAATACTCTCTTAAATTCTCATTTTACCATTGGAGGAAATGGGCTCAGAGAGGTGCAATAACTTACTTAAAGACACACAGTAAGTGGCTCAAACACAGGTCTCATTGATTCTCCAAATTTTGCTTTTAGCCAGTACTGCTTCAAACAGCAATGCATCTGCTTTTAAAAAACAGTATGTATTTATTTATACCCGTTTCCCCAAAATGCCCGTGCTGAAACTTTTAGTCAAGGCCACCTTGAGACAGCTACAGCGGGGTCGTGAAAAAGGCAGGCACAGGTGGTTAGCTGGCCCTCCATCATGTTACAACCCACATGCTGTGGTCATCTGGAACGTGTTCCCACGGGCTTGGTGGGCACTGGGCAGGACAGGGCCTTGCCGTGTCTTGGTCTCCAGGAGGCTGTGGTGGGAAATAGAAGCCTCCAGGCTTTCTGCTCATGTGCCCAAGGTGCAATTCTAAAGGAACGAGGCTGGCCATTTGCTCGGTTTGGATAATCAAATCCACCCCATTGTGGTCACGCTCTATACCGTTGTGGGATTTTTGGAATGGGTTTCTGTATCTCTGTCATTTGGTGTGATCCAGAGATTTTCTAGATGCCCTAGTGGCTGCGTCCTAGTACGTGTTCTCTGGCTTCTCTGTGCATCAAGGGGTCAGTGGCCTGGGGTTTGGGACCCAGCCAGACCTAGAAAAGGGAGAGAGATGGCCGTGGGCCACCAAGGAAAGCTCTTCAGCACATCGCGGCACCCAGGTGCCATTGCTTCCCGAAGGAGAGTTTTTTTAATTTATTAATTTATTTTTAATTTAATATTTGAAACTAGTAACCCAAGCCTCTTCCCAAGTATGTTATGCGTGTGATTGTAAGTAATAACACGGATGGACATTTTTTTATTTAGGAAAATATTCCTTCATTTGTTAAGGAAATACCAATCACCTCCTAAATGTCAGGCACGGATTAGGCACAAGGAACGGAGCAGGTAAAAATTCTTGCTCTCGTGGTGCTGAAACACCAGCAGGGGATACAGTCAGCAAGAAACGCAAGCAGAGTCACCAATCCGCCAGGCCCCTGGTGTCGCTGGTGTTCTCAGGACAAGACGTGCTGTTGAGGCTGAGTCATTTACTGCAGAATGTTGAGAACGTGCCAGCGCAGGGGATGTGGAATAGGGCAGAAGGGCCAAGGGGAGCCCACGTGTCTGCCTGTGGGATACACTGATAAGCCACCTTGGTGGGACCCAGAGGCTGCCTGGGTTGGTGCCGAGGGGTGGCGCATGCCCTGGTGAGAAGGGCTAGATGGACTTGGCTGCCTCATCCCCGCCCTGCCTGGGGGTGAGCAGCCTCTTGGCTCATCTGGACCCAGGCAGGAGCCTCTAGGCTGTTCCCTGCTTCCACCAGCTGTCTCCATGCCGCAGTCGCAGTGATGCTACGCCCACCCCATGGGCAGCGATCCCCGGAATGCCACTGGGCCTTCCAGCCCCTCCAGGGATGGCCTGCCCATCTCTTCAAGACCGTTCTTACCCGCCCTCCCTCCCTTTGGCCTTTGCTCCTCCCTGAGCACTCCCAGCTTGTTCCCACCCCTGGGCCTTTGCACAGGCCATGGGCCTGCGACGCACGTCCCCTCCGTCTCTCCACGGCGCTCCAGCTCTCTGCCACCTGTCACCACACCCTATCTTGATTTTTGGTGTGGCACTTGGCCACTCTCCAGTAGTTTACTTATTTGGATATTTTGTTTGTTTGTTGTCTCTTAGCCCCGCTGCGCTTCTGTCTTGTTCACTGCTGTATCCCCAGCAGCCAGCACGGGGCCTGGAACGTAACTGGTGCTCAATAAATATCTGTCAGATGAATGAACGAGTGAATGAATGAATGAACACATCGATTGGTCAATTTACTCTTACTTCCTGAGCATGGTAACTGATCGTATCAGGGAGATTTGAGGCAGCTTAAGCCCTCAACCTTTTCTCCTCCACCGCCACTACCACAGTACCTCAGCTTTGACAGACAGAAATTGAAAATAAAAAACCTCATGGAGGTCCTAAATCCTCGGGGTAAAATTCACTTGTTGGGCCACAGATTTTAAATTGCTTGTATCACAGCTTAGTGGTCCGGGCAGAGATCCCTGAGTCAGCAGCTGAGTTCAAGCTTGGCCACGCCCCTTCCCAGCTGGGTGACTTTGGGCAAGTCACCTGACCTGCTGAGTGTCAGCTTCCTCATCTGTGCAGTGGGGATGGCTCTTGGGCCCGTCGTGAGGATTGAAGGAGATAGCACTTGCCATGTGCTTGGGGAGTGCTCGGCCTTTGTCGGAGCGTAGGAGATGTTAGCTGTTATTCTTCTCAGCTGTGTTGCACTCACCTCTGATTCTGTTGAAGTCTGGCTTCCTGGGGCCAGAGTGACAAGGACACTGCTGGTTCCCGGTGGCCAGCGCATCCCCCTGGTGCCTAGCGCCTTCTCGCCGTGACAGCGGAACTCACTCAGCCGTGAGTGGCTGTGAATTTCTCTTGCCCCACCCTTACCCCAGCATTGACCGATGGTAGCCCTTATCATTCTCCCTTTCAGCACAAATGATGGAGCCCTTGCCACGAGCCAGGCGCTGGGGAGAGAGGGCAGGGGCCGAGACAGACACTGGCCTGACCTCACGGAGCTGCAGCCTGGCTAAGGAGGCAGACAGCAAACAGATAGCACATAGGTCCACAGTAATTAAAACGGGTATGGTCGAGACTTCCCTGGCGGTCCAGTGGTTAAGGCCCCGTGCTTCCACTGCAGGGGGCTCGGGTTCGATCCCTGATCGGGGAGCTAAGATCCCACTTGCCTCGCCTCGCGGCCAAAAAACCAAAACATAAAAACCGAAGCAATATTGTAACAAATTCAAGAAAGACTTTAAAAATGGTCCACATCAAAAAAAAAAAAAAAAAACGGGCGTGGTAAGCACGTAGGGCACAGGGAGGGATGCGACCAGGTGGGTCATGGGGTCTGGAGAGTAGAAGAGGAGATGCCAGGGGTGGGCCGGGGGGACCACAGCCTTTCGGGGACAAGGAACGGGCTGAGTCTGCCGTGCTGTCAGCAGGCCTGGGTCTGTGTGTGGGGCTCGGAAAGGGAGAGAGAAGAAGGGGGTGGGGCTGGAGGGGGATGCGCGACCATTCCTGCGGGGCCCGTCGGCGGTGGGTGGGAGTGTGGCGTATGTGGTTGGGCCACTGGGAGCCACTGAAGGATGCTGAACAGGGAAGCAGAGGGATCGAGTTTGCCGACTTGGAACACAGCCCCGAGTGCCGAGTGGAGAACGCAAATCTGTAGGGGGAAATGAGGCAGGGAGTCCAGTGGGGGGGGGTATGACTGCTTTCTGGGCAGGAGAGGGTGGTGGCTTGGACATGGTGAGGGATGGAGGGGTCCAGGCTCCGGCTGTGCTGGGCCCCGCAGAAGCCCAGAGGAACAAGGCACAGGCCTTGCCCTCAAAGTGCGCCCCCAGTCTGGTCCCAACTCTGCACGTCCCAACACGTGGGCGGGTGTCCACCATGGCCCCTCCCCTCCCGCTGGATGCTGCCAGCTGGGAAAGATGGAGTCCTTTGGTCCCCAGAGTTGCCAAGTGTCTGTAGCAGCTCAGTTTGCTTGTTGCTAGAGTGAGGATGTTTTCCAGTGCAGATATTGTGCCCGATCGTGTAACCAATGTGTGTCTTCGCTTTTTCTTTTTTTGTTGCAGCCAACTGGGTACATGGAAAACTCAGTCTCCTACAGCGCCATTGAAGACGTTCAGCTGCTGTCCTGGGAGAATGCCCCGAAGTACTGTTTACAGCTTACAATTCCTGGGGGAACTGTCCTACTGCAGGTAGGATAAATAAACATGAACAGCAGTTTCTGCTCCATCCCCACTCACTTGCCCTCCTCTTATCCCTCGGAGGGAGACAGCCAACTATTAAGAGGAAAGGTTGTTTAACTTAGGATATGTTTTCCTCCAAGTACAAGAAAGGTGTAAATTGGGGCTCACTGTGGGAGACGAAGGAGTGCATGCAGATTGAGCTCCTACTGCATACCTGCCACCGTCTAGGAGCTTTCCATGTTGTGTTTTTATTGCTCTTAACAAAGCCAAAAAATAGGTTTTCTGATCTTCACTTTACAGATGAGGAAACTGAGGTTTTCTGATCTCCATTTTACAGATGAGGAAACTGAGACACACAGACACAGGCTTTAAAAGGCTGTAAAAAGCAAGTAAGCAACAGATGCTACCTTTTGCTGTACTTCGAGTGAGGAGGTTTCTTACTTCTCATTGATCTCAGTCTCTTGAGACTCTGATGGAAATATGAGCCATCTCCTTGGAAAAGGGTGCATTTTGTGTGTATTGATCAAGACCGTTGGTTGGATATGATGCAAACATTATTCAAATGACCTGAAGCAAAAAGAGAATTTGATGCTGTAACTGTATCAAAGTAACTGGAAGTCTAAGAGAGGACTTCAGGCATAGCTGGACCCAGGAGTCAAATGGTATCATTAATATTCAGTCTCTGTATCTCCTGGCTTTGCTTCTGTGTGCTGGTTCATTATCAGGCAGAGGCTCTCCATGTGGTGGGAAAGATGGACTTCTGGCAGCCTCAAACTACATTCTTGGAGCTTGTAATTCTTAAAAAATGTGAGAACACATTTTCCTTTCAGTATCTTTCTATAAAATCTCATGGAAGATTCTGATTGGCTGTGCTATCGTCCGATTCACCCCAGGGGATGCCCTGCCCTGGGTTACACGCCCACCTTTACACTGGCAGCTGTGTACTCTGATAGCCCTACCAGGACCTCAGTGCGGGGAGAGGTGGGTCCACCAAGAAAGGAATTGCGGCAGAGATAATAACACAGCTCCTGCAGTACATACACGTGACATGTTCTGTATCATTTCAGGGAGTGCCACCCCAGTTTCCAACAGGGACCCCAAGTCAGAGACTCCTCGTCCCGAGAGAACATACTCTCTTATCATTGGGAGGATGGTCTGCCTTGGGCTTTCTTCTAGGAACGTTTTCTAACTCTGTCAGTCCGGGGAGACCTGCTTTGAGCCCAAAGAGGTGCTCCCTAAAACTTGTTTGAAAAGTGGCCACTGGATTGTTTAGCAACATTGGAGCCAAGAGGCACACAGTTTGGCCTCTGAGGAATGCCGAGCCCCAGAAGCTGCGTGTAACAGCTAAACGTCCTTTAGGAAAACCCCGTCATTCACTGATGTCTCTCGGAAGACACCAGAGCCACACCTGCCTGTCTGTTTTCTCCTTAAATCTCTCACTCTCTACAGTTAGAATCACAGAGCACTGAGCCTGCCGTCCCGTGTGCTAGGGCTGGGGGCGGGGAGGTGAGTCAGCCCCTCGGCCCCATCCTCGAAGAGCTCCTGGGCCCCCCCGGGGAGACAGAGCCATAAACAAATGACTGCAGAGGTAGCAGCTGAAATAGAGGCCTGTCCCCGAGGACTGGGAGCCCAGAGCAGGGAGTGACTCACTGGGCCTAGGGGTTCCAAGGAAGGCTCCCCCCGGGATGGTGATATTAGAGCTGGGTGTAGAGGGATGAGTAGGAGTGTGCCAGGATGGGGGGCACACACTCCGGGCAGAGGGAAAAGGGGGTATAAAGCATGAACGTGGCGGAGGGGGCATTCGCTGCCGTGGAGAAGAGAGGGAGGCGGATGCAGGGCCTTGCCCATGCGTCCAGAGTTGTTGGGTCGCAGCCAGATCATACAGGTCTTGTTAGCTGAGTGGAGAAGCCACAGTGTTATTCTGAGGGCAGTGGGGAGTCACCGAAAGCTCCTAAGAGGTGGCAGCACGATAGAGGGATCTGTCTGTTTGCAGGGCAGAGGGTGCTGGATCCGTGAGTGCCACGGGCAGGCAGGACGGAGGGAAACCTTGAGATAGCCCAGCTGCAGGAGGGGGGGCCCCGAGCCCCCAGCCCCCTGGCTGTGATGGCCGCTCCCCTGGTGGAGGCAACTGGGCGGCCTCATTGCTTTGGGGGCTGGAGGGACAGCCTGCCCCCAGGGAGGACCTGAGCATCACTTGCCCCGGGGACAGGGGGCAGTGCGGCTCGGAGGATGCAGGTCACCGGGCAGCGCCAGAACGTCCCTTTAATCCCGGCGGTGGCCGTGGGCCGGCTGTGATGACTCGCCCGGCTGGGGCTGTGTCCCGCGGTGGCCTCACGTCAGAGCTCCCCCTGACGTGTTGACGGTGGGCGGGCGGGCCTGCGGCTGCTCCGCACCCCCGTCTCGCTGCCCCCTGCTCCAGTGGACGGCGCAGCCGGCACAGCCCGGGCGCCGGAGGCTGGAGGAGGAGGAGGAGGAGACCTGCGGGAGCCAGAGCGGGACTCAGAGCCAGGGCAGGAAGCACACGCAGCCTCCGCCCGCCCGTCACCCGGGGAGGCCCAGGTGGGTGCAGCCCTGCCCCTGCCGCCTCGGTCTCTCCCTCGCTGCCATTTCCATCGCTTCTACCTTCCTTCCTTCTTGTCGTCACCCTCCTCCTCTCCCGCCTGTGATTCACGGGTGGCGTGTGGCCGTCTGGTTATGTAAGCAGGTTCGAGTCATCTTGGAGATGGGCTCCAGGCTGGGAGGTCCATATGGTTATGGGGCAGCCCGGGGTAGGGGTCACGTGGGGCCCAGGGTGGTGCCTGGAGGTGGCAGGCAGGGCGTCCCTCCCACGCTCTTGGGACGGTCGGCGGGATCCTCTGCTTTGGCTTGGTCCCGAGTCACGTGACAGGAGCCAGCGCAGTGGCGTGGCAGAGCAGTCTTCCCTGCTCCCGTGGGGGGCGGGAGGGGGAGGGGGAGGGGGAGGACCAAGAAGCAGCCAGGTGTGCTCGGGGGGCAAGGCCACACTTCCTCTGGGTGCTCCTGGTCAGCAGAGGGTGCAGATGCCATGAACTGTGCTGTCCCTGCATCAGCCACCGGCCACCCAGGGTTGTTTGCACTTAAATTTAAGTTAATAAATCAAGAAGGCAGTTTCTCAGTCCTCTAGCCGTGTTCCGAGTGCTCAGGACCCACGTGTGGCCCGTGACTGCTGTTGTGCAGATGGAGAACGTGTCCATCATCACACAAAGGATATGGCCCCAGAACTTTTCATTTTGACCCCATGCTCCGTGCACCGCTCCCGCCATGGGAAATAGCCTCAGGTTGCAGAGGGGGGGGCCGTAGGATTCCAGCATTCCTGCGTCCCTGAGTAGGGTTCCATCCTGCTGCGCGTGGCACAGCCGTTCTCTACGTAGGGGTGATGTCTGGGGGTCACAGGGGTCCTTGCCCTAGCGTGCCCGGTCTCTCTGTCTCGTTCAGGTTCTCCGTATCCATGTATGTCTGTTTCCCTCTGTCTCTCTTTGACACTTCTTTCTCCATCTCTCCCCTCCCCTCCCCATCTCTATCTCTTGATATACCACACTCTGTGCTTCTCTTGCAGTTTCTTTTCCTCCGGTGTCTTTCTCCAGGCCTCTCTCTCCACCTGAGCCCTTCTCTCTGTGTGTCTGGACTTAACGCCCTCCTCCTCTCTCCCTTCCTCCCTCCCCTCTCCCTGCCCCTCTACCCACAATGTCCTTACACAGCTGCTTTATGAGAATTTGAGTCGGTGCCTCAGTCAGACCCCTGGGAACTGACCCATCTGAGTTCAAGGAAGGTTAAGAAACGCTCTCAGGCGGACGTGCCTCCCCCACTCTGCTCAGAGACACCGAGCAACACGCCAGCAGGTCGAGTCACCAGGCGAAGGCGCCAGCCTTCTTCCAGCCTGGGTCCAGTTGGTGTGTTTCTGGATGCTTTGTGGTATTTCAGTGTGAGCTCCCTAATGCCCTGTTATTAGAATTCCCGGGTGCAGAAAGGACCTATTTATCTTCTTTCTTCCCTTAATGCCCTTTCGGCTGGCATTTCACCGTGAGGAGTAACTCCACGAGAACATAAACAGTGCCGTGAAAGCATCCTGCAGGGTGCTCGTTGCAGGCCTGCGGGGTCAGGGAGCGGGGATTAAAGAACCGGGTGGCGGCAGATCATCTTCCGGGGAGTTCTGCCTCCCAGATGGGTTTCCACCCATTGATGAGAAGTGGACAGAGGCCACTGTTCAGAAAACAAGCTTTTGGGCGGGACAAGAGCAAGGGGACCCGCCCACCCCTCCCCTTTCCCGAGAGCTTCTGCTGCTGCTGCTGCTTTCTGGAACGGTTTCCAAGACCCGCTCTTCTCATTGACATTCCCGAAAGCCCCTCAGGAGGCCAGACAACTGTTGACCCCAAACGCTGGCAGCAGGGGCAGGGACAGGGCGGGTGCCCTTCTTACTGGAAGCCAGAGAGAAAGACCTTTCCGGCCTGAAAAGCACGTGCTGTTTTTTCCCTAAGAAGTTGGGCCGGGGAAGGCGAACCTGGGAACGCTCACCCACCCACGGTGCACCCTTGGCTGTTTTTCTCACCTCTCGAGACAATACAACAATGAGAGAGAACTTGGCAACTTTCGAAGAGGAAATTAGGCAGAATTTGCCTGGAACGAGGCCCTTTCAGTATTCGAAAGATTTATCACTAGGAGAGGTCGGCGCCTGCCCGAGCAGGCCTGCCTGCTTCCAGGGGTCTTTCCCAGGCCTGGATCCAGGCTCCGCTGAGTGACCCTCAGGACTCGGAGCTGGGCCCTGTGTCCCGTGGGGCCGGGTCATCCAGGCTCAGCCCTTCACACGTCAGTGTGGTGACTCGGCAGAAACTCACTCTGTCCCCCAGGCCGGGCACAGCCCAGTCCGCTCTCCATTCCCCTGGAAGGCACTTAGAGATGCCTGTGCTGGGATTCCGGACGTCCCTCGGCAGCCCCTATGCTTCTTCGAAACTAGACAAGCCAAAGGAAGGAGCCGGAGAACCCACTCTTGTCGCATCCTCTCTGGTTCCGTCATCGAGAGGGGACGCAGCTGTGAGGATGCAGTGGCCACACCACAAGTCGCCCCCCCCCCCTCTTCTGGAGGAAACTTCTGGTCTACCCTCTTTGTTTGCGGGGTGGGGCCTCCTGGTGACTGGAGCCTTCCCGTTCATCAGCGCGGTGCTTTCAGATTCCCCAGCCCAGTTCCTGGGAGCCCAGCTGCAGAGAGAGCAGGCTGTGGGCTCAGACCGACCAGAGGCCCAGCCCGGCTCTACCATGCTCTCTCTACCTGTGTAACCTTGGGCGGCAGGATAGCCTCTCTGGGCCTGCGATTTATCTGGAAACCGGACCCGTAATACCTGTCTCCTTGGGTGCTGTGAGGATCAGCAATATTACACGTAAAAATCCTTAAACACCATGCCTGGTGCACAGTAGGTGTTCAGGAAAAGACTGCCGTGATTATTTCTAGAGCCCTAGTCAAATATGACATGGGGAAGAGAGGGTATCAAGGCTGGACAGTTCTTTTGAAGTTTACTGCACGTGAAATGTTCTTCAGTGAACAGAATGGGTATACTGATGCTTCAGCCAGCCAGCCGTCTGTTCACCCACCCATCCATTTATCCATCCGTCTGTTCACCCATCTGTCCATCAGTCCACCCATTCATCTGTCCATCCACCTATCCATTTATCCATGTATCCATCCAATCATTCATTCATTCAACAAGTCAGCCAAACTTTCATTTAACAAACATTTATCTGAGTTTTATGGACACAGTGTTGAGTAAGTGAGACATGGTCCCCGACCTCACAGGGCCCACAGGCTGGAAAGGAAGAAGAACAACGAGACAAGCGATTACAGGGCAGTGTGATCTGTTCAATGAGGCGTCATCACCTGATGTGGTCAAGGGTGGCGAGGGGGAAGGCACCACTGAGACAGGCATTCCAGAGAATTGACATTTCAGGTGAGACCCGAAAGGTAAACAGTTCAGCAGGCATTGAGGGAGGGGGTGAAGGGAGAGCATTCCTCGTGGGTTGTACACACTGTGTGAAAGCCAGACTAAAACAAAGCAAGCCAGGTTATGCTAGGTTATGCTGCAGTGACAAGCAGCCCCGAATTCTGAGTGGCTTCAAACAGCAAAGGATTATTTCTCCCTCCCGCTGCATGTCCATCATGGGTCTGCTGGGATCATGCTCCATCTGCAGTGTTTCTGGTCAGCAGGGCAGGGGGAAGGGACCTACTCAGTCGTGCACTGGCTCGTCAAGGCTTCCACCGGAAGTGACACAAGTCCCATGGCTGTGCATTCCTACCGCGTGCCCGAAGGAGAGCTGTAGACGTTGGGGGAGGACACGGATGAGACCACAGCAAGTCTGGGTCTTGGTTTCCTCATCAGAAACAAGGCTGGAGAGGAAAAGGTTGGGTCAGAGTCGGGTCCTTACCCTTTGGTCCGTGGTGTGTTCTGAAGCTGCTTGCACGATTGTGTGTGTGTGGGGGGGGGTGGGTTGTACACATGTGTACATTACTTGGGTGCGAGTCCACAGCTTGTTTCAGGCTCTCAAAGGGTTTCAGGTTCCCGTAAACCCCCAAAAGACCGAGTAGCCCTGGACTGGGTGATCCTTGAAATCCCTTTGAGCCTCTGAATCAAAGAGCCATTTGTTACAGTGGACGAACGCGGCCAAGGCCTCTGTCTTCCTCCAAAGTGCAGCGAGCCTGCAGCGGGAGAGGGGACTGTGGCCACCTCCCCTCCCAGTGGAGTTGGAAGGAATGAGCCCGTGGGTGGACGGGAGACATTGGGTGTCTCTGCCTCCCAGGGAAGGTGACTCGGGAAGCTGGGTGGCATCACCCTTCCCCGGCAGACTTCTTGTGCTTTGCCTCGCCTGAAATTAATTCACTCAGCGGACTTTTTAACACCAGGCTCACTGCGGAGGCAGCAGTTAATCCCACTGGATCCTGCCTCCTTTCCTAATCCTGTGGGCAGGACAGATAATCGGCAGGGGCCGTGGGGAGGGTAAGGGCTCTAAGAGCTGGGAAGCAGGGGAGGGAGGGTGGGCCTGGCCAGGGCCTTGGGGAGGGCAAGGGGTTTCAAAAGCAGAGAAAAGTGGGCGGGTGCCCTCGAAGAACGGTGGGCATGGGGGCGATGGTGTGGTCAGGGCAGGGCTGGGTCGGACTCTTGCGTGGGCCGCAGGGCCCTCCACCTGCTCTGAGACTCGATTTCCTCATCTGTGAGATGGGAGTTTGCACGCACTCTCCCACATGAGCAAAGACTTGGAAAACTCAGGTTGTCCTGCCTGAAAGGTTAGGCTGAGAGGGGAGATGACAAAGGGCAGGTGAGATGGTGGTTGATGTCCCTGAAGAAATCCTCCTCCCCTCCAGACAGTGAGACGGCTGTGAAAGGCGGGACACACAGACCCAAGTGAGACCAGGACAAGGCTGGACCGGACACGGGGCAGGAGAGGAAATCTCCGGAGCCGTCCCTGCTCAGCAGTGAGCTGCGCACATTGACTGAGGTCTGGGCGGGGCCAGAACCATCTGGTGTGTGAGCCCTGGGACCTGGCCAGGAGGGCTCACAGTGTAACTGGGAGAAGCTGTGGCTCTGGGAGCTGGCTGGCTCCTTCTGGAGAGACAGCTGCAGGGAAAAACGGATCCGGCGGGGCCGTGGAGATCCATCAGGACTCTAAGACGCACGCAGCAGAGATGGGCTCAGGCTATGGCCAGCAGGAAGGGAAGTATACTAGAAGGATGGCGGGAGCCTGGAGAGCAGGCTTAGAAAGTAGACTGGAGCTGAGGCCGGTTGGGGGACCGTGTCCCAGCCCAGTAGCCATCTTTAAAGGAAGACACAGCCCTTGCCTCATAATGAATTGTCACCCCCCCACCTGCCATCTTGACATCACTTGCTTGAGACCCGAAGTCCCGGGCAGGAGCTTCTGATTGCCCAGTCAGATCACCTGCTCACACATGGCCAAGGGAGGGGCCAGGAAGCCCATTTAAAGATCTTTAGTCCCCTGCTGGCCTAGGCCTAGGTTAGGGTTCTGGGCTTTCATTGCCATGGCCCGGGTTCAATCCCTGGTCAGGGAGCTGAGATCCTGCAAGCCGCATGGCATGCCCCCCCCCCAAAAAAAAGATCTTTTACAGGGACTCACACTGGAGAGGCCCCAGAATGGGAAAGGCTGGGCCTGGTTGTGGGAAAGACTGGTCTGTGTTGGACTGGATTGCCGAGGCAGAGAAAGGAGTCACCATCCACCACTTACTACCATTGCCCTCCTGTTTCTTTCATTGTTTGTGTTCATTCGTTCTTGTGCAACCAGCCCTGATGGTACTGGCCATGCTAATCAGAGTGAGGGATTTGGAAATGAGACCCTGCCCTCAGGGAGTTTACAGTCCTCTCGTTCATTCATTTGTTCATTCCTTCAGCATGTCTCTCTTGGGCACCTCATGCCCCAGGCCCTGGGGATACAGTGATGGTCACACAGGGGTCACACACGGGTCACTCGTGTTGGCAGGGCAGCATGGTGGGTTGGCCAGTGGGCACAGAAGAGGGAGAACGTGGGTCTCCTTCCCCTGCTCCTTCTCCACCTCCCTCTCCTCTGCTCTCTCCTCTCTCTTCCTTTTTGTCTTCACTCGGTCTTTCAGTCCGGCCAGTGACACCTTGTGGGGACTGTCTGGGCCCCCCGTGGACCCTGAGAACCAATGCAGTGATCCATGTCAGCACTAAATGAACCTGGCCATACCTCCTGTATTCATTTCCTACTGCTACCATGGCAGATTACCACAAAAACAACACAAATTTGTTATCTGACCATCGTGAAGGTCCGAATCCAACACGGGTCCCACTGGGCTAAAATCAAGGTATGCGCAGGGCTGGTTCCTTCTGAAACTCTAGGGAAGAATCCACTTCCTTGCCATTTCCAGCTTCTAGAGGCCACTTGCATCCCTGGGCTCATGGCCACATGATTCCAACCTCTACTTCCCTCTCTGACTCTCTGACCTCCTGCCTCTCTATTATATAGACCCTTGTGATGACATTGCCTCACCCAGAGAATCCAGAATAATCTCCCCATCTCGGGGTTCTTAACTTAATGACATCTGCAAAGTCCCTTTGCACCTAAAGTAACACATTCCCAGGGTATTAGGACATGGACAGTCTTTGGAGGCCCCTCATTCAACCTACCACTCCTCCCCTCTCTCTGGCTACCTCGGTGTGTTAAAAAGCAGAGAAATGGTTGTGGACCAGAAGCATGCTGCAGCCAGCTCATACTGGCTTGTACCAGCTCCCAAGAGCCGATCGGGGTCATCTCTTCTCAGCTCTGGGCCAGGGACGGCCCCTGGTAGCGTGGAATCAGCCAAGTGCCATCATTCACGGAAGTCCGTCCACACACGCTGCGATCGGGGCTTTTTATCCAGGAGGGCCTGTTGTTACGCGTTTATCAGCACACCACTGCTGGACCCCTGCTGTTGGTAGTGTTTGCACATGCCGGGCGCTGCGCTGAGTAAGCATTTTACATGGATTATCTTGTCATTTGGTATCTTTGCACCACTACTCCTGAGTGTGGGATGTATTTTGTCACCCTCATGAACAAGAATTGTCATGAGACCACAGCTAGGTCAGCACTGACAGGAGGTGACCCAGGCATGGACCCTCCAGAGGGGAGGCTTCTGGTCCCGTGGTGGACTCCCCTTCAGCCTCTGCTGCCCCTGTCAGGTGTCACGGGCTCTGCCTCATCAGGGAACTTGCTCCAGGTCGCACTGCTAGACCATGGCAGAACGGGGGCTTGAACCCGGCTCTGCTGGAGACTCAGCTGCTGCAGATGTTCCTGCATCACACGGAGGGTGTCCCCCAGCCTGCTCCCCACTCGGGGCAGAAAGGCAAACTCACCTTGCCTCCAGGTGCTGGAGTGGATCTGTTCAGGGTTTGGAATGAGTCTCCGAGCTTCGCCCACAGGAGCCTGATTCCCGGCTGCACAGGCCACTGAACTGGTTCATTTGTTCCGGCCCAGAGATTTGCCCAAACTCTGCCCTGGGCGAGCTGCTGATGCTTCGTCGATGACTTGGTGGGAGTCGGGGGAGGTAATCTGCAAGACCTGGATCTCCTTGAATGAGGATGACCCCAAGTTGCACACGCTGTGAGTGTGCATGCACGTGTACACCTGTGTGGCTCAGGAAAAGAAGATGGGCATTCCTGCTTGGGGCGAGGCTCTGGCCTTGTCAGAGCCCCTTGCCCATCAGGGTCACGGCGACTTGAAACAGGGAGCTGCGGGGTCAGGCAGGGAACAGACGCTGCATTTCTGCCTTGGGGGTGGCCAGCAGCAAACTTGAAACGCTGCACACTGTGGTTTCAGCATGAGTCAGACTGCCGGGTTCAGGCCCTGCCCCACTCCTACTGCCTGTGAGCCCGTGGGAGAGTTTAACCTCCCGAGCCTCAGTTTCCTCATCTGTACCACGGGGAGAATGACGCCGACAGTGCCAGCTTCCCAGCACTGACTTGCGAGGACTGGATGCGCCGGTCCACGCATGGGGCTTGGTGCTCCGTCTGGTGCCTGTCAGACGTGCCGTAACTACTGCTTTTGCCATCAGCAAATCTGCTAGAACCGGGGCTGAGAGCGGCGTGAGGCTGAGTGGCCCGAAGCCTCTGAAGTGGTGTGGTGTGGATCAGGGAAGACCTGGCTCCCTGCACGGTGCTTTGTGATGTAGTTCTGCCCGAGCTCAAGGCTGGGTGCTCTCTACCACGGCTTTCTGCAGTTGGCAGGAGGTGCAGTGGTTAAACCCGTAGGCTTGGAAGCCAGGCTCTGGGTTTAAATGCGGTCAGTTGACGTGGGAGCTCGGGATCTCAGTTTTTCCCTTTGTGAAATAGACGCAGTGTTGCCCACCTCGTAGGGCTGTCGTGAGGGCTGATGACGGATTACGTGGATAACAGAGGCCCGGTGCCTGGAGCAGGGCTTGGCGAGCTCCCAGGCAGCTCCATTATCATCATCATCTCCCTACACGCCTCCTCCCCACTCATCCTGGCCCCTTCTGTGATCCCGGATGAGTTGAGATATGTGTACAGTTAAAGCTCTTCCAGCCACCAGTGTCTACCCAGCAGAATAAGTGCCCGGTGGCAGCAAAGTCTATTTCAGACAAGTCCCCCAGGTGACCACTTCCAGTTTGGTTTTTTTTTTACACACAAGGGGTTCAGCTTGGTGCATCCCTCAGAAGGCTCTGCAGGGTCACAGGGCAGAGCCTGCAGGACAGAGCAGGCTGGAGCTCTCATGCTGGCCTGTAAAATGCTCTGAAATGCTGCAAGCCAGTGACTTGACCTTGCTGTCTTGTTCTTCTCGTTGCAGGCTGCCAACAGCTACCTGCGAGACCAGTGGTTCCATTCTCTGCAGTGGAAGGTAAGTCCTGACTCGCTTGCTTGTTGGAGGAGCTGGTCTGCCACCCAGAGACGTGAGGGCAGAGGTCTCCTGCCTTCTAGGAGGCTCAGCCCAGGAGCTTTGCTCCACTGTGTGGAAGCCCCCCACCTCCCTCTTGGCTGGTTGATACCTTTCCCCCTTG
Organism: Balaenoptera musculus; assembly: GCF_009873245.2. NCBI lineage: Eukaryota > Metazoa > Chordata > Mammalia > Artiodactyla > Balaenopteridae > Balaenoptera > Balaenoptera musculus. The sequence goes on from NC_045803.1 coordinate 53,768,660, forward strand.
CGATGGTGAAACTGTGCTCCTGCCCGGTTGGCCCTTGACTTTGCCCAGGAGCTTTATCGTGTGGTGCCTGCTTCCGAAAGGATCAAATAACTGCTTGATCTCAGAACAGGGGCTCATCTGAGGGGCTCGGGCAGGCAGCACTTGAGGGGCTCAAGGTGATGGGTTGAAAGTAACTTCCGAAGGCGCCAGCAGAGGTAAATTTATCAGAGGTGCAGAAGCCCAACTGTATTTCCAGAGGCTTCACTTCCTTTGGCCTAATTTCCCAGTTCTAGCTCTGCATAGGATGGTCCCCGGCCTTCTAATACACACGGTGAATTAGCTCCCGACTGGTCACGTTCAAGACCCAGGGGCCAGATTTATGAGAAGGGTCCTCCCAGCCCCCTGGGGAGTCCACGTTCTGCTCCGTGGCTCAGGACCCTCGCACCCTGCCCCCCGTCTCTCCTGCCTTCTGACCTTTTAGTTTAGAACAAGGCGTGACAGGCTTGTGGGCTTGCAGAGCCAGCAGGGTATGGCTAGGATGACCGGTGCCTGTCCTGAGCTGTCATCTTTACTGTAATCTGGAGTGCAGTGGGGGCCGACCAGCTGGCCCTGGACAGGGTTTGAGACCATGTGCCATGTTGGGATGACCGAAGGGACACTTAGAATTCTTCTCGTGCCTCTGGAGGGGCTCTCGTCACAGCTGGGCGGAGGGCAGAAATACAACCCCGGAAAATTGCATTCCTGGTCCCAAAGAGGGCCACTCCCCTCCTTTCCCCGACAGCTGCAGGTCCTCTCCTTTGTGCCAGTGTGGCCATCTCAGAGGCTGAATGCGAGTCTCCAAGTTGGGGCCGCAAAGGGAAAGGACTAGCATTTACTGAGCACCTACTATGTGCCTGGAACATGAGGCTGGCCCGTCACGCCTGTTTCACCCTCGCGGCAGCCTCGTAAGGCGGCTTGTTATCATTGCTCCCATTTTTTGTACAGGGAAGGCGAGGCCAGACCGGAGCCCAACTCCCATAGCTGGTAAGGGCCTGGGGCAGTGTTCAGGCCCGGGTCTTTGCCGTTCCTGGGGGTTTCTGGACGCAGGCAGAAGGCCCCGGGTGACAGCTAAGCAGGCAAATGGCACGTGCCTGCTCGGAGTCTGCAGGTGCTGCTGAGAGCTTGATTTCTGCAGGGACATCGTCCCTAAGGCCTGGCTCTCTGCAGCCAGGTGTGTCCCGGGGCAGGCAGGACATACATCAGGACCTGCCAGGGGCCACCTGGGAGGTAAATGCCAGAGCAGTCGAGAGGGAGGGAGGAATAGAGGCATGGTGCAGTGGTGGTCCTGCAGGAAGAGGCCACTTCACTGCCACAGACAGTGGTTACTTAGAGACTTCCCTCTTCTGTTCTTCATGCGTGTTTTCCTTGTGAGTCCTCAGTAAGTGATTGCTTTGCTTTTTCTTAGCTCAGGGTGGGGCAGGAGGTACTTGGAGACGTAGCGCCTACTTGACAGGTTGGGGAAACGCCTCTTTGAAAAGGTGGCCGAGATCAGTGTCAAGGAAGAGGTGGTCTTTAGTGGATTCCACAGAGCTCTGCTTTCCTCCTTGCCCTGGTCCACATTTTCTTCAACCATTTTCTGGAATCTCTGGGAACACCTAAAAGGCAGTGCTTGTGAAATGTGTGAATATTATGCAGCTACAAGGGATGACTAAGATGGTGGGCATAGAAAGCCAAATTTCGGGAGACAGTGACAGCCAGAAGGATGATTTAAGAGTGACAAGCTTGAAATGTACAAATTCAGACGTCAAGGATTGCATGTGGAGTTCAGACAGTTGATTGAGCAAGTACGGAACTGGGGATCCCTGGGCTTCTAGCAGTTCTCATAAAGACCTGGATAGCTGCACTCAATTTTGGGGGTGTTTGGTTTGTTTATGGTTGTTAAATCTAATCAGTTGAATTTTTAAAAAGAAAAGAAAGCAAGCATCCAGGAAACTGAGATCAGGATATCAAGGAATCAGCAAGTGCTCAGCAGTGAGTGGCCCTTTTGCCAGGTGATGGATGGTGACCTTTGTTCTCACTGTTTTGATATTTGCTTGTGTCTTAGGCATGTGTAAGATGCTGGCAGTTTTTCCCTTTGGACAGCCCCCCCCCCGCCATAATTTAGGTATGCTGCCACCAGGTGGCAGTGATATTTCAGTATCAGCAACCTGATTTCATTTCTGTGGCTCTTTGCCACTCGGTTTTGATGAGGTTGGAGGGAGGCGTGCTCTCCTTCCTTGTAAAATGGCAAAGAAACATAAGGTGTTTTTGAGGTACTGCCTGCTGGTGAAATGAGTGGAGACCCAGATTTGAATCCTGGTTCTATAGGTGACTCATCTTGTGGTCTGCATAGATTATAGCAAGTGTTCATTGATCCGTATGTGGTTACTGAGTACCTACAATATACAAGGCACGGCCAGGGGCTTTCCTGTTCGTTGTCATTCAGCAAATGACAAGGCTCAGAGAGGTCTAGTTACTTGCCCATAGTCACACAGTGGATTTCAGTACAGATTCGTGGAGCTGCCCTTTCTCCTGCTTGATCCAGCTGTTCCTGATCCTGAGCTTGGCCTCTTCAGCCCACTCGGGATGTGTCCTGCTTCTCCTGCCTGATACAGCCACTCTCTCCTCTGTATTTACCACCAACCATTTGGGGTTTTTTCTTTTTCTTTCCTTTTCTTTTCTCTATCTTTAACTAAAAGGGGGAAGAAAAAAAATCAATAGAACATCAAAATTAAGGACTTTAGAAATCCCACAACCTCAGCTTGAGTTTTTAAATTTTCTAAACGTTGCGTTTATCACTTTTTCTCCTATACCAACGTATACGTCCCTGTTGTAGCTGCAGCGCACATAGAGAATACTTTTTCTGTTTGTAAAGAATGTTAGCTCTTAAATGCTGCGTTCCTGTTGCTTTATCGAGTTTTTACCCGGTTATACTGACACCTCCAGGGCATTCTCCACAGGTGTGATATTGCCTCCAAGGGGGTCGAAATTGGTATTTTGGGGCTTAAAAAACCTTAAGTGATTCCAGTGGTGTGTGGCCTTCCTAGTTCAACCTACTAAACAAAATCTTATTGTCTAGAATTTAGTTTCAAAGGGATCAGGGCAAATTGGTGGGGGGCCGGGGGCGGATATCTTAAAAGGCTCCTTAGGGGAATGATAATGGAAAAAAACCTTGCGAAGCACCGCTCTAGAATCTACCTCAAGCTGTGATGTGGAACAAGGCGGAGTCTGGGTAACACACCTGTGCGATGCTCTGGATGCCCGTCTCCATCCTGGGGGTCCCGTTGCTCTCGTGGCCTCAGCTCAGCTCCGTGCGTCCGCAGGCCGTCACAGCGCGTCGGGAGCCACAGCGCGTCAGGAGCGTTCCCCCCGCGCTGGGCTCTGTATTTTGAGCGTCATCTCAGCTCACTGAATGGTCTGTTGTTGACGTTTGCGTGTGAGGGAATCAGAGTCACTTGCCCAAGGTCCCAAGGCCCCCAGAGGGGACAGGGGTTTGACCCACAACGTCCTGGCCCCCGGCCCCCCTTCCCTACCTCTCCCTCTGTCCGGGCATCTCTGCCCTTCCTCCCGGACTCCCGCCCTTGGGCAGCACGGGTCGGGGGGTGCAGGGAAGGCCTGGGACCCGGAGGAGGATGACAGGAAGGGGGTGGGACCGCAGCGCCAGCCCCTCCCAGGATGCGTTGGAGCAGAGCACGCTGTCCTCGGGGCTCTCTGGGGAGGCCAGGCCTGTTTGGTTTGGGTGGCTTGGCCCCTGAGGCCAATTCCTGGGGGGATGGAGGCATAAACAGTTGTACTGAGTTAATGAGGCCTCATTTCTGACTCAGATGCACCTTGGAAGCCACGTCCTGTGGAGACAGGCCTGCCCGTGTGTGTCAGGCTGTGAGGGGGCAGGCCTGTGTGGGTGTACGAGGCCAGGAGGGGACAGGCCTGGTTTGTGTGGCAGAGCCAGAGTGCACTGCAGGATGTGAGGGTCCAGTGTGTGTTTATAACGCTGTGAGGACGCTGGCCTGTTTCTAGGTTCAAGCCGAGAGGCCCAGGTGCTCACAGCTGTGAGGGACAGGCCCGTCTGGGCGCACAAGGGCCTGGACCACAGGCCCTGAGTACCTGGCTGGGAAGAGACACGTGCATAAGGTGCCCCCAAAGGAGCCCCGAAAAAGCCAGGTACCAAAAAGCGCCCACTTTGTGTAGCCGGCGCTTCTGGTGCCTCCAGCTCGGAAAAACGCCTTCTCCCTTCCTGAAAGGGGTTCCTCGGCCCTTGCACAGAAGTCTGGAAAACCAAGATGATTTTCTCCCTGGGGGAAGCTGGGTCACCATCGACAGCCCCGGGGGCTGACCGAGCACCAGGGCGGGGAGCAGACTGTGTGAGACCAGAAGCTGCCTGTTTTCCTGTCGCAAGGCTGCCAGGCAGCCTGGGAAAATCCCAGCCCAGGTTCGCATCCTCTCTGGCCTGCTGCCCCGGCCACGCTGCCGCCCTCTCCCCGAGTCCCCAGGCAGGGTTTCCCAAGCCCCTGGGGCATCCACAGCGACGTGGTCACCCCATCCTCTGTAGAGAGTAGGAGGGTGGAGAAGAACGTGGGGTCTGTGTGTGTGTGTGAGCACGAGGGGGTGACTGTGTTATGGGTGCATTGGGTGTGGGGTGTGTTTATTTGGGCCTCAGTTTTCTCCTCTGTGAAATGGGGAATTCGCTAACTAGCACCTCGCCCACTGGGTCAGTGTGAAGACGGGCTGCCCTCCCAGGGCTGTGGGAGCTTCATCCCACGCGCCCTGATCAGACCAGCCAGCGGGTGGGAGCGGGCACCCAGCCCCTGCAGCGCCCCCGCGGCGTGCCTGTAAGATCCGAGGGGGTGGGCAGTCTGTCCTCGGAGGGCCCTGCCTGGCGCAGGCTGTGGGGCGCTCCTACCGCCAGGCCTGCAGTAGCGCTTCCGCAAGGTCTTTGCTACCCCGTCTCATGGATGAGGGGACGGCCATTGCCAAGGGCGGCTGCTCCCAATGGCGTCACAATCTAGCTTCCACATCGGGCCCTGGGCTGAGCCCCAACCAGGGTCCCCGGTGCATAGGTGAGGAACTGGAGGTGCAGGGCGTGGGGCTGGGAGCCTGGCTTCTCTCTCCCATCGGGTCGCCCTCTTGGGAAGGCTGGACCATCACCCCCAGTCCCATGCAGGGAGAGAGGCCCTGCTGGTGCTGAGATTCCTGGGGGAAGCTGGGTCAGAGGGACAGAAGGCGCTTGAGCTGATGCCCCTCCCCTGAGGGGGAAGCTGGGCAGGGGAAGGGTGGGACCCTCCAGTGGATGCTGTCACCCTCAACTCTGACCTTCCTCCTGGACCCTCCTCCCTCTCCCTCTTGGGCACAGTAGTCCGAGGCCTTTACTCTCGGGGGAAGAGCCACTTCTAGTCCCACAGCCGTGGCCCCTGGACTCCCCACTCTGCCCACTGCAGATCCCCCTGAGCACGCATCCCCTAGCACACGTGCCCGAGCCTAAACCCAGCCCTGCCTCAGCACACAGCGGCAGGTGGCCTCACCCCCCTCCACGGGATGCTCCTCCTGTGCTGAGCGGATGCCAGCACCTTGCTCACCACCCCGCTGAATCCCCGCAACCCTGCGGAGGGGACGCGTCCTCCTGCTTCCCCATTTCACAGGTGTGGAGACAGAGGCCGAGAGGTGAACTGCTTGCTCAAGGGCCCGCACCTATTAAGTGACAGAGCTGGGGTCTGGACACAAGTTTGATTCCAGAACCTGGGATCGTAACCACTGGGAACGTGGCTCCCACTGCACACGTGTGTGTGCACACACGTGTGTGCGCACACATATGCAGACACGCATGCGCACCGGACAGTTCCTCCCTCACACCTGCAGGCTTGTGCTCCTGACCGTCCCCATCGCCTGTCTGTCCTCGTGCCTTGCGTGTCGGGGGCTGTGGTATTTTTGTCTCGTGAAGCATTTCATGAGAGCTTTACATTTTTCTGAGTCTCACAGACGTCCCCATGAGGATTATGTGAATTAACCTCTGACTTGGCAATCCCCTGCTTCTTGTGGGAAGGGCCGAGCGCCCTGCCCGCCCTGCATGGCGCACGGCACATGGCAGACCACCTGGGCCTGGGCCCCAGAAGGTCAAGGTCAGGACCAGCCACTTACACATCTGCCCGAACACACCGTGTCACCCGTGTCCCCAGATTCGAGCATCGAGGCTGTGTTACCTGACCTAGCCTTGCTCCTGGCCCCCCTTGGCTCTGGGCCACACGCTCCCATGTGGCTCCTGCTGGGCTCACGGTGTCTAGAGGGAAGACAGTGGCCCCTGTTTCACCTCCTGCCATTTCCTCACGGCCCATCCCTCCTGCCCCGCTCCCCTCTTTCTCTGCCCTTTTTACCACGATCATGAAAACGCCTTTACAACCACATTCAAGGGCAGAGACCGCTCTGCTCCTGCTGGTAACCACCTGAGGGCGGATTTTACTCCTGCAAATGCCCTTCCAGCTTTCCGTCCAGCTTTGCACGGACCTTTTGGCAGCTGTGGCCAGGTGCGCAGACGGTCCTGCCAGCATAACGCTGCAGCTTAAACGTTTCAGCATATGTCCATCACGTCTGTAGAGAGGTCGTGGCATAATTGACCAAAGGACCTGCTTTTGGGCATTTACACTGTTCCCGTTTTTCTCAGTTACAGATAATGTAGTCATGACTGTCACCTATAGCCAAGCTTTTGCTTCTTTTGAACTACTTTTTAGGGCAGGTTTCCAGAACAGTGGTTTACCAGGCAGAGAGTAGGGGTATTTTTGTGTGTGTGACTCTTTCTGCATACTGCCAATTTGCTCCCCAAAGAAAAATTTCTGTAATGCCTAAGGGGAGAGCTCTGGGCCACACTGCCTGGGTTCAAATCCTGGCTGTACCGCCCACGGGCTCTGTGACCCTGGACTAGCTGCTTTCCTCTGTGGGCCTCTTTTTCCGCCTGAATAAAGTGGGGGTCATGATAAGACCAAGCTTATTAGGTTCCTGTGAGAGTTAAATGGGTTAGTAGCAGTAAAGAACTTAGAACGGCACCTGCCATGTGAATAAGTATTGGATCAATGTTAATTATTCTTCTTTAGCGATCAAGGCCTCTTTCCCTTTGTGTAGAAAGGTTCCAAAGGACAGGGCTCTAGAAGAAAGGGGGCACATGCATAGCACACTTGCTACCAACCCCCAGTGAGCCCCATGACAAGCATCACTAATCAATCACTGCACTCTTTTCCCCCTGAGGCAGAACTCTTCTCCACATAGTTCCTGCTGGTCAACCTGAGTTGACAGAGGGAGCGAAAGCTTCCCACCACACCCACTTTAGTGACCTCCTGGACCTGTGGAATTTGAGTATCACTGGGAATCCACGTCCAGCCCTGTCAGTTCTGGCCTGTGTCTCCTTGGGGCTTTTTCACGGGAGCCTTTGCTGAGCTTCCTATTCTCCACTGCCTGGGAAGGTCATGAGTGTCAGCCGTCCTGCCTCTGAGCAGGAAGGTAAATCAGGGAAGCAGGGCAAGGAGGGCAGGAGTTGCCCTCGGTCCTTTTACAGGCCCGGCCACAGGTCTGCTTCCTCCAGGTCGAAAAGGCAGGAATTCCATCCAGATTAATTTCTGGCACTTGGTCAAAGAGGGCTTTGTGACTTCCTAAGAGGGATCAGAGGGATTCCACAGAGAACCGTGAAAGGAGGGGCTCTCCCCACGAGGCAGGGGGCCCATCGCAGTCCAAGACTCCTGGGGGGCCCTCAGCGGGAGGTGCAGCTGGCGGCACAGCCAAGCCCCGGAGAGCAGAGGCCCTCACAGAGGTGAGTCCAGCCAGGCCACTTCTCCTGCACCTGTGGTCAGCGGAACTCGAGGGAGGCCACGGGGCCCAGGCTGCCAGGCCCCCGGCGAGGGCCACAGTCCAGTCTCCAGCGACTCCCAGCCACAGCTCACGGCCCTCGGTGGGTCATCGGGGACCCTGGAACTAATAACAAGGGGAGCTTCAGGGATTGAAACTAACAAGCGGCAGAGGGCAGGACGGCCTGGGGAGGAGAGCTCACGCTCCCGTGGGCTTTCTTTACAGCAAACGGAGAGAACAGTTACTAGGTACCTACTAGCTTCAGGAGCTGTGCTGGGGGCTCTGATGCGTGCTCTCTTGCAGTCTTCTCAAAGTCAGGCCCATCTTGAAGGAGGAGCCGAGAGGGCAAAGGGGCTTGTCCATAGCTAGAACCAGGCAGAGCTGGGATTTGAACCCGGGGTGGTGGGTCTCCGAGCCCAACCCCCTTATTCTGGTGGGAGGAGGCGCCACCTCAGGCCTGGAGAGGGTGCGGGCGTGGGCGGCGTAGCCCCATGTCTGAGCCCACAGAGGCCGGGAAGCCCGAGATGGGTGTTAAGCCCTTGCAGTAGTCTCCACTTTCCCCAACCAGAGCTCTCTTTGGAATAGACATGGGGCACTTTGGTCTGTTTTGCTGTTGTTGTTTTGATAAATTTATTTATTTATTTTTGGCTGCGTTGGGTCTTCTTTGCTGCACATGGGCTTTCTCTAGTTGCGGCGAGCGGGGGCTACTCTTAGTTGCGGTGCGCGGGCTTCTCATTGCCGTGGCTCCTCTTGTTGTGGAGCAGGGGCTCTAGGTGCACGGGCTTTGGTAATTGTGGCACGTGGGCTCGGTAGTTGTGGCTCGCGGGCTCAGTAGTTGTGGCTCGCGGGCTCTAGAGCGTAGGCTCAGTAGTTGTGGCACACGGGCTTAGCTGCTCCGCGGCACGTGGGATCTTCCTGGACCAGGGCTCAAACCCGTGTCCCCTGCATTGGCAGGCGGATTCTTAACCACTGTGCCACCAGGGAAGTCCTTTGGTCTGTTTTTTAAATAAACTTTTCATTAAGGGATAACATACATATAGAAAAGTGCATAGATCAAAAGAGTGCTGCTGGATGAATTCTCACAGAATCAACCTGTGTAACCACGCAGATCAAGACACAGAGCATGACCACCTCCCTGGCCGCACCCCCCCAAGGCCCTCCAATCCCTGCCAACTGCCCCCGCAGCACAGGAAACCACTCTCCTGCCTTCTAGCAGCACAGATTAGTCTCGCACAAACCTGAACTTCATGTAAATGGAATCGTACAGGCTGAACTCTTCTGTGCCTGGCTCCTTTGGCTCAAAATTATGTTTATAAGATTTATCTATGCAATATATAATATCCTGTGTTGTGGTAATTTATTCATTTGCTTTGCTCCATAGCATTCTGCTAAATGAATATAGACTATTAATTTGTTCATTCTGTTAATGGACAGATACTTCCAGGTTGGGGCTATTATGAATAGAACCATTATAAACATGTCTCTTGGTGAACATATGTTTACAGCCTTTTGAGCACAGGCCGTAGGGCAAGCAGAGGGTCCCCTTTGGTGGATGCCACCCAACAGTTTTCCAAAGTGGTCCAAACCAATTTATACACCTCCCAGTGGTATACAAGAGTACTAAGGTGGGACATTTAAAATTGCATTTATTAAGATTTTCTTTTGATACTGAAAAGGACAAAGAAAACTAAAAAAATTTCCCACTGTCCATAAACCTCTGTTAACACTTTTTAAGTTTAAAAAAAAATGGAGCTATAATTGAGACATAACAAAATGCACACATTTATCTGTTGGGTCTGGTGAGTTTTGACTGTTGTAGTCACCTGAATCACCACCACCCAGGTTCCTGTCACCCAGGACAATTCCCTCCTGCCCTCTTTTCCAGCCAATCCCTCACTCCCCAGATATCCGCTGTTAGCATCTAAGACCAATGAGTTATGCCTGTACTCGGTAATTCTAAAATCTATAGAAAGGTGTAAAATGCATAGTCCCTCCTCCCTCAACTCCATTTTCCCAAAGGCAGTCCTGTTCGTCTCATGGGGCCCTTCAGAAGGTTTTATGAAAATTCCTTTTAAAACAACACACAGGTTTTATTATCCACACTGGGTGTTCCTTGGTCCTTTACCCTTTAATTACGTATTGTGGTTGAGCTCATACACGAGCTCATACAGCACATTCAGATCTACTTCATTTCTTTTTACGGTTTTGTAGTATTTCATTCAGACAAGGGTCAAGCCAGGTGGGACTTTAGATCTTTCAGTTTTTACTGTTGAGAAGCTGAGTTTCTGCGAGAAAGAACAGGCATTGCTGAGTGCCCGCCATCCACCAGCCAGAGGCGGTGAGAGGCACCTTGTACCTAATCCTCACCCCTTTGGATCCCTCTAACCATCCCACTCAGAAGGTCAAGAACATGGAGCCCAGGGTCCCCAGGTGGAATGACCTGTCCGGGCCGCAGGGCAGGAAGCAGGGGAGCTGGGTTTGCCCCACGTCCCTGGGACCCCAGGCCTTTCCCTGCCCCCTGCCGCCCCAGCACCGGGCTTGGAGACATCAGACACCCCAGTGCCCCCTGGGGTGGATGACGGCCTTCCCTGGGCCTCAGGAGTGACGCGTGACAGCCGACTCTCCAAACAGTCAGGAAAGAAGGGCATTTGTGGGTTGTTTTTCTTTCCCAGACGAGGAGGGGGACCAGGGCTTCAGCGTGTCATCCCACGCACCCTTTGACGGGGCTGATGAGTCACCGCACCACACAAGGAAGTTTTCCACGTAAACGTTTTGCGGGTGAACTTGTTCTCTGCCCTTTAAGGCAAAATTTTTTTTTCTTCCTTTCTCTTTCTTCAAATAAGTCTTTAAAACATAAATGGGAGGCAGTGTCTTGACCAGGAAGACCCTCTGTTCTACAGGAGTCTGCAGGTCCCTTCCGCAGCTGGGTGGTGGACAGCAGGCCCCCCGAGCCGAGGATGCTGGGCAGCTCTCGGGGGGCCACGCGGGGGGCGGGGCCGGCCTCGGAGGGGAGGGTGGCCTGCCGTTCTGGGTTTGCCTCCAAGGCTCCTGCCCGCCTGTTGGCTCAGAGACGAGGCCAGACAGAGCCTCCGAAAAGAGCAGTGCCTGTCCCCACAGAGGGATTAGGTCCTCACCCCTCCCGGCAATCAGAAAATACCCAGCGGGCAGCCAACTCTCTGGATGGAAAGGGGTTTGGGAGAGAGGCTAACTGATCGGGAGACAAGGGCAGAAGTCCCATGGCCCTTGTCCCTCTGAGACCCCAAGGATGGTTTTGCAGAAGGCTCTGAAATGGACAGAGAGCCCGCCCCTGTCCAGGGTGCTAAAGCCACCCGGATGGAGCCTGCTGACCTTGGCGGCAGGAGGCCACGGTGGTTTGTGTCCGGTGGGAGCTGGAGAAACAGTGGGGACCAAGCAGATGCGTGGGTAAGACCCTTTGGCAGAGTGGGCCGAATCTGCCCTCTGGGCTGGAACAGACGTCCGAGAGCGCGTGGACCCTGAAAAGCGCCCCCAGGAGATCAAGGGCCAGCTCAACAATGGCCGAAGGTGGCGGACTGGAGCAGACCGTTGGCATCTGTTGACTCTCGAAGGCTTTGTCAGCATCTGCCCTGAACTTTCCATCAGGGATGGTCTTTATTTCCTCAGAGGCCTCTGTCACGATGGACCCCGGGGGTTCTGAACTGTAGCTCAGTGGTTCTCAAAGCCTGGAAACTTACTAGGAATGCAGATCTTCTGTCTTATAAACTGGAAAGTGGGGGAGGAGAGTGTAGCAAGGTGTGTTTTCCATGCCCTCCAAGTGATTCTGATACACAGCACAGTCGGAGAGCCACTGCAGTAGCTTGAAGAAAGGGGAAAGTTGAGACTTCCCTGGTGGTCCAGTGGTAAAGAATCCACCTTCCAATGAGGGGGGACGTGGGTTCGATCCCTGGTCGGGAAACTAAGATCCCACGTGCCGCGGAGCAACTAAGCCCGCGCGCCTCAACTAGAGAGCCCGCGTGCCACAAACTACAGAGCCTACGTGCCCTGGAGCCCGTGCACCACAACTAGAGAGAGAAAACCCCCACGCCACAACTAGAGAGAAGCTCGTGCGCCACAATGAAGAGCCCGCGCGCTGCAGCGAAAGACCCCGCATGCCGCAACTAAGACCCAACGCGGCGAAAAAGAAATAAACAAACAAATAAATAAAATTTTTTAAAAAAGAAGAAGAAAGGGGAAAGAGCAGCAGACGTTTGTTGAGTGCTGACTGTTTTCCAGCCACTTCATCTGCTGCCCTATTTTAGTCTATACAGAGTCCCTGGGAGGTAGGATTGCATACCCATTTTGCAGACCAGAAAACTGACTCTCAGAGTAAATAACATTCCCCTGTATCTGAGCCAGAATTCAGACCCGGGCCTGAGCCTCCTCTGTGTCCCTTAGGCCCTGTTGCTGGGTCCCTCTCGGCTTGCGATCAAGCAGGAAGGGCTCTTGGATTGCTCTGCCAGCCTCTCCTCCACTTGTGCGGGCAACTCAGACTTGACTGCGGTGAATGCCCCCCGGGTCCCACCCCTGGACTCTGTCTTGACCATGCCCTGGGCCTGTCTGAGGGGCCTTCCTCAGCAAGGAAGGAACAGCCCCTGGTGCATCCTGCCTCCCCACAAGACCCCCGCTCGGGAAGGCAGGGGTACGCCCCACGCTGATTCAAGCACACCCTCATTGCCTGCCTGGGCACGCCCATTGACGATCCGCTGCGGATGAATTAATTAGGAAACTGGATCCTTTTCCAGGGTGCTCATAAATTAAGGCCGCTTGTGGCAGGAGCCATGGCTCCAGCCCAGAGGCGGCAGCCCGACAAGGACTAGAGGCTTCCCACACAAAAAGGTGAACGGATCGGATGCCTTTGAAGTGCTTCGAGCACTAGATAAAGTTGTTAGTCAAATAAACAGCGGAGGCCCCTGTTGAGATGCTACCGTCCGCCGAGCGGGAGAACTCCTTATTTGGGGTAGAGGTTTCCCTTTATCGGACCCAAGGGCAACAGCCCGGTGCTGTCCTCTGCCCTTCAGCGCAGCCAAACTCGCTCGGGCCGGCCTCTCCCACACGGCAGAGGAAAAGCAGCCTCTGGTACCGTATTTGCATTTTTTAATTTATTTGGTGAGTTGCTAGCAATCTGGGCTGTTTCCTCAGAAAACAGCCTTTCCTGTTATTGATTAACAAGTGGCCCCCACTGTGGTCTTCAGGACGTGGTTCAGTTCTGCACGGGATTCCCAGCACCACTAACGTCATTGGCAAAATCATTACAGGAAAATAATCGGATCTTCTTAAACATTCTGTTAAAGGTGGGGTCTCACCCACACCTTGGGTCGAGTTTACAATTAAGGAGAATCAGGACACGTCTCTGGGTATGTGAGAGCCTGGGGTGGGTGGGTGGCTTTGATCTTGGGAACCGTGGAAGTACGTGTTGGACCAAGGGGGCCGCCTCAGGGCAGGCAGTGGCCCCTGGAGAAGAGCTCTTTGACGCAGAGTGCCTGGTAAGGGACCCGGCTGTCTGGTCAGGGATGCGCCGGTCACTGATGTATAGCAGTCACAGCGCCTGATGGCTGCTGCCAGAAAGACCTCCCAGAGGATTTGCACAGAAGGCTGAGGTCAGGCGAGAGGACGCCTGTTGGCTTGATTTTTCATTTTCTAAGTGTATATGCTACCTTTGCCCAGTGATATTTGAGGTGGCTTATAAAAACACACAGCATGGGAAAATCTATACTGATTGACATGGGGCCACTTCCAGGTGTTGAGAGAAAAAGCAAGATGCAGAGATCCACGTATAATGTGATGCCCTTTTCGTAAAACAAAACAACAAAAGCTGAGGACCAAAGAAAATCTCTCTATATATTTGCATTTGATTAACGTATGGCCGTGGAGGAATATCTGAATTGATATGTACAGGGGTTGACAGACTATCGGGCTCACTGCCTGTTTTTGTAAATAAGAGGTTTGGGGGCACCCAGCCCCACCCATTTGTGCTACAACAGCAGAGTGTGGCCAGAAAAGCCTGTAATATTTATTACCTGACCCTTTTACAGAAAATGTTTGCCAACCATATGGTTTGTTTTTAGCATGGATTCTGGGGTGGGGGACACGCGGTGGGGGGCAGAGGTGAGGTTAAAAAACAAGCCAACAGGGACTGCCCTGGTGGCGCAGTGGTTAAGAATCCGCCTGCCAGTGCAGGGGACATGGGTTCGAGCCCTGCTCCGGGAAGATTCCCACATGCCGCGGAGCAACTAAGGCCGTGCGCCACAGCTACTGAGCCTGAGCTCTAGAGCCCGCGAGCCACAACTACTGAGCCCACGTGCCACAACTACTGAAGCCCGCGCGCCCAGAGCCTGTGCTCTGCAACAGGAGAAGCCACTGCAATGAGAAGCCCGCGCACCGCAATGAAGAGTAGCCCCCGCTTGCCGCAACTAGAGAAAGCCCGCGCGCAGCAACGAAGACCCAACGCAGCCAAAAATAAATAAATTAAAAACAAACAAACAAAAAAGCCAACACGTACGATATGGGCTAAATTTATGTACACTTTTATGGCAGGGGTATGCATGTGCACAGAAAGAGAATCCGTGGAGCGATGGTCACCAGCATACAGATGTGCAGGCGCTGAGCCCACACCTCGAGCTCGTGTGCGCTTTATTACTCCCTTCCCCGACACCGTTCTGTACTATTCTAGTTTTCCAGTGAACACGTATCATTTCAAAAACGAAGTAATCCTGGGAATTCCCTGGCTGTCCAGTGGTTAGGACTCTGAGCTTCCACTGCATGGGGCACGGGTTTGATCCCTGGTCGGGGAACTAAGTTCCCGCAAGCTGCGGGATGTAGCCAAAAAACAAAAACAAAAACGAGGTAATCTACTAGAACACTGAAAAGTCAAGAAGAGTAGGATGTCAGATACTCTCCAGCTCCTTCTAAGATTGTGGGATTCTGACCAATTTAAGAATTCTGTGGAAGGGACAATACCACCTCTATGATCCCAATTTCTGAAATCTTTGGGGATTTTTCTCTTTATTTTAAATTAAATGTATAATACACGGCTATGGCTTCCTGCAACAGTTTGAAACATTTCAGATAAAGCTGAAGCTCTTCCTCAGCCCCCTCATATGTGCAGCATGGTCATGTAATATATACGTACACGTGTGTGTGTGTTTGCTTCTACACTTAACACGGTTCATGTGGGTGGAATCCATGGCAGGTCTGTTGGCTTGCCTTTGTTCCTTTTAACTGCTGTCTGGTGTGATACTGCATGCGGCTGTAGTTTGTTCAGGCATTTCCCTATCGATGGACATTTAGGGGTTTCTAGTCACCTTTATTTTTTCTCAGCAGTTAACTGTCTTTAATCGATGTCTTTAATCGATGTCGTACTGACTGAGTAGCTACCATTTATTGAGCATCTATAAGATTCAGCATGAAATATCACATTTAATCTTGTGAACAGCTGCAAGAGGCAGATGCGACTATTATCCCCATTTTACAGATGAGGAAACTAAGGTTCAGAGAGGTGATATAATTTGCCTGAGGCTGCACAGCTTATTAACAGCAGAAGTCCAAATGCAGAGGGGCGCCACTCTGCACACACCTGAGGGCCACAGCAGGGTCGTGACTGAGCCTCTGAGCACCCCAGGAGTTGACGGGGGTGGAGGCATGTGAGCAAAGGCAGTGAGGGTGTAGCGCCAGGTGTGCTGAGCAGGACTGGGGAGCCCCCAGCCTCCCTAGAGGGCTGTGACCAGGCCGGAAGGTGCGTGCAGTCCCGCCCTGGGCACTGCCCATTCCCCAGCCCCTGGGTTTAGGCCATGTGGAGACAGGAGAGCATTTCCAGAAGCTGAGAGCATTTCCAGAAGCTGAGAGCAGGTCCAGGGCTGTACCTATGTATGCAGCTCATGGTCTCTTCATTGACTGTGACTCGGGACAATGAGGTGACCCTGAGGAGGGGTCCTGGTTCAGACAGCCGCTTTGACCCAGAGCAGGTTACTGTTGGGGTCTCACGTCTGTACAGTGTGCAGGGGTCACATCTGCCACCTTAGACTGGACCACCAGGGCTGACCTCTGGCTGCAGGCTCAAGTCACCTGGAGATTTAAGCGTTCAGTTCTGCGGTGTTAAGTACATTCACACTGTACAGCCACCTCCACCATCCTTCTCTGGAACTTTTTCATCTTGCAAAACTGAAACTCCGTCCCTGTTAAACACTAACTCCCCCTTCCCCCTCCCCCAGCTCCTGGCAACCCGCATTCTACGTTCTGTCTACTTTCTGTCTCTATGAATCTGACGACTCTAGGTATACCCTCCTGTGAACGGAACCTACAGTGTTTGTCTTTTTGTGACTGGCTTATTATTTCACTTGCATAATGTGCTCAAGGTTCATCCATGTTGTAGCATGTGTCAGAATTCCCTTCCTTTTCATGGCTGAATAATCCATTGTATCCATAGCCAACATTTGTTTATCCATTCATCTGTCGATGGACACTTGAGTTGCCTCCACCTTTTGGCAATTGTGAATAATGTTGTTGTGCCCATTGGTGTTCAGATATACTTTAAAGTATACCAGTGCCCAAAGAACCAGATGCCTCGGCTCCACCCTGCCCAGAACAGCCGCCGCATGAGATTGGCCTGGGGTTGGACTCTGTTGTTGGAATGTTGTTAAGCCTCCCAAATGGTTCTTATGCATAGCCAGGATTGAGAACCCTGAAACAGTTGTTCTGGGATGAGTTTAGCTCAGTGCCCGGCTGTAGGAAACCCTGGGCTGTCAGCTGGCGTAATGGGGGTTGCCAACCATTGGCAGATGTGTAACCCTCATAAAAGGAAAGAGAAATGCTGGAGAGGGTGTGGAGAAAAGGGAACCTTCCTACACTGTTGGTGGAAACGTAAATTGGTACAGCCAGTATGGAGAACAGTATGGGGGTTCCTCAAAAAACTAAAAATAGAACCACCAGTGATCCAGCAATCCCACTCCAGGGCAAATATCCGGAAAAGACGAAAACTCTAATTCGAAAAAATACATGCACCCCAATGTTCACAGCAGCACTGTTTACAATAGCCGAGACAAGGAAGCAACCTCAACGTCCGTTGACAGAGGAATGGATAAAGAAGATGTGATACATATATACAACGGAATATCACTCAGCCATAAAAATGAATGAAATAATGTCACTTGCAGCAACATAGATAGACCTAGAGATCTTCATAGTAAGTGAAGTAAGTCAGACAGGGAAAGACAGATATCATATGATATTACTTATATGTGGAATCTTTAAAAAAAAGATACAAATAAACTTATTTACAAAACAGAAACAGACTCACAGACGTATGGTTACCACAGGGAAAGGGGCGGGGAGGATAAATTGGGAATTTATTTATGGGATTAACATATACACACTACTATATAAAAAATAAACAAACAAGGACCTACTGTATAGCACAGGGAAGTATATTCAATATCTTGTAATAACCTATAATGGAAAAGAATCGGGAAATATATATATATATATAACTGAATCACTTTGCTATACACCCGAAACATTCTAAATCAACTATACTTCAATTTAAAAAAAAAAAAAAAAAGGAAAGCGGGCTCTGTTTGCTCTGAGCCAGAGTCCACCTCATGACTCTTTGCCGAGGACCCTAAGGCAGCCCTACGCTGACGTCCTCCTGAATCCTCCTTGGAATCCCCTCTGCAGCTTCTCTGGGTGTCCAGGCGGCTCCTCGTGACATTAGTGATGGTGCAGGCGCCCAGGTGTGCAGGCAGCACAGGACCAGGGGCTTCTGCGCTCGGGTGATCGGCTGGGGGCAGGCGTCAAGAGTGGACGCCAGCTTTTCCAACCCCGAGGGAGCAAGAGGGAGACAGGAGGTCAGGTCTTCCCCAGCAAGAGAAAACCTAACCGATTCCAAGCCGAGGGTAAGCTGGGAGAGGCCGCTGAGAACAGGGGCCCCGGCTGCCACCTCCGTAAAATAAAAGGATGGGAAGGGTCAGCTCGAAGGGCTGAAGCCAGGCTCCCTGGGGTCTGCCTTGCTTTGCTGCTTACCAGCTGTGTGAGTTTCCCATAACAAGGTACCACAAACTGGGTGGCTGAAAGCAACAGAAATGTAACCGCTCACAGTTCTGGGGCCAGAGGTCCAAAATCAAGGTGTTGGCCGGGCCATGCTCCCTCCAGAGACTCTGAGGGAGGTTCCCTCCCTGCCTCTTGCAGCTTCTAGTGGCTGCTACACTCCTTGGCGTCCCTTGGCTGGTAGAGGCGTTGCTTCAGTCTCTGCCTCCACCTTCACCTAGCTTCTCTCCCTGTGTATGTGTGTGTCTTCCCCTGGCCTTTTTATAAGGACCCACCCTAATCCAGCATGACCTCACCTTCACTTGATGGCATCGGTAAAGACCTATTTCCAAATAAGGTCACATCCACAGATAACCCGGGGTTATAGGACTTGGACATACCATTTTGGGGGACATAGCTCACAACACCAGCTGTGTGACCGCAGGCAAGGTATCACTCCCTCACTGCCCCCTTCTCTGTATCATGGGGACAGAGCAAGCATGCCTCCTAGGGAGGAGCAGACGAGGCACCTGGGGTTGGGTTCAGGAGCATCTCTCGTATCTGGAAGCTACTGGAAAGTGCAGACCCCCAGGCCCCATCCAGCTCTGCCAAGTTAGAATCTGCCTTTTAACAAGCTCCCCCTGCAGGTAGTTCCTGCGTTTGCAGTGGGCTGGGAGGGTTAAAGGGTTTGGTGTAGTAGCTGACAACAGTGGAAGCACTTCATACATGTTGGCCGTTATTTCTTTCTTTCTTTTTTTTTTTAAAGAACAGGTGTCTTTTTTTAAAAATTTATTTATTTTTGGCTGTGCTGGGTCTTCGTCGTTGCTGCACACAGGCTTTCTCTAGTTGTGGCGAGCGGGGGCTGCTCTTCGTTGCAGTGTGCAGGCTTCTCACTGTGGTGGCTTCTCTTGTTGTGGAGCACAGGCTCTAGGTGCGCGGGCTCAGTAGTTGCGGCTCGCAGGCTCAGTAGTTGTGGCGCACGGGCTTAGTTGCTCCGCGGCACGTGGGATCTTCCTGGACCAGGGCTGAAACCCTTGTCGCCTGCATTGGCAGGCGGATCCTTCACCACTGTGCCACCAGGGAAGCCCAACCATTATTTCTGATTCTTATTCTCCTCCCTCTGACAAATACTGAGAGCACCTTCCATGTGCCCTCCGCGGTTCCAGCCACCACACAGAACAGTGAAGAAACAGACGAGGCATGATCCCTGTCCCCAAGGAGCCAGAGCTCAGTGAGGAAAACAGCCACCTAGAATTTTCTCCGTGCAGTCAGTCGGATCCGTGGATGATTGGATTTTGCCAAGCTTGCAGCAGGCCCTAAGAGCCAGGTAGGATGTGGTACCCAGCTGCAAGCCTGGCACCAAGACCAGTACATCTCCTCACCAGCCAGATGCATGGTTGCCCAGGCAACCAGGCGATGCTCCAGAGACAATGAGCGGGACACTGTGCCCGAGTTTCTGCTGTTTCCTTGGAAGCAGTAATGACTGCAGGGAGACCGCCTCCAGTGGGCACTTAGGGGGCAGAGTGCCATGCTCTTCCCCCTTTTGCAAACAAATTGCCCGTCTCCCAAGGACCCGGCTTTCCAGGCAGATGTCATCCAGACGCCCAGCTCCAGCCAGTCTGGAACTGCCCCTGGGCTCAGCCCTCCAATTCAAAGGGCTTCTTGTCCGTTTCAGCGGGAGGCAGCAGCATCGATCAAGGCAGAGAAAGCACTCAGGTGCGCCTCTCAGAGTGGCACGGTGGTCGGGGACTCAGGATCCAGCTGCACCTGGGTCCCAACTCCAGCTCTGGCTCTTACTAGTTCCTTGACTTAACCTCTCTCAGCCTCAGACTTCTTATCTGTAAAATGAACCTAATTATACTGCTCCCATTGTCGGGTGGTTGTGAGAATTTTTTAAAGTGTGCCCCCAGAAGCACACTGGGTTGGCAGAGATGGTGAGTTACCTGGCACATTCATCCATAGCCCCAGTGAGTCTTGAAGGAATGAGGCGGTCAGAGGCCCCCCTGTCTAGGAATCAGGGAAGCCAAAGAAGTCACCCACTTGGTCATTCTCCCTGGGTGTGCAAAGGACATTTGGGGACAGCCCCTGTAGGCCTTGGAGGGAAAGTTGGAGGAGATGGGCAGGGTGCCGCTCACATACTGGCCCCAGCAAACAGGCGTTGCCTGAGTGATGGGAGAGGCAACGAGCACGTCACTGGTCCTCTGGGGCGTGGGTGACAGAGGGCATGCTAAGACTTTAGGACAGCCTGCCCAATAGAACTTTCTGCAGTGATGAAAGTGTTCTCTATTTGCACTGTCCAGTGTGGCAGCCTCTAGCCACGTGCGGCTGTCCAGCCGCTGGAATACGGCTAGTGGGACGGAGGCGCTTAAGTTTCAGTTGTATTTCATTTTAATTAGGTTCAGTGTAAGTAGCCACACGGGGCTGGTGGCTCTCGTGCCGGGCAGCACAGCTTTGGGACACCGCCTGGAAAGAAGTTGTCAAAGCCAGCCCAGCTCCCGCCGGGCTCCTTTTCCTCATTGGCTCCAGGAGCGCCCTCTCCTTTAATGACGGGTGGGGGGAGCATGCGTGCTTCGGAGGCTGCAGCAAGCGGCAGAGCAACCGCCCCGTCAGCGGGAGGCGTGGTGCCTGCACATTCTGAGTCACACCTCTCCTGGAGAGGGGCGCCTGCCCGGTGACAGCTTGTCTCCCGTGGAGGAGCCGACGGGCTCCACTTTCCCAGGCCGGAGAACCCGGGCGTCTGTGGTTGTCTCTGCGGTAGCAGCATTTGCTGGAGAGATGGCGGATGTTGCCCAGGTAACGCCCCCTTCCTGATAAGCAGAGGGCGAAGACTGCAGTGGAGGCGCGGCTGGCTCTTCCTGCTGGCTCTGTTGTTTCGGGAGCGGGTGGGGCTTAGTCACAGACGCCGGGAGCCCTCCTGAGTCCTGCCTGCTCTGGATCAGTCACCCACAGGACTTGGGTGATAAGAATGAGCGCTGCTGTTTCGCGAGGAACAGGGCTAAGTGTTTATATGTATCATCTCATGGAATGGGCATGGCAAGCCTTTGATAGTGGTTGTTCTCATCCCACGTTGCAGATGAGGAAAGTAGGGTGCCAGTGATACGCTGTAAGTTCCACGAGCACTGGGATCTGTCTGCTTTGCTCATCACTGGTATCCTTAGGACTTAACTCAGTACGTGCCACACCATACTAGATGGTTCCCTGTAACTGTTGTTGGATGATTAGATAAATGGATGGATGGACGAGTGGATGGGTGGATGGATGGGTGGATGGGTGGATGGGTGGATGGATGGATGGGTGGATGGATGGGTGGATGGATAAGTGAATAGGTGGATGGGTAGATGAAGTAGAGCTTAGATTTGAACTGAAGTCTGCTGATTGCAAAACCTGCACTCTTAACCACGAAGCCACCCTGCCTCTGACTTTTTTTGATGTCCTCCACCTACCTGGGTTGGGATTTTTTTCTTTAACACCTTAATTAAGGTGTAATTTACATGGCATAAAATTCACGTATTGTAAGTGAATGATTCAATGATTTTAGTAAATTTATAGGGTTGTGCGACCATCACAATGCAGTTTTAGAGTATTTCCATCATCTAAAAATGCCCTCATATCTGTTTGCAGCCTAATCTCTGTTGCCACCTCCCAACCCCAGGCAATAACCGTTCCACTTTCTGTCTCTATAAATTTGCCTTTTCTAGACATTTCATATAAAAGGAATCCTCCAATAAGTCTTTTGCATCTGGCTTCTTTCACTTAGCAGTTTTGTGAGATTCATCCATATTTGTAGCACATATGAGTGTTTCCATCTTTTTTACTGCCAGATACTATTCCATTGTCTGGATATACCATGTCTTGCTTATCCATTCATCAGCTAATGGACATTTGGGTTGTTTCCAGTTTGGAGCTGTTATGAATAATGCTGCTATGGACATTCATGTGCATGTCTTTATGTAGAGTCTGTTTTTCTCTTGAGTAGATTTCTAGGAACAGAGTTGCTGGGTCATATGAAAAATTTATGTTTAATGGTTTAAGAAACTGTCAACGTGTTTTCCAGTGGTGCTGTACTGATTTACATTCCCAGCAGCAATGCACAAGGATCCCATTTTCTCCGCATCCTTGGCAACTCTTGGAGATACCTGTCTTTTGGTTCCAGCCAGCCTAGTGGGTGTGGAGCAGTGTCTCTTTATGGTTTGAACCTGTGTTTCCCTGATGGCCCCTGATCTTGAGCTGCATTGTGCTCTTACTCTGCGGCTGGGTGGGGTTCGACCTTTCCAGCCATGGGTTAGCAAACTCTTTCTTTAAAGGTCCAGACGGCAAATGTTTGGGGCTTTGTGGGCTACATTTGATTCTGTTGCGTATTCTTTTTTGTTGTTGGTTTTTTCCCCTTAACAACCCTTAAAAAAAAATGTGAGACCATTCTTGGCTTTCTTACACAAAAACAAGCAGGGAGACAGTTCCGAGGTTCCTGTCAAAGGAATCCAGCAGCCCATCCACTCCAGACATGGCAAGAGGTCACCCGCCCCTTCTGGTGACTTGGGCTCAGTGGAGGGACCATACGGCAAAGCTGAGGGCCGGGCTCCTGGGAGTCAGGGTTCCAGAGGCTTCCCCAACCCAGTCCCACCGTGATTCATCACCAGATGAGCTCAGCAGAGCTCCTGGGATGAAATGTGCTGATTTGTCACCCAAGGCAGAGTGACTAGGCCCCCATGGTCCTGGGCAGGCCTCCCTCTGCCCTGTGGCTGCCCTGTGCCAGGGCTCAGAGCCTCTTCCGGGAACCAGCCACCTGCCCACACCCCGTGACCACGATGTCACAGCTGCACTGCCCACCTGCTGCTCCCACCAGCTCGCAGAGCCTTGGAGACGTGTTCTAGCCCTCATCCCAGACCATCAAGCGTTCCTGCCGCCTTCCTCACAGTGTCTCTTGGTGAATCCGCGCCTCCTCTCCACCATCTGCGCCGGCCCTGACCCATGTAATGGAAAGAGGGAGACCTCTGGGGTCCACCAGAGCCGGTTTGTACTTGTGAATTGCCCCTTTCTAGCTGTGTGAACTTGGGCAAGTCATGTCACCTCCCGGCCCTGGTACTCTTGTGTGTGACCAGGAAACTAGAGCCTGGGGCAGAAGCTGCAGACGCCCTACCTCTTGGCATCGCTCTGCCCTGAAGGCTGCTCACTGTAAACACCGGTGACTCTGCCCCGGGGGCACGTCTTTTCCTGGCTGTGGGAGCATTTTGGCCTGGGCACAGGACAGCCAGAAGTCCAGGAAGTTGGTGGGTAAACAGTGAAGCTTCCTTGCTCCTTGGGTGGGTCAAGTCTAGGCCGTGATCCGCACTGTCTCCCAGAGGCCCCCGCAGGACTCGACCTCGTCCCCACAGGGGTGGCGTTGCCTGTTGCCCGTTCCTAACACTTGATGATGCCCTGGTGGTGATTTACTGCCTTCTTCTCCCGGTCTCACTCTCACCCCTGCACTGATGTGTCCTCCATCACCTCCCCAGTAAATAAACCATCTGCACTCGGGTCCTTGTCTGCGGTTCTGCTCCCAGGGCCTATGGCAGGTCCCCAGCTCCTGGGGTTACGGTGAGGGTGGAGCGAGATGACGCCCAGAAGAGCTCTGCACAGTGCCTGGCGGGTCGTTAAACGTTAGCCCTTGTCAGCGCCTGGGAAGTTCTGGTCTTGAACGCAGCCTCTGTGACCACTCTCCTTGGGACGCTTCTTAAGCAGGGGCTCGTGGGAAAGCTGTTGACCTCCGCAGCCTGTCACGGGGGCTGTGTCTGTGAGCCCGAGGCTGGGCGCGCCTGTGAAGGGGCTCGCGGGGTCAGGCGGCGCCCGATGGGCCCTCTCACCTGGGCCTCACTGTCTCGGCGACATGGTCCGAGTGTGGGTCCTGGGGACTTAGGGGCCGAACTCGCGGCCGCCCACCCCCACGGGCGAAGTTTAACTGAGGGCCAACTGGAACAATGTTCACCAAAGGTTAATGATGGCTATTTCTAGGTTGTGGGATTTTCGAGACCTTTCTTCATTTATCCTCTTCTTTGTGCTTTTCAGTGTGGTTTACATTTCTTACAGTGAGCATGCCTCTTTTTTCACAAAAAGAATGAAGTCATTTTTTCAAAAGTAAATAACTTGCAGCTGATTACAAGAGAGGGCGCTTAAAGTGCAGACCGTATTCCAATCTAGAATCTACTGTGGGAATACGCGGCTGTGCGTCCTTGTGGCTTTCTGTGGGGCTTAATATACGGTGAGTTTCTGTGACCATTTCATGGTCATTTAAAAATCAAGCAGTTCTCTGGGCCCAGAGCAGAACCGCAGTGTCTAGGACTCAAAGGAGCATTCATCTTCGGGGATGGGCCGGGTTCTTGCCTTGGGAAGTGTCTCTACCGCTTTAGACTTCGGGCACTTTGTGTTTGTATAGACCTGGTCATGCTCCTGGCTCCCAACACCAGGCAGGTAACTGGGACTGAGGGTGTTTACGGTCCCAGGGGAGCCTCAAGAGGCTAGGTGCGCCTCATCATGAAAGTCACGGGGTTCAGCAAATACTGCTTGTCACCATCATCTCCATCAACAGCGTATTTATTATTCACTGAACACCCACCCCCAACAGAAGTTGCCATGCGTTTCTTCCAGCCCTTATAGGATCTAAAATGATTGACAAGTAAATGTTTCTACTCTTTCCCATTCCCCACTTGACGAAAACTGTGCTGTGTTCACGTCAAAAGCTTGGAGAGAGGGAGGGAGGCGGTGGGGCCCGGCAGAGAGTGTGTGGAAGGAGAGAGAGAAGGAGGGAGAGGCAGACTACGGAGAGATTTACATAAGAAAGATCTGGGATGACCACGGGGAAATAAACTTAGGAGTGAGTTAACTAAGTGGGTGATGGTGGTGGCGCCGGGGTATGATTAGCAAATAAGAGGCTCCAGAACATCATGGAGTGTGGGAAAAACATGGGAGAAAAAAACGGGATGCTGTCTGTATCACTGTGGGTTGTACGTTTCATTCCTTTCAAGTTTTTCAGAAGAGGCAGGTTGAGTATCGGAGTTCCCTTTGGGTTATGTGGTTGTGCTGTTTGGACTACGCTTTTGAGTATAACTCGGTACAGAGAGGGGACCACCTGGGTCCAGGATTTATAAGCGTTCCACATTGGAAGAGGCCACACGGTATTTTCATGCGTAATTTACAGAAGAGGAAGCTGAGGCTCTGTAGGTGAAATACTTCATGGGAAGCACCAGGCCTGTCTGATCCTACAGTCGACCTCCTGTTCCACCACCACACCTCACTCAGCACAGAGAACTACTCAGTTTGATGCAGAATTTGTCCCCCAAATGCTTCATTTTAGGCCTTGGCTTCCAAGACCCTTTGTAATTCTTAACCCAGAAACTAAGTGGTCGGGGAGACGCTGGTGGCCTCCAAGCTTCTCTTTGAGCCTCGGGGCCAGTGGGGGACCCTCACCTCCTCCTGCCCTCATTCAGACTTTGGTTCAGAGATTGTGACATGTCACCCAGCTGGCAGCTGGCTCAGTGACATTAAAATTAGGTTTTCCCCAAGGAGCAGAGCACTTAATGAAGTTTATCCAGTTAGCGAGATGCCCAGGCAAGCCGGGCGGCAGTGGGGCAGGCCGCTGCGGAGCCAGGGGAGCGCGGGCTGGGACCTCGGCCTCAGAGAGGGCTTCTGTTTCCATGATGTCAGAGGGCGGAACCAGCCCGGCCTCATATGGACGGAGCCGCTGGCCGCTGCCCCAGCCGCTCGCCAGCTTTGGATGCGGAGGTGAGAACGCACCCAGCTGAGGACCATTCTGGGCTCAGTCCCCACCTGGCTGGAGCTGAATTCCAGGCCCCAAGCCTGTCTGTCAGGTTTCTCAGCTGAGCACAGTCTCCAAGGGGACCTCTTAGGGTCAGGGTGAGCAGAAACAGTGCCTCCAACGCAAAGAAAGTGCCTTTGTGGACCCGGAATGCTTCCCCTCGTATTGCATTTGAATACTTGGGGAACAAGTTTGGCAAAAGATATGACCTGAAGGATAAATAGCTTCATCCTTTTTTTTTAAGTCATTGGAAAAGGAGTGGAAATTACTAGCGTTCAGGAGGCCTGGCTGTCTGCAAATGCAGCCTTCGACTTGGGGCAAGACTGTCCCTTCTTCGGGGGTCGGATTCTGATGGGGCGGGGAGGGGTCCAGGCGTGGGGCCTTTCACATCCAGTACATCGGATTCTTTGATCATCTTGTGTATTCCACCCCTGGCCTGTTAATAACACGTGTGGGTCTCTTTTTCGCTCCCAACCAGAAAAAGATTTACAAATACAAGAAAGTCCTGAGTAACCCAAGCCGTTGGGAAGTCGTCTTGAAGGAGATCCGAACTCTGGTGGACATGGCCCTGACGTCCCCCCTGCAGGATGATTCCATCAACCAAGCCCCACTGGAAATCGTCTCGAAACTGCTCTCAGAGGTAACGCTTCCCCTTGGCTTGATTTCGCACTGTGCCATCCCGTTCCCCACCCACGCTCCCCCCCCCCCGCCACTTTGAAGTCGTCTTCCTTTACACCTGCTGAGTACCACCCCGTACCAAGCAGCAGAATCGAATTTGAGTCTGTGTTGTCTCCCCTTTGCGGGAGGAGGTGAGCGGTGTCCCCCAGCGACACGAGGGAGTTGAGAAGGAGGTTTGCCCCCGGTGCTTCCAGCTGAGCCGTCCAGGGACGATGGTAGAGTGGTTGCCACCCGGCTGTGCCCCAAGACTGGATTCGAGGGAGGACATGGCGGGCGCTGCTCTTGGGCCCGAGCTGGGCTGGCGGTGGTGACGATGGCCGCTGCTTTCAGAATTCTCTAGTTCGTTCCTGAGCGGGAACACATCCGTGAAGCCCCCAGGCTGCCCCCTTCCTATACCCATGGCGTTGGCCCGCCTCTGTCTCCCCCTGCCCCGTCCTCCGCCAGCACTGGAGGTCCAGACAAACGTGGCTTTCCGCTCTGATCATCCCTCACAGCCTATAGCTATCCTTCAGCTCACACAGGATATTAAAAGTCGAGAGATTTCACAACAAAATAGGAATTTCCAGGTTCTCTTTAAAAACGATCAGAAAATCCAGCAGCAGTTTGCAGCTGGCTGCTTAGTGCCGCCCGTCTGAGCCATCAGCTTTGCCAGGCAGCCCCACACTTTGAGTGTGTGCCATGTGCCAGGCGCTATTCTGCGCACTTGGATGAAGATGGTCCCCCTGCCCTCCCAGAGCTTACGTTCTGACAGGAAAGACAGTGGGACCTGAGGCTTTAATCCGTCCGTTAGGCTGCCCGATGGAGGGCGAGGGGTGCTCGGAAACATCTCTCTGTTTACTGTGTTCCAGTGCTATTTTAAGCACTTTACAGATATTAATACTTCTCTCATTTATTTGCCTGCCTGGCCCTCTAGGGATACTGGGGTTGATGACTCCTGGTTTCAACTATGCGCGGCCAGCAGAGCTATCTCTCTGTCCCTCTCCCCAGGGAGTGGCCCCTGCTCCTCTGGCTGCCCCGGTCCCCTGGGTGGCTCCTCCCACCCCGCCTCGGACTCCGGCACAAGTTCCCTGCTACCTAGAACCTCCGCCTTCTCTGCAGACCCAGGCTGGTCACTGCCCGTTGGTCCAGGAAACTGGCCCAGGCCTTCCGTGTCTGCTGAATAGAGAGGGTCCCTCGCCCTGGGAGGAGGTGGGAGCGAGAGGTAGAAAGTGGGTGGCAAAGGAGCAGAGGACGTGTCTGTCCTCGGGTGGGAGACCAGCCTCGTCCCACGGGAGAGTAAAGACCCTGGTCTGAAACGAATCACGGTCAAGGTCTGGGATTTGAGGCCTGTGCCGTACACCCGGCCTCGAGCCCAGACTTCCCACCTGAGCGGGAGGGGCCTGTCGGCAGGCCCGGGGCTGGCTTCTCATCTGGAGAAGGGGAAGCAGCTCGCCCTCAGGAAGCACCTGCTACATGCCGGGCAGGCGCCGGGTGCCACGCACACAGCATCCTATCTAATCCTCACGCTCCCCCTGAGAGACAGCCCTTGCTGTCTCCATTTCACAGATGGGAAAGCTGAGGCCCAGAGATACCGAGTGACCTGCCGAGAAAGCAGTGGGGCCGGAAGTTTCACCTTAAGGCTCTCTGGCTCTCACTGCAGAGCCGCATCGCCCACCCCATCAACCCCACCAGTCTCAGCCGCCGTCACAACATCATTAAGTCAGGCTTGTCATCAGGATGATGGCGAAGGTGGCAGATGACCCTGTGGCCGACCTCTGGTGGGATTTCTTGCCCGTCTCAGATATGTTTCATGTGACCACGTGCTCGTGGCCTTTGCATCACTTCTGAGGCTTTAGATCAAGGATCTCAAAGTCAGCTGATCCCAAGCGCTAGGGTGGAGAGACAGAGGCATTTAAAGGAAAAAAAAGGAGGAAGCTTGGATTTGCTATGCACCAACTGTGAGTCAGGCAAGGGGTCCGTGTTGTCCCCAATTTACTGCTAAGAGCTGCTGTTTGCGAGGAACAGAGCTGGGACCGCAGCCCAGGCGGCATCCCCTCCAGTGGGGCTAACGCCTCTCCGAGTGATGCTGACGGTTTTTGAACACGTGCTCTGTGCCGATCACGGTGGCAGGCATTTACACCAGCCCTTTTACATTTCTCCCAGCGACCGTGCAAGGTAAGTATTAAAACATACGGAAATGTAAACGGAGGCTCCAAGGGGTTAAGTCTCCTGCCCAGGGTCACTTGGATGAGGGGTAGGCAGGACCCAGGCCCAGGTCTGCCCAACTGCAAAGCTAATGTGACATTACCTGGTAGAGGCTTTTTTGTGAGTGAGGGACCCAGCCACCTGGGACAGCAGGTAAGAGCAGGTGTGCAGAGTGAGAAAGACCTGGTTCTCCTCTCAGGAGCTCACTGGCCTTGCTTAAGGTACTAGATCTCTCAGTGCTGTTTTCATCTATGAGTTGGGGCTAAGATTAGCACCCGTTTCACAGAATTAGGGATTGGATGCTCTAATATGTATACGGTGCCTGGCACTGTGCCTGATATATAGGGACCAATTGATAACTGGTCACATTTCTGTTACCGTGGGAGATGGCTGTGAACTTGACCTTCAGCACCCTCAGCTAGATGTCTAGAGGGGATGGGTGGAAAAACAAACTCTCCCTCTTTCTTGCCATTTTTTGTGTATGGACTGTCTGTTCTCTTTACTTAAGTTGTTCCTGAGGCCTCTTCCTAAGAGGCTCCAGGCATCACCAAAGCCACCAGAAGGTGGGCAGGATCCCAAGGGAGGGAGGGGGAGGACAGGCCTGTTAAAGCTGGCGTCCCCACCCTCCCAGACCTTTGTTGGGTGTGTGGAGTGGCCGCTCGGCTCAGGATTCAAGTGTCCCCTCCAGGGCAGTGGCTCTTAGTGAGAGCTCTCCACCTGGGGTCAGAAATGGCCTTAGTGGAGAGAAGTCTCCCTGCAGAGTGCCATGTGCCATCACCGGTGACTGGGACCAAAGAAACGGCACCTGTGTTTGCCAGAGGCTCTTCTTGGAAAGGTGCCTGGGTGTGGTGAGGGATGGCTGGTCCCTTCGGAGCTCCCACAGCAGCCTGAAAGATGGAACCGCCCCTCACATGGGCTGAGCTGTATAGCTCAGTGGTTGGCGGTATAGGCTTTGGAACAGGACAGACAGGGGTCAGATCTCCAATCCACCACCTATTACCTGCGCTCCCGGGTGAGCCACTGGTCGCTCATCTGTCATTGGGATAATAGAACCTATCCCAAGAACAGGAGATGGGTGGGAGGAGTGTAGCAAAGCCCTGACAACAGTGCCTTAGGTGTAGTGAGTAGGAAAGACCAAAGCCAGGCTTTCATCTGCCCTCGACTGAAAAATGGCTGGTGTTTAATAATCTGTCATAAACGGGGTGCTCAAACCACACCAAAATCCACAAAAAGAAAAAGGTGTTAGAATCCAAAAAACATCCTCCCGCGTGTTCTGGATCCTAAGCACATAAGTCAGGCAGTCTCCATGGGAACCTGGACGCTCGTGGCGCTCAGGCACCGACCCACCTTCATCCCTTGGGCAGCCAGCTTACTGGACAAAAGGAAATCCACAGCTCACTAGCTTTTCTTCCACTGTAGCTGGTGTAAACGCATCAGATAACAGGTACTCCTTAAACCTGTTCAGCCCGTGGGACTCTTTCTAGAACCCGGGAACAGTCGATCTTGGGGTTTACTGCCCAACGAGGAGGAGCGTTATGAACAGCAAACACGGCTGTTAGGAAATAAGAGTTGACACCAGTGAAAGCCTGTGTCCACTGAGACAGTTGGTCAGAGCAGAACACACCAGGACACTAGCAAAAAAGACAATAGTGGCTGTTTCTGAGTTTTTTTCACTGTCTCTTGCTTATTGCATATTCATCCCTTTCCTCATTTGCAGCCTCATTCGCATCCTCATTTGCACACACAGGATGCTGGTCACAGGTATCAGTTGTGTAAGAAAATTCCAGATTTGGGGGGGGGGGAGGAAAAAAAACCTAGAAATTTAGCAAGTTTAATCTATTCCGCTTAATATTTTTGCAAGTTGATTGCTAGAATTTAAACATAGCTAGACCATCTTGGGCCAACTCATGGAACACTAGTGTTCCCTGGGAACCTAGTTTGGGAACCACTGAAATATTCCATGTGCTGCTCCCCAAAGACTACCTGGCACAGAGTCAAGGCCCGAAAGTCTGTTTCTTTACATGTTTATTATGAAGCTGCCTCCGGGCTTCCAAGTGGCGTGCGTCACTATGACAAGGGCCAAGCATGGGTTTAAGCCCAAAGAAGATCCCCATCTACGGAAGAAGAAACTGTCTCACTGAGAAGTGACTAGTCCAAGGTCACGTCACTCCAGTGGTGAAACAGGGACTTGGAACTCAATTCTTCCTTCCCCCGAAGCCGTCCTTCCCCCACTTCCGACCCTGCCTTTGAGGGTCTTCTGATCTATTTAATTAAGAAAAAGTGACAAGTGCCCTCTGTCCGAGAGGCTGAAAGCATTTGAAACTGCATGGACCTTTGAGATGCAAATGTTCCATTTTATTTATTAATTTATTTTTAATTTTTATTGGAATAGAGTTGATTTAAAATGTTGTGTTTCTGCTGTACAGCAAAGCGAATCAGTTACACATGTACGTATATCCACTCTTTTTTAGATTCTTTTCCCATGTAGGCCATTACAGAGTATTGAGTTCCCTGTGCCACATAGTAGGTCCTTATTAGTTATCTCCTTTATATATAGTAGTGTGTATGTGTCAGTCCCAATCTCCCAATTTCCATTTTATTAATCGTGTGTTTTGCTTTGTTTTCCTCCTGCTCTCTCCGCTCATCTTTCAGAACACAAACTTGACTACCCAAGAGCATGAAAACATCATTGTGGTAAGTCCCGGGCAGCCCCTCTCCCTCTGCCCACCTCCTGTGCCCACAAGCCTCCCCCGGTTTGAGTGAACTCTTGAAACGCCAGCATCATCCGCCAGCACGGTGGCCTTGCTCAATTTTGTCTTTTCTATCAGGCCAGACATGTCTCCCTCCTGCCTTTGCACATGTCAGAGCCCCAGTTGATTGGGGGGATGTAATTATCAGTCTCTGAGGTTGGTAGCAAATGTGCCTTAATCGCCTCCTCCTTCCTGAGTCGGTAGCGGGGAGTGGAAGCCGGAGATGGCAGAGACCGTATAATTTACTCTCAGCCGTAACCCTGTTAGCTGAAAGGTAAACTTTCTCTTGCCCCAGGACATGCTCCCAATTAATCCACACCTAGAACCCCGGATTGAATTCCCTCTGATGTGCAAAGTGCGATGGTAGTTTCTGGGACTTGACTTTGATGTGAGCATCTTTGGTGTAAAATATCTTCCTGGGTGATTTTAAACTATGAAATGTGGTTCTCCCAAGAGAGAAGAAAGAAAAGAAGTTGCACCTACTGGGTGCCAAGCACTGAGCTCTGTATTTGAATCCACAGCTAACTAAGATGGCCCCTGTTCCCAAGGAGCTCTTGGTCTATTAAATGAGATCGCTGCAAAAATAAGAGGCGTGTAACATAGAGAGTAGAGTGATAAACTCACCTGGGAAAGAAGCCAGAGAGCTTCCCAAAGGCAATGATGTCTGAGCCGGGTTTCGAAGGATCAATAAGAGTTTGCCAGATGGCAAAACAGGGGAAGGGCTTTCCAGAGAGAGAAAACAAAACATGCAGAGAAAATTTTTTTTAAAAATATTTATTTATTTATTTGGCTGCGCCGGGTCTTTAGTTGCAGCACATGGGATCTTTGTTGCCACGTGCGGGATCTTTAGTTGCAGCATGTGGGATCTAGTTCCCTGACCAGGGATCGAACCTGGGCCCCCTGCATTGGGAGTGCGGAGTCTTAACCGCTGGACCGCCAGGGAAGTCCCATGCACAGAGATTTAAAGTAACATGGTATATTCTGGAAGCTTCAGCATTGCTAGAGCATAAAGCATAAGGAAGTAGGAAGCAGGAAGGCAGAACTTGAAATGGAAGTGAGAGGCAGAGCTTTGTGTGCCCAGGAAAGGACCTGGAACATTTACCTGCCCAAGAGGTCCCGCGGCTGCAACCTTTGACACAAGGGCCACATCCCAGACACCGTGCCCCTCTGAGCTGCTTTAGGGCTTCGGGAGCCCACCCACTTGGCCCTGGCCAGCCCGGCCTGGAGAATCACCCTCCGTGCTGCAGCTGGGTCCTGTGGGCACCAAAGGAGGTGAGCCTTAGGGCTTTTATCGTGGAGAGTAAAGGCAGCAGCTTCTGTGGTGTCCCAGCCGCAGTGTCTGGCGCATAGCAGCTGCTCAGTGGGTGTCTGCTAAGAATCTAGAGGTTTTTCCCATGCTCTGCTCTGACCACCCATTGCCTCCTCTTGCTAGAACAGGGTCAGCGTCAGCCTGGACCTCCCCAGTCACCCACTACCACCTTTCTCTGGCACGTTATTAATTAATAAATCCACTTAACAAAACATTCGTTGACATGTGAGGACAAGTATGTGCCAGACACTGGTCTCTGCTGCACAGACAGAGCTGCCATTGAGGGATTACCGTGTGCTGGCGGAACCTGACAGATAATCCAGAAATCACGTGGTCCGGGCTTGAGATTTGTTCAGGGCGTTAGGGGAGCACAGAGGGCAGGCACCTGACCTCCTCTCTCAGGGAGGGGACTGGGAGGGAGATGGCGGAGGGCTTCAAGGAGGAGGTGAGCGAACTGAGTCTTAACAGGTGGATAGGATGCTCCTGGGAAAGGCAGTCCAGGCAGGGAGCCCAGCACGGGCAAAGGCAAAGAGGCCCTCGCTGGTGGAGAAGCAGGCAAGGACGTGGGTGCCGGGGAAGGAGTCGGCATCTTCCCCTCCTGGTTGGCAACACCTGTGAGTCCCGCTGTGCACCTCAGCCCCGGAAGGAGGGTCAGGGCTCTGGACTTGGGAGGAGCCTGGGAAAGGAATTGTGATCTGAGAAATCCAGGCTGCATTTATTTAGCTAATTTGGCTGGGCTGACCCCTTAATGGGACTGGGCTGAGCTCCCCTGCTCAGTGGGGATGCCTGAGAACAGGGAAGAATTTGATCTCAGGGTCTGACCCTCAGCCCCCCGTTTTACAGCCTTGCTTTCAGTGTTCTCTATTACCGATGCTGTTATTATCGTGAAGCCTTCTGTAGCCTCCTTTCATTCCAGCCATTACATTTTCTGATTTGACCTGTTGACAATTAGTCTTCTCCCAGTGGGGCTTGGTTTTTGTTTTGTTTTTTATGCACTTATTTTTCAAAAGTACTTTCACAAGTAATTTGAGTTGGTTTTATTCAACCCATCAGTCAGGCATCAGCGCCGTGGGTAATTGTTAGCTGGTGACAGCTGGTGTGTCACTGGACAAGCGTGGACCTGGAGTCCAGACTCCCGCAGCCTTCCCACGTGCTGGTGAAGAACGTGGGCTTACAGCTGAGTGTGGTTCAAGTTCAGAGCTGAGTGCAGACCCTGGGCTCACCCCCTACCAGCTGTGACCTTGGGCGGGTAATGGAAGAGCTTTTCATTTCACTTAAAATATCTTTAAAATATTCTTTAAAGTACTTTTGTAAGGATTTCATGAGTATATTTTCATTGTTTAAAAAAAAAAAAAAGATTTCACCCCATCCCAGCGGCCCCTTCAGAGGCAGCCCTGGAGGTTTTCATGGGGTGACAAACCCACAGAGACAGACACGGTTGTGTTTTTATTTTTCGCTTTTAACATTAAAGATGCGAAGCTTGACGTGTTGTCCTGTGTTCGATTTTTCACTTAACAGCATGTCTTGGAGATTCTTTCAAGTCAAGGCATGCAAGCACGTGTCTAAGCCAGGGTTTCCCACCCTCGGCACTAGTGACATTTGGGCATGGATTATTGTTTGTGGTGGGGCCGTCCTGGGCATTGTAGCATGTTGAGCAGCATTCCTGGCCTCCACCCACTAGATGCCAGTAGCATTCCCCCTGTTGTGATGATCGCACTGTCTCCATACATGCTAATATCCCTTGGGAGGGGGGCAGAGCTGACCCTGGTTGAGAACCACTGGTCTACCCCATACTCCATTCTTTCCACTGGCTCTAGAGTATTTTTATTTAACCAGATGGCCATTCAGATCATTTCCAGCTAACTTGACACTCTAAGCCTCAGTCTCCTCATCTATGAAATGTGTGTGATTAACAGTGCCTTTTCCTACAGGGCTGCTGGGAAAGTTAAATGGGCTAATACACCGAACATGCTTGGAAGAGGGCTAGGCTCATAGCAAGATGCCACAGAAACATAAAATCTTCTTATTAATCATACGCTCTAAAATGATCCTTACTCTGTGACTGGGGCAGGCCTTGTAACAGCCTCCCTGACCCTCTGTCTCTTCATCTGTACACATGGAAATCACTACCGCTTGACCTCACAGAGTCGTCATGAGGATCAAATGAGATAATAGCTGTGGAAGCGCGGAGCCCACGCCTGACGCCCACTGTGGGCGCTTAATCTGTTCCCACTCCTTTATTCTTTGACTCATCCCTGTGAAAGAGGTGGGCCCAGCTTGACTGAAGGGGCTGAAGCCAGGAGGATACACCCTGCACGTGATCCTTCCTCCCAGAGGTGGTCCCAGAGCTCAGTGTGGGGAGCAGAGCCGCGGGCCAGGAGGCGACTTGAGGGCTCGGGGAGGCCCTTGCCCTGCCCCGCCACCCCTGCTGTGGCCTGACCTCTCCCTGCATTCACCAGCATGGGCCTCAGAGAGTCCCCACCTGACAGGCCGGGCGCTGAACCTCTGAAAATAAGCCTGCAGAGCCCGAACCGTGGGCCCGGCCTACTTTGGGGTGTTTCATCGTCGTTCATTGCCCCATTTCTCCTCCTATGGAGTTGTCACCAGACGGGTTGCTTGTTTCTGGTCGTGTGGAGAGCCCGGGCTGAGAAGTAGCATGGTGAATAATTCAGGCTCCTGGGTCACACACATGGCTTCCAATCCGGCCCCAGCACATTCTAACCATGCGACCTTGGGCAGCAGACTTCATCTCTCTGAGGAAAGGGCAAGACGCACACCCCGCTCCCAGCACACAGTGAAGATTAAGTGACATGACACAGCCCAGAGCCCAGCACAGGCAGTGCCTGCAACAGCTACGGCTATTGTAGGTGTTGCTGTTGGTATATTATTATCATCAGTGTAGTGATTGGTCCACATGGCCGTGGGGGATTGTGAGAGGGTGGTGGGCTCAGCCTTGCAGTCAGGTCGGAGCCCACCAACCCCCTTCCCACACTGTCGGGGAGAGCTGCCTGTGGTGATGGACATGCTCTCCTCTCTGTCTGCTCTGTGCATTGCAGTGGCCACTAGATTCACGGGGCTGGTGAGCACTTGAAATGCGGTCAGTGCAACTGAGGAACTGCACATTTAATTTCATTTCCTTTAGAATCGTTTCTTGGGAATTCTGTGGCGGTCCAGTGGTTGAGACTCCGTGCTTCCACTGCAGGGGGCACGGATTCAATCCCTGGTCGGGGAACTAAGATCCCGCAAGCCATGGAGGGTGGCCAAAAAAAAAAGGAAAGAAAGAAAGAAATCGTTTCTTCCGTGTCAGTTACAACGGGAAGAGTTACACGTGGCTAGTGGCTACCATGTTGGCCCGCATGGCCCTAGGCGAGTAAGACCCTGGGGCCCGTCTCCACTTGTTGGTCAGCCTGACCGTTGCTGCTGTGAAGCAGAGCCTCAGCTTTGATGACTTCATCTTCCGCATAATGGGGAAGATGGGCTGGTGGTCGTCCCCTACTGCCATCGAGCTACGTGTTCCTTCCCCTAACGGTCCTGAGACAGGCGGAAGCCCTCACCAAGGGGTACCCACCCACATCCAAAGGCCCTGCTTGCGGGAGCAGAGCCAGGAGACCCTCTGAAACCAAGCAGGCAGGGTCTGGGCTACACGGCTCAGTGATGGGGAGACCCTGTCATCACAGAGCCTTCCTGAGGAGTCAGGCGAAATTGCCGCCGTGTCCAGTACAGCCCAAGGCGGTCCCCCTGTGCTGGTGTCAGTGACAAGCTGTGCTCCAGGCAGTGGGCTTTATCCCAAGCCTGAGACACCAAAGCTTCTAGAGTTTTCTCTCATCACCTCCCCCCAACAACCCTGTGAATTGGTAACTCTAGTCTTCCACGTTTTATAGACTAGAAGACGAATGTCCAGAGAGGCCGAGCTGCTCACTCAGTCACACAGCCCGGCAGTCTCGGTGCTGGGTCCTGGGTCTCCCGTTTCCTACTGTTGTGACCAGTGTGGAACTGGAAAACGAGTGGACTTCACATAGGCATTCACCATCCATCCCATAATGAATGTTTATGGAGAGCTGGCCTTATCTCAGGCTGGGAGAGGCACTTTACACCAGGGATTCTCAATTGGGGCCGATTTTGTCCCCCGAGGGGAATTTGGCAATGTCCGGACGTAGCTTTTTTTCCATTGTTCCAATTTTTCATTTGAATTTGAAATTTAGCAAAATCATTAAAACAGAAATTATGAAAGGGGCAGAAAAATCAAGAATCAAACACCATCTGAGCCATGGGAACCTTGCACAGGAATGGCAGTGGGAACAAGTAACAAGTGTACAGCTGGCCTAAGAAGGACTCGGTGATGGGACTTCCCTGGCAGTCCAGTGGTTAGGACTCCACACTTCCAATGCAGGGGGCGCGGGTTCAATCCCTGGTCGGGGAACTAGGATCCCACACGCCATGCAGCGCAGCCAAATTTTTAAAAATTAAAAAAAAAAAAAAAAGGCTCGGTGAGGAATGAATTCAAGGGGCATTAGAAATTCTAACCTCCCTTAATGTAAAGTGAAGTGCATCTGGAGACAGTTTTGATTGTCACGGTTGGGTTGGGGGCTGAGAGTAAGGATGCTACCAGACATCCTGCAGTGCACAGGACAGCTGCGCTGCAAACAAGGACCAGCCCCAGGTGCTCACAGGGCCAGGCTAAGAAGCCCTCTCTGCACAGATTACCTCCGCTCACCCTCAAAGTGATGCTCTCTGGTCCACCTTCCTGGTGGGGGCCACAGGGTTAAGAGAGATGAAGTAACTTGCTCTAATGGTCACATCATAGCAAGTGCCTGAAGCAGGACTTGCACCCAGGACTCTGCCCCCAAAGCCTGGGCTTATAACCACCACGCGTCATGCCTCGTAGGTAGGGCCTGTTGATCCACGGGGGACCCGGATGGTCCTCAGCAGGTCGTGAAACCCCTAAAGTTGCATGCATCGTTACAGATGTATATTTTTCTAGGGGGGGCAGCCCAGAGATTTTATCAGCTTCTCGGTGGGAGCCACGCACCCTCCCACAATTTAGGATCTCTGGCTGGCAAGTTAGAGGATGGCTTTTTTGCCCAGAGGGTGACAAGGAGGTTGTGCTTTCCACCATGAGTTAACCGTCTTACGTAGACACCCCCCCACCCCGTATGATTCCTTCCAAGAGATTCCGACTGACGTTTGTTCCTTTTCTTTCAGGCAATCGCTCCTTTGCTGGAAAACAACCATCCACCACCAGATCTCTGTGAATTCTTTTGCAAGGTACGGCACTGCTGAAGCGGGGCTGTGTTTTCAGGAAGCAGCCTGTCTCTGTATGTGCATGGCAGGGGTTGGTTTTGCAAAATTTGCTGAAAACCAAACTTAGACCCTCCCCCCCGGCTCTGACCCAGGTCAGGGCCCCAGACACAGCCAGAGACAAGCCAGGCACCCCGTTCTTGGGTTACAGCCCCCTCTCTGCCAGACAGGTGATAAGCGAGGCCCAGGGTCAGACCAGCAGGTCAGGGAGGAGCATCAGAGTTTTCCTTGGAATGTCTTCCTGGCTGTCTTGGGAGAAGTTTGCAGCAGACTTTCTGAGCTCCTGACATCAGAGCTGGGCTATTATTATTAGCCAAGGCTCCTGTGAGCACCGGCCGGCCCACAGTGAGGGCACAGCCGTGAGGCTTTCCCTGAACAGGGCAGGCAGGCGGGGGATGCCAGGTGAGCTTGGAGGAGCCCCGGAGCAGGACATCCAGTCCCAGGGACCCCGCGCCAGCCTTGCAGTGGGATTTACGTGGAACATCCCCAGGGCACGTCAGGGACCAGGCATCCCCCGTCTGAGAGCACCTTGGTGGCCCGGGGGCTGGACCAGCACACGATCCTGTTTGATCCCTTGCTGGGTGATTTTTTTTTTTTTAATTAATAGTAATCTTTTGTTTATTTATTTATTTTTATATTTATTTTTGGCTGTGTTGGGTCTTCATTTCTGTGCGAGGGCTTTCTCTAGTTGTGGCAAGTGGGGGCCACTCTTCAT
The DNA here is from genome assembly GCF_009873245.2 of Balaenoptera musculus. Taxonomy (NCBI): domain Eukaryota; kingdom Metazoa; phylum Chordata; class Mammalia; order Artiodactyla; family Balaenopteridae; genus Balaenoptera; species Balaenoptera musculus. Next base: position 53,807,239 of record NC_045803.1, read on the forward strand.
CGCGGTGCGCGGGCCTCTCACTATCGCGGCCTCTCTTGTTGCGGAGCACAGGCTCCAGACATGCAGGCTCAGTAGTTGTGGCTCATGGGCCTAGTTGCTCCGCGGCATGTGGGATCCTCCCAAACCAGGGCTCAAACCCGTGTCCCCTGCATTAGCAGGCAGATTCCCGACCACTGCGCCACCAGGGAAGCCCTGGGTGATTTTTTTTTAATGCAATGGTCTGATGTCCTTGGAAAGTCGCAGGGCCTGGGTTTGCTGCTTTCCCAGCGCTCCCCTGCTCTTCCTCCTGCCGACCCCCTTCACCGAGCTTGTTCCTTCCACGGCCACACACCGTCCTTTGGGAGTGTGGGCTGTGTGCAGCAGTGAGACAGGCGTGTGGCGTGGCAGAGCGGGCTCCTGGGGACCTGCTGGTTCTGGGGTAAAGGGGACCGTGGTGCACTTATTGCTCCTCTGCCCCCTCACCCAGGGAGCACGCTCTGTGTGTGTGTTAGGGGACGCAAGCTTTAGGGAGACGGAATCACATCAGCCTCTTTGGCCCTGTCTCTCCATCAGCAGATCTTTCCCAGCGACCCACAGAGCAGAGGGTGGGCCCAGCCTGCTACCTGAAATGCCCAGGTGTATCTCTTAACGTGGGCGTGTGCCAGTGCGTGCCCTCTGGCCCACGCGGGTGAGCCCTGAGTGTACAGCTGTGTGTGTGTGTGTGTGCAAGAGCGTGTCTAGGCGTCGGGCCCTGTGCTGTACCAAGGCCCCCCTCCCCCGTGGGGAATAGCTGGGGAAGGAGTAACCACTTGGTGGGACTGCACACAACTAAGACGGGCCTTCTCTGCCCCCAGCACCTGGCGCTGTGCCCGCAAGCAGGGGAGTCAGGTCACCCGGTGTTTGGGCTCCTGGGAGAACGGCCAGCTGCTCCCTTACCTGTCCCAGCGGGTCATCTCCTCTCTCAGTATTTTGTCCCATTTAATCCAGACCTGCTCCTTTTTCTCCTCTCAAGCTGGGTGGTTTCTCCCAGATCTCACGGTGTTCAGACTTTTATTCTAGAACAATGGACCTTTGTTCAAAGTAAATCATACCTGAGGGTTCCTGGTAGCACAGTTTGAAAAACAGGGATGTGGGGGAAGCCATCCTTTTCGGTGTTTCCTGATAGAACTCCCTGGGTAGCTGCCCTGCCGTTTGGAGGGAGGGGCCCAGGCACAGGGATCGGTAAGACTCAGGGCTGTTTTCCCTTGGGGGGGTTGGAGTCGCAGCCTCAGCACTTCCTCCACCAGGCAGCCCACCCAGAGAGCAAGGCTTGAGGGAACAAAGTCACCTCCACCGGGTCCACTTGGCCAGCTCTCTGGACACGCCCAGGCAGCCTCTCCTGCCAGACTTGGAAGCCAGGACCCCGAGATTTGGGGAAAGTTTACTTATCAAGAATTGTCTAGGATTTCTAATATCCCAAGTCCAGTGTCCTCTTCCAGGGCTGGAAACGGCACCTTCAGGCCCAGGCAGGTTTATATGTGGTGGAGCAGCTCATCGTCTGTTCCACCCGAAGGCCTTCAATTTCACCTTGAAAAACAAAACCCCGTGCTGGTGAGATAAAATACATCCAAGAGCTGCGTGTGGCCTGCACCCTGCAGCCAGCTTATCAAAGCCTTCAATTGAGAAGTCACAGAATTTTCGAGATTCTGGCATCCAAGCACTAACCCCCGGTATTCTTGCACCTGATTTCCAAGAGGCTCCTCTGTTAGACCACGCACGCCGAACCTTAGTGCCATGGGGACCTTGCCCCGTTAAATAGGATCATGTGGGAACGGACTCCTGTCTGTACCCCCTGAAACAATCTCAGACCGTCAGTCAGATCAAAACAAAAAGCAAACAGAAGATCCCATCCCCACCCACTTTTCTCACTCCCCCAAAATGAACAAAAAGGTATGCAGCAGTATTGAGCAGGGGAACCCAGGCACCAGAGGCGGTCTCACTGCCCCGAGCCACAGACCGCGGTCAGGGCTTCCACAGGCCCCGGCTGGACCCCGCCAGGCTCGGCGCTGACCATTTCCTCCTGCCTCCCCAGCACTGCAGAGAGCGGCCCCGGTCCATGGTGGTCATCGAAGTGTTCACCCCCGTGGTCCAGAGAATCCTCAAGCATAACATGGTAAGTTCCCCCGACACCCGGACCACAGAGCCAGGGGAAGGGCACAAGCTGCCAGTCTTTAACTTTTCCAAAGATTTGGGCATGGGGTTGGCGGCTGACGGCCAGGGCCTGGGCTTGGGATTCTGTTGCACCCTGTGGGTTTTCACGCACCCTACCCCGCTTGGTTCTGTTTTTCGCTCTTAAGACAACAGGAGGAATCTTTCCACGGTAAGAATGACAAAAATAATGTGGCTGGGGGAGAAGAGATAGGTCTCATGTGTGTAGAGTCACAAATAATACCTGTAGAAACTCGGCCCTCGAGGAAGGGGAGTGAACTCCTCACTCCTTAAGAGGGGGCTACCCATAGGAGCGTCCATGGAGAGGGCGGAAAGAGGGCTGTACAGTGCAGAAACCTGACAGTCGTGACCTCAGCCAGAGGTCAGGGTCAACGTCCACAGTGTTAGGTCACAGTGCGGCATGTACCCTTGATGTGATGTGAGGAGGAGAGCCCTGGACCTCGGGGGTCTTCTCTCTCAAACCCACCACCTCAGTCTAATCATAACAAAAACGTCAGACTAATCCCAGCTGAGGGACATTCTACAGAACACCTGATGGCCTTCAGAACTGCCAGGTCATCGAACACAAGGAGAGTCTGTGAAGCGGTCACAGCCTAGAGGCCCTAGGAGACGTGATGAGTAATTGCAATGGGGTTTTCTGGATGGGATCCTGGGACAGAAAAAGGACATCAGGGGAAAATCGAGGAAATCCGCATGAAGTACGGACTTAAATTAGTTAATTTTAAAAACATAGGCGCAGAATTTCATTGCACACTCAATGGCCCGGGCTCTTGTAATCTGCTGGCCCTTTTGCATTCTGTCCTCAGTCCAGTGAGAGCAGCAAATGTCATTGTTTTCTTTGTATTACACGTGGGGAAACTGAGGCTGAGCAAAGTCCTCTAACTGGCCCCAGGGCCACAGCTGGGAATAAGAACAACTAGAGCCTACTCTCAGGTATTTATGGAGCACCTTTCAGAGCCGGATGCAGTGTGACGCTCCAGTGTATTATGTTATGTGACCCTCTTGATGGCCTGTGACCTGCTTCTGCAGATGAGGAAGTGGAGACCCAGAAAGTGCCGTGGGTTTCTCCCAGAACCTGTGGGCAGCTGTGATTTCTGTAGGTTACTCAGGGACCTGTGGGCAGGTGTGGTCTCTCATGAGTGGTGCTAGGGGGAAGGCAGTCTGAAGCAAGGGCTGGTGTTCCAACAGGCTCTGCTGAGCCAGCCACCAACCTGGACTGATGTCGTCTGGGTGGCGTGGAGGCATCTGTGTCATTGCATCACACGTTGGGCCACTGAATCGGTTGTGGGGTGACCGTGACTACTGCCCCCCAACCCTGTCGAGAGGCAGCATGTGAAAACAGCTCTGAAAAGGGGTGACCTGCTCACAATTTGGTTTGTGAGGTAGCTTTCCTGTCTCAACACCAGACCCCCAAAGAATAGTACATAACCTACCCCCTTCCCCAGTCAGGAATGGAAAGTGTGACACATGCGCCGCACTTCCCCATCCCACACCCCTGGCAGACATCATTAGCCGATTACAGCACTCCTCCTGCAGAGCCCAGAGGTAGCTTCAGAGTCTTTCTCCACACAGCATTCCAAGCAGCCACTACCTGTTGTACCATGTTGGTACCGTACAGATTCTCTTGACCATTCTCCCTGAGTGATCACACACCATAATTAAATTGTTGCTTATTTCTGAGATCCTCCTTAATTTGAGATAAATGTATTTCTTGTTTTCTGAACACAGCTGAAGGGAATACTCCATCCAATTCTTTCTTTAGGACTAACAAACTCCCCTGGGGGATGGGGGTTGTGCTGCCTTAATTTAGGCTTTAGTCATTGCAAGGGCGCTCTCTGGCCTCAGCCAGCTGGGAGGAAAAGGTCCCTGATTGTTAACTTTTTTTTTCCCATTTATTTATTTATTTTTGGCTGCGTTGGATCTTCGTTGCTGCGCGCGGGCTTTCTCTAGTTGCAGCGAGCGAGGGCTGCTCTTCGTTGCGGTGTGCGGGCTTCTCATTGCGGTGGCTTCTCTTGTTGCGGAGCACGAGCTCTAGGCGTGCGAGCTTCAGTAAATGTGGCGTGCGGCCTCAGTAGTTGTGGCGCATGGGCTTAGTTGCTCCGCGGCGTGTGGTATCTTCCCGGATCAGGGCTGGAACCCGTGTCCCCTGCATTGGCAGGCGGATTCTTAACCGCCGTGCCACCAGGGAAGTCCCCTGATTGTTAACTTTAAAGTCACTGTGGATGTGGTGTGAGGTGAAGGCCATGCCCTTTCGGAGTCCAGAGCAAAGGTTCTGGAGTTTCTTTTGCAAAGGACCTTCTCTCATCACAACATGTCAGTGACAGAGCCACATCCCCAGGGTACCCCTGGCCAGGGTCCAGGCCTCCTCAGGTGCGTAAGCATTTTTGCACGTTCCATGGTAGTCAGTAGGCTGTTTAATAAGGGTTCTTTTAGGACATCTGACTTCAAAGGGGAAAATATCAAATTTCAGGCAGCCTCCCAAGGCTTAACCATACAGCATCTCCCTTATACCTGGTTAGTTTTATGGTCCTGGAGTGTTGACTGTGTGATTTTCTGGATAAAAATCAGAACAGCTACAAGGCAGATCCAGAATTTATAGCATCTTTTGTGGCCTGGCAGAGACCGGGGACCCTCGGGCATGAATCCTTACTTCACTTTTAAAGAACTCCCCCGTGTGGTCCCGGGGTCTGGGGACGCTGTAACGCTTCACGATCCCACTTCCTCTTGAAGTCCACTAACTACACACTGAACTGTGTCAAAAGAGAACTGTAGACAGGACGGGGTGGGGGAATTAGGCGCTCCTGCAAAAGAGACAAATGGCTCACACCAGGCACGGGAAGCACGGCAGGCCTTCAGTGTCACCCACTTAACACTCCCTAAATCTAAGTGATCGGCCGGGACAGCGTTTCGGGGCTGGCGTGGGGTGTCTGGTCACTGCCTGCCGCCAGCCACAGACCTGTCAGCACAGCCTGAGCCCTGACTTCTCTTCACCCCACGTGCAGTGTTTCTCAAGGACACGCTTGAATGTTTGGGAAATGGGGAAGGTCACACACCCCCGTGGTGTTCTGGGATTTCAGAGCTTCCCCTACTCTCAGAGTGCATCTTTTATATCCTGTGTCCCATTTCAGGGATGAGCAAACTGAATCTAGGTTAAGAGTCTCAAAGAATGTTACTCCTTGGGCCACAATAAAAACTAGATACAAATGGAAGCATTCCTTAAGTATGTTCCCCTGGAGATTCTAAACAGTTTGTTCAACTGCATCCCCAAGAATGATCACGGTTCCTCTGCCCGCATGCACCTCATTGGTGTGTTCTTGTGGCAGAGGATGCAAGAAGATGTGGCTGTGGTCCCTAGTGGACCGTGATCTGACCTCCTACTTTCCAAAGGCAACATATTTGACTTTGCCAAAGAGGCAAAATGTCCCTCACCCACATGTTAAAAGGCCACCAGACCCATCTATAATGGTAATTTCCAAGGAAATGACCTTGACTATCCAGAAATCTAATAACAAAGATAATGGCAGTTAGCAGGGTTTAGTTGAATCAGTCTTCATAGAATCATAAAACGTTAAGGGTGGAAGGGGCCTAGAGATCGTTTCTTCAACTCTCGTTCCACAGTGGGGACGGTGAGGCCCAGAGAGGGCCATGGCTGCACAAGGCCACACAGCTTTCCTGTTACCCTTTTCCCGGGGACTCAGGGACTCTGGGCAACTTCCTCAGTTTGAAAGCACAGTCAAGCTTCCACCTTCTCTTCATGCAGGGGCCCCATCCTCTAGCCCAGTGCTCTGTGTGTGCGTGTATGTACGTATGTATTTGTGGTGTGTGCGCGCATGCACGCGCGTGTGTAGATCCTTCTGAGCTTTCTCGTGGCTTTTGCTGCCCTCCTTATGCAAAGGCATAACCCTAGTAGGCAGGATGGAAGCAGATGAGCCCCCATCATCTTGAGGATCCTAATTCAGCCTCTCACTCCAGGTGAAGAAGCACCAGGCACTCTAGAAACTCGCTCCTGTGAGCTGGCAGGAGGGCGTGGGCGGGCCGTGCTCTGATCTGAGCTTTCCCCAGGGCCCGCAGGATCGGTCAGATCCACAAGGAAAGTCTCCACAGGCTTTATTTTAGATTGGAGTCCTGATCCAGGTTGCTTTTTATTAAATGGGTTCCCCCTGAGCGGGGGCAGGAGAAGAAGCAGAGGAGTTTGGAGACCACCAGGCTTCCCTCTGATGTCTTGCTGGTCAACCTCATCACCACGCTGTGACTTGCCCTCCTGGCCGTTCACACCCCAGCACGTGGGTTCAGAAGTCCAGTGACGTGGGAAGGGACGCAGTCCTTTCCTGGCCCACGCCCTTCTCTCCTGCACCACCTGTGCTGCTTCTCCTGACAAGTCCCCAAGCTGACAGCCACCTTGGACGTTGGCCTTTCCCCTCTTAGCTGAGAAAGCAGGGGGCCCAGAAACTCTCGGGGGACTGCAGAAGAGGAGCTGGTCCTCGCTGGAGGCCAGCTGGGCATCTGCAGGCCCCCGTGCAGCCGCGCAGAAGGGAAACCCCAGCTGGGCTGTTCTCCGAGCACGTCTGGGTGGCACGCTGACCCACAGGGTGGGTGACATGTGTCAGGGACGCTCCTGTGGCAGGACATCTCCCGTCTCCACGGGCAGCCGTCGGGAGGTGTGAGGAGAGGGTGAAAGGGCCGGTCCCTTCGAGTGAAAGATACGCGTGCTTCTAGGAAGAGGAGATGGCTGGCATGTCCCCGTTGCCTTCCACCCCAGTGTCTCAGGACAGAGTGGGGTCCCACCACCCCTCTGGCCTCCTGCCTGCCTGTCTCCCCAGCTCCTGCCCTCTGCTCTCTCCGCAGGACTTTGGCAAGTGCCCGCGACTGAGGCTGTTTACTCAGGAGTACATCCTTGCCTTGAACGAGCTCAACGCAGGGATGGAGGTGGTGAAGAAGTTCATTCAGAGGTGGGTTCCTCAGCCGGGCCCCCTCCCCTTCCTGGCCTGCAAGCCAGCTTTCCTCTGCACCCAGAACCACTCACTCCACTGATGCCTGGAGAGGAGCTGCTGGCGTTCAGAGGCCCCAAGCGTCTCATCTTCTACGAGGGTCTCCTGCGTCCTCCTGACCCCATGTGGTCTGAGGCACTCGCTTGCTGTGTGACATTGAGCCAGTCGCTCTACCTCTCTGATCCTCTTTCCTCTGCTATCCACAGGGGTTGTCGTGCAGTTAAATAAGATGATATATGAGGAAGCCCCTAGCACAGTGCCTGATGCTCCGTAGGAACTCAGGAAATGGTTAACAGTCCTAAATAATAAGAGTGTTTCTGCAGATCCCACCTGTGGGTGCTGGGTGTGTAGGGAACGATCTCCTGCTAGCCCTGGAGAGTCATCATTGGGGATTTGAACGGCTACCTCCCAGACTTGGCCTAGAGGAAGCCTGATATTCTGACTCTTACTTTTGGTGTTTGGGGTGGGGAGGGGGTGCTTTTGCTTTGATTTTTAAAATTTTTCTCTGTGCCTCAGTTTCCTCATCTGTAAGATGAGAACTATAGTACTTACTTCATCTAGGTAACGTGAGGATTCTGTGAACTTATACACATAAACACCAAGGACCGTGCCTAAGTGTGATGGGAACGTTAGTGGTCGTTGTCACTACTCTTCTCATTTTTTAAGAAAATCATGATAACCTGTTTAAGCCAGTTCCAAAAGATAGTCACCTGGAACTCACAAAGCATTTCCAAACCCAAAGAATGTGTCCTTCTGGGCACTTCCCTGGCGGTGCAGTGGTTAAGACTGTGCACTTCCACTGCAGGGGGTACGGGTTCCATCCCTAGCCGGGGAACTAAGATCCTGCATGCCGCGTGGCACAGCCAAAAAAATAGATACATTAAAAAAAAAAAAAAGTTGTCCTGCTGGAACCCTGGTGACTCTAGGGTCCCTTTAAAGCACCCAGTAATGGTTCACGAAATTGTTTTAGGTTAGGCCTCTTAGTCCCAACGGCCACACCGATTTTCCAGGAATGTTACAGTTATTATCCCCAGGCCCCAAACAGCCCTGGGAATAGGGATATTAGCCCCATTTTACAGATGAGAAAACTGAGGCACAGAGATAGCTGTGACGAATAACAATGGCTGGCATTTATGGAGGACTTAGCAACTGTGTCCCAGACCTCATGCTAGGCCAGGATCAGGATGACCATAATAACTTTTCTTTCAAAGCAGGCCACTTGGAAAGGAAAATGAGGTGAATAATTGTTACAGAACCACTGGGCATGAATTACAGACACAGGACGTATGGCCACTGTCTGCTAACTCTTCCCATGAATTAGAAAGTTAGGTCCTCATGGTACCCACTGAGGAGGGGGCCGTTGTCCCCATTTTATAGCTTAGGAAAGAGTGGAGAGTTTAAAAAGCTTGCCAAGGCCACTCAGCTGGGCGTGAACCCAGGCTCCCTGGATCTGGAGCCCACGGTCCAGAGCTTGGCTCTCTGCTGCCTGCACATGGCAGAGCCAGGACGCAAATCCCAGTGTTGCCAACTCCCCAGCAGAGGACTTGGGGTGCCCCCCATCCCACCCCCCAGTGTGTGTCTGAAGGGCACCCCGGCCTCCCCCTCCTCCTTGCCGTCACCTTCTCACCTAGCCCTCTGCTCTTTTCCAGCATGCACGGCCCCACGGGGCACTGCCCTCACCCCCGGGTCCTGCCCAACCTGGTGGCTGTGTGCCTGGCCGCCATCTACTCCTGCTACGAAGAGTTCATCAACAGGTCAGTCCCCACCGCCTCGGGAGAGCCTGGGCGGGACACGCTTGCCCCAAGGACGATGACCTGTACACACCTGGCCAGGCAGGGAGGTGGAGTGGCTTTCACTGGACCTGCCTCAAGTGTGTTTGCCAAATCCCCTGTGTTCACTGGTGCCAGGGCCCAGAACCCAGGGATGTGACTGGAAAAGCAAACACTGTGAATCAATAGTGGCACTGCAAGGCGTTGTGTTGACTTGGCTTTAGGAACAAGTGTTTTATTCTGAAGATTTCTCACCACCAGGCACATGTAACCGGAAGAAGGCATGACAGAGCCACTGTCCTGGGTCCCCCAGGGTTTGGGTGCAAGCAGCTTATTAGGGAGGTAACCCCAGGAAGCAGTGGGAGGGAGCCTGGGAAGGGAGGACAGCCAGCAGACTCGATGTTCCTAAGCAGGTGACCACTGCGGGCACCTGTGCGTGTCCCAGTGGGACCTCCCGGGAGACTGTGGAATGTTCTCTCAGAGTCCCTCCCCTGAGGGATGACGACACCGGGGTAGTTACTTACCAGCTCCCACTCTTCCCGGATTGAGGTTGGCTCCTGGGATGCAGAGTGACGTGGATGCCATTCGTCATATAGAACTTTCTATGGTGATGTCTGGGGTCATCAGAGAAGGTATGATGTGCAGGGCACAGATGGCATCTGCTGCAGCCGCCCTGTCCAGTTGTTCAGGTGGTGTACTGCACAACTCGGAGAGGACCAAAATGTGTCTAGGCACCGCTAGAGCTGGGAGCACCGCAGGAATATATTTCAGTCCTTAAAGAAAAGGCAGTGGAGCATCACTGAAAACCTGTGCAAACAGGGCTACATGAAGATGTCATGCTGGTCATTCCCAGGTGCCTGTTCCATGCCCTACAACATGTTATATTAAAAGCCAAAAAAGGAGCTTCCCTGGTGGCGCAGTGGTTAAGAATCTGCCTGCCAATGCAGGGGACACAGGTTCGAGCCCTGGTCTGGGAAGATCCCACATGCCGCGGAGCGACTAAGCCCGTGAGCCACAACTACTGAGCCTGCGCGTCTGGAGCCTGTGCTCCGCAACGGGAGAGGCTGCGACGGTGAGAGGCCCACGCACAGCGATGAAGAGTGGCCCCCGCTCGCCGCAACTGGAGAAAGCCCTCGCACAGAAGCGAAGACCCAACACAGCCAAAGATAAATATAAATAAATAAATAAAATTTTTTTAAAAAGCCAAAAAAAAAAAAGGAGGAGGCAGTAGAGAGTAATGCATGGCCTGTACAACCATCCTCGGCATCCCTGTGTACGTGGATGGTCACTTGCCCTTGGCCTCATACACTGCAGCTCTGGAGCTGATCTGCATGCATTTCAAACCCAGGCCACCCCAGGAGGTAGGAAGAGCATCAAGAGTGTCACAGACTCACAGGCTCCTTTTCCTCCTGAAGCCTCTGCCTCATCCACCCTCCCCGGGCTCGCTCCGCAGACACCTGAGCTGGGACTTAGGTTTCGGGGCAGGAGCAGGAAACAGCACCTGCCAGCGTTTTCCGTCTGCGTCTCCAAGGCTCTGCCCTACAGCAGGGTTTCCCTGACTTGAGAGCAGGAAGCAGAATGGACTCTCTCCCAGTTCCCACCCTAGGAGAAGGGCAGAGATGGAAAGAACCAGAATTAGGACCCGTGCACACTGTTACACACAGAGGAGACTGGGGACAGCAACAGCCAGCCTTTGTCCTTCTCTCATCCTTTCAACACTTGTTTAGTGAGGGTCCCTGCTGTGCCAGGTGCTGAAGGCACAAAAGTAAACCAGCTGATGGGGCCCCTGCCCTCCCAGAGCGGATGGTGTAGCAGTGGGTGGAGGGGTGGGAGTGAGAAAGCGATGGGTTTCATCAGGGCTGTGATGAAAGAAGCCAGAGGTGTAATTAACGTGGTCCACGGCAAGGAGTCTCAACCCTGGCTGCGTCTCAGAGTCACCTGGGAAGGCTTTACAGAAGCTAAACACACATAAACCCTGGGACCCAGCTCCTCATCACTTTGGTGTATTCATCAGAGGACATGTACAAGAAGGTTTACAGTAGCATTATTTGTAATAGCCCCAAACTAAGATCTGCCTCAACCCCAGTGTCCTACAACAGTAGAACAGGTAAGTTGTGGTGTGTTCACACGAAGGCATACTGCAGGACAGCAAGAATGAAGAAACTAGTGCAACCAGCAAGCTGTGAACTAATCTCACAAACATAATATGGAGCAAAAGAAGCCAGACCCAAAAGATACATAGAGTGTGAATCTCGTTCCTTGAGTTTCAAGAACAGGCAAAACGAATCTCTGGTGATAGAGGCCAGAATAGCGGCAGCCTCGGGGCGGGGAGTTAGGTGGAAAGGCGTGAGAGGAGCTTCTGGGTTCTTGGAAATGTTTCACATCTTGATCTTGGTCAGTGGTTCTCAGCTGGGGGCAACTCTGACCCTCAGGGGATATCTGGCAACGTCCGGAGACATTCTGGGCTGCAGAAGGGGAGGGGTGCTGCTGACATCCAGTGGTGGAAGTCAGGGACGCTGGTGAACACGCTGCCATGCACAGAGCAGCCCAGAATCATCTGAACTGTCTGGCCCCAAATGTCGGCAGTATCAAGAAGGGGGAGCCCTGGTCTGGTGGCTGTTTATTACACAGGGGAATTTGCGACAGTCACAAAGCTCTGCACCTAAGATTCGTGGACGAGACTGGACTGATGTTACCCCCGGGGTGTGCTGGAGCCCAGGCACATTTGGAAGCACATCTCTTCCCAATTCCACAGTCAGGGATGACACGTTGGTAGCTTGAATTCAATCATGGTGGGAGTATTTACACCAAGAAAATTGGCAAACGCTACCAATCAGGGCTCCTTTTTTTCTGGAGACTTGGTTGTTAGACATTTACCCGCATCCCACTGGTTATATCTTAAAAAAGAAGAAGGGAAAAAAAAAGGTGCCTGGGCCCCACCCACTGCAATTCTGATTTAATTGGGATGCCCCTGGCATCGGATTCTTTCTTTTTTTTTAACACCTTAGGCAAGTGGAGTATGTGGCCAGAGTTGAGAACCCCTGCTCTAGGGGGAAGTGAGGAAGGGATTTTGCAGGGAGGTGATATTTAGATTGACACCTGCTGGCTCTCAGCAAGGCAAGAGGACAAGATGATCCAGGCAGAGGGAACGGCATGTGCAAAGGCCCGGCAGTGCAGATGGAGCTGCCATTGGTCACATGTCCTACCCATGGTCCTTAAACACCTGCTTCAGAGTCCCCTGGAGTGCTGCTTGAAAATGCAGACTCCTGGACACAGCGTTTCCGGGCCAGGCCCAGGAATCTACATTCTTAAACTCCACAAGTGATCTGCTCCACGCTAAAGGCCACTGCAGGGGAGAAAGTGAAGGAAACTGAGTGTGCCCTGAGCAGAGAGAGGGGCAGAGGCAGAAGACGAAGTTGGAGAGGAAGGCCAGGCCACGGAGAGACTTGTACCACTGAGCTTCTCCCACCTCCACCTCCCGTGCTGAGCTGCTCCTGGGGTCATGTCAGCGGGTCTGCGGCAGGGCCTGAGCCTCTGCTTGTCTCATAGACTCCCAGTAATGCCGCTGCTGCTGGTCGGGGACCATGCTTTGAGTGGCGGAGCTGTGCCTGTGTGTCAGTTGTGGAGGTTTTATTCTAAGGACGTTGTAGTCGCCGATGGGTTTTAAGTAGAGAACGGACCTGATGAGATGTCACTTTCCAGACTCCCCTCTGGCTGCCGCTGCAGAGGCCAAGCACGACCTTGGGGATCCCAATAGGTGACGGTTGCTACTAGGTGCCCAGGGTGGAGGCCTGGGGAGGGCAAGGCAGGCCCTGCCGCCTCCTGCTCAGGCCTGCCCTGATTCCCTGCTCAAGACAGCCCAGCCCCCTCGGAGCCCACAGTAGCTGGGGATCCAAGTGCTGCCCTCACCTCCCCCAGGAAATCACGCCGAGGGCTGCAAGACCTTCCCTAGGCTCAGGTCCATCCCACCCCCTTGGTCAGTCCCTGGAAGATAAAACCCCGTGCCATCTACCGGGCCCGTCTGCGGTGCTCTCAGTGGGTACGTGATGTACTTGTGCACAAAAGAACAGACAACTTGACCCAGGTTAGCATAGCTCGCTGGAAAATCACCCAGTCTGAGCCAAACAGCCTTGAAAATCCACTCCTAAATCCCAGCAAAGGCAAAGGGGATGGAGCTGAGCACTGGGTAGCGAGTTAGCTCTGAGTAGCTACACCGCATCTTCCACCAGACCACACACAATTTTCCATCAGCCGTAGCATTCTCGGACTTTAGCTAAAGGGTTTTGTTTTTTCCCAGCAAAGCTTAAAGTGTATTTATCAAACATCCTTGGTGGGCTCAGCTCAGGCCTGGCTCGTGGCACGTGCTGGACAAATTCAGGCCCTCTGAGCACACTGGGGGTGAGTTCTGTGCTTGAGCCAGTCCTTGTGCACAAGGAGCGCGCGCGTCTCTTTGGAAGCACAGGCGCATGCGTGTGGCCCATTTAGGGGAGGACTGGACGAGCAGCTGTTTGTGATCATATCATCGTGCTCTGAGCCTCTTGGAACAGTGGGCTCAACCGTGACTGCACACACAGGGAGCCCTAACCATGACTGGTGTCCGGACTCCACCCTAGAGATTCCGACCTAATGGGATATTAGGATGTTTAGAAGTGCCTCAAGGGACACTGGTGTCCAGCCAGGGGTGGAAGGTTCTGGCACAGGGGCAGGAAGGGTGAGAGCGGCGGGTGGGAGAAATCAGGGAGGACTTTGTGGAGGAGGAGGACCTGCATGGGATCATGCAGGATCTTGGACATGCAGTCAGAGACCTGGTTTCAAATCCTAGTCCTCTCCACTTATGAGCCATGTCATCAGGGTAGTCATTTGACCTCTGGTAGCGTCTTTCCTCACCTGTAATGTGGAGACGGTAATACCTACCATTCAGAGATATCTGAGAATGTCTGTGTGGTCTGTGTGATAGCACTTAGCACCGTGCCAGCCCAGGGGCACCAACAAAGGAAGCCCACTGCTGGAGTTACCTTTGTCCTGACGTGCCTCCCCGTAATGTTTGGAAGCACCCAGTGAGGAGGCGCTTTACCCAGACTCAAAGCTCTGACAAGTCCTGCTGTAAAGAGGCCCAGCATTTCCCAAACACATGTGACCTCAGTGATGCCATAGCGCCCTTTCCTCAGCTAACACCTGTTAACCCCCTGCACAAGCATCGTTCCTCTAGGCGTTGGAGATGCTGCAAGGGGCGGGGTGGGGTGTTAGCCCAGAGTGGTGGGGTGCTGCAGACAGGAGGGACATGCAGACTCCAGGGGACTAGTATTTGGGGTTTGGGATCCCTTTGAAGGGTGTTCCCAGGCGGAGGACAGAAGCTGAGCTTTCTCACCCAGCAGGGATGGGGCAGCAGAGGTGGCGCCTGGGCCTTGCCCCGAGGACATTAGGGGGAGGGGGGCAGTTAGACCAGAGGAAGCAACTGGAAGCAAAATCGCTAGTAGGTCTCGTAGGTGTGTCCAGAAGGTGGCCAGGGAAGGCATCTTGGTGGAGGTGAACGCCAGGGGCCTTATGGGTCTTGTGCAGAGGTTAACATCACTTGTTCGTTCCACAAACGTGTCGACCGCCTGCTATGTGCCGGGACGACAGCACGTGCCTCGACGACAGGCAGGCGGTTTGGATGCCGTCCCCACCTCTCCCTGTCAGGAGGCCTCGAGGGAGCCTCTCCTCGCTGGTGGAGAGGGATCCAGTAGCACCTGCTTATCGCACCGCCGTGGGGTTCCGGGGACACTTAGCCGCGTGCAGCCTGGCACTTGGAAGCACCCACTAGATGGCAGCTCGCGGCTTGTGTGACCCGCCCCCAGGGCGCGCACTCACGCCCCTCTCCGCCTCTCCCCCAGCCGCGACAATTCCCCCAGCCTGAAGGAGATCCGGAACGGCTGCCAGCAGCCCTGCGACCGGAAGCCCACCTTACCCCTGCGCCTTCTGCACCCCAGCCCGGACCTGGTGTCTCAGGAAGCCACGCTGTCCGAGGCGCGGCTCAAGTCGGTGGCCGTGGCCTCCAGTGAGATCCACGTGGAGGTGGAGCCCGCCGGCACTGCCAAGCCGGCGCTGACGGCCAGCGTGGGCAACGACAGCGAGCCCAACCTCATCGACTGCCTCATGGTCAGCCCCGCCTGCAGCACCATGAGCATCGAGCTGGGCCCCCAGGCCGACCGCACGCTCGGCTGCTACGTGGAGATCCTCAAGCTGCTGTGAGTGTCCCCGGCCTGCCTGGTGCCCTCGGGTTGGGGCGGGGGCTTGCAGCTGCTGGCTGGAGGCGTGCAAGGGTGGGCGTGCTGAGTGTGGGTGCACAGGAGGCAGACGTAGGGTGTGAGGGCACTTGTTCTGGGGTGTGTGCATGCAGGGCTGTGTGTGTGCGTGTATGCTCGAGGATCTGGGCACGTGTGTAGGGTATAGGCACAAGCTTGACGTCTACACCTGTGTGCATGAGTTTGAGAATGTGTGAGCGCGTACGCCTGCCAGGATGTGCTTCAGCGCACGGGGCCCGAGTATGTCCGTGAGTGTGTGGACACCTCTGCGTGTTGTGTAGGGTGTGGGCTCATTCTGAATCTGTAATTGTCCTTGTGTGAGTGTAAATGGCTTTGGGTGTATGCGGGCATAACAGCATATGGGTGATTGCCCGAGTTTCTGTGTGTCGTGTGTGTCTGTGTGTCCACATGTAGGAGTTGGATATGGGAGGGATGTGGATTTCTCTATAGGGGCAGTATGTGCGTTTCGAGTGCCTGTGAGTGTAAGTGCACAAGTGTAGGTGTGTCCGGGTGCTTGTGCTGCTTCTGTGCCTGAGTGGCTCTGAGTGCAACATGTGGGTGTGAGCATTTGTGCACAAGAGCTGGAGTGTGTGTGTATGTTCTCTGTGTATGTGTGCGGATATGCCCATGAGCCAGCGTGTGGGTGTGTTTCTGTGTCACATGACCCATGCACGCTTCGCGTGTGTGGTGTGTACTTGCCGTCAAGTTCCAGCAGTTGCCCCCAGGCGGCCTCATCCGCCGGGCGGGGGAGGGAGCCTGGCTGGTGGGAGGAGCTCTGAGCAGGAGCCGGGAGACCAGGTCTGCTCTGAGTGGTGCTTCTGAGCTGGGTGCTTTGGGCCGTGCCTGCCCCTCCCCGAGCCCCAGTTGTGTGACTCTGGAATGGAGGGGGTCTTAGTCTTTGACCCCCAAGGGTCTTTCCAGTGCCACCATTCACACCCCAGACCCGTCTCGGACTACGTGCTCCTGGTGCTGAGCCCCAGGCGGGGGCCTTGCTGTCCACTCCCTTCCGCCCCGCGCTGAGCTCTGCAGTTCTGTGGACCAGCTGGGCCTGGAGAACCCAGCAGATGCCTCCCCCACTTGCTCCCACCAGCTCTGTCCTTCAGAACAGGACTTGGCGCCACTTGCAGGGATGGGCACTGCCCGGCGCAGTTGGTGGTGGCAGATGGGCTTTTCTGAGGGGCTGGGGGCATGACGGCATGGTTGCATCTGACCGATGCCCGGTGCTTATCTAATGTCAGGGCACCAGGACCCCTCGATCTGGGGGACCTGCCTCCTGGGGCTCGTCGGTGTCGCTGGGGTCACACTGAGTCCCTGCGTCGTTGTTGCTCGTCTCTGCGGCATTCGTTCTGCTCTCATGAACGGGGTGCTGCCCGGAGTGTGCTCGTGGTCCGGAGGGTGGAGGCTACCCACCGGTTGCCTGGTGAGCTGGTGAACGAGAGGTGCCTAGGGGTGCCCCTGTTCACGCTCTACAAGCAAGGCCTGTGGTGTCTGTGGAGGTGAGCACGTGTGTGCACACACAGGCGTACACGCTACGCAGTGGCTTCTCGTGCTTGGAGGTGACTCTGGATGCAGCATCCCCAAACTCTCCCTCTGCCCTTGCTTTGGCCCCGGAGAGGAGAGGGGGAGGCCTCCCGTGGTTCCGGCAACCAAGGCCAGCTGAGGGCACGACCGCGATTAGCAATATCCCCACCCAAAGCAGATTCAAAATTCTGCTCAGAGAGCATCTCCGAGAACACATCTCAGTCTCTTTAAGGCTGGAGGAGTCCCCGCTTTCTCCCAGGGTGGCGGTCAGCCCTCCGAGGGACCGGCCAGCCGCGGCCCACATCTCCTCCTCATCTGGCCGGGCCCGGCTCTCCTCCTGCGGCCCCTGACTCCGGCTGTTTTCTGCAAACACCTAGAACTCCCAGACCTTCTGCCAGTTCGGGCCCTGACTCATATTTCTCATTAAGCACTAAGGGTTTGAGTTTCATCATGCAGTTGACACACATTTTTTTTCCTTCTTCATAAACATGCTCATGAATGCGGACTCTGTTCTTCCTGATCTGCTTCCAGACCTCCTGCCTGCCCGCATTGCCCAGCTGCCAGGTCATGGGTGGGGGTCAGGGGGCCCGTCAGAGGCTGCCTGCTGGGCGCTGGGCGGTGTTCCTGACCACTGCTCAGGGCAGCAGGTCCCGCCCCACCCGGAGGTCTCCACGAAGCAGGGTTTATACGTCCAGAAGCCTTTTTCACCTTGGGGGAGCGCAGAGCACGATTTGGGCCTGATCACTTCTTTCCCTAGCAGCTTTCCTTCTCTAACTCTGCTGCCTGCTTGAGTCACTGGCCCACTGGAGGGCCTCACATGTGTCAAATCCGCAAAACCCCAGCAGCTCAAAGTGCTCCAAAGCATGATACGTTGGAAAAAGCACAGATTCAGAGCCAGACTGCCAGGTTCAGGGCCCAGGGGTGTCAGTGTTAGCTTGTGACCTTGCGCTGGTTACCCACCCTCTCTGAGTTGAGCTGCCCCCAGCCATTAGAGGGCATGGCTTTGGGCCCCAGCACAGAGCAGGTATCTCGCAGGCATGGACACCAGGCAGATGGGAGTTACTAAACTTTCTAACTACAACTGTGTTTCCTCTATTTTAAGGTACCATTGGGAGTAAGACACATCATCGATTTAATAACAGCACTTTGAGAGGGGAAAAAAAAAACCAAAAAACACGAATATGGCATTCAGTGCAGACTCAGTTTCCAAGAAGCGTGCATTTGAGAATTGAGGAAATGCGGCCATAGGACTTAGTCTGCTGTGTAACTGCAGGCAGTGTTCTTGGCTTCTCTGGGCCTCAGTTTTCTCATCTGTAAAATGGGTGTCTTCCTCAGAGGGGCTCTTGGGAGAATTTAGGACTTGGTGAGAGTGGACTGCTGTTATCAATAGGACGGCTCCCCAGATGAGAGTCCTGTGTAAAGAATGGAAGGACAGAGGCTCTAATTTGGAATTGAGGGGTCCTATCAGTGCATTGTGGGGGCCAAAGAAGCCATGCTTAGAACCTGGGCCCAGCTTGGCAGACCATGTCCACAGGAGCAGGCGGGCACCGCTCCATCTCGAGAGAGTGGGCAGGGGCCCTGATTAGTTGTGTTCCCATCAGAGGGCCCTCAAATAGTTAGAATTTAACACCTTTGGAAAGTAACGTAAACTGCAAAACGTTCCCTGGAGACTCAAAAAAGGAAAACTATTCCCAGCACAGGTCAAGGCTGACTCTGAGATCATCACCCTGTGAGGCCCAAGCTGGGTGGTACGATGGAAAGAATGTGGACTTGGGAGCTGGACAGAGCAGGTCTGGCCTATAGTTGTCCGGATTCCAGCTCTTAACCTCCTGGGCACGTGTGTGCGGTTCACACATTTGTTTACCCACTTATTTATGCATTCTTTCATCAAACACTTACTGCACACCCAGGTGGGCCAGGTTCTGTGCTAAATGCTGGGGACCCAACGCCCCCTGCTGTCAGTCCCTCTGAATCGGAGTAGCACCAAGTTCTAAAAGCAGCGACATTGCCTGCCCGGTGGGCTGGAGCGCGGGAATCTCCTGGCACACGTGTGGCCACAGGCAAAGGGATGCCCTTCCGTCCAGGACGAGAAAAGAGCTGCCATCGTGAGGGAGAGGTGGGCACATCCACTGTTTCCTGATCAGCTCGAAACTGGCTACTTGTTGCTATTGCAAACACGTGGATTTTAAAAGAGGCCTCGATGGGCTGGAGGTCAGCTGGAAGACGCCTCACCCCTCGGGGCCTTTAGGGAAAATGCAGATGGACTTGGGGTTTTCCTCGTGACCCGCAAGCATGATAGTGACTAGAATGTAGAAGGCAGGCGCCGGAGGTATCACCCAGGGCCGCCCTGGGCGGGGGCGGGGGTGGAAGGACCACCTCACCTCCTTGGTTGAGTGTCAGCCAGACTGGGGTCCAATCTTCCCCCCCACCGTTCAACTGATTGTATGATTTTGGACAATGAGTCCGCCTCTCTGGGCGTCGGTTTCCCAGTTGTGAAATAAGGATAGTGACGCCTGTCAGTGCGTTCTGGCTCTCAGGGCTGCCTCAAGAATTCAGTGAATTCGTGTGTGCCACACGTTCGCCGCACCACCTGGCACCCTGCAGGCTTGCGGCAAGGACAGGTACCCCCATCCCCACGGTCAGCATCTCCGTGCTCGGGCTTCTGGCGAGGGTTTTAGATGAGGTCTGCAGAGCAGCAGAAATACACATATGTGTGTGTATGTATAGTGTATGTATTCTTATAGATGGACTGATCAGTTTGGAAAATTTCAGATGCAGATTCCTGGGGCTTGTGGCCACTCTGTAGAACCCAGACACTCCCTGGAGCATTTGAGGCCAGTGGATCTGCCTACAGCCCTGGAAGGTCCCTGGTGGGATGAAGAGGCAGAGAAGGGGGGTTTGCCCAGGTCCCCAGCTTCAGAGATAAAGGCCACTGATTTCTCACCTTGGATTTTAATCCCTGGGCCAGCTAGTTACCTTTTGAGGGAGCAGATACTTGTACGTGTGATGGCAGGAGCAAAGCAGAATGAGCTGTGTCCCTGACACACCCTTCTGGCGCCCTGGGCTGCGTTAGGTGCCTCGCTCGTGGTCTTCTAGAAAGGCCATGGACCTCCCCTTGGTCTCCCAGGCCTCGCTCTGCCCTAGCTCACCCCCAGGGGCCCCTTTGAGGACCCCACCAGCACCCCACCCCAGGGAGCCACACACGGCATTCTCCAGGCTGTGGCCGCGACGGAGCCAGGGTTCAGGTTGGGCGCTGCGAGCACACAGACGTCAGGGCCAGGCCTGCCTGTCGCAGACCCGTGTGCTGGGGGCTTCGGCTTCTCAGAGGCTTGCTTGGCCCCCGTGCCCTCAGGCTGGTGTGTTCTCCCCATGCTGTGCAGAAGATTCCGTAAAATCAGGGGAAATGGTCTGCTTGGAGGAAGCACCTTGTCCACGGGACAGCTCAGAGCTCTGGTTTAACAGCATCTGTCAAGCTGGGTTACAATTCTACCAAGTGTGCATTGTCTCTGCCGGGCCAAGGCGGCCGCCCCAAATCCTCGGAACCACCCTGCCCTCATTTCCCACGTCCACCCCTCACCGGCCCAGCTTGTCTCTGGTGTTACCTACGCCCCCCCCCGCCCCACCCCCCCACCCCCCAAGCAAGAGAAAGGAAGTCCTCAGCCATGTAGGCTCTAAACCGCTCATGGAGAGCAGCGCGAGGCCAGACGGCTGGATTTCCTGCTCACGGAGCCTCGTTCAAGTCCAGCTTCTCCCCTCATGAGCTCTGTGATCTTCAGCAGGTGTCCTGACCTCTCTGGGCCTCCATTTCTCATCTGTAAGTGGGGGTTATAGGATTAAACGTGTGCTGCTTGACACCTGAGGCCCGTCAGAGGCCCTCAGGATGCTTCAGGCACCTGGTTCACTCTCCCCTTCCTCCCTGAGCCCAGGAAGGCCTGGCTATCCTGTCCTTCCTGCAGGTGGGCTCAGGCCTCTCACAGCCCGGCCTGCGGCTCTCCCTTCCACCCCAGGTCAGCCTGGCCTGCCAGCCCTGAGGCCAGCGCTGCTCTCAGGATGCTCCTGACAGGCGCTCTGCTGGCCACGGGGATCCCACGCCCGTCCCTGGGGCCTGGCCAGGCCCCGGGCTTCTAGCTTCCCAGTCTCTGCCCAACACACCCACCATGTACCCTAAAATGCTCAGACCGGACATTTGGAGCAAGTCCAGGAGCCAACTGCACACTTGGAGCTGGGCAGGGCCCAGGCCGGGAAAGAAGTCTGTCTGCCTCTTCCTCTTCCTTCACCCCTGCATCCTCCCCCTGGTCCTGCGTGAGCTGCCATGACAGAGCCTTCAGGAGGCCGAGCTCCAGGCTGGGGAGACGCTTTCACCTAGACCCCTGCCCCAACCTCCCACTGAGCTTAGCACCTGGACCCAGTGACACACGCAGTTCACTGATCACGTCCCCTTCCTCCGGAGTGAGCCGTGGGCCGGGCCCAGCAGGTGCCTGCACACCAGGCACGGCCACAGCTCGTCTGACACCCACTCTGATTGTGGGTGATTTAGACACTCCGTAGAGATTCCTGTATTTAATGGCATTTCTACATTGAACATATATATATATTTTTTTTTAATTAATTTATTTATTTATCTATGGCTGTGTTGTGTCTTCGTTTCTGTGCGAGGGCTTTCTCTAGTTGTGGCAAGCGGGGGCCACTCTTCATCGTGGTGCGCGGGCCTCTCACTATCGCGGCCTCTCTTGCTGCGGGGCACAGGCTCCAGACGCGCAGGCTCAGTAGTTGTGGCTCATGGGCCTAGTTGCTCCGCGGCATGTGAGATCTTCCCAGACCAGGGCTCGAACCCATGTCCCCTGCATTGGCAGGCAGAGTCTCAACCACTGCGCCTCCAGGGAAGCCCTGAACATATTTTTTTAAAGCAAAAGAAAAACGAGTACGTGCCCTTTTTGAGAGAGGGAACAGGCCTGCCTCTGCAGGTGGAAACAGGGGCCACGAGATGTGCTGTTCGGTGGGTAGGAGCACAGACACGGGAGCCAGGCTCCCGGGGTCAAACCCCAGCTCTTACCGACTGTGTGACCTTGGGCCAGTGCCTGTCTTCACCGAGACTCAGTTTTCTTGCCTGTAGAATGGGGATGGCAGGTGCATCCAGCTCACCGGGTCTCTGGGAGGAACACAGGGGCTGATCCATGTGTGTACCTGGAAGAGCCCCTGGCTCGAGACGGGTGCTGTCTACAGTGTTTGCTCCTATTACTTTTAGATTTTTCTGGAAACTATAAGTCAGTGACAGGTGGGAGGGAAAGAGGGAAGGGGTTTAGAGGGAAGACAAGTCAGCTGCAAAAATCAATGACCACAGGTATGAGGTCGAAAGGGGTCTCCACGTCCTGATTTGGGCTCCCTGTGCCCAGCCACCCATGGGCAGCATAAAGCACACACCCAGCCTCGGGCACTGGAGTCCGAGGACCTGGCTGTGAATCCTGGCTCTGAGCGTCCTAGCTGCTTGAATTCAGGAGGCACTAGGGGCCTTGCTTTCTCACCTGTAGGGCAGGTGCGATACTCTTGTCCTCAAGTGCCTGTTCTGAGGACTAAGTGAGCCGGGCTGTGCCCACTGCCCGGCCTGGTAAGTGCTTAGCAACCCTCAGCTGGTACCACTGTTAGAACTTATCTCGGGCCAGCAGGCTTTTCTGGGAATTCTTTTCTGTGTGTCCGGCATTTGCATCTTTCCTCGGAACACTCCAGGGTGTGAGCTGGATTCTTAAGGCTGCCACTTTATCATCACTTTATTTGGAGGAAGGAGGGGTGGGAACAGTTCCCGGGGTTATCTAAACTGTGCATTGTTGGTGAGGGCGAATTATTTGTTCTGGGGGGTGAGAAGATCTTCCTCTTTTCTGGAATAAATTATAGACAGACATACAGCATGTTAACAGATATAGTGTACTGAGAGAGCAATGAGGGAAACTGTTGAGAAAGCTCCTTGGGGCGGCAGGGGGCAGAGGGGTCCAACTGAATGAAAAGAAGGTTGAAAAACAGTGAATTCTGGGATTTTCCTGGTGGTCCAGTGGTTAGGACTCCACGCTTCCACCGCAGGGGCACAGGTTCGATCCCTGGTTGGGGAACTAAGATCGCACAAGCCGCACAGCTGTGCCAACAAAACAAAACAAAACAAAAAACAGCAAATTCTGTACATCAGGGAGCCCCGGGCCCATAGGACCACAAATTAGGTCTGGGGTCCGGGGCCGTCCTCTGCTTAGGCCAGGTTCCAGCACAGACCAAGGGGCTTAAACAACAGAAATGTATTTTCTCACAGCCTCTCAGTTCTGGAGGCTGGAACTCTGGAATCAAGGTGTGGGTAGTGTTGGTTTTGTCTGAGGCCTCTCTGCTTGGCTTATAGGTGGTCATCCCTGTGTGTGTGTCTGTGTCCTAATCTCCACTTATGAGGACACCAGTCAGGTTGGATTAGGACCCACCCTAATGACCTCATTTTACCTTGGTCACCTCTTCCTGGGCTCAGGTCCTGGGGTTAGGACTTCAACGTATGAATCTGAGGGGGACACGTTTCAGCCCATGACAGCCCACCATGCTCTGGAAGATAGAAGGAACGAGGGTCTGGGAACCTGGGTGTGGTGGCGAGGAGGAGGAACCCGGGGAGCTGGGTGACTAGCCCCTTCGGCGGCCACAGGGCAGTCTCCGGAGAGGCTCATCAGGCCTCGCGGCCACGCTGCAGACACCCGCTGCTTGTGCCTCGGGTCCCCTGGGAGCCGAGGTGACCAGAGCAGAGTCGGTGCCACGTGGTCTCTGCCAGACTCTCGCCCCGTCTTTGACCCTGTGTGATAACACACCATTAACCTCCCCTTGTCTAGACCAGCCCTGACCGTCGTCCCCTCTCGTTCCAGGTCGGACTATGACGACTGGAGACCGTCTCTGGCCAGCTTGCTTCAGCCCATTCCATTCCCCAAAGAGTAAGTCCCACACACGTCCCCAGCACCCTCCGGCCTGAAAGGACAACCTCCGCCGTCCACCCCGGCCTTAGCAGGGGGACCGATCAGGTCACGGGACGCACCGGGGGACGCCACAGACGACAGTGGGAGATGGAGATGGAGGTGTTGGTCCTCAGCTGTGGGACCCCGAGGAGGCTCACTGCCACCCCCAAAAATGGGAAAATCACCTGATTGCACGGCTAGATGGCTTCACTGAGCTAAGAATACAAAGCCCTCCGCACCAGCCCCCACGCGGTCACGTCAGCGGTGTTTATTGTGCGTCAGATGGGCGTAGGAAAACCTGCCTCTCCCGTCTCCGAGGGCCAGGGTAGAAATCCAAACATGAGGCGTGTGGAATGGCTTTGTGTGCTGCGCGGCCATATGCTGAAAGCTCCCTTAGTCTACCCGTTACGATGGTTAGCTCACCCTCCGCAGTGAGCTGGGCCAGGGACGGACCCTTCCGTCTCTCCTGCGGCCCTTATCCCAGTATCGAATTTATCACAGGAAAATAGGGAGAGAACTCTCTGGTGGATAATGGCCTGCGGAGAAGGCTTTGTCTAAATAACCAGGCCCTAAAATGCCTGCAGGCCTGTTTTGATAGCTGTGAAGAAGCCAGGCCCCAGGAGGCAGCCCCGGGCTCTCTCCAGAGCTGACTAACAAGCCTGTATTTATGAAATGCGGCTCTCCGAGGGGGCATTACACTCAGTAATTACCCCGTTTGCCGGCCCGGCTGGTCCCCGGAGCCCCCAGGATTTGAGACTGGAGAAATCCGACTCCTGAGAGCAGTGGCGTCATTGGCTGCAGTCGCTGTTCCCACAGCTCCGGGGATACGCTTGACGGTGGGCCCATGAGGCGACTCGCCCGGAGAGGGGTCCCCGGTGGCCGCTCCGATGAGTGGCGGTAATTAGCGCGGCCGTGCCTTAATGGTGGAACAATTCACAAGCACACCTGGGTCCCTGGTGCCCGCGTGCAGACGTGCTCACGTGCACCCCGCGGAGCGCCGCTCCTGCTTACTCTGGAGCCTGGTACTCACGACTGGGGGCTACCATCATCCCCATTTTCCTTTAGAATTACCCTCCTTTTCGAGTAAGCAGGGGCCTGGGGAGCTCAGCCGTTCCCGTTCCTGTGATCCATGTCATGTCGAGTGGGGACACGATGTCGGTGTTTCATGCTCAACTTCCTCTTCGTTCTTGGAATCAGGCAGAAAGCCTGCCGCCCCCAGAGGAAGGACCCTGGGTCCCTGTGCTGTTGCGAACGCCCTGCTCACTGCGGTTTTCCCTTTGTTTCTGTTCCAGAGCTCTCGCACACGAGAAGTTCACCAAGTGAGTATTTGGGCAACGCCCTTGTTACCTTCTTCCGGGACGAGTGTCCTCTGTCCTGCGGGCGTCCCCCAGCAGCCAGCCCTCCTTCCGGCCCGTCCTCATCACGTGCATTCTGGGAGGCAAGGATGGCTCCTCCCAGAAGTTCTCCCGAGACGTGTGTCCAGGCCCGTCCAGGCGTCTCCTGATCCCGCCAGCACAGCCGGTGCCCCGCCCCTCCCCAGCTCTGTCCTCAGCCCCCCATCCTGGCCCGCCCCAGCCAGGACCCTGGGCATGACTCTGCCCCCACCCCGTCTCTTTCAGGGAACTGAAGTACGTGATTCAGAGGTTCGCCGAAGACCCGCGACAAGAGGTGAGGCCCCCCTCTCCCTCGCGGGCACACGGTCCAGGCTGCAGCAGGGCGCATGTGGCTCTGCCAGGGCCCCCTTGTCCCCCGCGGGCATCCATAACAGTTTACAAGGGCTCCTCTGCCTTGTGCATGAACACAGCCCCCGACCCAAGTGTCCAAGCCTGGCCCGTGATGTCAGTGTTTTACTGTAAACTGAGGCTCACCAGAGGTGTTTCCCACCAGCTGTTTCTCCTTAGGGCACGGGCCATGATTTAGGGCCAGGCTGGCACCGGGGCTCCTAACCAGCTCTGAGATACGGCTCATCCTCTCTGGTCCTGCCGTTCTGAGTATCAGCGGGCCAGGGAAGATGTCTGAGCTGGGATCTGAGCCGGGTTTTATTTCCCGGGCATGGTGGCCTAGGGCCTCCCCGAGGGGCCGCTCTGCCCCTCCAACAGCTGGGCTTCAGGGAGAGGGCATCCTTCCGTCCCAGAGCCCCTGTGTGTGAACAGGGACTCAGAGCGGGCTGGGAACCCGCCGCAGCCGTTCTCCCATTGCATCACCGTAACGACAACCACAGCCTTCACCGGGTGCTCACGCTGTGTCAGGCACAGGCGTTTTCTCATTTAATCCTCACAGCAACCCTATGACTAGGTGCTACCATCATCCCCATTTTACATTAGAACTATCCTCCTTTTAGAGTTGAGAAAACTGGGGTTACGTGCCCAAGATCACACAACTGGTACATTGGCCGAGGCAGGATCCGCACCCAGGGAGTTAGGCTCCAGAGCCAGTGCAGGAACCAGCCCTGCAGCGTGCACAGTGGGCCAGGCGGGGCTGCCCTGAGGCACTCAGGCCCCTTCTCTGTGCACACGGAGTCTGGGGCATGAGGGGTCTGGTTCCCAGGCAGCGACAGAGGTGGACACGTGCACCCCTGGCAGAGCCGGAGGATGAGGGAGGGAGTTATTCTCGGTGGAGCCAGAGTATATTCTAAAGAGGCCACACTATAAAGCCTGGTTCGAGAAGGATCTAGAAGGATCTAGTTCTAAAACACCATGATTCTACACCTGACTCCAAAAGCGATCCTCAGGCAGAAGCCGTAGACAGGGAGCTTTTAAACGTCTGGGTACCAGCGATGGGTCTCCATTCTTCTTAAACCTGAGCCATCCCTCGCTGTGCGTGAAGGCAGAGTCTCAGAATTCCCCTGGAAAGTGAGGCTTCATTTCAGACACGGACTTTGAAGTTGATGAATAAAAGTGGTACCAGCTGCATCCCAGAGCAGAGCAGCAGTGCCAAGTGCCAGGAGGGAAATTTCCCAGCCCGGGTAACACCCAGGAGGCTGCTGAGGACACGGCCCCCCAGCAGGCCCCTCTTGCCAGCCTTGCCTCCCGCTTCCGCCCGCCTCCTCCTCTGATTTCCTCTCCGGGTTCTCTTCCCCTCTCCCCTCTCCTCCTCATTCCTCTCCCCTCCCACCTTCTCCCTCCCAGATGGAGCCATAGTTGTTTTCTTATAAATTATTTGCTGTATCTGTTGAATAGAGTTTCATACTGTAGATTCCTTGTTTCTTTGAAGTAGCTAAGTTAACGTCCGATAGTCTTCCAACTCAGAGGGAAAAGTCAAAGCCCTGCCGCCCCTGCTTTCTGTTTACTTGTGTGTGGGTTGTGATCAACTGAATATCTGTGAGTAAGTGACTCTTGGCAGAAGCTCGTCCTTCACTCCTGAAGGAAATGATGGGACTCTTGTCTCAGCTTTCTTCTGAGGATGGGGAGGAAGAGGAGAAACAAAGGCCTTGGTCTCTCTCTCTCTGCAGTTACAGCGGGGCCGGGGTGGATGTGGAATTCCTCCCATGTGTGTACACGTGTTTGCACACACGCACACATGCCATCCACACACAGACGCATGGAGCCCTGGGGAGGAAGCTGAGAGCCACAGAGAGAGCTGTGCTTTGGACACTGAAATTGCCCCCCACTCTGGACAGAGACCCTTTCTCCTAAGGAGAGGATGTCAGGGTCCCAGAGAGAGAGAGAGAGATCGGCGGGACAAAGGCAAAGCCGGGGGACAGCACCCATGAGGGTGAAGTAGGGAAGCAGGCAGACCCCCAGAGGTGGAGGGGCAAACGCCCCAAAAGTGAGGGAGTGGGGCAGAGATTCAGAGAGAAAGGAGAGCAGAGAGAGGAATTGGAGACACAGAGAGGGAGACAGAGACCCAGACAGAGAAAGGAGAAAAAAATGCCCCCATCAAAGGCGCAGGAGAAAGCGGCACAGAGGTCCCTTTGCGCCTCTCTACCCCAGCTTGGCCACAGACTTGCTTTATTCAGGGCAACTAAACAAGCCAGGGCCCGGCCCTCCATCCCGAGGAGCTGGAGTTCCCCTGTTTATGGATATCAGAGTTTTTCCCAAAAGGCCTTCCGTGGAATTTAGTAGAAGGCTGGGCGGGTCTGGACTAAACTAAGTTAAACCAGTTCCTTAACTGTGGGACTTGCCTGGGCCTTTGCCGTTTGCGTGTGTGGATCGTGGACCACCGTCGTCGTGGGTCTGCAGGGGCTGACCAAGCGCTCTCCCCCTGCGGCAGGTCCACTCGTGCCTGCTGAGCGTGCGAGCCGGCAAGGACGGCTGGTTTCAGCTCTACAGCCCCGGAGGGGTGGCCTGCGACGATGACGGAGAGCTGTTCGCCAGCATGGTACGTGATGGGCGGGGGTGGGAGTGACCGGGGGCCGAGGGCGGGCACACTGGCTTCCCCGCCCCTGACCAGTGAGAGAGCCGCCCCCCGAGCCCGCCGGGGCCAGCCCTGGAATTCCCAGGCGGAAAGGATGCTGGTGATGAAGATGGTGATGGTGACGCCGGCCACAAGGGTCACTTCCTCATCTCTTACCTGAGCAGGCACCGAGCCAAAGGCTCCCCCAGCAACGTGAGGAGGGACACTTCCTACTACCCCATCTTCCAGACGTTACAGGTGTTAACTGCCCAAGCTCACCGGGTTCACTGTAGCGCATTGCTTTGTTCAAGGGACTGAGCGCGTAATGGGCACAGGTATCCTAGAAGGCGCTGCAGATCCATCCGCCAGCTGGTCTGATCCTTGCCCCGATACGCCAAGGTCAGGATGACCGGCCCACCTTGGAGATGAGGGATCTGAGATCACCAGACCAATAACCGCGTCCTTGGTGACTCCTGATACTTTCCTTGTGCACTGGGACCGACACCTCACACGCACGATCTTTCTTAATCTTCACGGCAGCCCTATCCCTTAACTCTACCTCTGTGTGGAAACAGGCACAGAGAGGTGCAGTGGGCTTGCCCGAGGTCACACAGGCCTCCGGCCTCCAAGTTCCTCCCTCGGCCAGGGCCACGCTGTCCAGAGCCAGCCCTTCTTCCAGTAGCAAAGAGTGTCCATCTTGTGAAAGGAGGCACAGATGCCCCTTCCCCAGGGCAGATGCTCCTCTAGGCGGCCGGCAACCTCACCTAGCCCACTTGCTGACCAAACCAACTCCGTTCCACAGTCACTCATGTTCCAGAGCTTGAGAAGGCGCAAGCCTAGGCCAGCCATGGCTAAGGTTGCAGCCCTACTACACGCTAGCCTGATGACCTCGGATCAGTAACTTGCCTCTCGGGGCTTTGGTTTCCTCGTCTGTGAAACGGGGAGTGTAGTCCTGGAGTCTCGGGATTACCATGGTGATTGCCTGTGATAATATATGCGAGGCACCGGGCCAGGGCCTAGCGCACAGTGAGTGCGCAGAAGTGACGGGTGTGGTTATTCTCATCCCTACTGGGCAGCCGGTTCAGTGGGGTGAGCAGCTCACAACGCTCTCCGCAGCGAACTTGGCAGCGTTTGCGCAGTGACGACAGACCCCAGCACTGCCTCTGGATCCTCTCTGGAAAGGGGCTTATTTTTAGGTTCCTTTCCTTACGCACTTGCTCTCCACTCCTCGCCTGCTGCCTGACGTGTCCCCTTTGAGTGCCCTGTGTGTCCTGGAAATGCTGGCCTTGCCTTCCTGCACCACCTCTCACAGGCTTCTCTGCTCTGATGTCACAGCTTCACCATGGCAACGCCCCGTGGTCCCCCCACCCCCACCCTTTGGTGCGGGGACTGTGAGAGAGAGAAGTCAGGGAGCTGGCAGCTCCCCAGCCTGAGAGATTGCATTTGTATGCCAGAGTTGTTGGTGATGGAGCAGAAAAGAATATACGTGGGGAAGGAAGCAGGCAGCCCCTGGATGGTGATGCGTCGTTTCCGTGGAGACACATGGCACAGATGAGGTCCCCTTGATTAGGCTGCCGTTTCCAACCACAGAAGGGCATTTGCTCTAATGTGAAGTCAGGGGGAGAGCAAACCAGGTGTTTGGGCCTCCCAGCTGTTGGTTGGGGACCCTTGCCCTTGGGCACCCATCTCCAGATGCACCAGAAAGAAACACACTTTTCTTAATGGCCTCTCTGCAGATAACCCAAGATGGAGCAGAATTTGCCAGTTCTTGGGTTCCTGGGGCAGGCGATCACTCAGAATACCTTTGGGACTCACAGGGGGCTTGGGAAGGGGAGACGGGGCTCTGTACTGTTCCCTGCCCTGCGTGTGAGGGGTGGGCCTGTGCACCCTAAGCAGGGGCTGCCGAGAAGTTTCCGCCAGGTTTGACAGTGCCAAGACCCAGAGGGCCAGATGTCAGCAGAGTCCCGAGGCGGGCGGGAGAGGGGGCTTTTGTGTGTGTGTACGGAGCGGGGATAAAACATATGTAACATAAATCTTACCACCTTAACCATTTTTAAAAATATTTTTATCGAAGTATAGTTGACTTACAATGTTGTGTGAATTTCTGCCCACCTGAACCATTTTTAAGTGTACAGTTCTGTAGCGTCAAGTGCATCGACAGTGTTCTGCAGTCACCACCACCATCCATCTCCAAACTTCATCCAACATCATCTTCCCAAACTGCAACTGTCCCCACTATAAACAGTAGCTCCCCACGCCCTGCCCCAGCCCCGACACCCCACCCCACCCCCGCTTCTCCTTTCTGTCTCTGTAGTCTGACCCTAGGTCCCTCCCATGAGTGGGACCCTACAGGATATGTCCTTCTGTGACTGGCTTACTTCACGCAGCACAATGCCCTCAAGGTTCATCCACATGGGAGCTGGTGTCAGGGAGGGGTCCTTTGAATCCACTGGGGAGAGTCTGGTGATCGTTTCAGATGCAGTGTCCAGACTGGGCGTGGGGTGTGTCTGATCAGTGTCTTCTGGTCTCATGATCCTTGTAGCATGCAGAAGGCAGGCACCACGGGCCACAGCCCATGGCGGTCACTGCCCTTCACCTGGCCCATCTCTCCTCACAGGTGCACATCCTCATGGGCTCCTGTTACAAGACCAAAAAATTCCTGCTCTCCCTGGCAGAAAACAAGCTGGGACCCTGCATGCTCCTGGCACTGAGGGGGAACCAGACCATGGTGGAGGTAAGGAGCTGGCCCGAGTCCCTGGTAAGGTTGCCGACTCTCCCAGGACTTCATCCTTGTTGATGGAGCACCTTCTAGGAGCTTCTAGGAGCCCCGAGTTATTACAAGAGCTGGGGACACAGCAGCGGACGAGGCAGGCACAGCCCCAGCCCTCCTGAGCTTAGCG
This sequence comes from Balaenoptera musculus, assembly GCF_009873245.2. Taxonomy (NCBI): domain Eukaryota; kingdom Metazoa; phylum Chordata; class Mammalia; order Artiodactyla; family Balaenopteridae; genus Balaenoptera; species Balaenoptera musculus. The sequence goes on from NC_045803.1 coordinate 53,838,188, forward strand.
GGAGCAGGAGACCTTCGTCAGACCATCTGCTAATTTCATTTTAATTTCACTTGTGATCCACGTGGGTCCAAGGGGATCGATTGGGCAGGTTTCTGTTCCATTTGTCTGTTGCTGCAGAACAGACCACCCCCAAATGGGGGCTTCAAACAATAATGCTCATTTATTTGCTCACGGGTCTTGGGATGACTGGACTCAGCTGACCACTTCTCACTCTGAGTGTCTCATGGGGTCGCAGTCAGATGGGGGTGGGCTAGGTCCTCCCAAGGCTGCTTCCCTCACGCGTCTGGCGCTGGCCCGAGGGGACTCGACCAGCGGAGGCTGGAGCAGCTGGGGCTGCCAGGCCGCCGTCCACACAGCAGCCTTGGTCGTAGCCTTCCCACTCACCAAGGAGCACACATCAGCCCCGGGCACTCATGTCACCTCTGTCTCCCCCAGAGTCCCCAGAAGCCTGGGGCTTCCAGAGCCACTGTCCAAAGAGACCTGGCAGAAGCTAAATCTCTTTTCCTGACTCAGCCTCAGAAGTGAGGCAGCATCACTTCTGCCACTTTCTGGCCATTAGAAGTCGGTCCCCGGGACTTCCCTGGTGGTCCAGTGGTTAAGACTCCACGCTCCCAATGCAGGGGGCGTGGGTTCGATCCCTGGTCAGGGAACTAGATCCCACATGTCGCAGCTAAGACCCAGTGCAGTCAAATAAATAAATATATATATATATATGTATATGTTTTTTTTTAATTAAAAAAAGGAAGTGAGTCACCGAGGCCGGGCCCATAGTCAAGGGGATGAGAATTAGACTTCACCTCTCAGCAGGGAGCGCATCAAAGAATTTGACTCCCAGAGCTTTCCGTGGCAAAGCAAGGGATAGAAAGAGGTGTCTTGTCTTTCGGGCTCTACCAGGCCATAGGGGCCCGGCGTGCATCGTGCCCACAAGTGTTAACCAGGAGCTACCACGCGCTGAGTGCGTGTGCACTAATGTTCCCGTTACACAGAGGGGACACTGGGGCAGGCGATCCCCCCAGCATCGCACAGCCGGAAGTGCAGAGAGCGGGGAGAGAACAGGACCTGGGAGCGTATGGGTGTGCCGAGCTTGGCCCCCTCCCCAGGCGTGAGGGGCTCTTGGGACAGGCTGAGGGTTCAGGCCTCCGCGCCTTCGAGGACCAGCCCCGCCCAGAGTCTCGGGCTGGCGGTAACCCGCCTCCCGGCTCTCGGCAGATCCTGTGCTTGATGCTGGAGTACAACATCATCGACAACAACGACACGCAGCTGCAGATCATCTCGACCCTGGAAAGCACGGGCGTGGGGAAGCGCATGTATGAGCAGCTGTGCGACCGGCAGCGGGAGCTGAAGGAGCTGGTGAGTGCACGCCCGGCTGCCCGGCCTGGCCCCGGGGCTCCCCTGCCCAGCAGCGAGAGCGTGGCTGCAGTGAGCAGGGCAGAGCCCAGGGACCGTGGCACCTGTGCGGGCCTCCACCTCACTGACTCCTCCGCCAGACCCAGAGAGGTCGGGATTGCCGCCCCCCACTTTCCAGATGATCAGAGAGGCTGAGTCCGTGGCCCAAACTCAAACAGCCAATATGGGCCTGGTCACGGCCACATCCTGTGTCACCCTCCGAGCCAAGCCTGGCAGTGGCTGTCTGTCCCCCTCCTCCCTCCCTCCCTTCCTCCCTCCCCGACTTCCCTCAGGCCCTTCATTTCAGGGCACGGGGCTTGATTTCCGAACACCAGCACCCGTCCCTCCTGGCCAAAGGGCTTTCTCTGTCCGCGGGCACAGCAGGACAGAAGGGGTGGAGAATTCACGCCCCCTGGTCTCCTGGAGCAGCTCTCAACCAGTGACTGGCGGGAGAGGTGGGGTCTCTCTGTGAGATGTGAGTTCGCCACCATTTCCCAGAGGCCCAGGGGTAGCTGGGGTGATCACAGCCTCTTCCTTTAGGGGCCTTTGTGGTCTCAGTTCCCCGCTCCCCTGCTGGGGTTTCTTGGGATCGCCTCTCTGATAAACCACCTGCCCTCAGACCTGGCCTCGGGGTCTGCCCCTGAGACAGAGACCACCATGTTGCCTGCCACTACCAAGAAATACAAACAGTGCCATGAGAGGTGTTACTGGAGTTGCGGGTACCGGGTGAGGGCTCAGGGAAAAGTGGGTCGTAACCAGTCTGGCTTCTCTTGCAGCAAAGGAAAGGCGGGCCCACCAGGCTAACACTGCCCTCCAAGTCCACAGTGAGTTGGTTTCATTCTTCTGCAGGGCTGGGAGGGAAGAAGTGGGGTATCCTCCCTGGTGGGGAACAGCATACAGTGTCTGCTGGAGGTGATGGGAGGAGGTGAACAGGGACCCTATGGTACTTCCCTCCCTAGGAGGGAACTGGGTTGCAGGAAACCAAACATTATGATAAAGATTATTGTTGATATCAATGTTAATATGTTACCAGTTATTCATAATGATGACAGTAATAGCTCATATACGTTGAGGATTCACGTACCAGATAAATTGTGCTGATAGTTCATTTTATCTTATGACAAGAAGCCTGTCAGGTTGGTGCCTCTTTCCTTCCCCATTTTACAAGGTCTTCAGAGATCTTAGTTCCTTCTATCCTGCTGCCCCACTGTCCTTGGCACATAGCTTCCACCTCATAGTCCAAACTGGCTGCTCAAGCTCCAGCCATCTTATCTCCATTCAAGCCAGGAGGAAGGAGGAAGAGGCAAAGAGGAACATGCCCCTTCCCTTTAAGGACCTTCCTGGAAGTTCTGTGGGACACGTCTGCTTGTATACCGTTGTCCAGGTTCAGCACGTGGCCCCACCTAGCTGGGAGATTAGCCTTAATCCAGGGCAGCCAGTTGGCAGCTAAAACTCAAGGATTCTATCACAAAGATGGAAGGGACCCTCAGTGACCTCAGAGTCTAGCGCTCACATACTCCTTGAAAGGGCCTCAGTGTTTGCGGGTGGGAAATGGGCGCAAGCTCCCGCCTGGGAAAGTGAGACGGTCGGACACACGTGCACGCACACGCCTGCGGGAGGGACGTGGCCTCGGAACACCCCACTGGTGACTCAGGCTGTGAGTCAGCTCCGAAGGCTTTCTCCAGCTAGGCAGCTGCCACCACGGAGACGTGGAGGCGGCCGCGCCCTCCCTGACACCCCGTTTTGTCCCAACCCACTGGACCATGCTCTCCTCCCCGCCACAGCTTTCTGTGGGGCTGGGGAGGGGAGGCTCAGGACCTCGGGGAGCTGCTGGCAGCCCCAGGCCTCCTGAGACCCCGCCTGCCCGTCCCGTCTGCAGGATGCTGACTTGGCCCGTTTGCTGAGCTCTGGCTCCTTCGGAAACCTGGAGAACCTCAGTTTGGCCTTCACCAACGTAACCAGTGCCTGCGCTGAGCACCTCATCAAACTGCCTTCTCTCAAGCAGCTAAACCTGTGGTCCACTCAGGTACATATGGCCTGCCCCCTGCGCCCTCCTCCGTGCCCACTGTGCACCCCTGCCCCAGACCTGCCCCGCACCCTCCTCCATGGCTGGCTTTCTGCCCAGAACCCACGGGTCCAGTCGCTTGATCACCACGCCTCCTCCACGGCTCAGCGCCCACGTCCCCCAGAGGGTCCCAGGCCAGAGAAGGTTTAGCCCCTCGCGAAGCCCAGTGGCCCGTCCCACAGTTGGAGTCGCCAAGGCCCAGAGCAGGGACGTGCCCGGCACAGCTGACACGTGACACAGGTCTCACACCCCTGCCCAGGGGGTGTGCAGGCGGCTGGTGGGTCTCCTCCGTGTAATAATGACCACAGCGCACGGCACTCGCTGCCCGTGCTCAGTACCGATTGGGCTGTTAAACACGTACCAGCACGTGTGGTCTCCACTCCACCGTGAGGTGCAGGCCCTGCCGACACCCTCATCTCACAGAAGAGAACCCGGGCGTTGCCAGCTGCCCTGCTGTCCCGCTGTCCCGCCCAGGGAAGGGCCACCTCGGCTCCCGCTGGTAGCCACGAGTCACTGAGTTCAAAGCCACCCTTGACAGATGGCAACACCGACTCCAGGGGGGCCCTTGTCTGGCCCACGGCACCGGCAGAAGCTGGATTTGAACCCGGTCAGGGCACTGGAGTCTCTGGAGAGAAGCGAGAGCGGCCCAGGCCCTGAGGCGTGGAGGCCATGGGCCTCAGGCCTGGGCTTTGTCCTGTCTCCTTCGTCCGCCGCTGCCCCTGCCTCGGGGTCATCGCCCCGGGTGCCTGGGGGCAGCCAGCGTCGGTCTCCAGGCTGAGAAGGTCTCTGCCCCACAGTTTGGAGACGCCGGCCTGCGGCTCCTGTCGGAACACCTCACGATGCTCCAGGTGCTGAACCTGTGCGAGACGCCCGTCACCGACGCCGGCCTGCTGGCTCTCAGCTGTGAGTCCATCCGTCCATCCCTTCCTCCCTTCCTCCATTCACGCGGCAGGCTGGGCACCGTGCACCGTGCACTGTGCTCCCGGAGCACCTCCTCCGTGCCAGGCGGAAATACCCCTGCCCTCGTGGAGCTGATGCTCTAGCGGAGAAAGGAAGAATGAGTGAGGCCCAGCCCGTGCCCTCCCGACACCGTCACAGCCCCTGAGGGCGATCGTGCTCCCCTGACCCGCCGCAGCAGCTGCAGCCCCAGCCACAGCCTTCACCCGGGAGTTGGTTAGAAATGCAAATTCTCGGGCCCTGCCCCAGACCTGCTGACTCAGAAACTGCACTGTAACAAAGTGCCGGGTGACTCTCACGCACATTAAAGTTTGAGAAGCACCGCCCTAGTAGAAGGAGCCACAAAATACTCGAGGCACCTAGAACTGCCGACTTCTGTACCCTGACCCTAATCTACTAAACTCAAATCTTGGGTGATGTTGAGCCTGGGAATCTGCATTTCCCATTTTCCAGGTCCATTGGTTTAGATGAGAGGCCCCGGGCCTCAGCTGGGAGGAATCGAGGAAGGCTTCCCAGGGAGGTGACTGGATCTGGGGGTGAAAGACACATATGTCAGAATTGACCGAGGGGGAGGCATGCTGGGCAGTGGGCATGACTCCTGCAAGGTCGTCGGCACGTTCTGGGTGGCTTGGGAGTGGCTGGGGGCAGGTGACGGGGTAACGGAGGGCAGAGAGGATGAGGTTTAGCATCACAGCGGGGTCCACTGTCTGCAGTGTGGCAGGCCAGTTCTGGGGACATTTGGGGTACAGGCAGTGGAGGGACATGACAGAGGGACCAGAAGGGAGAGAGGCTCAGAGGGTAAGGGGAGAACGTGGGCCCAATTCAGATCAGCTCCTGCCTGAAATAGACCCTTCTCTACCTAATGGTCCTGGGCTGTGCCTCTGAAACCCCACCTCCCCGACCCCGTCTCCTAACCAGAGGCCTCAGCAACTCAGTCCGCCCCCAGCTTTTCCATCCTGTACCTGCAACTGCCTCTTGTGGGGTCCCACTGACCTAATGACTGTGTCTGTCTGTCTGTCCCTGGACAGCCATGAAGAGTCTCTGCAGCTTAAACATGAACAGCACCAAGCTCTCAGCGGACACCTACGAAGACCTGAAGGTAATCCCTTTCTTCCCTCCTTCCTTCCTTCCTTTGCAAGTGCAAAGGTCCTGAGGCAGAAAGTGTTGGTACGAACCGACTTTGTAGCCAACGTGACTAGAAGGTGAGAGGAGAGACTGGAGCCAGACCGAGTAAGCCCTCACAGGTCACGGAAGGACTCTGGATCTCATCCAAGTTCAGGAGAAAGCTTTCAGAGGCTCTAAGCAGGGTAGTGAGTTCTGCTTTTAAAAGCTTGTTCTGGCTGTTATGTGGAAAACAGGATTTTTGAGGGAGAGTACAAGCAAGGGGTAGCAGCATGGAGAAGGTTTGCAGGGCTGGTGCAGTCACACAGGTGAGATCCAGGACCAGCAGGCTGGGCTAGGTTGGCAACTTAATATCACTTAAAAGGTGGGCACATTTTGTTTGTAAAAACGCATGTCTCGTCAGGGCTGGAGGGGCTGGGCCTTCGGCAGGCTCCTGCCGCCCCCTCATCCTGGGCCCGGAGGACTGGCCTCGGCCGCAGAGCCAGCGCCCTGGGAAGGAAGGGCTGGGCCAGGAGCGCGCCGGCCCCTGGGCGCCCTGGAAGCCCACCTCCAGCAGGGCCTCCCCCGCTCAGCTTCCCCTCCAGCGCAGCCAGACCTGCAGCCTGGGGCGCATTCACTGGCCAAGCCTCCAGACGCCGTCTGTGTGGCAGGCTTGCGCTGGGGACAGGGACGCCGAGGTGCGGCGGGCTCACCCCTGCCCAGGAGGGAGCTCAGTCCCGGCAGACAGACACGCGCAGCAGACTGAAGCAGGACGGGGCTCAGGGGCCAGCAGGGAGGGGACTGCCAGCTCCGTTCATTGGGGCGGAAGAGCCTGCACGGAAAGGAGTGGGTAAAGTGAGTCTGCCGGGCAGGCCAGTGCCCAGGAAGCTGGGGAGACGGGAAGTAAAGGCAGGAGACCAGTTGGTAGCCTCTCCGTACAGCGAAGGCTTGTAAAGAAAAAGTCAACTGTTCATAAAGGAAGGCAGAGCAGAAGCGCGTCTGGGTGGCAGGGATGGGGGGCAGGGATGGGGAGCCGGAAGCCACCCTGAGGAGCAGCAGGTGGGATCCTGTAGTCTGGCCACAGATCCACGTGGGGGAGCCTGAGTGGGAAGGATCGCCACCCACCCGCCAGGAACCTGCAGCTTATGGATCCCTCTTCATTCTCCCCGCCCAACTCCTGACAGCCCTGAGGGCACAGGCACTGTCTCGGACCGGACCGGGTGCTCTGGGTTTGCCCTGCGTTTGGTATTTAGTCCCTCGGCCCGTCCTGTGAGCCAGGGACGGGACTCGGATTCCCTCCACAGATGAGGAAGCCGGCTCCGGGAGGCCAGGCCTCTACCCAAGGGCAGGTGGCCTGCAAGTGACAGTGGCGGGGGGCTCACGTCCTGGGTTTCCTGCTCCCAGAGCCAGTGATCCGAAGCCTCTCTGGGGTGGGAACGTGGACTCCCCAGCAGCTGTCACCTGCTTTCTGTGGAGCCATGTGCCACCTGCTTGGTTCTCCCGGAGGTTCCCCAGCTCTGGGCTCGGGAGCCCCCGATGGTGACAAAGTGGGGAGGGCACGGTGGGAACGCCAGCCGCCGGGGGGTGGGGCGTGGAGCTCTGCGCCACCAGGTTCTGGAAGGGACTGGATCCTTCTTGCTCCCCCCAGGCCAAGCTTCCCAACCTGAAGGAGGTGGACGTCCGCTACACGGAAGCCTGGTGAAAATCCCGCTCGGCAGGAAGGAGTTTGCAACTGCGACACGCAACTCTTGACTAATAGCTGTAGAGCAGCGGGTCTCGGGGTCCCACCCCGCGTCCTGGCTGTGAGATAGACGGGGGAGTCTTTCTGGGGGCGGAGGGCGGAGGGGGGAGGGGGTGGGGAGGGGGTCCGTAAGCACGCCCAGCCCCCACCTAATTCTTTTAGCTTCATAATCGGAAACCTTGACCTGATCTAAAACGGACTTTGTAGCAACCAGAGGAGCGGCAGCGGGTCGGGGAGAGGGTGGGGATGGGGGCGCTTGGGGAGGGGGGACCCTTTGTGGATTTTCTTTGCCTCTGTGTTCAATGCCATGTGGGAAGAGTCAACTCTGATGCCATCGTCACGCAACCCCGATGGGCCTGGAGGCCGAGGAAGGATGCTTTCTCCCTCCGAGGCCCTGCCGAGAACTCGCCCCACCGTCGCCATCGCCATCGGACAAGACCCGGTCACGTCATCACACCCACAACCCGTCCTGTGTCCTCGCCATTGCTATGCAAAGTGATTCTTGTTGTACATAAGATTTAAATAATGCGCCTATTTAAGAAACGTTTGACAAATTGCAGGTCTGGGACCTGCTTCTTATTTATGAAGTCTTTGACCCGCCCGCCCGCCCGCCGGCCGCCCCTGGCGTGTAGTACTGTACAAACCAGTCAGCTGTCAGGGTAGTGGTAGTATTCTTGTTATTTTTTTAAAGGAAACAAACAGACGGAAAAAAAAAAAAAAAAAAAGAACCTCCTTGGAAAATTAATTGCTTTTTCGTAATGGATTCTCTATGCTAACGCTCTCTCGTCGGTCTGTCCGTCCATCCCTCTGCCCGCCACGCCACCGTGTGTTTCGATCCCAGAAGTCTCCGGTTTCCTCACGGGGTGGAGGTCAGCTGGGGGAGGAGAAGTGGGGTCCCCACATCGTCGTCTTGCTCCTCTACGACCCCAGCTTTCTCTCGGCCCCCTTTTACACATTTGGAGGGGGAGGGTGCTAAACTGTCCTCCCGTCCGTCCCGCAGGAGAGCTGCCCCGCCCCCTCCCCCGGAGCTCTCCCATCTGCGGTGGCCTCTGCTGCCCCCGTCCCCGCCGAGGCTCTGCGACCTGTGGCCTCCCCGCCGTCCTGTGCCTCCCGCGGTCCCCTCATGCATGCCCGCCTCTCTGCATGGTCTCTTGGGAGAAGAGAGACGTCGCCTCCACCAGCCTGACTGCCCACCCCGCCCACGAATGTGACCACTGCAGCGCAGACGCCCCTTCTGCCCCCTCCGTCCCCACACCTGCCCCAAAGACACACCAACCTCTGTTTCTTTTATAAACAAGCCCTCACTGTACAAAACAGCCCTCATGGTTTACTTGGGGTCCCCTCTCCCCCAAGCCCCTTCTTCTGTTGGTTTAGCACAAACACAGCCCCCCTTCGGCACCTCCAGACCTAACCCCCAGTCAATGTAATTGTTTTATATATATTTAATCTTATTCAATGGAAACCATGCTTTTGTCGTTTTATACTTTGCTAGGTAGACTTTATTACCCCCCGACTATGCCCTCATTTTTTTAAAAAAGGAAAAAAAAAGAAATTGGGTTTCAGTCTTAATTCATTTTCCGTGCCAGGTTTGATTTCGTGTGTGCGTGTGAGTGTGTTCCGTTTCGTGTTTTTTTTTTGTTGTTGTTGTTGTTGTTTTCTGTTGTTTGGTTTTATTCGCTCCCCTTCGGTCCCATACTTTACAGCACTCTGGTGCAGGAAGAAGCAGAAGCAAAAAAAAAAAAAAAAAAAAAAAAAAAAAAAAAAAAAGAAGAGCCGAGACATGCCACCTTTTCCCTTCGCACTGTTGCTTTTCCTGATGGTTAATACTACTGTCACGTAGCTGTGTTCAGAGATGTGAAATACTTTCAGGCAAAAATAAACTGTAAGTGACTCATTGACATCTGGCCTATCTGTGTGGCTTTGAGGGGGCCTCCCAGGGGGATGGGAAGGGATGAGACCTAGGCAGAGAGTCGGGGGCTCACGGCAGAGCCCGGACACCCTCTCCGAGCGTCCAGGACTCCTCACCCTGGCGCGTTAGGGGGCAGATCTTCCTTTGTCATGAGGCCACCCTGGGCATCAAAGGATGTTGAGCAGGCCCCCGCCAGCCCTGACCCACTAGATGCCAGGAGTACGCCTCCACCGCCCACTGCCGTTGTAACAACTGAAAATGTCTCCAGATGGGGCCTAATGTCCCCGGGGGGGAAAGAGTCACCCCCAGGGTAGAACCCGGCCGTCCACCTAGACTGCTGTGCGGTAGGGCGTCACAGAAGCTCTAGTCCAGTGAGAGTCTCCAGAAAACGCGGGTTCTGATCCCCAGGGTCTGGGTGGGGACCAAGACTCTGCATTTCTGAGACGCTCTGGCTGACGTGGATGCTTCTGGTCTGTGGCGGGCTCCCGGAGGTCCAGCGCCTAGACGCATCCAGCCAGCTGGCTCCTCCCCCAGATAAGAAGAAATGTAACTTTCACCTCCACCCTGCCCCACGGCTCCATCACTCACCCTGCCCCACGGCCAGCCCACTGCTGCTATGTTGCTGAGTCTCCTCCTCCCCCTGCACCTCCATCCGCCCCCCCGCCCCGCCCTTCCAGCCAGGCCCCTCATCCCTCTCCCAAGGACAACTGGTGTAACCCCCTCACCGCCCCCTGATAACCCCACACCCTCTTCCTACCCCTGATGCCTCCCTGCCTCTCCGCACACCTCCCCCTCCCCTGGCCTCCTCACTCCCCGAGGCCTCTACATCCCTCAGGTGTGCGGCCTGTCAGCTGACCCACATGACGACCTCCGGCCACTCAGGGAAGCCAGGTGCCCTGCGTGAGAACAAGGAGGGTCCTGGACTTGCAGGGGTGGCGGGCGAGCTGCAGGAGCTCCGGTCCTCAGGCCAGATGGCCTTGGCTTCACGACAGCCAGCTGCGGGCCGAGACACGGGGCTGTGAGGCACCGCAACCTGCCGTCTCTGAATCTTCCCACCCAGAAGAGGGCCTGGCTCAGCAGGCGCTCATCACTGCTAGATGGAAAAGGTAGGACCCTGCAGGCACCTGTCCTCAGCCCTCCTCCCCACCCTGTCACCTGGGCTCCTCCGGCTGAGCCTGGAGAATGCTGGCTACCTGGCAGAGAGGCAGGGACGCGGGAAGAGAGAATCAGGGCGTTTCCTCCCCCGTGCTTTTCTTGCAGAATCGGCCTCCCTCTGTGAGCTCAGGTACCCCCCCCCGCCCCCCCCCCCCCAGCCTTGGCCTGGTAGGACCTATGGGCTGTGAGCTTCAGGTGCCTCACATTTCTTAGCCCCGCCCACCCCACGTGGCTCACGTCCCTTAACCCCGCCCACCCCGCGTGCCTCACTTTCCTTAACCCGGCCCATCCAGTGCCTCACTTTCCTTAACCCCGCCCGTCCACTGGCCCGGAAGGTCACCAACTCGCCCTCCTCCTGCAGAAACTGAGTTACACCGCGTCTTCCTCTCACCCTGCTGACCTGCACGTGGTAAGAGACCCCTGGTGTAAGTTCCGGGACCTCAGCGTCCCTTGTCAATTACCTAACCGGCACCGCCCCTCCAGAGCTAGCCCTTCCTCACGTACTTTCCAGAACCCACCAGAGTGGGTCTTCTGTTTCATGCCAGGACCCTACCTGTTCCTCCCGTAACAGACGTGCAACTCCCCCCTCTCCCCCTCTCCCCCCTCCCCCCTCCCCCCACAGCTGATGGTGAGGGGCCCAGTGAGAGCCCAGTGGAGCGCTAGGTCCTTGAGCTGGGGAGGGATGTTCATCAGGAAATTTCAGGGCAGATCCTGAAATGGGGGCAGGGAGAAGCACTCCCAAGAGAGTGGCCACTGGATTAGTGGGATCTGAGCTCTGTGGTCCGCAGGCCAGCCTGATGCACTTCTCCAGGTTGCCACACTCAAACAGTGCCTACTTTAGAATGAGCTGTCCTCCAGTCACTTGGACTACAGTGTGAATGGTACGCCCTGGAGTTGTATCACGTGGGAACCTGGTTGTCATTTGTGTCTGACAGACTGCTAGAAGTTTCTCTAAAGGCCAGCCGGGAAAGGGGTCAGAGAGCCTTGGATAAGGGCCTGGCCTCATTCATTCGTGCATTCAACTCTTCCTTATTGAACACCTGCTTCTAGCAGGTGCTAGCACGTTCTAGAAAACATGCTAGAAGAAGCACAAGACATGGCCCTCGCCCTCCAGGGCCCCAGTGACCTGGCACATGCTGGCAATCAGTCAGGCAGCCCTGATATTGTGTGACAGATGCTACGACAGGAAGCTATGGCGGGCATGGAGGGTGGCAGCTAACCCAGGCTTTGGGAGTCGGGGGGGGGGGGATGCTTCCTGGAGGAGGTGGTATTGTTGACAGTGAAGAATGAGGACGTTTGTCACATCATCAGAGAGGAAAGGGGAGTGTGCAAAGATGTGGCGACAGACCGGAGCGGGATCTGTGTTGGGACCTGCAGATGGAAAGCACGGTGGGCATGGAGGCGGGGCGGTGGGTGTTATCATTGGAGTTGAATTGTGTCTCTTAAAAGAGAGATGTTGAAGTCCTTAGTACCTGAGAGTGTGGCCTTATTTGGAAGTAAAGTCTTTACAGAGTATTCAAGTTAAAATGAGGTCATTAGGGTGGGCCCTAATCCAGTATGGCTGGCGTCCTTGTAAAAAGGGGAAATTTGGTCACAGGAGCAGACGTGCACAGCAGGAAATTGATCTGAAGAGACAGGCACACGGGCAGAAGGCCATGTGAAGATGAGGGCAGAGACTAGAATGATGTCTCTTACACGCCAAAGATGGCCAGTAAGCCACCAGAAGCCGGGAGAGAGGCCGGGAACAGACTCTCCCTCACAGCCCTCAGAAAAAAAACAGCCCTGCCAACACCTTGAATTTGGTTTCCGGGCCCCCAGAACTGTGAAAGAATACACTTCTGTTATTTTAAGCCCCCCAGTTTGTGGTGCTTTTTCACAGCAGCCCTAAAACACAGAGTGCATCCGTTTTCCAGGGCTGCCACAAAAAGTACCACAAACCCGGTGGCTGAAAACACAGAAATGTATTCTGCTTCTGGAGACCAGAAGTCCAAAATCAAGACGTCGGCAGGGGGAATTCCCTGGCGGTCCAGTGGTTAGGACTTCGCGCTTCCACTGCTCCCTCTGAAGACTGTAGAGGAGAAACCTTTCCTTCTCCCTTCCAGCTTCTCGTGGCTACCGGCGTTCCTGACTGGCAGCTGCATCACTCCCATCTCTGCCTCTGTTTCATGTGGTTCCTCCTCTTCTCCAGCTCACATTTCCCTCTGTCTTTCTATTGTAAGGACATGTGACATTGGATTTAGGGCCCACCTGGATGATCCAGGATGATCTCATGGCCAGATCCTTAGCATGATTACGTGATCTGCAAAGAAGACTCTTTTTCCATATAAGTTCCTGGTCACTGGTTCCAGGTGAAGGTACTTTCTGGGGCCACCACTCAGCATATCACGGGGGGAAGGTGTGAGGTGAGACCAGCCAGTGTCTCGTTAGTCATATTTATTGATCAAAGTCTGGGATTTACCCCAAGGGCTATGAATGATTGTAAGGACGTTGCAATGATCTTATCCATTTGCTGACAAAGCATGTATACAGCACCTACTACACGCCAGGCATGGTAACAGGGTTTTATAGGTCTGAACTCATTTACTCCTCCTGGCAAGTCTATGAGGCAGGTGCTAACATGATCCCTCTTGACCGATGGGGAAGTGGAGGCCAGAACAGGCTGGGTCTCTTGCTCAAGGTCATGCAGGGAGCTGGGGATCAAAGCAAGCTTATGACCCAGGCATTATGGGAAGATCTCTCCACTGCTGACTGGTGAGTGGATGGGGCTGAGGCTGTGGCTTGGACCACGTGGAGAAACAAATTCAAGAGAAGCTTAGGAGTAAAACTGTAGAACGTGGCGATAGGTATGGAAGGAGGGCCAGCACGGAGTGAAGGGTGAAGTTCGGTTTCTTGGCTTATTCCCTGAGGCCCTGTGAGGCCCAGAATTGCACCTCTGCCTGGCCGCAGCCCTCGTGGCAGGGGGAGCTGGTGTGTAAATGCCCCTGCTCTCTGGCTCCTGGTGGGGGCGGAGACCTCCAAGGCTCCTTTTCCTCCCTGATTCCTGGAGTCCTTCCCTGCGATTAATCTCCAGCTGCCCCCTGGGCTGACTTGCTTGTTAGGACTTCCTGCCCTTCTCCCCTCACTTTCCCATGGTCCCATTCGTGGTTCCTGGGACCGCTTCCCAAATAAGCTACCTTTGCTGGAATAGTTATCGCAGAGCCTGCTTCTGGGGAGACCCAAACTAAGACAGTGACTGACTGCGCCAGGGGACAGAGGGGCGGGATGGAGGGCAGCGTCTCCACGACAGGCTGGGACATCCCTCCCAGGGATACCAGGTCACCGGGTATTCCTGTCCCGACCTTAGCAACACAGGTGCCTCCCAGCTGAGCTGGAAGAGCTCTGCGACAGGGGCCCCCAGAATCAGCTTGCACCCATTTTCAGAGGTGGGAGTGGCGGCTGACAGAAGCTCTCAGACTTTGTTGGCAGGAGTAGAAATTGGTTCTCCCGCTTTGGGAAGCATATCTACTAAAGCTAAACATCTGCTGACCCCGTGACCACGCAGCTCCGCTCCTGGGTAGACGCCTGAGAGAGCTGAGCTCACGTGTCCACCGAAGACACAAACAAGAATGTTTATAGCAGTTTTATTCGTAATAGCCCAAAGTGGAAACAGCCCAAATGTCCACTAACGGGAGAATGAATAAACTAACTGTGGAACAGACATACAGCGGACAACGCCAATGCCTCCATCAACAGGAGGAAGAGTAAATACATGGTGACATGTCCATATGAGAGGCTTCTGCAGAAAAAGAGAAAAAGATCCAACGGATCCACACAATGGCATGAACGAATTGGACAGACGTTATGTTGTGTGAAAGGAGCCAGACACAATTGAGGGTTTGCTGTATGATTCCATTTACGTAAAGTTCATGAAGAGGCACAAGTCATCTGTGGTTACAGAGGTCACAGTGGTGGTTATCTCTGCAAGGTAGGGGTTGTTATTGATGAGGAAGGTAGGAGGGAATCTTCTGGGGTGCTGAAAATGCGCTACATCTTGATACACAGATGTTTACACACTCATGGAGCTCTACACTGAAGATTCGTGTAATTTACTGTGTTCGTTACACATCAACTTTTTTTTTTTTTTTTTGGCTGCACAGCATGTGGGATCTTAGTTCCCCTGAGTAGGGATCGAACCCACGCCCTCTGCATTGGAAGCGTGGAGTCTTAACCACTGGACCACCAGAGAAAGCCCCACATCAACTTTATAAAAGTGGCAGCAAGTGGAAATAATCCAAATGCCCATCCGTAGCTGAACAGATAAGTAAACATGGTACATATAGACAATGGACTCTTATCCATCCATGAAAAGGAATGAAGCACTGATACACGCTCCAACATGGATGAATCTTCAGAACCTTTTGCCAAGTTAAATAAGCCAGACACAAAAGACCACATATTGTATGATTCCATTTATATGAAATAATAGAATAGGCAAATCTGTATAGGGAGAAAGCAGATTGGTGTTTACCAGTGGCTGGGGAGTGACTGCTTAATGGGTATGGGGTTTTATTTGGGGGTGAACGTATGGTCAGGCCACTCAAGGTGGCTGTTCTCTTGCTCTCTGTCCAACCCCTGCCGACCAGGGCCTGCTTCCCCTACACCCTACTCACCTGATTGACCTTCCTATGTGTATTTGCCCCGGGCCCCAGCTGGTGATTGTTCTTATCAAAGGCCCGGTGTCCCTCTGCTGGTTTCCCTGGTAACTAATGAGCCCACTTGAGGTCATTTCCCCTATAACTGGTAACCTCCCCCGGCCCCCAGGAGCAAAGCCTGCCACCGTGTCCTGCCCGCCAGGAGCCACAACGGTGGGGTTTTGCTCGGTGCGACGTTGCTCCAGGACCTTGCTTCAGACATGTAAGCTCCCCCATCCAGTAAACCTTTGATGTCTCTGTTGCTGACTCTGGGCTCTTTCCTCCATCTTAAAGCTGGGCGAGTGCAGGCCTTATAGGCCTGCGGGGTGCAGCCCGCCAGTGGTGAAAAATTTTTGGAGCTAGATAGAGGTGGTGATTGTGCAACACTGTGAATGTTCAAAATGCCACTTTAAAGTGGTTTCTTTTATTTGCATTTTGCATCCGTTTTTTAAGTGGCATCAAAACAGAATTTTTTAAATGACAAGGTGGCTGCTGCTCCTCTCTGCTGGTCTGGGCTGGGGAGCGTAAGGGGTACCAGTGCCACCATGGCATCTCCTATCAGAGCCATACTTGTCCATCCTTCTGAAGCCTCTTGGTGAATGGTTGTGTCGCCTCCTCAAAACACTCTACTGCCACCTGCTGGAAATTTGTCATAGTAAATATTCAAGTTTATGTAATAAACGTACTTCTAAATGCGGCACCCTTGTACAGTGCCCAACCTGCACAGCTGTACATGGCAGGATAGGTGACTTGGCTTTATTTTTCAGTGTACTCTATCCAGATTTGGATGGGGCCTTGAAAACCTCAAGGCTGACTTTGCCTCCTGTTCCACGGTAATGCTGAATAAGGCAAGCCTGGGCTAGCCTCTCCCAGATTTGTCAGGGAGATGAAATCCACGTGCTCCCTGATTGCACTCATCAGGGTATTGCAACCTGCCTTTCAGAGTCACCTCTAGAAATGAAACCTTCCCCAGAGCACTTGCGGTCATCAAAGAAGCAGGAGGCTGAGGACGGGCTGGAAGGTCTCCACCAAGCTCCTGGTGACAGACATCTTGGCTGTTTTTCCTCTGATGTAAGGGTAGGGACAAGGAGCTGACACCCCTAAAACACCGGGCTGCGTCTCCTCTCTGATTTGCCAGGGAGGGGAAGGGGCTGTCAGATCCAGTGGGAAGAAGGTTCAAGTAACGGGGTTCTGGAATCTTAGCAGCTTGCTGGGCACAACTTACCCCTCACAGTGTTGCCGAAAACTTGGCCTCTGTGCAACCGGTGCCGAATCGAATCTCAGAGACAGTTTTGGATGAAGTAGAAAAGAATAGCTTTATTGCTTTGCCAGGCAAAGGGGGACACAGTGAGCTCGTGCCCTGAAAAACTGTGTGTCCCAACCCGGGAGGATTTGGTGAGGAGTTTTAGAGCGATGGTTCAAGGGCAGAGTTGCTGATAAGGATCAAGGTGTGTGCAGGGCCTGCACTCCTTTAATCTGGTCTCAGAAAAGCTCCTGATGAGCTTTTCTGGTTCCTTTGGTCTGGCCTCAGGTGGTCTCTTGATGAGCTTCTCGAGGTTATCAAACTGTGATCTTCTCTGGAATGAAGAATGCTAGCATCTTCCATTTGTTGGGGGTTTTAGTTCTGTAAAGAGCTCAAAGATGTTGTTATGTGTATCCCTTGACCTACAAACAAGAAACAGGGGACACAGAAAGGCTTCTGTGTCCAGGAGCCCCACAGGGTCCTGCTTGGTCTCAACAGCAGCTCCTGTCTGGGGCTTCCCCCACCCACCGGCTACAGGGGATTTGCTGGGGTGGGAGGTGGGGTTTTTGGTGGATGCATCTTAAGCCCCTCACAGGCCTGGAGTTCCAGCGGTGTCCACCACGGCCACGGGGTTGGGGGCTGTGTCCCCTGGTGGGCGGCTCTTCAAGACTAGTGCTGTCCTAGAGAAATAGAACACAAGCCACACATGTAAAGTGTGCTCGTAGCCACATTTTAAAAAGTTAAAGTAAACACAGGCCACATTCATTTTAATACTATATGTCTCTTACCCTAACATGCCCAAACATTTCAACCTGCAATCAATATAAAAATTATTGAGATATTTTACATTCCTCTTTTTTTTTTTTATTACAAAGTCTTTGAAACCCGGTGTGTAATTTGCCCTTGCGGGGCATCTCAGTAAGGACCAATCATGTTCAAGTGCCCAGTAGCAGCCTTATGTGGCCAGTGGCTCTTGTGTGTACAGCATGGTTCCAGAATTTCCATAAACCAGGAGCAGGGGCAGTGGCAACTCGGTGGGAAGTGGGGAGAAGCAGCAAGGGGACAGGACTGGAGCCAGCACTTACACACCCATAAATGGTTTTTACTGAGATGGTGTGAATTGAGAGGCTGTTACAGGTTCACGTGCCCGATGTACAGTGAGGGCAAACAAACGAAAACAGTGGCGTTTGGAGCAGAGAAAAGTTTAGCGCAGGGCCAAGCAAGGAGAACAGGTGGCTCATGGTCAAAACCCCTGAAATCCTGGGACTTCCTGGTGCTCCAGTGGTTAAGACACCACGCTCCCAACGCAGGGGACACGGGTTCGATCCCTGGTCATCGGGGAACTAGATCTCGCATGCTGCAAATAAGAGCCCGCATGCTGCAACTAAAGATCTCACGTGCCGCAACTAAGACCCAGTACAGCCAAATAAATGAGTAAATATTAAAAAAAAAAAAGAAAACGAAATTCCATATGGTCTGGGGGGAGAAGTTTTTTTTTTTAATAAATTTATTTATTTATGGCTGTGTTGGGTCTTTGTTGCTAGGGATTCCTCTAGCTGGAGGGGAGTGGCTCCGCGGCATGTGGGATCTTCCCAGACCAGGGCTCAAACCCATGTCCCCTGCATTAGCAGGCAGATTCTTAACCACTGCACCACCAGGGAAGCCCCTGACGGGTGCCGGGGTGGGGGGGGGGCGGAGGAGTTTTTAATAGGCAAAATTTGGTGGGAGGGCTGCGGGGTGTGTGACTTTCGTCTGATTGGTTGGTGGTGAGGTAACAGGGCGGTGCTTCAGGAATCTTGCGCTCAGCCTGAAGTTACCATCCTCCACCTGGGTGGGGGCCTAAGTTTCTGCAGAAGAACTCAAGGACATTGTTATGTATATTCCTTGAGGAGGAACCAGGACCCTGCCGCAAGGCTGCACTATTGTTTCTTGACTGCTCCTCCCTTGTTTCTGTGTTCCTTCCCTTCCCTGCTTAGCAACTGTTTGGATCTGACCTTTGGAACTCAGAGAAGGTCAAGGAGGCTGAATGAAGCCTACTTCCTACAAACAAGAAACAGGGGACACAGATGGGGCTTGTACCTGGGGGAGCCCCACAGGGTGCTGCTCAGTTTCAAGGCCACCCCAGAGCTGAAACCGTGCATCTCAGATTGGGACTTTTTCTTTTTCTAATATTTATTTATTTATTTGTTTGCCTGCGTCGGGTCTTAGTTGTGGCATGTGGGATCTTTAATTGCAGCATGTGAACTCTTAGTTGTAGCATGTGGGATCTAGTTCCCTGACCAGGGATCGAAGCCGGGCCCCCTGCATTGGGGGTGTGGAGTCTTAGCCACTGGACCACCAGGGAAGTCCCCTCAGATTGGGACTTGAACCCACGGTCTTTTACCTGAGATCACACACCTGGTCTCAGGACTTAATGAAGCTCAGGTTCTTGATGTCTCATCGCAGAAAGAATTCAGTGAGAGACAAAGTGATAGGTAAGAAATGGATTTATTTAGAGAGACACACACTCCACAGACAGAGTGTGGGCCATCTCAGAAGGCGAGAGTGGTCCCAGGGTATGGGATTGTCAGTTTTTATAGGGGTGGGTAATTTCATAGGCTAATGGGTGGGAGGAGTATTCCAGCTATTTCGGGGGAAAGGGTGGAGATTTCCAGGAACTGGGCTATCGCCCACTTTTGGACCTTTATGGTCAGCCTTGGAACTGTCGTGGCACCTATGGGTGTGTCATTTAGCTGATGTGTCACAGTGAGGGCATAATGAGGCTCAAGGTCCACTGGAAGTGGACCGCCATCTTGGACCTAAACTGATCAGAACCAAATATGTCGTGTCTTTGGGCTATGTTATTCTTTTAAAGGTTGTGCCCTGCCCCCTTCCCTCCTGTTTAAGAGCCCCCCGTGAGGGACCCCATGCAGGAAAGGCTGGACCCCCTGTGGGGGTCCTCTGCCTCCTGCAGAATTGATGTCCAGAGCTGCCAGGTTTGAGGGTCTGGCCTCAAGTCACCCTGGAAAGCAAGCATCTGTCCATTTTGATTTTTTTTTTAAAGAAAAGTATATTCATTTACAAGAGAAAGACTTATAGATCATAACCCTGCATTTCTGTGGCATAAACGAATGAATGAATGAGAAACTCCGACGTGAAGACAGGAAAGGAGCTCCGCGGATGAACCAAGGGGCAGTGGGCATCTGACCTACGTCCACTGTCGGGTTGGGCAGCGAGACTGGAACCTTGATGTTGAGCCAAGCAAGTGTGTCTCTGGGGCAGCCAGGCCATAGTCTCGTTCAGAGTCTGTCCCTTCTTAGATGTGGATCCCATAACAGACCCAGGTCCGTCCTCCCGCTGCCCATCATCCCACCAGGAGAGCACCTTTCCTTTGCTTCCCACAGCCTTTCATTCATTGAGCAAAAATGTATACCCTGAGCCTGGAAAGCACTGGTAACTGAAAGAAGCCAGGGTCCACATGCTTTACATTCCAGTTGTCTGAGCGAGTGTCCAGCGCAGGGAACTCTCTGGAGGCAGAAAGTCAACTAATGGTTGCTTAGGGCCGAGGGGTCAGGGGACCGGGAGGTGAGAGCTGAAGGGCAGAGGTTTCTTTTTGGTGATGAACATGTTCTAAAATTGACTCTTGGTGATGTCTGCACGGCTCTGTAAATATGCTAAAAAACATGGAATTGTACACGTTACTTGGGTGGATTGTATGTGAAATATATCTCAATAAGCCTGTTTTTTTTTGTTTTCTTTTTTAATGTATTGAGTACCTACTGTGTGCCAGGCACACTGGGGACTCAGGAGTGAATACAGTAAACCCTGTCCTCCACCACATACAGCCTGAGGGAGGAGGCAACCATTAGACTAATCCCACAGATATTTTCCATCAAGGCGGTGTATCTATGGAGCTAAAAGGAAGTACAGGCTGGAGGGAGCACCTCCCAGGGCAGCACAGAGCTGACCTGGAGAAGGAGCCGGGAAGGACCAGCCCCGAGGGGAGATGGAGGAGGGAACAGCCTTCCAGGGAGAGGGAAGAGCAAGGGTGGAGGCCCTGAGGCAGTGGCTGGCACTTGGGAGGGGCAGACTGCCAGGAGCTGGGAGGAGGAGTGTGGAGCAGGAGAGACAGGCCAGGCCCTTAGGTCTTAGTCCTGAGGCGCGGTTAGCATTTGGGGGCTGAGGCCAGCACCTCACCTCCCACATTGTATTAAGATGTGCTTTCTCCGGGGCTTCCTGTTAATGAAACAGGAAGTAAGGTCTCTTGAGCTGGCAGCCAGCTGAGAGTGCTTTGAGGACAAAGGGGCATCGGGAAGGTGGCTAGCAGGTGAGACCTGGCTGGCCCGGTTCACAGCTGTCTGCCTCCGGTGGCCAGGACGAGACCCAGCGGAGGGCAGGGTGGCAGCTCCAACGCCCCTGAGGTCCCAGCTGCTGCAGAATGAGGCTAGGGCTGCACCAGGCCATGGTGGGGGCGGGAGGCAGCGTTCTGGGACTCCAGGTCCATGACGTCAGTGTTGCCATGGAGACCCCCCCCCCTTCCAGCAACACGTGTTGCAGCTGCTGGAGACCCCCGGGCAGGGAAGGCTCTGCAGGGTTGAGGGAAGCAGGAAGAACAGCCCTGAACCCTGCGGGCCTGGGGCTGTGCCCCAGAGCACGGTCCGGGAGAGGGCAGGGTACCAGTACCAGGAGGGGGGCCCTCCAGCTCTCCATCCTGTCCCCAAGCCTGTCACCCAGACACGCTCCTGTCTTGCAGTCTGGGAGATGTCTTGGTGTAAAACAGCTCAGGCTGTGGCCCTTCCCCACAGTGGTGGCCAAGGGAGGGGGGGTGGGTAGGTTCCCTCTATTGACCCCTCCCACCCCCGCACTCCCAGCTCCATTGTTTTGTTTTTAACGTCCCTTCATTCAACGATTTCCTGAGACCTCCGCGTGCCAGACGCTCTGCCGAGCTGAGCTCCTGTGATCCTCAGGGCGACCCAGCAAGGGAAGCTGGCCCACTGCTCAGTGTGGAGCACACATATAGCATGGTGTGTTCTTTGTTGCCAAACCTTGTTCTCTGAAATCCTTCTTTCCAGTTTCTTAAAGACACTTTCGGTAGCAAAATGCCCAGGCTAGTTGAGAACTTTAGCCTCCCAACCAATTTCACGTTCATTTCATGTGAGGTCTTCCCTTTTCTGAGTCCCTGTCTCCTCCTGTGGGGGGCGAAGGTGGAGAAGGGGCCACTGGTGTTGTCCTTGCCCTCGTCTGGTCATTGCTGCTTCCCTTGCTGGCCATCAGAGAAGTGGCCAGGGGTGTTGACTTAAAAAAAAAAAAGTACAACCTAAAAGTTGAGGATTATGTTTTATTCGAGGACATTTCTGAGGACTATAGCCCAGGAAGGCAGCCTCTCAGATGGCTCTGAGGGACTGTTCCAAAGAGGTAAGGGAGGAACCAGGATATATAGGAGGTTTTGCTGGGAAAAAAAAATTCTGTAGAAAGACTTACAAAAGATTACTGCTAAACACGAAAACCAGACATCTCAAGTTAATGATTTTAGTGTCTTTCTGTGTATGGGACGGTGCAAGAGTCTGGGCTCACTGAAATTATTCCTTTGATAGTCATCTTAACTCTCTAGGGCCAGTATCCTGTATTTTTCCATCCTGAATCCCCTTCAGGGCGCACCTTCGGGATGCGATGGCTACAGTGGCTGATGGCTTGATGGCGGGCAACATTGCTTGTTTTCTGAAATGGCAGGCATCGTGCTTTTGTCCACAGGGGTGTTCAGAGTTAGCCCAATGTGTGCTTTTTGGGGAACCGTCTGGGTGGAGGCAGAGGTGAGGGTCCCCACGGCGCGTTCCCCTGCAGCTCCCTCTCCTTGTGGTCCATCTCCCACCTCCCACTGCTTCCTGGGGGTGGGGGGAGAGGTCTCCTCACCCTGGGACCAGCCCTTTTGGGTGGGATGATACTGGGAAAGTGTCTCAGGCCCTGCTTCCTTCCTGGTGTCCATGTGATTCCCAGAACTCACACCTCCCTGCAGTGGTCACCTCCTGCCACCCTGGCACCTCTTGCCAGTTCTCTTCCCCCTACATCAGGCAGGTGCCACGTGAAGATCAGCAGTACCTGCCTTACCTGGGGACGGGTGCAGGACAGGGGTGCACCTGGGACCTGGGAAGGGAAGTTTCTCCTTTTCTCTCCCTCCTCATCCCACCCCCATCTTTTGTTGGTGCTGGGATGAGAAATGGGGAGAGCAGAACCTTTGCAGGCACATTTAATAAGCCTTGGGGTCTGGTCTTCTCTTTCCTGGCTTTTTCTAGAATGTGGGGAACTTACACCTAGATGCTGATTTCAGGGCTGCTGGAGAAGTCCCACTCGGTATCCTTACTTTAAACATCTGTTCATTTATCCATCCATGCATTCATCATCATCCATCCATTCAGTCATCACCCATTCATCCATCATCTTCCATCCATCCATCCATCATTCCATCCATCCATCCATCCATCCATCATCTTCCATCCATCCATCCATCCATCCTCCTCCATCCATCCATCCACCCATTCATCATCTTCCATCCATCCATCCATCCATCCATCATCCTCCATCCGTCCATCCACCCATTCATCATCTTCCATCCATCCATCCATCCATCCATCCATCATCCTCCATCCACCCATTATCCTCCAGCCATCCATTCGTTCATCCACCCATTCATCATCTTCCATCCATCCATCCATCTATCCATCATCCTCCAGCCAGCCAGCCATCCATCTTGTAAACCTACTATGTGCTGGTCACTCTGGCAGGTGAGGGATCTAGCAGTGAATAAACAAGGCCAAACCCCCACTTGTGGAGCCAATGTTCTGAGGGAAGTCAGACAATAAGTAGAATCAGTAAGGAAAAGATGTAGTGTCTTAGAAGGATAAATGTAATGGAAAAAAATGAATCCAAAAGGGGGATGGAGAGAGTAAAGGAAGGAGGGCCAGGGAAGGCCTCGCTGAGAAGGTGACCATTTGAGCAGAGACCTGAAGGAGGGAGGGAGAAGCTGTCAGTTGGGGAAGAGCTTTCCAGGAGGAGGGAACAGCCTGTGCAGAGGCCCTGAGGTGGGAGCAGCCGAGCATGGAATGTTAGAGGAACAGTAGGAGATGACACAGCAGGAGCAGAGTGAGCAAAGCAGAGAGGAGAGGGTGGTCACCTGCGGCCCTGCCCCTGCTGGGAGGATGTTGGTTTTACCGTCACTCTGCACTCCTCATCACAGCTCCCAGGGCACAATATAGTGCTTGCTGCCACTGGCCCTTTGCTGAGGCTCTTCCCGGGCACCCAGTCATCTCACCTCCAAAAATACCCTTGTTATTCCCATTTTACAGATGAGAAAACTGAGGTCCTAGCATGTAACCCTGAGGGATGAGAAGAGAGTAGGCTAGAAAAGGCATGTGTAGGGTGGGAAGGGCCCGGGCCTCCATCTTGTTCTCAGGGAAGAGAATGAGGCTGCACAGGAGGAAATCGGCCTTTCTGTGGCTGCCCCACTTGGCCTCCAGGAAAGCCCAGATCTTCTCATCACAAACCCCCCCAGGGGGCAGGCGGCTCTGCCATCCCCCTAGTCTTCCTTTTCCAGGCTAAAGCTTCTCAGCAGGAGGAAATGAGGCTGGATGGGCTCAGGTGGGGAAGTTCCTCCCCACAAGGTGGTCAACAGTCTCTGTGAGCCAGAGTATGTCCTTGGGCTGCCCAGGCTTGTCCTGCAGGACCAGATACCAACCCAGTATGATCCAAGGGTCATGTTTCTCGGCAAGTCCCCTGGCCTGTCTCAGGCAGTAACATAGAGGAGACATTTAGAAAATGTTCGTTCATTTATTTGACAAATATTTACATGGGTCTCCTATGTGCTAGGCCCTGTGTTCTAAGATGGTGGGTGGATGGAGGGGTAGATGGATGGGTGGATGTGTGAGTGAATAAATGAATGAATAGGTAAGGAGATCCATGGATAGATGGATGGATAAATGAAAGGATAGGTGAGGTAGGTGGGTAGATAAATGGGTGGGTGTGTACAGGGATGCATGGATGGTTCAATGACTCCTGAATGGATGTATTAATTATCTATTGCTGTGTAACAAATCACCCCAAAATTTAGTGGCTTAAAAACAAACATTATCTCACCACTTCTGTGGGACAGGAATTCTGGAGTGACTTAGCTGGGTAGTTCTGACTCAGGGTCTCTCCTGTGATTGCAACCAGGGTATCAGCTGGGGCTGGAGGATCCACTTCTATGATGGCTCCCTCTCATGGCTGTTGGTGGGAGGCCTTTGTTTCTCCATCACCATCACTTCTCCCTTTTCTTTTTTCTCTGTTTGTTAGAAGCAAGTCACTAAGTCCGCTGACACTCAGAGAGAGGGGAATTAGGCTCCACCTCTTGAAGGAAGGGCATCAAAGAATTTGTGGACAGGTTTTAAAACCATCACAACATATAAATGAATGGCACACCCACTATTCTTCCTGGATGTTGGAATCTTAGAATAATCTTAGAACAGGGACCCTCCATCGTAACTGCACGTTAAATTCATCTGGGACACTTAGAAAATATCAGTGCCCAGGGCTCGACCCCCAGACCGTCTTATTTAGTTAGTCTGGTGAGACCTGTGGACATTTGTATTTTGTTTTGTGGAGTGATCTTAAACTTTAATCATGAAACCCAGCATGTATATTCCCATTACATGGTTTTTTTTTAATTGTGGTAAAATAAATGTAACATAAAACTTACCATTTTAACCATTTTTAAGTGTACAATTCAGTGGCATTAAGTGCATTCACATTATGGTGCAACCATCACCTCCAGAACTTTCTCATCTTCCCAGGCTGAAAGTCTGTACCCGTGAAACACTAACTCACCATACCTCCCTCTCCCTAGTCCCCGGTAACATCTATTCTACTTTCTGTCTCTATGAATTTGACTGCTTCTAGGAACCTCATATAAGTGAACTCATACAATATTTGTCCTTTTGTGTCTGGCTAGTAATTCACTTAGCACAGTGTGTTCCAGGTTCATCCATGTAACATGTGTCAGAATTTCATTCCTCTTAAGGCGGAATAATATTCCACTGTCTGTATAATATATGCGACATTTTGTTTATCCCTTCATCCACCCATGGGCATTTGGGTTGTTTCCACATTGGTATTTTTTAAAGCTCCCAGGTGATTCTGATGGGAAATCAGGCATGAAAATTGAGCCCTTGGTTCTCAATCCTGTCTGCACATGGGAGCTGTTTAAAAAGAAAACAAAAAAAACCCCAAAAAAACCCACCAATGCCTGGTGCCCATGCAGACTCGCTTAGTCAGAATCTCTGTGGGTGGGACCCGGGAGTCAGGATGAATACCCAGTTCCTTCCAGTAGCAGAAGGCACGGGCGCAAGGAATCATTTCCAAGTCTCTGCTGCCCCCTGGTGGCACAACTGACAGCATCCCTGCTAGTGACGCCTGGGAACCTCCCTCTCCAGGACTGGCTTGCCCGCCCATTGGGAGCCCAGAGCGCCAGCCCCGGGGTGTCTGGGGACCCTGCAAAGCTCTACCAGTCCCCCTTCCCGCACTGTACTTCCTGGCTGGCCTTGCATGGCTCCCTGTCTAGAAGAACACACGAGGTTATTAGAGAGGAGAGGGCACAGACAGGTGGAAGACTCCACTTTGTGTGATCTTGAACAAGGCATTTAACCTGTGCCTCGGTCTCCCTGGCTTTCACGTGAGGATAACCACTGCTCCCTCTGACAAGTCCCTGAGGTCGCAGGTGGGTGTGTGTGTCAGCCTCGGGAACGACCCAGGGCAGGTGTGTCAGCCTCAGGCACTGCTGACATTTGGGCTGCGTTGTTCTCTGTGCCGGAGCTGCCAATAGAACCCCCCGGTGTGATCATCAAAAATGTCTCCAGATGTGGACAGATGTCCCCTGAGTATAAGGTTGCCAGATAAAATACAGGTTTCCCAGTTAAATTTGCATCACAGATGAGCAACTCACAACTTTTTAGTAGAATTATGTCCCAAAGGTTGCATTTTTATTCGTTAAATCTGGAAACCCTAAGGGGACAAAATCACCAGTTGAGAGCCCCTGCCCTAGTGAGTTTTTGATACTTGTTTAGGAGGCTAAGACACCAGACGGGGAAGTTGCATCGGGGTGGAGCTTGCGGGGGTGGGGGGGAGGGTGGCACCGCCCTGGGTGCCAGCTAGGGGTGGGCCCAGCAGCGGTCAGCCAGGGACTAGGGGCCATCGTCCGGAAGGAGGCTGGGTTCATGGTTGGGCCTTCTCGGTGATGTGCTGGGGGCCGGGCTGGGGAGGGGGCCACCTTGCTTTCCCAGCACCTAGGGCTGTTGGGGACAGAGCAGTTTATGGCTGACCACAAGTCGGAGCAGTGCACCCCCAGCTTTTCCCCGGGGGAGCCCAGGCCCTCAGTGACGGAGATTCAGCCCCAACCTACTCATTTGCAAGAGGAAGAAACAGGCCCAGAGAGGGGCAGTGACCGGCCCCAACTCACACAGCCAGCTTGTGGCAGTGCAAAGCCGGGGTCTGGGCCTTCAGGCCAGGACTTTTGCCCCTGGGGCAGAGCCTGGGAGTGTCCTCAATTTCTGGTAAGTTCTTTGGGAGCTCCCAGCATTTTCCAGATACAGAGAGAGGCACTCAAGACAGGCTTCGTGACGAGGCTGGGCCACCTGCTGTCCTCAGCTGCTCCCCATTCTACTCCAGGGGAGCCCTGGGACTCCTTCCGGGGCTGCCCCTCTGGCAACCGTCTCTTGTTTCTATCTGATGGGGAGAAGCGACATGGGAAAGTGGTGACACACTTGGAGCCAGACTGTCTGGGGCTGGATACTGGCTCTGTCCCTCACTGACTGTGACCTGAGGCACCCACGGCCTCAGTTTCTTCATCTGTAATATGGGAGCGATGAAAACGGTACCCACTTTGTAGGGTTGTTATAAGGATTCAATGACTTAAGCATGCGTGTTTAGGACAGTGTGTGGCAGGTCGGAAGGTTTACCATTTATCTTACCTTCCTCCCTTCTTCCGGTGACAACACCCATTCTCCCTCCCTCGGGGAGCTGGATCAGTGCGGCTGTCGATCGCAGCCCCCAACCCTGCCCTCCCCTAAAGGGCATGTGAGTCAGGCAAGGCCAATCACTGTACCCTATTGCCCTGGCCAGTCACTGGGTTAGTGAGTGAGACCAACCTGATAAAGGTCTAGTTGAGTCCCTGGATCCAGCCTAACCTGAAGCCAGTATCCTCCCTGGGATTCCCAACATGTGAGACCATAACTCTCTTATTTTGCTTAAGCGAGTTTGAATAGAGTTCTGATCCATATACCTTCTTTGCTCCATAGAGCAGGAGGGATTTCCCCAAGGCAGTCCCCTTGTCCCACGGACCAGGGCCCTCAGCCTTGGTTTTGATCCAGCCCCACCCTGGGTCACTCCCATTCCCTCAGAGAGGCAGGTCCTCTGTGTTTGAGGTGTAATCAGGGCTCACAACAAGAGGAAACTGACTTGTATAAAGTACCTACCATGTGCCAGGTACTGTGCTGGGGCTTTAGTTGCATTTACAGCCAAGGCAACTATGGCTCCGAGAGGTAAAGTGACTTGCCCAAGGCCACACAGCCAGGAAGTAGAATCACTTCCATTTGAACCCAGGGAGTCTGGCTCCAAAACAGAGGCACTTCTCACAGCACCAAGAGGCTTATTATTGGTAGGGGCATTTTTTTCCATTAAAAAATGTTTTTTAATCATAAAAAAACATATAAAATGTGCCATCTAAGAGAGGGAATTTTCAAAGGCAGAATAGCCCTTCTCAGCCAAGAGATGACCTAGAGAATTCGCTACTCCAAGTGGGCTGTTTTCCCCTGGAAATCAGAGGCCTGGGCTCATTTGTTCACTCAGCACATCTTACGGGGCCCTACTACCTGCCCGGCGGGGTCCAAGGCAGGGCCTAGTGTTCAAGGTGAGGCCGTGAGGGGCCCCAGGTGAAGAGTTTAAGGTGGTGCTCCCTTTCAGGGTTGACCCTGCACCTGCATGGCCCCCAGAGGGGGCGCCACCCGGAGTCCTGCAACGGGAACCTAGCGTGGCCCCTCTTGGTCACTCTTGTCCCAGCCCAGGTTCAAGATCAAGGAGAGTTTAGATAACCTGGGAGAGACCCAGTCCAGCCAGGAAAGGCGCTTCTGACACACCGTCCCTGAGGAATGATTCTGTCAACAGGGTTTCTGGGGGGCACTTAGTACAACGCAGCATAATCCCTTTTCTCGGGGGTCTGGTGGGGAGAGTGAGGGCAGGCGGACACCAGCACATGTGCACACCGTTTACCACCTGTGACAGCGTTCTGAAGGGCAGGGAGGGTACCACCCTCAGGGCCCCCTTTCGAGGGAGCTGATGTTTAAATTGCGGCTCACAAGCTGGCCAGCCCCGCCTCAGAGGCCTCGGGCCCAGCACCGCGTCCCCCTCCAGGCTTCTCCATTTGCATCATCCCCTGCTTCCCTTGTTCCTCCAGCCCTGGAATTGTGGCTGCCCTGGGTCCCTATTAGCCCGCGATACCTAGTGTCCCCATGTTGTCTTTTGCGTTCGCAATACCTGGCCAACAGCTACATTACACTGTCTCTGTTAAAAGAACCGGGGTGCTTTCTGTTCTCGATGACACTGGAGGAACGGGCATCAGCTGGGCCAGGAGCAAAAGGCAGTGCAGTGCCCGCAGGGGCACCTGCACGGCCAAAAGCCATGAGGCTGGAGGGAGCGAGGCACATTCCAGAAGCTGGGGGAGGGGGAGGGCTGGAGGGAGGGAATGGGGTGACGGGTGGAATAAGGTGAGGCTGGATGGCTCGGCTCTCGTGGGCCATGGCGCGGAGTCTGGATGAGATCCTGAGGGAGCTGGGACGCCATGGAATGTAAGGTGACGGAGTGATGTGATCCGATTTATCTTCCAAAGGATTGCCTTGGCTACAGTGAGCTGCACTCATGGGAGGGGGCAAGAGTGGGTGTGTGGGTTCACTCCAGGGTTCCCTGACCTCACTCTAACAGTGAGGAACAGCCTGCTTATGGGAAACCCGGGCTTGCTTTCCTGTAGTTTCCATCCTGGGTCCCAGCTCCTAAATGCAAACATCCCTGAGGATTTGATGGCAGCTCGGATGTCCCCAGGTCTTACCTGCTTTGGGCAGAATGTTGCAAGTCCCTTCAGTGGTTCTTCCCATGAGGCATAACAAGAAAGAGAACAGTCTGCTCCCCAGGCTTCCTCTGGGCCTGCGCCTGTGCCCTTCTTCTTCAAATAATATTTTTAAGTACATGAAGTCCAAGGAGTCTTAAGGACACCAGTTATATTGAATACAGTTATCAAGATATAAAATCCAAATTTGTAGTATAATAATACCTGTGCTTGTAAGTAACATATTTAATAACCAGCTCTAGCAAGCAGTCTCATGATATTAGGATTTGCAAGGAGTGATGAGCATCAATGATATCTGAGATGTCTGCAACAACTATAATGTGATGTGAAAATATCTGTAATTTCTTTTTTTTTTTTTTTTTTTAAATTTATTTATTTATTTTTGGCTGTGTCGGGTCTTCGTTGCTGCGCACGGGCTTTCTCTAGTTGTGGTGAGCGGGGGCTACTCTTCGTTGCGGTGCATGGGCGTCTCATTGCGGCGGCTTCTCTTGTTTTGGAGCACCGGCTCTAGGCGCGCAGGCTTCAGTAGTTGTAGCACACGGGCTCAGTAGTTGTGGCTCACGGGCTCTAGAGCGCAGGCTCAGTAGTTGTGGCACACGGGCTTAGTTGCTCCGCGGCATGTGGGATCTTCCCGGACCAGGGCTCGAACCCGTGTCTCCTGCATTGGCAGGCGGATTCTTAACCGCTGCGCCACCAGGGAAGTCCCTATCTGTAATTTCTGAGGGTGAGGAAGTCACAGGTCCTGCTGATACTCCTGTGTTCTGTTGCCATGTTCATCATGGAAGGAAATGCTAAATTTCAGTTAAAGGTTAGTGCAGATGAAGGTGTCATTTTTTTTCCCCATCTGTATTAGCTCGGGCTGCCGTAATAAAATACCATAGACCGGGTGGCTTAAACAACAGATATTTATTTCTCGCAGTGCTGGAGGCTGGAAGCCCAAGATCAAGGTGCGGGCCGATTCCGTTTCTGGTGAGAACCCACTTCCTGGCTCTCAGACAGCTGCCTTCTCACTATGTCCTCATACAGGCACTAATCCCATGATGGGGTCCCACCCTCATGACCTCATCTAACCCTAGTCATCTCCAAAAGGCCCCACCTTCAAATACCATCATGTGGAGGGTTAGGGCTCAACCATGGCTCTGGGGGTGGGGGACACAAACTTTCATCAGTAATAGCATCCAAATTCATGGACCCCGTTAACCACAATCATCAGGCTAAATAAACCCCTGCTCTAGCGGAGAGGGCCATGTTTCTTTATAAGATATACTTTGATGAGCTCTTTAGGGTGGAAGGTGAACCCTTAAAGGCATGCTCAAGCAGCAGAGACCACCTACTAAACTATCTGCTGGGGGAGGGGTGGCCTGTTGACAGGAGGACCCTTTGCTTCACTGAGCACCTGAACTCACTTGGCTCTGGAGTTAGGATTGCCTGGGTTCAGATCTCACGGTCGCCACTTACTGGCCTCAGTTTACTCATCAATTCAATGGGGATGATAGTCCCTCTTGTGTAGTGTTGACAGGATGATTAATGGGCTAATCTGTGTGAAGTGTAACCCAGCATGCATCCTAGTGGACATGCAGGGTCTTACCCAACATCCACCCTCCCTTCTTTGCTGACGGTCTCCCACGTGCCTTGAGGAAACCAAGTCGCATGCACTCTGGGTCCATGGTTTGATGGCTCTGACTGTCCCTGACCCCACAGCTCTAGGGGTGATTATCTGATCACGCCTAAGCTAGTCCCTATATTCCGTCTCCATTCACACAGGGGCTCAGGAATAGGCACCTCGTCCATGTTGAGCTGATGAGAACCTGGGCTCAGGGCTTTCACTGGACTTGGTGGGTTGGGAGCTCTTCTTCCTTGTGGATAGGAAGCTAGGACAAGGGAAACTTGGAGCTGCCGAGGCTACTGTGGGAGAGAACCTGCCCGAGGTCAAGGTCCCCCTAGAAGGAAATAGCTGGGCGAGATGGAGAGAGACTAAGAATAATGACATTGTCTGAGCTCCTGGATCCAGCTGTGACTGCAGGCCTGGGCCGTTAGTTACATGAGCTGATCATTTCCCTTCTTGTTTACGTCAGTTTTAGTTGAATTTTCTCTCACTTGCAACCAAAAGATTTCAGTTTCACAGCAGTAGACTCCATAAGTGCAGTTGACCTTGAACAACATGGGTTTGATTTCTTTCAATCAATACCTTCTGCACAATTTGCGGTTGGTTGAATCCGTGGGTGCAGAACCTGGGATATAGGGAGGGGCTGACTGTGAAGTTATAGGCAGGTTTTTGACAGTGAGGGTGTCAGCACTCCTAACCCTCGTGTTGTTCAAGGGTCAACTGTAGTAGTGATGGTGGTGATGAGGAAGGAAGTGTGGAAAAGGAGCTGGGAAAGAACTGAATTGCTCTAAATAATAGCGGGAAAAGGAATTTGAATTTTTGAGAGAAATTTGGAGAGCTGGAAAGAGGAGCCGACGAGACTGGGCACTATGGGAAGGAAGGGGAGGTTAAAAGAAATGCTGCTTTTTCTTGAACAAAAATGTCTAATCTTAACCCCAACACTGTTACGGATTTTAAAAAGAATGTTGTGCAGTGGAACTTTCCATTATTCTGTAAACATTCAGTAAAGAATACATGAACCAATAAATGCTCGTTTTATGTAAATCAACCCCAGTCAAGACGCTGGCTTTTGCATCCAGGTCCCCGCAGGGCTGAACTAGAGAAGGTGTGTTCAGTAACACATGGTGTTATAGGTTCCCTTTCCTCCTTGCTGGCACCACATCAGGGTGCCCAGCGCAGAGATTGAATCTTGGTTGGTCTAAGCCAGTCATGACATTCCTCGTCCTCTTCCCACTGATTGGACACGTGCATGTGACCTAGTGCTAACCAATGAGAAACGGGTAGGGTTGCCAGAAGCCTGCCGTGATGACCTGTGGCCATATACATCTTTCTTTTCTCTAAGTTCCAATATTCTCTTAGTGTTGCCACCAAATATCTTCGCCTCTGACCATTCTCTGTCTCCCAGCTTGAATTTTCCTGAATTCTAGCTACCCCCGGACACACACACACACACACACACACACACTCTCTCTCTCTCTCTCTCTCTCTCTCTCTCTCTCTCTCTCTCTCTCTTTCTCTCTCTCTCCCCCTCCCCATCTCCCTCTCCCTCTCCCTCTCAAAACAATGACTAAAACTTAGGAACTGTATTCAAGATATTTAACAACCAGGATGGCATGGGCACTGCACATTGAATGGCCACAGGCAACTTGGCCATATGGTAAATATCAGCTGGATATCAACCCCAAGGACACTTCCTATTCTGGGCAGCACGGGCTGGGTGTTGGGGATGCAGTGATAAATTCTGTACATTCACTGCTCTCAAAGCAGGCAGTCTGGTAGCTCCTGTAAGAAAACGTAGGTAAATCTAGAATACAAACATTTCGTATTTTCCCTGTAAACCTGAGCCTATGACCTTGGCTGCAGGTTAGAATCACGTGGGGAGCTTGGTCCAGTTTCTGGTTCAGTGGATCTGGGTTGGCCTGGGCTTGTGAGTTTTAACAGAGAGGAGATTGAGAACTCTGCTCTCAGCTATTGCTTCAGAAGCTGACTTCAGCGTCCACACTTTATTTTTGAACTTCCTGCCTGTAATACAACTATTTGACTACCTGAAGGAGCAAGATAACTTTTATATTTTTATGAATTTATTTTTGGCTGCATTGGGTCTTCGTTGCTGCGCACGGGCTTTCTCTAGTTGCCGCGAGCGGGGGCTACTCTTCGTTGCGGTGCGCGGGCTTCTCATTGCAGTGGCTTCTCTTGTTGCAGAGCACGGGCTCTAGGCGTGCAGACTTCAGTAGTTGTGGCACGTGGACTCAGTAGTTGTGGTGCACGGGCTTAGTTGCTCCGTGCACCAGGGCTCGAACCCGTGTCCCCTGCACTGGGTGGCAGATTCTTACCACTGTGCCACCAGGGAAGCCCCACAAGATAACTTGTAAAAGGTGCTTCCTTTTTTTTTTTTTTTTCTTTACTGCTTAGAAGGGAGCGGGTGTCTCAAGGAGGAAGAAACAGGGTGCGCTTCTGGGGCAATATGGTGTCACAGAATAAAGGACGGAACCTCGGGGCCCTTAGAAGACTCAGCAGTAAAGTGAATGCCAAGATCCTAAAGGAACCTCTGCTAACCCTAAAGTCGGTCAGAGAAAGTCTCAACCGATAGCTTCCCACGGCGGTGTGGCCACAGACAGAGCCAGTCTGCTGGGTAAAGGGAAGCAGAACGTAATTTCAGGCCTGCCCAGTGCCTCCCGGTTTATAAATGCGGTATCTATCCCCACCAGATATCTTTGTGCTACATGGGCTCGCTGCCTGGTCAGTCCCGAGCCCCTTAGGTCCTAGCATTTCCGATCCCGGAACCCTCAGAGACCACAACTCCCAGAAAACACCTAGGCCGGAAGCGGAAGCGCACCAGCGGGATGTGGCCGCACTGTGTTCTGGGAAGTGTAGTCCACAGAGGCAGGAGGATCCCTGAGAGCGATGCGTTCTGGGGAAGAGAGTTTTCAAGCAGTCTGAGAACCCAGCAGTGGGAACCGAGATGATCTCACCCGAGCAGAAAGCGGCGGCAGGGCGTTAACAAGTTTTGGATTTGGAGTTATTTTGTAGGATTTATTTTTGTATCTGTCCACTCCCAACATCCGAGGAGGCTATTCCCGCTTCTGTGATGGCAAACTGGTCTGGGTCGGTTATTCCTCGCTCAGACTGGACTGAACAGTCTGCTTGACCTCATCAGCCTGTTTGCTTATCTGTAAAATGGGCGTGTTAATAATGCACACTTCACAGGCATCCATCAGGCGTTGCTTAACAAATTCCTCCTTTTGAATCGTAGCAGCTTAATGAACAAATGGATGTGTATTGTAACAAATATCAAGAATTCTGCTCCAGGAGAATTCTTTGGACTTTGTCTTTGAAAGGTAGGATTTTATTCGGATTCCAGTCAAAGGTCATAGGGGAAAATGTAAGGAAATCTTGTCAGACAGTGGCTCTGCAGGGCTGCGTGGCCCTGCGAGCCAGGACTCAGGGAGATGAAAGTTTAAAAATATGACAAGCTTCTGGGGCAAGCGTCCTCACAGTAATACTCCCACTAATAATAAATACATCCTCTAGAAAGGACCATTTGGCAGTACCTTTCAAGATTACAGATGCATCTATATATGTAGGTACAGTGATTCCTCTTCCAGGAGTTTACCCTACAGACACACTCTATACTCAGAAACTTTCAAGAGGACAGATTTAAGAATATTCATTGTAGCACTGTGTATAAAACAGATGATTGGAAATCATCTAGACATCTGTGGATAAAGGACCAGTTACACAACTTGTATACACTGGGATACTCTGTTGCCATCAAAACTAATGAGGTGTAATGTCAGCTATGTACTATTCCTGCAAAAAAAAAAAATTGTTTTACCTTCATCTGTTTTGAGGAAAGAGTCAGGGAAGTCCAAATTGAGGGATATTTTGCAGAACTGACCTGGACACTCAAAAATGTCAATGTCATGAAAGACAAGAGAGGCTGGGGACTGTTACAGATTAAAGGAGACTAAAGAGACATGACCGTTAAATGCAATGGGAAATCCTTAATTGGAACCTGAATTTTTTAAAAGGATTTTTAAATTGGATACCTGGGGAAGTTTGATTATGGGCAATACACTAGATGATTGAGTTTCCTGAATGAGATAATTGTATTGTGGTTATGTAGGAGAATGTCCTTCTTAGGAGATACTTGCTGAAGTGTTTGGGATTGAAATACTAACTCTTGGATAGTTTAGAAAGAAGAGAGAGAAAGAGATGAAACAAATATGGCATGTATTAATAATTGGTGATTAATAGTTGCTAAGTTAAAAAATATGGTTGTTTATTTTCCTATTCTTACAAATTTCTTTATAGCATTGAAATTTTCCAAAGTAAAAAGTTGGGAGGAAAAAGAATGAGGAAGCTCCATATGCATTGATAGGGGAAAAGCTTTGGGAAATGTTGGAAAATTTTTTTAAAAAGCAAGGTGCAGGGCTTCCCTGGTGGCGCAGTGGTTGAGAATCTGCCTGCCAAGGCAGGGGACACGGGTTCGAGCCCTGGTCTGGGAAGATCCCACATGCCGCGGAGCGACTACGCCCGTGAGCCACAACTACTGAGCCTGCGCGTCTGGAGCCTGTGCTCCGCAACAAGAGAGGCCGCAATAGTGAGAGGCCCGCGCACCGCGATGAAGAGTGGCCCCCACTCGCCGCAACTAGAGAAAGCCCTTGCACAGAAACGAACACCCAACACAGCCATAAATAAATAAATAAATAAAATTTAAAAAAAAAAAAAAAAAAAAGCAAGGTGCAGAGCAATAGATGTAGAATGCTGCATTTTTGTGGAGGTGCGCAAAAACTGACCCCAGAGGAAGACAGAAGAAAGAGGTGACAAAGGCTGCCTCTGGGGAGGGGAGATGGGGGGTTGGGGGGACAGGAGTGGGAAAAGGAGGCTTCTCACCCTTACTCTTTTAGACCTTTTGAACTTTGTATCGCATATAATCTATTCAGACAAAAAAAATAACAACTTAAGAGAAGATTGTTTCTGGGAAAGCACTTGCGGTCAGAAAACCCTAGACTGGGCTCCGCTATTCCCCAGCTGTAGACCTGACAGCAAACCCAAAGCAGAAGGAACACCAGTTACTTTCACATCCTTTCCCACATCTGATCCTCATCACAGTGAATGAGCCAGGCAGGTTTTATCAGGCCCATTTTACAGATTAGGAAAACTGAGGCTCGGAGAGTCTTAGCAACTAGTCCAAAGTCATCCAGTGGGATACTGTCAGAGCTGGGATTGAAACGGAGTCTTTTCTAGTGACGCAGCCTGGCTCCTTCCCTCCTTCAGGGGACCTCTCCAAGCGCTGAGAGCTGGGGGTGGCAGGAGAGGGCCCAAGGTGGAGCCTGAAGTTCAGCCCAGCTGCCTTCCCACCGCTGCTTTTACACGGGGCTCTCCAGGCAGGAAACAGACATCAATGCTGGGCATCCAAAGCATGGGTTTGATTTACATGTTCATGCATTACTGGTTTGGGGGTTTATTTGGGGGACCCTGAGCTAACTCAGCCAAAGAACCTCATCCCTGAGCCCATCTGGGCTGTTTTTTACCATCTCTGTAATCTTAAATCTTAAAGCGGTCCTTTTATTAAAAAAAAAAAAAAATCAAAGTATTAGATGGATATTGTTACCAATTCAACAGTAAAGTATTTAGAGGGCCATTTGGCATTTCTGTCAAAATTAAAAAAAAAAAAATATATATATGTTTTGGTACGTGATCCAGCATTTACAATGGCAGATGGTTTTTTTCTGTGATTATGTTCACCCAGGTGTTCAAAGATACATGTGCAAAGATGCATTGCTTATAACAGAAAGACCCAAAACTGTAAACAGCCCATCAGTAGGCAACTGCTAAACGCAATGGGTCTCCATGTGCACAAGGGAATGCAAAGTGACATGGCTGATTAAAAACAAAAACAAAACGAAACAAAACAATATACCATGAGGTTTGCTGCATTTGCTGGCCCAGAAAGATGTCTACACTATAGTGAATTTAAAAATGATCTCATTTCAAAAAAAAAAAAAAGCTAGCTAGAAGCATATATCCACAGAGATATATATGTTATAACAAACATAAGAAAAAACAGTTTATAAGGTTAGATATCAAATTATTTGACTAGAATGTAAAAATGACATTTCATTTTCATTTCTTTGATGATTAGTGAGGTTGACTCTTTTTTTTTTTTTGGCGGGGGGGTTGGCCAATTGTGTTTCCTCTTGTGTGAATTGCTGAAATATTACTGTTCCTTGCTGTTTTGTCACATACAAATGGTGTAAAATTCTGAAACCATATCTCATAAGTGTTTCTATTTAGATTTCCAGTGCTTCCTTCACGAGGGTATTTTGGAAAAGAGGTTTCTGAGCTTGAAGCAGAGAGCACTCTGCGTCTTAATGTAATGAGCTAACCTGTGAAATTCAGGACTTTGAAAAATACGAAGTTTCCTGCCCAAAGCATCACTCCTGTTTCTTCCTTCTTTCAATTCTAGGGAGTTCTTGTAAGGTATATCGTTTGGTTCTTGGTGAATAGTTTGAAAGTGGAGGTGGTAGGAGTGTTTGAAAGAGGGAGGAGTGATGGGAACCAGAGACTGATGACCAAGGCCAAGACTAGGGTGAGGTGGGCAAGGGGCCTAAGGTCCACTCTGAGAGTGAACGTTTCAGGAGTTGCCAAATTTAAGGATACACAAAGTGTAAAGAGGTACTCACTCTCAGGGGCCCATCCTAGGTACTTCACTCACCTCACTCAAGCCCCAACCCTACTGACTGCTTTTTTTTTTTTTTTAAAGATTTATTTATTTATTTTATTTATTTTTGGTTGCATTCGGTCTTAGTTGCAGCATGTGGGATCTTTCATTGTGGCATGCGGGCTTCTCTCTAGATGTGGTGTGAGGGTTTTCTCTTCTCTAGTCGTGGCGTGCTGGTTCCAGAGCGCATGAGCTCTGTAGTTTGCGGCACGCGGGCTCTAGTTGGGGTGCGCGAGCTCAGTAGTTGTGGCAGGCACGCAGGCTTAGTTTCCCTGCGGCAGGCACGCAGGCTTAGTTTCCCTGCGGCACGTGGGATCTTAATTCCCTGCCCAGGGATCGAACCCCCATCTCCTGTGTTGTAAGGCGGATTCTTTATCACTAGACCACCAGGGAAGTCCCTTGACTGCTTCTTGATGACAGAACAAAAGATCTGTAAACAGCTATTGCACTACAAGGCTAGAGTGGTGCTGACCATTTCTGCTGAACTAGGTTCAACATGGTGAATGGAACAGACACAACTAATTCTGCATCCAGGTCAAAGCAGCAGAGTTTTGGCTTAGCTCCCGAGATAGGGTCCCAGACCTTTTGTGCTGTGCCATTTGGCATGTTGGTGGCACCTCCTTGTCTGGAGGTGTTGAGGATTAGACTATGCTATGCAGGGGGTTCAGAGTAGGCCTCTGGAGAGATGGGGGTCATCCATTTTTGTCCCTAAGATTTCTCTGATTCTCTCTCCACTTGTGGTAGCAGCGTGGCTAGTTTTCTCTGGACGTACCCCATGCCTAGCCTCCACCTGCTGCCAGCCCGAGGCCCAGCCTCCTAGAGGAGAGAGGCAACCTGCAGGCCTCAGAGATTCCCCTGACATAACAATAGCTAATGCTTATTAAGCTCTTACTGCATACCAGGCATGGCATTAGCCCTTCATATCTAAAGCCTCACTGAATTCTCACCACAAGCTAGGGGCTCTCGTTATCTCCAGGTTGCAGATGAGGAAACTGGCGCCCCAGCAAGGTGAGCAACCTGTCTCTAGCCACAGAACTAACAAGGGCAGAGCAGGATTTGAACCCAGAGCCCCACGATGCCCCATCCTCCGTGGCTCATGGCTGTGAGCCCTGGGCTGGGGGCTCCCACTGTCCTCTGCCCCAGACCTCAGGGCTCCCCAAGGCTGGAGGGCCGGAGGCCCGCAGAGTTCTAGAGTGTTTTCAGAACATCAGTGTGGGGTTCAAGCAGGTTCCCTCTTCGCTGGTGGGAGCTTCCAAGAAGCGCTGGGCCAGCTCGGCCCCTTTTCTTCTGAGGGGAGGGGGCAGTGTGGGTTGGGACACGTCCTCTTTTAAGGTTCTCTGTCTTCTCTCTCGCTGCTTCTGACCACTTCCTCTTTTCCTTGGGGCGGAGGCAGCTGTGACCACACTAATGGCAGCCATCCAGGCAGTGGCCTCTGAGGCTCTCCTGGAAGCGCTCACCCGCTGGGCTGCGGGCACTTCTCCACCTCCACTCCCAGGGTCCTACCCCACGCCCCAGAGAGCAGTGGGGGGTAGGCGTGCTCCCCGAGTGCTCCCTTCGGGGCCCGTAACGCTGACGCAGTGCTGCCCACCCTCCCTTCAGGCTCTGCCTGGGCAGAATCCGCTCCCAGCAACTCCCGCAGAGGATGTGGCCCAAGTCCAGGACCCCTGCCCGGACAGCCAGACCCCTCAGGATGCCCAGGGAGGCGAAGACCCCAGCCCAGCGCCAGACACCACAGTAACAAATGCCCCCGGAGGCAGAGGAGCTGCCACCTGGGAAGAGGATGGCGTCCAGAGATGCAGGGTCCAGGCCTTGTTAACAGGCTCGGCCACTTGTTAGCTGGGGGCCTTGGGCAGCTTGCTTTTCTCCTTGGAGCCTCAGTGTCCTCATCTGTGCAATGGACGTAAATAATAACACCTCCAAGTGTTGTAATAGTAAGGAATAAATGAGGTGCTACGTGTATCGTGCTAAGCACAGAGCCTGGTACACAGCACGTGCTTAATAATGGTATCAGCTCTTATTAGGCAGAGCCTGCAGCTAGCCTCAGCCCCTCAGGATGCCTCCACCCCCACCAGTCACAGCTACCCGGCTCTGTTCTTGACCTCTGCCCTGTCTCGACTCCCACCCGCCCAGCTGCCCGGCTTCCCTCCTGCAGCAGGTATGGCCCTCAAGCTCAGGTCCTCAAGGAATACCACTTTTTTTTAGTTTGTAGCCTCTCAGCCCATCTAGCCAGTTTGGTGAAACATCAGCGTCAGCCATTGTTGGGGTGCCCGGCCCAGTGTTGAGCCAAAGCCCTGGGTTTGTTTTGATTCTTGTGGTCAAATTTACATAACATAAGATCAACCATCTTAACCTTTGTTTTTTTTTTTAAATAAATTTATTTATTTTATTTATTTATTTTTGGCTGCGTTGGTCTTTGTTGCTGCGCACGGGCTTTCTCTAGTTGAGGTGAGCGGGGGCTGCTCTTTTTTGAGGTGCACGGGCTTCTCATTGTGGTGGCTTCTCGTTGCAGAACATGGGCTCTAGGCACACGGGCTTCAGTAGTTGTGGCACGTGCACTCAGCAGTTGTGGCTCGTGGGCTCTAGAGCGCAGGCTCAGTAGTTGTGGCGCTCGGGCCTAGTTGCTCCGTGACATGTGGGATCTTCCCGGACCAGGGCTCGAACCTGTGTCCCCTGCATTGGCAGGCGGATTCTTAACCACTGCGCCACCAGGGAAGCCCTTAACCGTTTTTAAGTTTACACTTCTGTGGCATTAAATACATTCACATTGTTCTGCAATCATCACTACCATCCATCTCCAGAACTTTTTGATTTTCCCTGTTGAAACTCTGTTCGCATTAAGCACTAACTCCCCATTTCCCCTCTCCCAGCCCCTGGCACCTACCCTTCTACTTTCTGTCTCTACGAATCTGACTACTCTACATGCCTCATATAGGTGGAATCATACAGTGTCTGTCTTTTTGTGACTGGCTTATTTCAGTTGGCGTAAGGTCCTCAAAGTTCATCTGCATTGTAGCAGGTGTCAGAATTTCTCTCCTTTTTGTGGTTGAATAAGATTTTGTTGTGTGTCTAGACCACGTTTTGCTTACCCACTCATCCATCAGTGGGCGCTTGGGTTGCTTCCGCATCTTGGCTATGGTGAATAATGCTGCTAATACACATAACGGTGCAAATATCTGTTCAACTCCCTATTGTAGTTCTTTTGGGTGTACACCTAGAAGGGGAGTTGCTGGGTCATATGGTAATTCTGTTTGATTTGTTGGTTTTTAATTTGGGCCCAAGCACTGGGGAGGCCCCTCTGGATGTACTGACGACAGAGGGTGGTGGAATCAGGAGCTCGACGTGGTGGGTTCCAACCCTGGCTCTGCCACTTCCAAGTGGTGTGACCTTGGGCAGGTCCCTTACCCTCTCTGTGCTTCAGTTTCCTCTGCTGTAACATGGGATGCACGAGCACCTGCCGCATGGGGCTGTGGTGGTAATTAGAATTTTACTTGGAATGGTGCCTGGCACACTGGCAGTGCTAGTAACTGTTAGCTCTGGTTGCTGGTGCCTGTGTGCTTGCTGAGGTCCAATCCTGCGATCTTACTGCTTCTGCAGCACCCTACCAGCCTGACCCTGCCGTGGAACATCCCTTAGGGCTGGCCCTGGTCCTTCCCCAGGACTCAGATTTCTTTTTCACCTTTTCCAGGTCTCTGGGAATCTCTCTTCATCTGGGGGAAGTCCCTCTCTCCATGTCCACGGCCTCGGCCTTTGAAGACAAAAGCCAGAAAGCCATGCCTTGGACCACCTCTGGGAGAGTCTGAGCTGGACCGGAGGGGAAACTTTGGGTGCTGACCAACGCGGGCATTGGCACAGGCGAGGAGGAGCCCTTTCCTCTTTCCTTTGAGCTTGACTGTACTGTTCTCCATGACCAGGTTCAGTCTGGGCCCTGAGCTTGGGAGGGGATGAGGCAGGTGGGAGGATGACCGAAGACAGGCCCTAGCCATGATTACAGGGGCGGGAAGAGGCGCTCTGGCTGGAGATGAGAGGAGCGCTGGTTTGGCGCTCCATCTTGCGGAGTTAGCTGGAGGGCGCAGGGTAGCGAAGGGTGGCTGTGGAGGGAGAGGAGGTGGCTGGGGCCAGGCCAGTCCCACCTCTGGTGGAGGCTAAGCTGGTGTGAGGGCACTGCCTGGTCAGCTGGCCTGGGTCCCCATCACAGCCCTGCTGGCCTGGGGCGATTCCAGGAGGAAGGCAAGGCCAGACCTGGCAAGCTGAGGACTTTGGTCCTTGGGGACCATGCTTGGGGGTTGACCCAGGGACCCCAGGTCCTGGGAACCCACTTTTAGGTTTGCCACCTTCACCTGTGGTAGGAGGGGACAGAGAAGCCTCTGGAATGACCTCCCCATTCCCCTCCCCCCATTCCCTTCCTTCCCCATCCTTCTCCTTTCCCACTTGTCTTTTCTCTGTTCTTTGCACCTCATCCCACGTGGTAGGTGATTTGGAAATTCACAAAGCAGTGCACTTCACTTCACAGTTTATCCTCCTCGAGGACTTGGTAAGGCGTCACCACCTGCTTTAGTGGATGACTTTTTGCGTGGCCCTCTGGCACAGCTCACTAATGGAGACCCTACCCCTCCTGACACTTCTCCCCAGGTTTGTCAGATCCAGGCCTGTCTTAAATATTTGCAGAAATCCCCAACGGGGCACTAATAACCTGCTCTGGGATATTAAATAAAATTAAATAGAATATGCCATGAAGATTAAGTAGAGTAACATGTAGAAAATGCCTGGCACATTGTAGTTATTAAAAAATGAGTTATTATTATTTTTATTTTTAAAGATAATTATTATGTAAAAAAGAAGGACATGGTTTTTAGAAATATTTATTGAGCACCTACTCTGTCCCAGGTACTGCAGCGTTTGAATTTTGCCCCAGGTGTCGAGCTGACTTTCCAAGCTGGCTCAGAAGTGGTGACCCCCGCCAAGGTCATCACCCC
The DNA here is from genome assembly GCF_009873245.2 of Balaenoptera musculus. NCBI lineage: Eukaryota > Metazoa > Chordata > Mammalia > Artiodactyla > Balaenopteridae > Balaenoptera > Balaenoptera musculus. The sequence continues at coordinate 53,880,841 of NC_045803.1, forward strand.
GGCAACAGCACAAAGTGAGGGACGTGTCTGAAGAGGAAGAGCCAGCTCTGTGTCCTTAGGCAAAGTGCCTGGCCTCTCTTGAGCCCCTGTGTCCTGATGTGTAGAGTGAGGCTGGAAAAACCCCCTTCCCCTTCTTGTGGGTTGGGGGTCCAGAGATAGAACATGTGTCAGTCTTGGCAAGCAGGGAGGTGGCCGTCCATGGGAGACCAGCCCCGCCTGTGCCTTTAACTGAAGCACCTGCCCTCAGCTCCTGAAGCCGCATCTGCAAGCTCCGAGGACACCCCTCGAGGACACTGAGACTGTGCTCTCCCCAAGAGCACCAGACCATCAGGAAAAGAGTGTTCCACAAAGTCCACGGAAAGACAGACGTTCCCCTGGTGCCCCCAGGTAAGGGTGTGGCCATGCCTCCAGTCATCCCAAACCTGCCCTGACTCCAGGCCGGTCCGTGTAGTCTGTTTCCATGGACACCAGGGAAAGTGACAGCATTTCTGGGAGGAAAGATGGGCTTTTTGTTCAAGGGCACAGTGGGATTTCAGAGGTTGAGTGGGGTGGTGCTCAGCCGAGTGGTGGAGCCGCCATTGTTCCATCAGGATGAAGTGTAGGGTGGCCAAGCCCAGGACAGTCGGGAAGGCCGAGTGGACGGCAGCCTTGTTCCTGGAAGCCAACCGGATAACTTGCCAGCGCCACTCCTGCCTTTCAGACAGAGCTTGACGGGATGGTAGTGATATGTTGTATTATTATTATCTGTATTATTACTGCCAGCGTTCATGGAGTGCATATTATGTGGCCAGTCACCGACTTTAGTGATTTAGAAGATTATCTCCTTTAATGCTCACAACAAAGTTATAAGGCAGCTACTATTACTCTTCTCATTTTACGGGTGAGGAAACTGAGGCATAGAGAGGTTTGGTATTGTGCCCAAGTTTACACAGCAGAGGAGCGGAGCCTGGAGTCCAGCCCAGGTCATCTGAAGCCCGAGCTGGTGCAGGTGACTGTGCCATACACCGTCGCGGGCCAGGGGAGGACATGCAGAGAGCTGGGTAGGGGGGAGAAGGAAGGTAAGTCCTAGCACCCAGGTCCCACGTGAACCTTTCATTCATATTGGTGTTGAAGAGTCACAGCCTTCACGAGGGGGGTGTCACTGGCTCTGTTTTGTAGATGAGGAACTGGGAGCACATGGAGGGTAAATGAGTTGCCCAAGCAAGGGAGCTATGCTTTGAACCAGATGTGTTGCTCATTCAGTGACCCCACCACCTTATCTTGCTTCCTCGGCCATTTGTTCCAAGTCTGATCCTTCTTGGGAAACCTGGGACCTGGAACAGACACACCAGGCCTCTACACATGTTTTCTGAGATCATGTAAAAGATCCCAGATGGTTCCACTTGCTGCTTCCTTGGGTGAGGGAGAGGAAGTACAGTAGGAAGGGTAGTGACGTCATATCTTTTGCTCATGGATGTTTGCCTGAGCCTGAACTCCACTGAAATGGAGAGTTTTGAGAATCATGTTGGAGTAGTTGCATCTCCTTTACTTTTGTGTGAGTCAAAGAAAGAAGAAAGCTCTAGGAGGGACCCAAATTAAAAATTCTATCCACCCACCCATTCCTCCTTCCTTCCATCCAAACATCCATACATCCATACATCCATACATCCATCCACCTGTCGATCCATCCACCCACCTACCCACCCACCCATCCTTCCATCTGTCCACCTGCCATCCATCATCCATCCATCCATCCATGTCTTTATAAATCTTTATTAGTAATCTGTTGCTTCTTGACCCCAAAACTTAGTGGTTTAAACAACAACAATAATTGTAATAATTGTTGCATGGTTTCTGAGGGTCAGGAATTCAGGAATGGCTGACTAGTTCATGCTGGCTGTTGGTGAGAGGTCTCAGTCCCTCTCCACCTGAGCCTCTCCAGAGGGCTGCTTGAGTGTCCTCACAGCATGGTGGCTGGCTTCCCCCTGAGAGAGTGGCCCTAGAGACCAAAGCAAAAGCCACGATGCCTTCATAACCTAGCCTGACACGTCATATACTGTCCCTTCTACAGGATTCTGTTAAGTCAGAATCATGCCTTGTTCAGTGTTGGAGGAGGCAACACAAGGACATAAATCCAGGAGACAAGGATCATTGGAGCCAAACCATCTTGGAGGCTGGCTACCACCATCCAGGCATCCAGCCAGCCAGCCAGCCAGCTAGCTAGCCATCCATCCATCCATCCATCCATCCATCCATCCATCCATCCATCCAGCTAGCTAGCCAGCCAGCCAGCCATCCAACCAGGCATCCAGCCATCCATCCAGCCATCCATCCATCCAGCTGTCCATCCATCCATCCATCCAGCCAGCCAGCCAGCCAGCCAGCCAGCCAGCCATCGTTTTGTCATTTGTCCATCCGTTCATTTAGTAGACATTTGCTGGACTCCAATTTGTGCCAGGCCCTGGAAACAAAGCACACACACACACACACACACACACACACACACACACACACACACACACACACAATCCCAAACCAACAGAAAAAAGCCATTGTTTGACATTTTCCTTCAGTTCTGTTTTTTTACACTTTGAACAGTTTGAGACATAATTCACATACCGTACCATTCACTCATTTAAAGTGTATATTCAGTGGCTTCTAGTGTATTCACACAGTTGTGAAACCATCACCACAGTTAATTTTAGAACATTTATTATCACCCCAAACAGAAACCCCATACCCATTAAGCAGCCACTCCTCATTTCCCCTTTTCCCCAACCACCTTCAGTCACAAATTTACCTTCTGTCTCTATAGCTTTGCTTGTTCTAGACGTTTCATGTAAATGGAATCACACTCTAGGTGGTCTTTCGTGACTGGCTTCTTTCACTTTGCCTAATGTTTTCGAGGTTCATTCATGTTGTAGAGTGTATCAGTACTTAATTTCTTTTTATTGCTGAATATATTCCATCATATGGATATTCCACAATTTGTTTATCCATTCATTCATTGGTGGGCATCTGGATTGTTTCCACCTTTCCTCTGTTATGAGTAATGCTGATATTAACGTCATTACAAGTGTTTTTGTGAACATTTTCAGTTCTCTTGGGTATACACCTGGGCATGGAATTGCTGAGTCATATAATAACTCTGTTTAACCTTTTGAGGAACTGCCAGGTTGTTTTCCAAAACAGCTACACCATTTTACATTCCCACCAGCAGTGTATGAGACTTCTAATTTCTCCCTCATCCTTGTCAATGCTTGTTATTGTCTTTTTCAGGTTTGCAGTCCTAGTGGGTGTGAAGTGGTATCTCATGTGATTTCAATTTGCATTTCCAGATGGCTAATGAAAAGCATCTTTTCATGTGCTTATTGGCCATTTGTATATCTTCTCTGGAAAAACGTCTATTTGGATTTTTTTACCCATTTTTAAATTGGGTTATTGGTCTTATTATTGAGTTGTATAGTCTAGATACAAGGTACAAATATATGATTTTCAAGTATCTTCTTCCATTTTGTGGGCTTCAGTCCTTTTTCCTGGTGCCTTTTTTTCTGATTATTAAAGTATACATTCCCATGCTAAGATATTTGACAAATAGAGAAATGTATAAAGAGGTGGAAAAATAACCACCTGAGACCATCATGATTAGTGTTTACTAATGTTTCCTTTTCCTTTATACTTTTTTTTTCTTTAATATTTATTTATTTATTTATTTGGGTGCGTCGGGTCTTAGTTGTGGCAGGCGGGCTTCTTGGTTGTGGCACGTGAGCTCCTTAGTGGCGACTCAAGGGCTCCTTAGTTGCAGCTCGCCAGCTCCTTAGTTGTGACATGCAAACTGTTAGTTGCGGCATGCGTGTGGGATCTAGTTCCCAGACCAGGGATCGAACCCGGGCCGCCTGCATTGGGAGTGCAGAGTCTTAACCGCTGTGCCACCAGGGAAGTCCCTCTTTATCCTTCTTATCAATTCAGTTAGGTATTTATTTTTTGACAGGTAATATTTGCACAACTACAGAATTCTAAAGGTTTAAAATAAGTCTCCTGCCCTGAGCCCCAGCCACCCAAACTCCTCCTAGGGACACCCACTATTACCACTTTCTTGGTGATTTTTTGGAGCTGGTTTATACATATAGACATATACATGTCAATTTCCCCTTAAACCGTAGTATGTCATTCTTTCCACTCCGCACTTGTCAACAGCTCCTTTCCAGTCTTTTAGGTGTACATAGTTTTCTTTACATAGTTAGGAGTCATCTCGACCATACAATGTATCCATTAGTTGTAGGAGGTAGAGGACAAACCCATTCTAGTGTTAGCAAAAACAAGGAATTTTTTGAAGGATATTAGGTGGCTTGCACACTCTCTGGAAGGACAGAGATCCAGGTCTGGAATCTACACGACCAGAAGCAAGGCAGAACCAGGCACAGGTCACCCCTGCCAGGGTCGGGCACAGACAGCACAGCTGGTTCCCCTGGGCTTGGAGGCTTTAGCCTCTGGTCCTGCTGCTGTTGGATGCTGGGTGTCTCTGCTACTGCCTTTGCCAGGTATGTGCCCTCTGACACCTGCTTCTCCCGTCGCCAGCTTCTGAACACAAGCCTGGTGTTCAGAAGCCCTGCCTTGCTTCCACTGCCTTGGACAATTCTGCTCTGCCCCAGACTTGCAAACCCCACTCAGCAAAGCAGACCCCTTGTACCAGTTATCTGTTGCTGCGTAACAAATTCGCCCTGGCTTGAAACCACAACGCTCATTGATGGTCTATCATGGTTTCTATGGGTCAGGAATTTGGGAGAGGCAGGGCAGTTCTGGCTGGGGGTGGGGAGTCTCTCATGCTATTGCAGGCAGGTGCTGATTTGTTTTGGGACCATCTCAAAGGCTGCTTCATGCTCATATCTGGTGCTGGGCTGGAGGGACTTGACCAGAGGAGAGCTGGAGCAGCTGGGGCTCCCTGGGCATCTCGTCATCTTTGTGCAGTCTCTCTCTTCAGACTCTCCAGCATGGTGAGTTCAGGGGAGCTGGTCTTCTTAAGTCAGCTTGGGGCTCCTAAGGTACGTGTCCTGAGCCAGACAGAAGCTTCATGCATTGTCCCTTCTGCCACCTTCTATTGAGGCAGTTATAAAAGGTTACAAAGATTGGCCAGGTTCAAGGGAAGGGGACCTGGACCCCACCTCTCAAAGGAGGAATATCAGTGTCACATTGCGGAAGAGCAGATTGTATGGACAGGTGTCTTTGGAAAATACAGTTGCCCACAGGTGGCTTTTGAGTACCTCACTCTCCTTGGAAGGCAGTTTAGCCCCATGGATTATCACCCAGGCATACCCTTGTGGGGAGGGGGGTCTCACCCTCACCCCCTGTGGTTGTCTTTTCAGCCACAAGCTGAGCTCTCTGGTAATTCCAGGTCTCTGAGAAGCTGGTGGCAAGCCCTGTTTTCTCCACCTTGCTTGTTACCTCGTGGATTAAGTCGAATAGGGTCCATCCCAAATTCATGTCCACCCGGAACCTCAGAATGTCACCATAGTTGGAAATAAGGTCTTTTATTTATTTATTTATTTTTGGCTGCATTGGGTCTTTGTTGCTGCATGCTGGCTTTCTCTAGTTGTGTCGAGCGGGGGCTACTCTTTGCGGTGAGTGCGCTTCTCATTGCGGTGGCTTCTCTCGTTGTGGAACACAGGCTCTAGGCACGCGGGCTTCAGTAGTTGTGGCGCGTGGGCTCAGTAGTTGTGGCTTGCAGGCTCTAGAGCACAGGCTCCATAGTTGTGGCGCACGGGCTTAGTTGCTCCATGGATGTGGGATCTTCCTGGCCCAGGGCTCGAACCCGTGTCCCCTGCACTGGCAGGCGGATTCTTAACCACTGCGTCACCAGGGAGGTCCAGAAATAGGGTCTTTGCCAATGTAGTCAAGTTAAGATGAGGTCATTTGGGGTTAGGATGAGCCCTAAATCCAATGGCTGGCCTCCTTAGAAAAAGAAGAGAGGATGCAGAGAGACCCAGAGGAAAGATGGTGTGCAGACACAGACTCACAGGGAGAAGCCATGTGACAGTGGAGGCCCAGACTGCAGTGGTGCATCTGCATGCTGAGGGACACCAAGGGCTGCTGGCCCCGCAGAGCCTCCAGGAGGAACCAACCCTGCCGACACCTTGACTTCGGACTCCTGGCTCCTGAACTATTAGAGAATGAATTTCTGTTGTTTCAAGCTCCCAGTGGTACTTTGTTACAGCAGCCCCAGGAGACCAGTGCACTTGTCAGTGACATTTTGGTCCCTTACAAGTTGGGGGTCTGGCTGGCCGATTAGTGGCTTAATTCAGGCTTGATGCAAAGGTTCAATCTGTGCAGGAATGACCCCTGTGGACCCCATGCTGTGTGGCCGAGGGAGGTGACAGGCCAGGAGAGACTTGAGCAGGGCCTGCTCTGTTGACAGGGAGGATTCGGGAAACACATGAGTCACCAGTCACTGATGTGTGTTTGCTTGCTAGGGTCTTTTTAAAATTTTTTTAAATGTGAAAATCCAGCTTGGCCTTCCCAGGTATGTCCTGAGTCTCCCCGACTCTGGAGCTGCTGTGGTTGTGTCCACATGGGCGCTGTTTATAATGGCAACGGCTGTGACCTTTAGACCCGAGAGGAAAGCTGCCCTTATGGATTCAGGTTGTTCTCTCTGCGCTCACACTCGGGCCCTTAAACTGTTATTCACCGGAATATGAAGGGAAACATAGCTGCTCCCGGCGAAGGCCCTGTCCCTCTCCTGCGGGAACAGAGACCCCAGGGAGGCATAGCTGCCTCCCACCCCAGGGCTTTAGGGGTTCCACATCCCGCACCCGTTGTGTGACCCTCGAAAGCGATCAGGTGTGTCGCTGGGGCCTTTGCTTTTGCCTGAGAAGTTCCTTCTCCAGAGCCTCCCGGAGCTGGCCCCTCGCCCCTCCTCCTAAGGTCTGCTCCGATGGCACCTCCTCTGAGAGGCCTTTGTGCTGCCAGGTCCAAACACCTCCCTCACCTCGCCCGTAATATTCGCCTGCTCCACTCCATCTGCAATGACCTTGACACTGTGTTTCCTCGTTTATGGTCTGTCTTCCCCAGTAGAATGCAAGAGACACAGGGAGTTTGGGTCCATTCTTATATCCCCGGCTTCTGTTAACAGTGCCTGGCAAGTGGCAAGTGCTTGGTTAATGTCTGCTGAGTGACAGAATGCCTCAGCCAAGGACGCACAACCGTAGGCAAGGAACGTCTCGACCAGCCCTCCTGCCTTCAGCCCGGCTCCCTCATCCCGCCCTCCTCCTGCTCAACTGTGAGTTTAACAAACCAGAAATCATCCAAGTCACTTTTCTGCTCTGAGACCTTCGGTAGCTCCCGTTGTTCCCGGGTAGAGTCCAGGTGCCTCAGCAGGACTCAGCCGGCCCTGCCTGCCTTCCTTCCCCTCCAGGCACATCCAGCCCTCACTCCCGCAGAACTGAGTCACTCCCAGAGCATGCGTCACTCAGGCGGTTCCCCTGTCTGAAATCCCGCCCTCTCTCCTCTCCTCCCAGTTCAACTTCACGTTCTGGGAACTTGAACTCCCGTCCTTTCTCTAGTCTCAGTGAAAGGATCACCACCTTCAGGAAGCCTTCCTGATCCTCTCTTCTCATTTTTTTCCCCCAAACCTGCGTTAATTATCCCTTCTCTCTCAACCTTGGCCTTAACACCTGTATTGTAATCATCTTTTTTTTTTTCTTAATAAAATATGATTTACACTCAGTAAAATTCACCCTCTTGGGTACAGAGTTCTACGAGTTTTGGCAAGTTCATAAAGTCATGTAACTCTACCACGACCAAATGTAAAACAGTTCCATCTGCCCCCACCCTGCAAAGTCTGTTATGTTCTTTTGTAGTCACCCCCCCTCCACACCCCCAGTCTCTGGCACCCAGTGATCTATTTTCTGTCCCTGTGGTTTTGCCTCCTCCAGAATGTCCTATCAATGGAATCATAGCTCTGTGGTCTTTTGGTGCTGGCATCTTTCACTTAGCATAGGGCAGGGGAGATGCATCCTTGGTATTTCTTCTCTTTTATCCGTGGCTGCTATTTCAGAGTATGGATGTTTGTTTATCTCTTCACCAGTTGAAAGGCATTTGTGCTGTTTCCGGTTTTCATTGATTATAAAGCTGCTATAAACATTAGTGTGTAGATCTTTGCATGGACGTATGTTTTTATTTCTCTCAGGTAGACACCTAGATGTGGGATTGTTGCATTGTCCGGTAAGCGTATTTAAATTGTTAAGAAACTGCCCAGCTGTTTTCCAAAGAGGCTGCACCATTTTGCATTCCCATCAGTGGCTCCACGTGCACTCCAGCACTGGCTATTGTCAGGTGTTTTTATTTTTTAAATTATATTTATTTTTATATATTTTTTTGGCCGTGCTGCGAGGCTTGCGGGATCTTAGTTCCCCAACCAGGGATCGAACCCGGGCCCTAGCAGTGAGTGTGCCGAGTCCTAACCACTGGACCTCCAGGGAATTCCCTGTCAGGTGTTTTCAGTTTAGCCATTTTAACAGGTGAGTAACCATTTTTTTTTACCTGCTAATCTTTCCCACCAGCTGCGACCTCTTAATAGAGAATGAATCTCTCCTTTTCTTATCCTCAGAACCTAGAGTAGTGACTGGCACATAGCATTCAACAGGTATTTAGGTAAGCTGAATGACTGAATGAGTGATCTGTCAAATTGGTGTTTAAGGAGAATTCGTCATGGATTCCATGGGGGGAGTATTAGTCAATGCCCCCTCTCCCAAAGGAACTCATTATGAGGTCATCTTTCTGGAATCTGCCAGGCATAACCTCCTTATCTTTATACCTAATACCTTCCTATATCTGCCCAAAGTGCCCAGACTGCTTTCCACCTCTGAAAAGGCCCATGATGTGTTTCTTCCTTGTTTCAGCAGAAGGCACTGTTGCCCATACTAGAGGGTACAAAAGAATCATGGGGTGGGGTGGTGGGGTGGTTAAAATGCAGATCCCCAGGTCCCATCCTGGAGGTTCTGATTCTGTAGGCCCAGCATCTCTGAGTGTGTCTTAGACCCCCCTGAGAACCTCCAGGAGAAGCAAGAGTCCTTTGTGGGAGTCGAAATAACCCCAGATCTTGAAGAAGGCACTCGGCTTCAGAGTCCAGCTCTGCCACCAACTGCTGGGTCACCTCTGTGAATCATTTAACACCTCTGAGCCTCAGTTTCCTCATCGGTAAAAGAGACATGAGAATAATTGAGCTTCCTAACTTTGCTGTGAGGGGTTAATGCATTTACTGCATGAAGGGTCCTGGTGCAAGGTAGGTATTCAAAACATGTTACTGATTTTGGTAAATGGCAAAGATTTTAAATGCTTCCTCTTCCCTTTAGCTAATGCCCTTGTATTTTAATGTTTTTATTGTTGCATGACATAATGCAGAAAAGTGACCTGTGACAACCTTGATTTTGAAACACATTTGGTTTTCTCGTATAGCTAAGACATGCTCAGTAAAGCATATGTAGAAAACACTGAAGGCAGAAACATAAATCAGAGACAACCTGTTAACACATTGAACAGCGTTTTAAAAATATTAATTTTTTTATTGAGGTATAACATAAAGTCGCACAAGTTGTAAGCATAAGGCTCAATACATTTTCATTGGGTGACCACCTCATGTTAATCACCAGATCAAAATTGAGACCATCACAGGTCACCAAGAGCCTGTCTTCTGTCCCTCCCCAGTCAGAGAGAACCATTATCCAAGGGCATTGATCAGCTTTGCCCAATCAGCCTTGTTTATTTCATTTTTTAAAAACAATTTATTTACTTTTTGGCTGCATTGAGTCTTTGTTGCTGCGTGCGGGCTTTCTCTAGTTGCGGCGAGCGGGGGCTACTCTTCATTGCGGTGCGCGGGCTTCTCACTGCAGTGGCTTCTCTTGTTGGGGAGCACGGGCCTTAGAGCACGAGAGCTTCAGCAGTTGCAACATGTGGGCTCAGTAGTTGTGGCTCATGGGCTTTAGGGCGTACGGGCTCAGTAGTTGTGGCGTGCAGGCTCTAGAGTGCAGCCTCGGCAGCTGTGGCACACGGGCTTAGTTGCTGCGCAGCGTGTGGGATCTTCCCGGGCCAGGGATAGAACCCGTGTCCCCTGCATTGGCAGGCAGATTCTTAACCACTGCGCCACCAGGGAAGTCCTTCATTTATGTTTTTTAAAAATTTATTTTATTCAAGTATAGTTGATTTACAGTGTTGTGGTAATTTCTACTGTACAGCAAAGTGAATCAGTTATACATATACGTATATATATACATTCTTTTTCATCTTCTTTTCCATTATGGTCTATCACAGGATATTGAATATAGTTCCCTGTGCTATACAGTAGGACCTTGTTGTTTATCCATTCTATATATAATAGTTTGCGTCTGCTAATCCCAAACTCCCAATCCAACCCTCCCCCACTCCTCCTCCTCCTTGGCAACCACAAGTCTGCTCTCTATGTCTGTGAGTCTGTTTCATAGATAAGTTTGTGTCATATTTTTTTTTTGGCTGCACCCCACAGCATATGGGATCTTAGTCCCCCAACCAGGGATCGAACCCGAGCCCCCTGCGTTGGAAACGCAGAGTCTTAACCACTGGACCAATAGGGAAGTCCCATATTTGTGTCATATTTTAGATTCTACATATAAGTGATATCATACAGTATTTGTCTTTCTCTTTCTGACTTAACTTCACTTAGTATGATAATCTCTAGGTCCATCCATGTGCTGCAAATGACATTATTTCCTTCTTTTTTTATGGCTGGATAGTATTCCATTGTATACATGTACCACATCTTCTTTATCCATTCATCTGTCAATGGACATTTAGGTTGTTTCCATGTCTTGGCTATTGTGAATAGTGCTGCTGTGAACATAGGGGTGCATGTATCTTTTTGAATTATAGTTTTGCCCAGATATATGCCCAGGAGTGGGATTGCTGGATCATATGGCATCTCTATTTTAGGTTTTTGAGGAAACTCCATACTGTTTTACATAGTGGCTGCACCAACTTACATTCCCACCAACAATGTAGGAGGGTTCCCTTTTCTCCACACTCTTTCCAGCATTTGTTATTTGTAGACTTTTTGATGATGGCCATTCTGACAGCTGTGAGGTGGTACATAATTGTAGTTTTGATTTGCATTTCTCTAATAATTAGTGATGTTGAGCGTCTTTTCATGTGCCTGTTGGCCATCTGTATGTCTTCTTTGGAGAAATGTCTATTTAGGTCTTCTGCCCATTTTTTGAGAAGCCCAATTAAAACCACAGGACCAGAGGCTTTCCCAAGCAGCGCTCAATTTGAATAGCAGACTCCTACAACTCAATAGCAACAAACAAACAAACAAACACCCCAAATAACCTGCCTTAAAAATGGGCAAAGGACCTGAAGATGTTTCTTTAAAGAAGACACACAAATGGCCTAGAGGTATATGAAAAGGTGCTCAGCATCGGTAATCATCAGGGAAATGCAAATGATAAACCACAGTGAGGTATCACCTTATACCTGTTATGATGGGCTATCACCAAAAAAACAAAAGGAAACAAGAGTTGGAGAGGAAGTGGAGAAATTGGAACTCTTGTGCACTGTTGGTGGGAATGTAAAATGGTGCAGCTGCTATGAAAAACACTGGAGCTTCCCCAAAATTTTAAAATAGAACGACCATATGATCCAGCCATCCCACTTCTGGGTGTATATCCCAAAGAATTGAAAGCAGTATCATGAAGAGGTATCTGCACTCCCATGTTCGTTGCAGCATTATTCACAATAGCCAAGATATGGAAACAATCTAAACCTCTATGGATGCATGAATGAATAAAGAAAACGTCGTGTATAAATACAGTGGAATGTTATTCATCCTCTAAAAAGAAGGAAATTCTATTGTTTGCGACAACATGGAGGACATTATGCTAAATGAAATAAGCCAGACACAGAAGGAAAAACACTGCATGATTCCTCTCATGAGGCATCTAAAATAGTCAAACTTATAGAAGCAGAGCATAGAATGATGGTTGCCAGGGGCTGGGAGGAGGGGGAAATGGGGAGTTGTTCAATGGATCTAAAGTTTCTGCTTTACAAGATGAGTAAGTTCTAGAAATCTGCATTACAGCATGTGCCTAGGGTTAACAGTACTGTATTTTACACTTAAAAACTTGTTGAGGGACTTCCCTGGTGGTCCAGTGGTAAAGAATCTGCCTTGCAATACAGGGAACGCGGGTTCGATCCCTGGTCAGGGAACTAAGATCCCACATGCTGTGGGGCAACTAAGCCCACGTGCCACAACTACTGAGCTCGCAAGCCTCAACTAGAGCCCGCGTGCCGCAAACTGCAGAGCCCACGCGCTCTGGAACCCGCGCGCCACAACTAGAGAGAAACCCGCGCACCACAATGAAGAGCCTGCGTGCTGCAACTAAGACCTGACGCAGCCTAAAATAAATAAATAAATAATAAATAAATCTTAAAAAAAAAAAAAACTTGTTGAGAGAGCAGGTATCATGTTGTGTTCTTACCACACATACACATGCAAATACAACAACACAAAAAATGACAACAATAACAAAAGGATACAAGAAACTTTTGAAGGTGATGAATGTTTATTGCCCTGATTGCAGTGATGGTTTCTCAGGTGTACGCGTATGTCGAAATTCATCAGCTTGTATGCTTTAATTGTGCGCAGTTTAGTACCAATTATACCTCAGGAAAGCTGATAAAAAAAATAGGGGGTCTGACCGCCCCCCCCATGCGGAAACTTCTAGATTGAGCCTAACCCTGACCAGGTCTGGAAGCCAGTTCTGGGTGGTACTTCCTCTCACAGAGGCCTGCCAGCCAGCAGCTGGGACTCAGCTTGTCCCCAGGGGACATGCACTTCTCTGAACAATATCAGGAAAGGAAACCAAACTCAAAACCTCTCGGGGTTTTCTGGTTGTTTTTGGCTGTGGGGTGGAGGGAGGAGGTTGGCAAGGCCCTGGGGCAGCGCGGGGGACCTCAGCCTGGCCGCTGCCGTGCGTGATCCGGAGAGGACGGCCAGGTTCAGAAGACCCACTATCTAATAATGATTATTATAATGAGCAGCTGCTACTTTATTGAAGACTGCATTGTGCTAAGCTGTTAGCCATTAATTCTATTTTCTTTTAATTTTTTTTTTATTTAGTTATTTTTGGTTGTGTTGGGTCTTCGTTGCTGTGCGCGGGCTTTCTCTAGTTGCGGCGAGCAGGGGCTACTCTTTGTTGCGGTGCATGGGCTTCTCACTGTGGTGGCTTCTCTTGTTGCGGAGCACGGGCTCTAGGCGCGTGGGCTTCAGTTGTTGTGGCACATGGGCTCTGTAGTTGTGGCTCGCGGGCTCTAGAGCGCAGGCTCAGTAGTTGTGGCACACGGGCTTAGTTGCTCTGAAGCATGTGGGATCTTCCCAGACCAGGGATCAAACCCGTGTCCCCTGCATTGGCAGGTGGATTCTTTTTTTTATTTTTTTTAATTTTTTAATTTTTATTTTTTATTTTTTTAATGCTATTCTTGTCTGCTTACATTCTTTTTATTTATGTATGTATGTATGTATGTATGGCTTTGTTGGGTCTTCGTTTCTCTGCGAGGGCTTTCTCTAGTTGTGGCAAGCGGGGGCCACTCTTTATCGCGGTGCGGGGGCCACTCTTCATCGCAGTGTGCGGGCCTCTCACTATCGCGGCCTCTCTTTGCCGAGCACAGGCTCCAGACGCGCAGGCTCAGTAATTGTGGCTCACGGGCCCAGTTGCTCCACGGCATGTGGGATCTTCCCAGACCAGGGCTCAAACCCGCGTCCCCTGCATTGGCAGGCAGATTCTCAACCACTGCGCCACCAGGGAAGCCCCAGGCGGATTCTTAACCACTGTACCACCAGGGAAGTCCCAGCCATTAATTCTTTAAACAGCCTTCTAAGGTAGGTGGTTTTTTTTTAACAGCTTTGACATAGAGTTCACATCCCATACAATTCACCTATCTAAAGTGTACAGTTCAGGGACTTCCCTGGTGGTCCAGTGGTTAAGATTCCTTGCTCCCAAGGCAGGGGGCATGGGTTCGATCCCTGGTCGGGGAAGATCCCGCATGCCGCGTAGCGTGGCCAAAAAAACACAAAAATTTAAAGTGTACAGTTCAATGGCTTTTTGTGTATTCACAGAGCTGTGCAACCATCATCATAATCAATTTTAGAACATTTTCATCACTCCACAGAGAAACCCTGTACCTCCTAGTCATCACCTTCCAAGACCCCCATGTCTCCCAGTCCCAGACAACCACTACTCTACTTTCCGTCTCTGTAGATTGCCTATTCTTTATATCCCAAAGGTAGGTCGAATGATGGGGAAATTGGAGGTTCAGAGAGGGTAACTGACCAGCTTAAGGTCACACAGCTAAGGAAGTGGCCATTTGGGACTTGAAACCAGATCTCTCTGTCTTCCAAATCCATACCTTCCCATTGCACCACGGGGCTTTTTCTTCTTCCTCCCAATAACAATGCTGAAGATAGTCAGCCCTGATGGTTGAACTATGATGCCTGTTTTATCCCTTGTCTCATTTAATCCTTATAATCACCCTGGGAGGTAGGACAGTTAATATACCCATTTTGCAGAGAGGGAAACTGAGGCACTGAGGGGGCTGGCTAATGGTCCAATGCTGGGAGGGCTGAAACACGACATGACACTTCTTCTCCACAGCATAATGGGTAGGGGGAGAAGCAACCCAATATATTCAGATACAGGGAGGTAGGACAGTTAATATACCCATTTTGCAGAGAGGGAAACTGAGGCACTGAGGGGGTTGGCTAATGGTCCAATGCACCATGGCTGCTAGCAAATGGAAGAGGGTTATGGGGAAAAACATGTGCATCCCTGAGGACTGGTGAGGGACTCAGAATAGAAAGTCAAGACAATGCTGATTAAAACACAATTTTCTTTCAGGTTATTCCCCCCTCCCCCTTTTCTTTCTTTTTATATGAAAAGGAAAAGAAAGTTCCCTCCACCCTTTGAGGTCACTTCCTGACCCATTTGTGAATCTATGCGGAGTGGTTACACACTCACTTCTTCCTGCCTGAATGCCTCCTATTAATGCTGGGGATGGGCAGTGGGCCTGTGTGCCCATGGGCTCTGGCCCCAGACAGACTTGGGTTCAAATCCAGCCTCCACCACCCACTGACTTAATGCCCTTGAGCCCTAAAATAGCTAACTCATGACAGGGGGCTTTCTGCCATATGTATCTGAATATATTGGGTTGCTTCTCCCCCTACCCATTATGCTGTGGAGAAGAAGTGTCAGGTCGTGTTTCAGCCCTCCCAGAACCAGGGCTTCCGTCTCAGTGAGTTTATTTTGAACAATCAAGTTGGAGTTGGAGAAAAAGAGGCCACGATGAGGAGCCCCAGACACTCCCATTCATCGCACTGCATTCCTTTAGCTGTTCACCTGAGAGCGAAAACCAAGGCAAAGAGGAAAAGCAGTTAGAAATACGAAAAAAGCAAACTGCCATCTCCTATGACCACCATCTCAAACACAGCAGACATTTTAACTCCCAAAATGCTGTAGGCTCCCAGTCACAGATTAAATGAGAGTTCTTTGAGCTGAAGCGTGTGCTACATGTTCTTCTTTGCTTGCTTGATCCCCAGGGACCAGGGAAAACTCCAGCCAGAATTAGCATCTGTCTGGACAGAGGTTAGGAACCAAGGCTTCCCACCGTGGTTTCCAAAGCTGATTGTACTTAGTTTCATTTTATCAGCAAGAGATTTAACACGGTTCCCTATACACATAGATTTTGTAATAATAAATTCTAGGGCTTCCCTGGTGGCGCAGTGGTTAAGAATCCGCCTGCCAATGGAGGGGACACGGGTTCGAGCCCTGGTCCAGGAAGATCCCACATGCCGCGGAGCAACTAAGCCCATGTGCCACAACTACTGAGCCTGCGCTCTAGAGCCCGTGAGCCACAACTACTGAGCCCACGTGCCACAACTACTGAAGCCCATGCGCCTAGAGCCCATGCTCTGCAACAAGAGAAGGCACTGCAATGAGAAGCCCGCGCGCCGCAGGGAAGAGTAGACCCCGCTCTCCGCAACTAGAGGAAGCCTGCACGCAGCAACGAAGACCCAATGCAGCCAAAAATAAATAAATAAAAGAAAAAATAAATTGTATACATATATCGTTGTAACAATATATTATGTACATTAGATAACATGTACCAAAATAGAAATGATAAAAGGATTGATGGAAATAAATATAAATTGAAGTTGTTAAAAAAAAAAAAGGCGAAGAAATTTAACCCAGATTCAGCCATCATTCCTGGGGAGTTGGCCCCATGATTACGCGTGGTTTCAAAGATTTCTTTAAAAAATGGTGCAGTAAGTGATCTGTGGGGAATAGCAACTAGTACACCCTGGAGCTAGGAGCAATGAAAGAAATGAGTCCAGATTGCCTAAAGTCAGTGATAGAGCCCTGTGGCTTTAGGTATTATATTTTCAGCCAGAACAATATTCATAGATTTAAAAAATGCTGTAACTCAAGCGGCTTACGAGTAGAACTGACGTGTCCTGACAGCTCTGTAGGTGACTGGAAAGCTGGCTACAGTCACAACGGACTGTAGTCAAAGATGCATATGAAAGGTTTGAATAAAATTGCTTCATGAAACAGGAAAATGGAAAAAAGCAATATTTCTCTTAAAGAATGTTACATCATACAATACGTGACTTGAGGTAGGCTTGGTGTAGCTAAATGAATCAACTAAATACCGTCACTAGGCATTCGACCATGTCGTCTCTATGCCTAGAAGTTTATAAAGTGAGCCATAAAAAAAAATCTTCTCATTGGGAAAATGGGAGATCAATTCCCTAGTATTCTACGTTCCGTACAACAAACTTTTGGGGCCGGCACTATTTTGATCACGTCTGACAGATGAGAAAGCTGAGCTGAGGGTATTTATGTGGCTTGACCCAGGTAGTAAGAGGTGGTCACCAGCGCAGCCTCAGTAACGATTTCAAATTAGGGCCATGAACTGCCAATTCCCGGTGATTATGGGGAGTATATTAAATGCATGTAAAACACGTGTGTGCAGTAGGAGCTCCATAAAAGCTAGTCTATCTGGAAGTTTTCTCTCCACCTTGCAAGTGAGGAGGGGCAGGTCGATCCCCTCCCGCTGCCTCAGTTTCTTTCTCGGCCCGCGGAGGCGGGGTCCCAGGCCTGGTCCGCCCCCAGGGAGGACGCGGCGCCGGGGGTGCTCTGAGCGGCGGGCCGGGGGTGGGGCGGGCCGGGGCGCGGGGGGCGGCCCCGGAGGAGTCACGTGGCGCGCGGCCGCGGCCGAAGCAGAAGTAACGGCGCCCGCGTCGGAGGGCGTGCGCGGCAGGGAGTGCCCACAGCCAGGACGGCGGGCGGCTGCGCGCGGGACCCCAGAGCCGGGACCCGCAGCGGGGGCGCGGCCAGGTGAGCGGCCCGGCCGGGTGGGAGCGCACGCCCGCGGGACCCGCGCTCGGGGAGCGGCGTCCAGGGGGGACCTGCGCCCGGGCGCTGCCCGCGCTGGCAGGGGTGGGGCACGCCGTCGGGGCCCCCGCCCGCTGTGCCCGGGGCCGGGGCGGTGACGGCGGGGGTCCGGGCTCCGTCGCCGGCTACTTCCTCACTCTGGGCCGGCGCCACTTCGTCGGTTGGTGTCCTGGGTCCGTCCGGCTTTGAATGGGAGCCCGGAGGAAGCGGCGCGGCTTGCGGTCTGGGGTTCGCGCGAGCGCTGGTGGTGTAGGCTCCGGCGGCTGGGGGGCGGGCGTGTCTCCTGACCACCTCTGTGCCCAGGGCTTGTTGCCTCCAGGCGCAGCCCTTCGCCCTGAGAAATAGAGCTTTCGGGGGATCCAAGATTCCGTCTCCCCCCGCAATAGTTGTATGCATCATTATGTGCGTCTCTGCGTTTTCCTGGTTATGTTGTGGAATCCCAAAGAGGTCGTTACCCCCATAGCGGAAGAATTCGAGGGAAAGATGTGTCCCGTTTCGACGGGGGGGGGGCGCGGGGCGCTTGGCGCCTGGATTCCAGAGGGGGCCCGGGAGGGGCTCTTTTAGCACCCTGATCTTGAACTAGAGTGAGAAAGTATGGAGGGTGGTGGCAGGCGCATGGGAAACAGGTGGCCTTGTCAGTCAGTGTAATTCGAATTTCGGTTCCAGCTGTGTAACCTCGGGCAAGTTGAAGAATCTCTGAGCCTCAGTTTCTTCCCCTGGGTACTTGGGCCACCCAGGCCTCCATTCCAGGGCTGTGTGGAGAACTGGGGCTTATCTGCCACTTGTTCACCCTGTGCTTCGGGGCCCTGCGTTGGGGCTCGGGCCATCATCCTTAGCTACAGTCTTGCAGGGAGTCTTAATTTAGGGGTCCCTGGCCGCCTCAGGCAGTCACCCCTATTACAAAGCTGTGAACGCCCCGTGTGTACCAGCTCAGGACGATCCTTGCTGCAGGTTTCCTTGATGCTGAAATGGCCTAATCATGCTGAAGCCCTCCCCCTCCCTCTACCTGGAGCTTGTGAAACTCCTCTGGAAGAGGCCAAGCCAGGACCCCCGTAAAGAGCCCTTTGGCTGAGTGAAGTTGATGGAAAATTCCGGGTGAGGAAATTTTTGAAAGCACGTCTTCATTTAGAAAACACTTAAAAACACAAAGCAGAAAAGCTCATCCATTATGTGGGCACTTAAATCAGTCAAAAGTCAGGTCAGACCCTTTACCTTCTCCCACTCTCCAAAAGTAACCACTCCTCCTGGACTTATAAGCAGACAGCCTTTTAAAAAATGTAATTATATTTATGCTTATTAGTTTGCAACTCTTTTTTCATCCGCCTCACGAATCTTTCCAGATCAAATTGCGTGTAAATCTTCCTCATTCTTTCCAATAGCTACTGAGCATTCTTTAATGTGTGTGTCCCATCATTTAAGGGACCCCCCCCATTCGTGAGCAGTTGAATTGTTTTTTTTTTCTCTTTCTATCACAAATGATGCTTCTGTGAATATTTTTGTGCATGTTTCTGCACAGCACTGGATCAAAGCATATGCATGTTTTACATTTTAGTAGGTGCTCACAGGTTGCCCTGAAAAAAAAAAAAAAAAAAAACAAGTTGAAGTAATGCACGTTCCTACCTGCCGCAGCTGACACTGCTTGGTTCCTCCAGTGAAAATATGTATCGCTCTGTTGCTGCAGGGTGGGTGTGAGATGCAGCAGTAACATCCCTCGAGCTGTAGGATAGGCTGTTACCTCTCAGGGATACCTCTGTCAAAGTCTTAACAGAATTGTTTCGTGGGATTTTGTATGAAATTCTGTACTTCTCTAACGTGTGCAGAGAGCACTGAAGAGAACTCCCCTGTTTCCTGGTTCTGGGTCCTTGTATCCCGGAAGTTTATATTTTATTTTTTATTTTTTATTGGAGTATAGTTGATTTAAAATGTTGTGTTTCTGCTGTACAGCAAAGTGAATCAGTTACACATATACATATATCCACTCTTTTTTAGATTCTTTTCCCATATAGGTCATTACAGAGTAATGAGGAGAGTTCCCTGTGCTATACAGTAAGTCCTTATTAGTTATTTATTTTATATATAGTGTAGTGTGTATATGTCAATCCCAATCTCCTAATTTATCCCCCCTCCCTTTCCCCCCCCACCCCCGGTAACCATGAGTTTGTTTTCTACATCTGTGACTATTTCTGTTTTGTAAATAAGTTCATTAGTACCATTCTTTTTAGATTCCACATATAAGCAGTATCATATGATATTTATCTTTCCCAGAAGTTTATTTCGAATAGAAGGACATGAAAAGTAGAATCTTGTTGAATCTCAGCCACATTTGTATTGACACCGTAAGTCACTTTTATAAAGTTACCCAGGGAGGATGAGAAACAGGAACAAACAAGGGATTTCAAGGCTATTTCTTTCTTTTTTTTTTTTTTTTTTTTGAAAACAGAAGCAAAATAGAGATTGCCTGTGATGGCTAGTGCCCTCCCCCGGGGTCAGGGCCTTGGAGGCCTCCTTGCCTTAGTTGCTGAAGCACTGAACTCGGGAAGCCTGAGTTGGGAGCTGGTGGATTTTGGTGGTTGACTCCAAGGATCTTGTGGCCATGGGGATGTCTTCCCAGTTCTTGGGGAAGGACATGAGAGACTTGATGTTTATGGTTGAACCAATCCACTGGGCTTGTAAGTGGGAAGTAACCAGAATCCTGGGAAGGTTAAGTCCAAGGCCCTCCCAGAGGCCGAAAGAACTGAGGGCCCTGGTGCTTCCCGGTTGGCTGGTTTACGTGGTGGTGTTGTGAGGGGTTGTGTGTTTCCTATTTGTGCCCTGCTACACGTGGGCCTTGAGCCCTGGGAGTGGGGAACTCAGGAGGTGTATGGCTGGGACCTGGTCCAAATCCTGGTTCTGACACTTTCCAGCTGTGTGACCTTGGACAAGTCCTTTGACCTCTCTGCCAAGTTAGTTACTGTCTGACCAGATCCTGCCACCAGATTCTGGATTCCAGAAGGCAGGTGCTGAAGGAGCAGGGGCATGGGATTCAGACCGGGGTTCCGAGCCTGGTGTCACCATGCGTCTGTGTGACCTTGATCACATGATTTCACCTCCCAGGACTTGAGTTTTCACCTCTGGTGTTTCTCATTGAAATAAATGAGATGAACGAGATATGGCAGGTGCAGGCACCTGGGGAGGGCCAATAAGCAGCTAATTTACCAGGATGAGACTGGCCTGAGGCACCTTTTTCATCCCCTGACCTGGATTCGAGGGCGGTGAGGCAGGAGGCTCAGGTCAGGCAGAGTTCTTGGCACACCCTGTAGTCCTGCTGCCGGGCCTTTGCTTAAGCCTGTTCCTCTGACTAGAACACTGTTCCCTCCCGCTTCATCTTTTTTAAAGCTTGGAGTCAGACGCCGCCTTCCCCCAGAAGCTTCCTATGAGCACTGTCAGTTCCCAGCCTTACCCCAGACTAAGTTGGGGACCCCCTCTTGCTACTCCCTTTATTACCCCCACCCCCATGTCTCTGCTACTGCAGAATCATTGAGCTGACTGGTCTCTTTCCAAATGGGTGGAGAGCAGGTGTAATTCATGACTTTATCGCTGGGCTGTCAGCATACCTGGGAGGTGCCTTTGGCTGTGGGTGTGAGGTGGAGGAATGAGGGAGCAAAGGACAGGGCCTGGACCACTCCCTGCACCCCTCATTTGCATACAAGTCCACCCTCCATGTCTGTCATAGAGTTGACCTTTGATTAATATCTTGACCAGCTAGCTGACTGATTAATATTATCAGAGGCCCTGCTAGATGCTGGGGGCTGTACATACATTGTGGCGTCTAGTCCTTCCAGAGCCCCTCGAGGGTGGTATTGTTATCCCCATTATACAGCTGGGGAAACTGAGGCCCTGATTTTGAGCAACTTGGCAAAGAGGCTGTGGGGAGGCTGAGCCAGTGTGGAGGCCCAGACAGCGCTGGCTGAACACCGGTTTCTCTACAGAGTAGCAACTGTGGGAGCCTACAGGGATTTGGAGGAGGGGAGGAGGTAAGAACGATACAGGGAACAGTGCATGGTGACAGTAGCAGGAGCTAAATCTGAGGAGCATTGACTTTGCATCTTTGTTTTACGGGCTGAGATATGTTATCTGGTTCAATCCTTACAAGAACCTTTGGAGGTTCTTTAATCTGTCATCTTCCCCTTTACAAGGGTGGCAATTCAGCCTGCGGGTGTAAGTGACTTGGGGTAGGGGCTGCAGTCTGCAAGCCTGAAGTTAAGTCCCTTCTGAGTGAGGGGCAGTGAGTCTTTGGACATTTGGGAGGCAGACTGGGGGGAGGGTTTTTGCAGAGCAGGGGCTTAGGGAGCAACATGATTTCACTCTTGTTCTTAAAGCATCCTTTTGGTTCCTGGTCTGAGAGTTGACTGTAGGGGCTGGAGTGGAAGCAGGGAGACCAGTTAGCAGGCGATCAGAATGACCCAAGTATAAGATCCTTGGAGGGACCAGTGAAGCAGTGAGACTGACTGGATTCTGGGTTTGCCTGTGGATTGGAGGTGGGTGTGAGAGAAACCAGGCAAGGAAGGCTCTGAGATTTGGGGTGCAAACACCTCTCTGGGAAACGCCAGCTGTGCAGGAGGATGAGGGATCGCCAGGGACACCCCCTGGATGCTGAGCTGCACACCAGGTGCTTCACAGGTGGCTTCCTAACTGTCCCGATGAAACTGGGGCTCACGGAGGTCACGCAGCCTGCCCAGGTCCACACGGTCAGTGGGAACCTACACCAGGATTTGAACGTGAGGCTGCTGGGCCCTGCTGTTTTCTGCCCTTTTTGCCCCAGTTCCATGGACACATTCGGAAGGTTTTTTTTTTTTTTTTTTTCCTGTTCCCAACTTCACTCGGGAAGTAAAGGGATGGTTGGAAATCTCTTGGCAGGGTGTCAGGGGTGGGGACAGGAGTCAGTCTGGGCTGCTTTGGCTATTCAAATGTTCCACAGCTTCAGAGTATGTGGGGAAGGAGTGGTGACGGCCAGGCTGGCGTGATTTGGTTTTTTAAAGCCGGGATAGTGGTTGGGTCCCCGAGGTCGAGGGCTCCACCCACACCTCACTTCCATTTAAACCTCTGTGTGTCCTGCCCGGGCTCTCTGAGCGGCCGGCGAGTCTCTGCCACTAGAACCTTCTCCCCCAAACTCATCCCGATGGGCATGAGACAGGATTTTGGCTCTTGAAGTCTAAGCCAAATCCCGCTCAGTTAACTAAAACCAGTTCCCGCCTTTATTCCGCCCTTCCAGCCTCCTCGTTCCCTCGCTCCTTGCCTCCCCCCGGAGCGGGCGACCATGAGCACCGCGGTCAACGTGGACGCCCTTCCGGAGTACGAGAAGAGTCAGATCAAGAGGGCCCTGGAGCTGGGCACGGTGATGACGGTGTTCAGCTTCCGTAAGTCCACCCCGGAGCGGAGGACTGTCCAGGTGATCATGGAGACCCAGCAGGTGGCCTGGAGCAAGACGGCCGATAAGATCGAGGGCTTCCGTGAGTACCTTCTCACCTTCCTGCCCAGGCCAGTGGTCACGGCAGTTGTTGCTGGTTTGATACCTTCTGAAAGTGAAAGCGAGGCCGCTCTGTCTGGGTCTCTGAATGGGTTTAGAGCAGGTGGGGGAAGTTAGCCAGGAAGCAGCAGGTGAAGGAACAGAAGCCCGCGTGGGCCAACTTGGAAGTGACATCCAGACAGCGCACCTGGGATGGCAGGGCTGGGCTGGCCTCCCTGTCTCACAGCATCGGGGACCATCTGGTTCGAGTTGATGGTCAAGCCGCCTGCCCTTTGAGGGCTAACTGGCCAGAGCTTGTGGAAACTCATAGCTTGGTAGCCAGACGAGCAGAGTGAGAGGCCCGTGCTTTAGCTCCAGGTGGACAGAGTGCATTGCTGAATGTTCTGTAGCTCGCAAGTAAAGTTCTGGTCCAGGTGGAGGTATCTTCTTCTCCCCATCCTCTGTACATTCGGCAGTTGGCTCAGTTCCTAAAGTTTCTAAGACTGTTTTTAACAAACAGAGTTAGGAGACTTAAGCAATTTTCAGTTGCAGAGACTTGCTTTAATTTGACTTTTTTATTGGCTACTTTTTTTTTTTTTAATTTTATTTATTTATTTATGGCTGTGTTGGGTCTTCATTTCTGTGCGAGGGCTTTCTCCAGTTGTGGCAAGCGGGGGCCACTCTTCATCGCGGTGCGCGGGCCTCTCACTATCGCGGCCTCTCTTGTTGCGGAGCACAGGCTCCAGACGCGCAGGCTCAGTAATTGTGGCTCACGGGCCCAGTTGCTCCGCGGCATGTGGGATCCTCCCAGACCAGGGCTCGAACCCGTGTCCCCTGCATTGGCAGGCAGATTCTCAACCACTGCGCCACCAGGGAAGCCCCTTATTGGCTACTTTTTAATTGAGCAATTAAAATGTACACTTGGGGGAAAATGAGACGATTCATAAATAAATGTCTCTTCCCCAGCCCACGTCATGCTCCAGAGGCAAGCTCATGACCAAGTTCTTTGGTCTTCCAGAAGTATTCTATGCTTGTGTGATGTGTGCATTGTGTTTCTTACATGAATGGGTACCTACTACATACACTTCTGCACTTTGATTTCTTTTTTTAATTTAACAGTTATCTTGGAGGTGCTTTATTATCAGCGTATTGAGCTGCTGTTTTCTTTCGTGGCCACGTAGTATTCTGGCTACAGTATAACAGTTTAACCCCTAGAAGTGGACACTTTGGGTTTTTCCAGTCTTTTGCTCTTAGCTGCAGTGACTATACTTGGATTCTTCTTTTTTTTAAAAATTTTTTTGGTAACAGATTTATGGAGATATAATTCACATACCATATAATTCATCCATTTAAAATGAACAGTTCAAAAAAAAAATAAAATAAAATGAACAGTTCAGTATATTCAGATACGTGCAACCACTACCACAATTTTCATCACCCCAAAAAGAAACCCTGTACCTTTTAGCCATCCCTCTGTTCCTCATCCACTTCTCCTGCCCTAAGCAATCATTAATCTCCTTTCTATCTCTATTGATTTCCCTGTTCTGGACATTTCCTCTAAAAGGAACCATATAGTATATGGCCTTTTGTGACTGGCTTCTTTTACTTAACACAATGCTTTCCAGTGTTTTCAAGGTTCATCCACGTTGTGGTGTGTCTCAATACTTCATTCCTTTACGTGGCTGAGTAATATTCCATTGTGTAGATACTCCACAGTTTGTTGATCCATTCATTTGTTGATGGACATTTGGGTTGTTTACACTTTTTGGCCATTATGAATGCTGGTGCTACGAGCATTCATGAATGATTTTTTGTATGGCTGTGCGTTTTCATTTCTCCTGGGTATCTGTCTAGGAGGAGCATTGCTCCTAGGTCAATATGGTAACTTTGTTAATCATTTTAGGAACTGCCAGACTATTTTCCAAGTTGTCGCACCATTTTACATTCCCACCAACTGTGTGTGAGGGTTATCCTTGCATTATGCTTTCATGCACACGTATTGTGTTTACCTGAAGGACAGCTTCCTGTATGTGTTATTTCTGAGTTAAAGGGTACAGGCTATTTTAACTTTTAAAGGACAGTTGGACAACATCCCACAGAGGCCCACGAGGTGTTGAGGGTACCTCCCGTTCCCCACACCCTCATCCACCCTGCCATGGGGTTCCGAACTTGGCCGTTCACAGGTGGTCTCTGATAGCTCGGTGTAGTTCTTCGTTTGATGTCTTTTATCATGAGTGAGATTAAGTAGCTTTCCAAAAGGTTTCTCCTGGCTTTGGAGCCGAGCAGGCCTCCAGTGGCACAGAGCCAGAAGCCCCGCTTTGAAAGTGCCCATGTCTGGAGGCAGCAAACTCTCCTCCCAGTTTTGTTTGCATTGGCCACATTCCGCCTCTCAGGTGGCCCAGAAACCTGTCGCAGCTGGGGCGGGGTTGGGGGGCCTGCCTGGGGACGAAAGGGCACGGGTGGTAAATACAGGTGTCCTGCACTGAGGGTGGATGGCTGGTCCCTTCTCTTCTGGAGGCTGAACATCGGAAACACCTGGGGGGGGGCATTTAAAGATACAGCCTACTGGAACTTTCTCCTGAAAGTTCTGATGGGTGTGAGACAGGATTTTGGCTCTTGAAATCCACACCCTATAGTTCTCCCCACTCATTAACTAAAAGCAGTTCCTCCTCCTCCTTGGAGTGGCTGAGGACGACTGTCATTCACCAGGTTGGTTGGGATTCAGTATTTTAATAGGCTCCCCAGGTGATCCTGGTAGCTAGCCAGGTTTGGTAGGTACTGCTCTAGCGACTCCCTCCCTCCCTCCCTCCATCCTTCCATCAGTCCATCCACCCTTCCTTCCCTCCCTCCATCCTTTCTTCCTTCCCTCCATCCTTCCTTCCCTCCATCCTTCCTTCCTTCCCTCCTTCCTTTCTTCCACCCATCCTTCCTTACATCCATCCATCTATATTTGAATGCCTGCTGTCCCAGGCACTATTCTAGGTCCTGGAGATACAGCAGGAATTACATTAGACTCCAGTCCTCGTGGAGCCTACATTGTTTGATTAGGTACAAGCAGCGTGGAGCTTGACTTCCAGCACATTTGTTGAGTGACTTTGCCATGTGACTGCAGGGCAAGTTATATCCACTTTCTGAGATCTGATTCTCTTATCTGCAGAATGGGAGTAATATTGGTATCCATGCACACGGTTACAGCTGGGAATGAGTAAATGAGTCGATACATCAGAGGGTC
Source organism: Balaenoptera musculus (assembly GCF_009873245.2). Taxonomy (NCBI): domain Eukaryota; kingdom Metazoa; phylum Chordata; class Mammalia; order Artiodactyla; family Balaenopteridae; genus Balaenoptera; species Balaenoptera musculus. The sequence goes on from NC_045803.1 coordinate 53,907,008, forward strand.
GAACGTGGTGAACAGCACAGGGTAAGCCCTGGACCAGTGGCAACTGCTGCTGTTATTTTTGCCATTGGTTGTTGATGACACGTGGCATCCAGCTTGTCCGGGGCAGCAGAGTCTTGCTTAGGTGTTTGGACTTTTTCTGGAGAGCAGCAGGGATCCACCGAAGTGTTTTCAGAAGAGGGATGATGTGAACACGTTTGCACTTTTGAACGTGCGCTGGCAAGCCTGTGTGATATGGCTGTGTCAGTAGTGTTTGTAAAGCGACAGAAAACCCAATTTGGGAGTAAAGAGCTTAGAAAAGGTGCTCCCCTGACCACTTAGAAAGACTAGGCCTTTGGGCCCTAGATGGGGACTCTCAGGACCGCATTTTCAGCCTCCTGACATAGGGGAGTCCTGGGGGGACCCCCAGAGCTGTAGTGTTGCTTCAGGGATTCTAGTTAGCGGGAGCCTCCAGGTTACTGTGGCGTCTGCAAGGGGCAGGCAAACAGGAGGGAGCACGAGCGTGTGGTCCTCGGGTAATTGGCAAGCAGCCTGTGACCTTTGGACAGGGGTCACAACACCCCTTGCAGGCCTGGGTGAAGGTAGACACCCATGGGTCCCACTGTGCAAAGCAGTGAGTGGTTCTCAGCCGGGGCAATCCCGTCCCCACCCATTCAGGGGCATTTGGCAATGCCTGGAGATACGTTTAGTTGTGATTATTTGGGGGGGCTTCTGGCATCTAGTGGATTGAGGCCAGGGGTGCTGCTAAACACCTTACAATGCACAGGACAGTCCCCGCCCCGCCAAAAAAAAATTATCCCGTGTAAAGTGTCAGTGTGCCAAGGTTAAGAAGCCCTTGTCTAAGGTCACGCATTTGCTTTGCTTAGAACCGTAAAATGTCACTGGGTATATTCGGGTTTCTCTTTGGACCCCGTCATGACGGAGCTATGTCATGTGTTCAGCCCATATTTGCTGTCATATTGGGTGCTAGATTCTGCTAAGAGAGAGGAGGAAGGATGGAGTCCCTGCCCTGGAGGGAACAGGTGCAGCAACTGGGCATTGCAGGATCGTGTGGTCGGTACGCAGTGCGGGTCTGCGCTGGGTACTTGGCGAGGAAGGAAGGCTCTTGTCCCCCTCAGTGGGGATGGGGGGTGGTAGGGAATGGGGGGAGGCCTCATAGCAGAGGAGCTGCTTGTGTGGAGAGTTAAGGGAGGGGCCTGTCAGGTGGCCAGCAGGACGCCTGCCCTGAAGTGGGGTCAGTAGGTGCCACTGGATGCAAGTGAGTAGATTTGTGGGTCAGTGATTTGGACAGGGCTTAGCTGGACAGTTCTTCTACTCTTTGTGGCCTGGACTGAGGTGGCACTCAACTGGCATGTCACCTGGTCTGGAAGGTTCCAGAATCTTGACTCCCATGTCTGGTGCTGTGGTGGTGATGGCTGGAAGCCTGGGCTCAGCTGGAAATGTTGGCTGAGCACCTGCTGTGTGGCAGTCCCAGGGTAGCTGGACTTCTTACATGGTGCCTGGTGTCCCCCCTGGGTGCGTGTTCCAAGAGTCCCAGGCCAAAGCTGCTGGGCTTCTTATGACTTAGCCCGAGAAGTCCCAGAAAGTCACGTGCTCAGGTCACCAGGGCCAGCTCAGGTTCAAAGCATGGGGAATCTCCTCTTGGGGAGGGCGAGGCCTGCATGTCCAGGGCGGGAAAAAGTTGACGGCAGCCACCTTGGAGCCAAGTGACCATGAGAACAGACAGACTCTGGATCCAGACTTGTAGCTCAACTCCCCGCTTGACCAAATACTAGGTGCTGCGTGATCCAAGGCAGGTTGTTTGACCTCTCTGTGCCTGTTTCCCTGTTGGTCAAGTGAAATGATAATAGTCCCTACCAATAAGATAAGGGTGAGAATCAAATGGATCTTTTTATATGTCCTTTTTTATTTTTTAAATTATTTTTTAATAAATGTATTTATTTTTGGCTGCGTTGGTTCTTCAGTGCTGCATGCGGACTTTCTTTAGTCGTGGCGAGCAGAGGCTACTCTTCATTGCAGGGTGCGGGCTTCTCATTGTGGTGGCTTCTCTTGTTGGGGAGCACGGGGTCTAGGCATGCGAGCTTCAGTAGTTGTGGCGCGCGGGCTCAGTAGTTGTGGTGCACGGGCTTAGTTGCTCCGCGGCATGTGGGATCTTCCCGGACCAGGGATCAAACCTGTGTCCCCTGCATTGGCAGGCGGATTCTTAACCACTGCGCCACCAGGAAAGTCCTTATGTACTTTTTTATATGTACATGTTTTACCTGTATATAAAAGGTACATATTTTAATGGGTGGGAGTCCCAAGCCCTGGCTTCTAATAAAGACGATGGTCTCCAACCAGACACTCACCTCTTGGCTGTCATTCTCCCGTTTACTTTCCAAGGCTGACGGGCAAGGTGGCGCCCTGGATTCCTTCCTGCACTGGCTCCTGAGAGTCTCTGGATGTCGGGAGGGAGCTCATGCCGGGAAGCGCTGCCTCTCTGGTTTTTCTTTTTTTCCAGGGGCACCAGCTGCGCAGACTCCAGCTGGAAAGGAGCCCGCTTGGGGACCTTTCTGAGTTGAACCTTTGGGGTCCTCTTGCATCTTGTCCATTGGGGAGGGCGGTCTGGAATGCGTCTCAGGAGCCAATGTGGTGCCAGCTGTTTGTGGCGTGTGGATGGGGCCGGCTGTGCAATGAGCCGCCTTTGAGGGCGTGGACCATGTCCATCTCGACTGAATGGGCCCTTTATCCTCAAGTTTTCACTTCTGCTTACGCGTGTTTTCTCCGTCTGCTTATTCTTGGCAAGTGGTGGCTGCCCGTGAATGGGGGGTTCTCACAAATAGGAGCTGTTCTGTTTCCCTGGTATTAGGTTCTCGGCTTGCCTGTGACCCTGTGACCAGGAAGCAGGGATCATCCCCACTTTATTACGAGGAGACCGAGTCCTGGGGAGACTAGGTGACATGCCCAAGGCTACACAGTCAGGAAGGGGCAGAACTACACTTTGCATTCGTTCAACCTGCCTTCAGAGTCTCAAGTCTTCTGCTCTGTGTTGCTGTCTCCTCTTACGTGATGTCAGACATGTCTGAGTCCTGTATGGGATAGAGAAGCACCCTGCTGGGGACCTAAGAGTGACAGCTTCGTTCAGATTTCGTTACAACAAGAGCGAAGGCACCGGTTCCTTATTCGCGCAGAGGACACGCTCTGCCTGGTGCTGAGGTGCCAGGGCAAGGAGACTCGAGAGGTGCCTGGTTAGCGGGAAGCCAGACATGCCTGCTGGAGACCCCACAGTGGGGACAAGTGCGGATACAGCCAGGAGTGCTGAAATGGGCTCGTCCTGTATCCTGGCTTCTTCTGAAGTCCAGCCTTGAGCTTCTTACCCATCTTTTTTAAAAAAAGTATTTTACCAAGTTCTTATTTTAACAAAGTGTTTTTCAAACGATGGAGAAATAGATGGGTTTTTTTTTCCACTGGCATCTTCCGTCTAAGAAGAAATCCATTGTCTGAAAGTGGTTCCCAAGCTCTGTCAGTCAAGTGTCCCATCAGAAATAAGATTCCACCAATGCCCCCAGTGTGTACAAACTTATTTTTCTTTTTAAAGAATTTTTTTTCTTTTTTAATTGAAGTATAGTTGATTTACAATGTTGTGTTAGTTTCAGGTGTACGGAAAAGTGGCTCAGTTATACATATACACATATCTCTTCTTTTTCAGATTCTTTTCTCTTATAGTTTATTACGAAGTACTGAGTATCGTTCCCTGTGCTATAGAGTAGGTCCTTGTTGGTTATCTCTTTTATATATAGTAGTGTATATATGTTAATCCCAAACTTCTAATTTGTCCCCTGCCCCTTTTCCCCTTTGGTAACCATAAGTTTGTTTTCTGTGTCTGTGAGTTTGTTTCTGTTTTGTATATAAGATCATTTGTATCATTTTTTTTTTTTTTTTAGATTCCACGTATAAGTAATATCATATGGTATTTGTGTTTCTCTGTTTGGCTCACTTCACTTAGTATGATAATCTCTAGGTCTGTCTGTCTTGTTACACACGGCGTTATTTCATTCTTATGGTTGAGTAATATTCCATTTTGTGTGTGTGTGTGTGTGTGTGTAATACAATTTTTGATTATAGATGTGCAGTTATGGTAACAGCACAGGCTCTGGAGCCCGAGTGCCTGGCTTCAGATCCCAGCCCTGCCTCTTCACTGGAGGGTGACCTTGGCCCATTCACGTCACCTCTTTGTGCCTCATTTCCATGTCTGTAAAATGAGAATAGTAAAAGAACCTGTCTCCTAAGGCTCCTGTGAGGATTAAATGCAGTAATACATGTAACCTGCTTTCAGCAGCGCTGGGCACAGAGGAGGTAGGCGCTCAAGCATCTGCTGCTCTTGTCCGCATCAGACGCAAAGGGAAACGGCCTTGTGGAAAGGACGACATGAATATGAGAACTTGCATGTATGTAATGAAATCCTTGTTTCTTTCCTGCACCCACATGGGTTGTCCTCCTCCTCTTCCGGGGTACGGATTCCCTACGGCGGAGCCTGCTGGTGTGAGAAATAGAGCTCTTGTTTTTATTCCTGACATTGATGGAGACCTGCCTGTACGCTGGTCAGTGGAGGAATTGGTTTCTGGTTATTCAAGGGCTGTCTTCTGTCCTGGATGACGATCACTTGGTGTGATTAGAATTCAGCCCTCTGTTGATTTAGCAAACACTCAGAGGACTTGGTGTGTGTCGGGTATGGGGCTCGTCACTGGGGACAGTGTGGACCCCCAGGGGAGCTCACAGTGTCACGGGAAAGGCAGAAAAAGCCAGGCTAATCATTCAGTCATTCTGGATTGTGTTGGGTGCTAGGAAAGGAAGAAGCAGGGTGCCTTGACAAAGAGTAACCGGTGAAGAGCACTGTTTTAGGAGGGCGGGCCTCAGGGGAGCATTTCCATGGAGGTGACATTTGAGCTGAGACTTGAAAGGTGATAAGGGAGCCATGAGAAGCTCAAAGGAGAGAGCATTCTGGGCAGAGGGCACAGCAATAAGTGTATTATCTGTATTAGTCAGGGTAGACTAACAGCAGTGACAGATGATTTCTTGATCTCATGCAAGTTTCTCACTCAGGTCATGGTCTAGTGGGATTGGGGGGTGGGGCTCTGCTGTCTGGTGGCACCACTGTCCCCCAAGGCATCTGAGGCCACTGCAGGATCTTCTCTTCGGCCAGCATGTGGCGGAAGAGGAAGAGTGGAGGATGGCTTAGGAGGTTTTAGGGGTCATTTCTGGAACCGATGTGCCTCTTCCCTCCCATCTTCCATTGACCAGAACTTGGCATGTGACTGGCTACAAAGGATGCTGGGAAACCTGGCCCAGTTGTGTGCCAGGGAGAATGGGAAAGGGCCTTGTCAGGCGTCCCCCAGGCTCTTCCACAGCCCCTGATTTTGGAAGATGCAGAGGTGGCTGTAGGAGCCCCACTGATGGCTAGAGAATAGAATGATTGTAGGGATTTAGGGATTCTTGCAGGAATTCAGGGAAATGAAGAGCCTTTGCACTGGGCCTCCTGGGAAGGGGAGGTGATGGCACTGAGGACCCTCCCATCCCATCTGTGACAAGAGCTGCCGGTGGTGACGTCTCTCCATAGATGGGCTTTGCCAGCCGTCTTAGGTTTCCTCATAGTCATGGCTAGACCCTCCCCAGCAAAGCTCTCCACTTTGACTGTGTAGCCCCATCAGCGAAGGCTTTGGGTCCCAGCCTCCCAACGATGGATGCCTCTGATTGGCTGGGTCTTCTGAGCCAGTGCTCGGGGATTGGCTGCCTTTGAGACCAGCGTCCTCTCCGGTCAGCTTTGGTGTGGAGGGTGGGTTAGACGGGTCTCCTGATAGAGAACATGGCCTGGCTTCTTCTGGACTCTGGGCAGAGATGGGTCCCTGTCATGGGTGAATTGTGTCTCCCTTCCAAATTCACGTGTTGAAGCCCTAATCCCCAGGACCTCAGAAGGCGACCTTATTTGGAAATAGGGTCTTTGCAGATGTAATTAGTTAAGATGAGGTCATGCTGGCACAGAATGGGCCCCTAATCCCGTATGACTGGTGTCCTTATAAGAAGAGGACACACACACACACACACACACACACACACACGACGATGCCTGTGTAAGCTCGGGAACACTGCGGGTTGCCGACCTCACGGGAAGCCGGGAGGGAATCAGGGAACCGATTCCCTCTCACAGCCGCAGAAGGAACCACCCCTGCCAACACCTTGATCTGAACTGTGAGACAGTACATTTCTGTTGTTGAAGCCACCCAGTTGGGGGTGTTTTGCTACAGCGTCCCTAGCAGACTAACACAGTCCCCTTTCAAAGGAGCCCGAGGGGCAGGGAGCTGAACCCAGCGACTGATGTATCCACGTGGCCGCAGAGAATACGGACAAGCTGGAGTTTGTTGTAAAGGAATTTAAGAGCCCTTGCTTTATTCCAAGTGTCATCTCATTTCCTGGCTGCACTGGTCTTGGCTGTGAGGGTGTGAGAGGCAGTGTTGTGTGCTGGTTAAACGTGGGGACTGGAGCCAGCCTGCTTGGGTTTGAGTCCCAAGTCTGTGGCTTGGGCGAGAGACTTCCCTCTCTGTGCCTCTGTTTCCTCACCTGTAAAATGGGAAGAATGACAGTACTCACCTTATGGGGTCTTCAGGAGGATCAGATGAGCTCCTGAAGGTAAATCACTTAGAAAGGTAGAGGAAGCGCTGTGTGAGGTTTGCTCTTGTTACCATGGCTCAGGCTTCCCGCCCGTCTCTTGGAAGTACATCCCTCGAATTCTCTCCTGCAGGTAACCAAGGCTCCCCTTTGGAGGACCCTGTGCATGTCTGGTTAGTTGTGGTTCATCCAGTTTCCTGTACTCCCACGGCTGTGGAGGTGTAGACAGGACTCTCTCTTGGTCTGGCTTTTGGGGATCTCGGTGTCCCAGCCCAGAAGTCCATCTGGCTGTTGGGGAGGAGAGGACAGGAGAGAGGGGCAGCTGGAATGTGGACACATCTGCTCCGAGAAGCCAGAGGCCCGGCACGGGGAGCATCTGTGCTGTAGTGCCAAGCCCTGGGAGGCATATGTGTTCCCGCTTCACGCAATTAGAGGGTCCCCAACAGTGGGTGCAGGTTGGATCTCTTATGCATGTCTGACTAGGGGAGGGAGCTGTTAAAAGGCATCCCCTGGTGAATCCTGTAGGAAGGAAAATAATCTGTCTCCCCCTCCACCCTCCCCAGCCCACCCTCACCCCTACCCCCGGCCGTCTTCGCTGTAAAGGAACATTTTCCCATATCAGGTGGGCGAAGTGACACGTCTTGTTTTGCCTTGGAAGAGACCTAGGTGCTGTGCACCTTGAGGTTGAAACCAGAGATCCTGGTGTTGACTTTTCCTGCCCCCTGAGTGCCTGACCCCAGAGCCAGGCCCTCGGTGACTGTCACCCCACACACTGTGAGCTCCGGGGGGCCGGGACCCGCTGGCTCTGATCACCAGGGAGGAACCCCAGCACCTGGCCCACACCTGACCTGAAGTGGGTGCTTCTCAGAGACGTGGTCAGCAGACGGATCCGGGAAGCCACACCTGGCTGCCCTCTCAGCCTCTGTCCCCTTCTCTCTCCCCAGAGGCGGCGGTGTCTGGGGATAAGATAGGACAGCTCTGTGACAACTCCGTTAACCACACTTGATGGTTCTGGCCTGGGCCTGTGCTTGCCTCAGTTTTCTCATGTGTGAGATGGGTAACTAATGGCCGGGCTACCCTGTAGGATGGTAGTAAGGATTACATCTGTAAGTGCATCTGACACGCGTGGTATGTACCTGATAGAGCTTGTGTGCGCCGCATCTGTGTGTGCCTGGGGGCACTGGGGGCGGCCGTCGTGTAGCCCACCCATGTAGAGGCTGGCCCCTCCTGACGCGTGTGGGTAGGGGTCCTACGGGGTTAAGGCCCCTTGGGTTTGAGCCTGGCTGTCGGCGGGCAGCCCAGCTCCTTGCCTTTCTCCCTCCGCAAGTCCAGGGAGGCCTGGACTTGGAGGAGGAGTGTCCGCAGGGCAGCGGTGAAGTTTCGTAAACAGAATCGGTGCTGATGGCAGTTTAGAGCAGGAGGGCCTCTTCCACACTCCTGGCACAGAAGGGAGAAGCTGTAAGAGGCTTTCACCTTACACGAGGTGTGCCGGCGGCCATGGTTGGGAGTGAGTTTTGAGGGGTACAGTGTCTGTGTGTGAAGGATTCTGTTCTGAGAAGGAAAAGCCTGGGAACTTGCTGATCAGGAGAATGGAAACTAGCGGAGTTGGAGTCAGCACCGCACAGTCGAGAGCGATGCGGCAGGAGGAGGTCTCCAGGACTCACAGGGGCAGACACGCCTCAGGACTGGGGGCCCGCTGGGGTCTTCCCGCTTCAGCTTCTCGGTGCGATTGGATCTCACCGGCCAGGTGTCACTTGCCTGCCACACCTGGCCACGCCAGCCACTCCTGGCCTGCTGCCAGCCTCTGCTGGTGGGAGCAGGGACCTGGCGGGGGGAGGACTGATGTCCCTGGGGAGGCAAGAAGGGCCTGAGCTGGGGTGGCCGATGGTGGAAGTTACACCCATCTCCTGTTGAAGACAGCTCCCAGCAAGGCCCCTCTGACGTGGTTTTATTTCCCCTAATTAAACGGCTCTTACTTTGTTCTTCTTGAAGAAGTCACATGTGTCCATTAGTAGAAAGATTTTTCACTTTGACCGGTGAGGATTACGAACTCTTCGCCCCGCCCTACCCACCCAGAGGGATGCGTGTTCACACTTGGTGTAACCCTTCCAGATTTTTTTCTTTTGCAAGACATAGTTACATTTTTACAAAACATAATCCTTTAATAATACTCTTTAGTAATATGCGTTTTTCATTTTGTGCTATATTGTGACCACCTTCTTCTCTTTATGAGTTATTTAAAATGTTGAGATTGGTGTAGAGACAAAGATGACAAACGCCTGTGTACTTAAGAGCATGTCCTCTAGGGTCTGACTGCCTGGGTTCAGATCTTGGCTCTGTCACTTACAATGTTTGTGACCATGGACAAGTTTTTTAGCTTCTCATTTTCCCATCTATAAAATGGGGTAATAGTAATGCCTTCCTCACCACATTCTCATGAGGATTAGGAGAGCTAACTGTAGCACACTTTGGGATAGGGCCTCACAAATAGCTCAGAGCACTCAGTAAGAGTTAGCTGCTGCTATTACTACCACTACTGCTATTATTATTATTATTATTTCTATATATTCTGTGGATAAACTACCCCGCCCCCCAGCCCAGTATTCGAATCCTAATCCTCAGAACCTGTGACTCTTGCCCTATGTGGCAAAAGGCTCTTTGGAGATGTGATTAAGTTAAGGATTTTGAGATGAGGAGATTATTCTGGATTATCTGGGTGGACCCAGTGTCATCATAAGGGTCCTTATGAGTGAAAGGGAGGGAATTCCCTGCTGGCCCAGTGGTTAAGAATCCGCCTGCCAATGCAGGGGACACGGGTTCAATCCCTGATCCAGGAAGATCCCACATGCCGCGGAGCAACTAAGCCCGTGCGCCACAACTACTGAGCCCACGCTCGTAGAGCCTGTGCTCCACAACAAGAGAAGCCACCGCAATGAGAAACCCACACACCAGGACGAAGAGTAGCCCCTGCTCGCCGCAACTAGAGAAAGCCCGTGCGCAGTCACAGAGACCCAACGCAGCCAAAAACAAATAATAATAAAATTTTTAAAAAAGAAAAAAAAGAAAGGGAGGGAGGAGGGTCAGAGTCAGAGGAGGACACGTGATGTCAGAAGCAGAGGTCAGAGTGATGAAGTCAGTGCTTTGAAGTTGGAAGGGGTCCATGAGCCAAGGGATGCAGGCAGCCTCTAGAAGCTGGAAAGGCAAGGAAACGGACTCTCCCCTGGCACCCCCAGAAGGAAGGGAGCCCTGTTGACACCTCGATTGTAGCCCAGTGAGACCCATATTTGACTTCTGACCTCCAGAACCGTAAGATAATAAATTGTGGCACTAAGTTGGTGGTAATTTGTTACACAGCAGCAATAGGAAATGAATACACCCTCCTAATCAACATAGACACATCATAGTATATGCTTTGGATCTTTTTTGTTTGTTTTTAAGAAATTAAATATTACAGGTAAGTCCTCAGGTATACCCCTCCTTCCCTGGAGAAACCAGTATCATGCTTTGATAATTGTCATTCCCATGCATATTTTTTACATTTATTTCAAAAATTTTAGTCTGCAATTTATAATAGTATATTATTTGTGAGGTACCCACATAATATCAGTAGCTTTATTTGAACCGCCCATAGCTGTTACTACATGAGTACACCTTGATAGATGCACCTGTCCTTTAGCTTATGGATATTTAGGTGGTTTCCAGTTGTGAACATCTTTCCAGTCCAAGTATATGCCTTCCATTTTGTTTTAAATGGATATATTTTTCTACCTTTTTTAAAAAATAGCTTTTATTTTATTTATTTATTTTCCTTATTTTTTTTTTTGGCTGCGTCGGGTCTTAGTCGCAGCACACAGGATCTTTGAGGCGTGCAGGATCTTTTTGTTATGGTGCGTGGTCTGCTCGGGTTTCTCTCCATTTGTGGCATGCAGGCTTCTCTCTAGTTGCGACTCACGGGTTTTCTCTCTGTAGTTGTGGCACAGGCTCCAGGGCACGTGAGCTCTGTAGTTAGCGGCGTGTGGGTTCTCTAGTTGAGGCGCACAAGCTCAGTAGTTGTGGCGTGAGGGCTTAGTTGCCCTGCAGCATGTGGGATCTTAGTTCCCTGACCAGGGATCAAACCCATGTCTCCTGCATTAGAAGGTGGATTCTTTACCACTGGACCACCAGGGAAGTCCCTCTACCTTATTTCATAATTTTTATTTATGTATATTTTTATTTTTTACCAAACTTCTATTTTTGTATATTATGTAGTTTGTTATTTTGCCATGTCAAACAGTGATCCCGGGAACATTTTCATATCTAACTCGTAGGCACATCCCTGTTAATTTCCTTAGGATAAATTTCTAGAAGAATTTCTGGGAGGAAGGAAGGCTGTGTCGAGGGCTCTGGGCCTAGAGTTCAGCTGTCCCCAGGAAAGCTTCACCGACTTGTATGCCCACCTACCACCCTTACCAGGATCTGGATGTCCGTGGGCTCTCACATCTTTTACAGATATGAAATTCACAGGCAAATGAAGGGTCTTGTGAGTGTTGTTTGGGCGTCCTTCTCCTCCTGGTTTGCATTTATTCTTTCCCAGGCCGTGAATCTAGCAGCTTGATTCCCCTGTTGGCTGAAGGCTGTGGGTCTCGCTGTGACATCAACAGGACCACTTTGGATGGTGGTAGAAAACTTAGGAGCCCGTGCTGTGGGCCGAGGCTGCTGAAGGGGCCTCACAGTAACCCCAGAAAGTTGATAGGAGAAATTTGATGCGGAGGGAAGCTGAGGAACTTTCCAGGGGTAACAGTGGGGATTTAGTTGCAGTCATTCTGATTGCTCAGCTCATGCGTTTTACTAGGACAGGCTCTCTGCTGGGATGTGAGTTGGGTGTCATTTTCCTTGCTCGAGAATAAGGCTCTGGATGATCTTCCATTTTGAAGTTGGTTCCAAAAATGTATGGCTATGCAGAGTTGCCGACCAGAGTTGGGTCTGGAATGAAAAGACTGGACTCTAGTTCCTTAAGGTGGGGGGTGTCTTGTTGGTCTCTGTACTTACAGCTTCTGGCACCAGTGCTATCAGTAGGTGCTCAATAAGTGTGTGCTGTTGAGTGAATATCTTCCACCATGATCTACCACTTTTTTTTCTTTTTTTTTTGAGGAGGAACTACTTTCTCTGTCTATAGATTTGCCTATTCTGGGCATTTCATTTAAATGGACCCTCTACCCTTTGGCACCTGATTACTTTCATTTAGTATACTGTTGTCTGTGGGCATCCACACTGTGGCATGCATCAGTACTCACTCCTTTTTATGGTTGAAGGATATTCCATTGTGAGGATAGACCATATTTTGTTCATCGCTTGATGGACATTTGGGTTGTTTCCACTTTTTGGCTATTGTGGATGATGCTGTTGTGAACATTTGTGTACATGTTTTTGTGTGAATATATTTTCATTCTGTCGGGTGTATGCCTAAGAGTGGTTTTGCCAGGTCACATGTAACTCTGTTTACTTGTTTGAAGATCTGCCAGGCTGTTTTCCAAAGCGGCTGTACTATTTCACATTCCCGCCAGCAGTGTATAAGGGTTCCGGTTTCTCCACATCCTCACTAGCACTTGTTCTTGTCTGTCTTTTTCTTCTCCAAAATATTTATTTATTTATTTGGTTGCGCCGGGTCTTATTTGTGGCATGCAGGATCTTTAGTTGCGGCATGTGAACTCTTAGTTGCAGCATGTGGGATCTAGTTACCTGACAAGGGATTGAACCCTGGCCCCCTGCATTGGGAGCTGGGAGTCTTAGCCCCTGGACCACCAGGGAAGTCCCTTGTCTATCTGTCTTGATGTTAGCCATCCTGGTGGGAGGGAACCATATCTCATTGTGGTTCTGATTTGCATATTCCTTTTGGCTCATTGTTCTATTTTATTTATTTATTTTAAATTTATTTATTTATTTATTTATTTATTATTTTTGGCTGCTTTGGGTCTTCGTTGCCGTGCACGGGCTTTCTCCAGTTGCGGCGAGCACGCGCTACTCCTCATTGCGGTGTGCGGGCTTCACATTGCGGTGGCTTTTTTTGTTGCGGAGCACAAGCTTTAGGCACGGGCTTCAGTAGTTGTGGTGCATGGGCTTAGTTGCTCCGAGGCATGTGCGATCTTCCCGGACCAGGGCTGAAACCCATGTTCCTTGCGTTGGCCGGCAGATTCTTAACCACTGCACCACCAGGGAAGTCCCATTGTTCTATTTTATTTTTATTTATTTATTATTTTTTTAATCTTTTTTTTTTAAATTAATTTTTTAATTAATTTTTTGGCTGTGTTGGGTCTTCATTTCTTCGTGCGGTCTTTCTCTAGATGCGGCCAGCGGGGGTTACTCTTCTACTCTTCGTTGCGGTGCGTGGGCTTCTCATTGCTGTGGCTTCTCTTGTTGAGGAGCACGGGCTCTAAGCGCGCAGGCTTCAGTAGTTGTGGCTCATGGGCTCTAGAGTGCAAGCTCAGTAGTTGTGGCACACGGGCTTAGTTGCTCCACGGCATGTGGGATCTTCCCGGACCAGGGCTCGAACCTGTGTCCCCTGCATTGGCAGGCAGATTCTTAACCATTGAGCCACCAGGGAAGTCCCAGGACCATTTTTTGAATGGGCTGGCTCATCTCACTTTCCTTAGTAAATGTTCAAGTTCACTTGGATGCAGTGGCTGAGGTGTGGCACAGATTTTCCATCACTTCAAGATTTAATGCCTTGTCCCCAGGGTGTCCATACTTGGTGAATCTTTTCACAGAGCCCTGGAAATGCCTCCTCCCTTCTTAACTGTCTGCTTGAGCCCCTCTGCCTGCCATTTGGCTGCCAGCTACCCTCTAAGGGGAGTTGGGGGGGAACTGGGAGGCACTGCCGACAAGAGGACAGGAACACCTTGAAGGCAGAGTAATTATTGCATTTATTGAGCATGTGCCATGAGTCAGCATCATGCTGGGTCTTATAAGCACATATGTACCCATGTGATCATGTGTATGGATATTCATGTATAGTCTCCAGTCATCACAATAAACCTGTGAGTTATGCCCTATTACTGGTGAGTTAAGTGAGTTAGGCAAGTCAACCAAAGGTTACCAAGGCTTTTAGAGGAACTAATAAGGTCAGATTTCCCCAATCACTATGTGCTATAAAAACTTTAGGTTGAGAGATTGGAAAGACAAGGCATAGACTGGGAGAAAATGTTTGCACAACATGACTAATAAAGGACTTGTATCCAGAATATACAAAGAATCCCTAAAACTCAACAATAAGAAAACAAACAACCCAATTAAAAATGGGCAAAAGATCTGAACAGAGACCTCACTTGCTCTTTCCCCCATCCCACCACACTGCCCACCCACCTGCCTCTCCATTCTGCTGTAGCCAAGGTAGGGTACTTCTAGACCAGCCCTGTCTAAAAGAAATATAATGAGAGCCACCAATGCCAGGTACATGCATAGTTTCAAATATTCTAGTCACGACATTAAAAAAAGAAAGAGGTGAAATTAATAATATATGTTATGTAACTCAGCATATCCAAAGTATTATTTCAATATGTACACAATATAATTTTTTTTTTTTTTAATTTTTGGCTGTGTTGGGTCTTTGTTGCTGTGCGTGGGCTTTCTGTAGTTGTGGCGAGCGGGGGCTACTCTTCATTGCAGTGCATGGGCTTCTCATTGTGGTGGCTTCTCTTGTTGCGGAGCACGGGCTGTAGGCGTGCAGGCTTCAGAAGTTGTGGCACGCGGGCTCAGTAGTTGTGGCTCGTGGGCTCTAGAGTGCAGGCTCAGTAGTTGTGGCGCATGGGTTTAGTTGCTCCGTGGCATGTGAGATCTTCCCAGAACAGGGCTTGAACCCATGTCCCCCGCATTGGCAGGCGGATTCTTAACCACTGTGCCACCAGGGAAGTCCCCACAATATAATTATTAATGAGATTTTTACATTCTTGTTTTTGGTCTGAGTCTTCAAAATCTAGTGTGTCTTATACCTACAGAACATCTCAGTTTAGACCAATTCAGTTCCAAGTGCTCACGAGCCATATCTGGCCAATAGCTACTGTATCGGACAGTGCACTTCTAGAATATACCTACTTCCCCTTTTTGCATTACCCACTTCCTTTGTGATCCCCATACTCTTCCTTCTTCCCCAAGCAACAAAGGTGTTCTCCATGTGGCAGCTGCTGTGATGATCATGAGGCCAAATCTGCATCCTGCTTCATGAGGTCCGGTGGCTTTATTTTCCCACAGCGACTGAAAATGTGGCATTGTGCGTGTCTGTTGGCTTTGCCATCTGCCTGGGCATCTGTTCTAGATTTAGGTGTGACACCTGATCCCCGGGGCCTGAATGTCCACTTCCAGCTGTGTTTCTGCAAATTATTTGGTAGAGTCAGTAGAACCTTCTCCTGGGGGTGCCCTGCATCCCGGGTGGCACTGGTCAGCTTGCAGACTGGGGAGCACGTGTGTGTGTGTGTGTGTGTGTGTGTGTGTACATATGCATGTGCCTTTCCCCTCTTGCTGCCAATTGCCCAGTCTTCTGTGTCACCTCTGTCCTCACTTTAGAGAGAGTGTATCTCCTGCCCAGTTCCCACTGCCCCGAACACAAGTTGGAATCTTTGGGCTGCGGGGGTCAGAAACCAGCTTAAGCAAAAGAGAGAATATACTGGAATATGTGGCTGAGAAGAATGCTCTGTAACTCACCAGATCCAAGGAGCTGGGGCCTTGGGAGCAGAAACGGAAACTGCCTCTCTCATCCTTTGCTCACCTTGCTGCCGGTCCTTGCTTTTCGCCCTTGTTCTCTCCTTTCAGAGACAGGCCTCGCTATAGAGCAGATCGTGTAGCCATGAGCAGCCCCAGCCCAGCAGCCCTACGAGAGTGCCAGTTTCCCTCAGCGTCTACCCTTGGTCCTCACTCGTGGATTCCACCTTTCCAAATTTGCTTACTCGCTAAAACTTATTTGTAATCCCTGTACCAAACCTCGTGGCTTCTGTAGTCGTCTGTGCGCATGCGTAGAGCCGTGAACTTTTTTTTGTTTTTTGTTTGTTTGTTTTTGGCCGCGCCTCTCAGCTTGCGGGATCCTAGTTTCCCAGCCAGGGATTGAACCTGGGCGCTCGGCAGTGGAAGTGCAAGTCCCAGCCACTGGACCGCCAGGGAGTTCCTAGAGCCGTGAACATTGGAGTTGCCCGAGGTGTGCCTTCCGAGCTGGCTGCATGCTTGTTTCAGCTCTCATAGTGTAACAGGCTAGTCGGCGCCACGTTTTCCTCACTTTTGTGCCTTTTGGGTGTGATTTTGTCATTTAAAGGGCCCCCGACGGCTGTCTAGTGTTTCTATGAAGCGCAAGAAGGCTGTGCTGTGCCTTATGGAGAAAATAACAGGTGTTACATAAGCTTTGTTCAGGCGTGAGTTACATTGCTGCTGGCTGTGAGTTCAGTGTTAAGGAATCAACAATATATGTTAAATAAGGTGTCATTAAACAAACACATATAAAACAAGGTTTTGTGTTCATCAATTGAGGAAAATGTTGTTTTCCTCAATTGATCAGCGACCAGAGGCTAGCAGAAACCTAACCTTGTATTCCTCCCGAGGAGCAATGGTTCCATATTTGCCTATTCAGTGTTTACAGTGACTTCACAGAATGTAACTGCTGTGAAAGGTGAGAACTGACTGTATATGTCAATCCAGGGGTAAGACTGGCTCTGCTTTGGTCTTGGGGCCCCCCACTTGAACCAGTGACATGAATTCTAGAAGAGGGTCTGCAGAGGCCAGAGGACGGGTGGGAGCGCGTGTCTGGCTTCTTCCCTGGGCTTGAGAGAGCGTCTCCTGCCACCAAAGCCACCCATTGGAAGTCTCAGCGAGAAACTCATCCCCACGTCCTGCTTTCTAGAACCTTCTGCCTGCTCTTTCCACAGCCCCAGGAGGTACCAGACCTCAAGTCTGAGAGGGAAGAAGGTCTGTTTCCTTAGAATTAGCCTCTTCTACTGTAAGGTCGTGAAAGCCTTTTGGGAACTGAGGTTGGGAGAACACTTCTCAGCTGTGGCTCTCAAAGGCTGGTCAGGAAGAGAGGCCGCCAACGAACTGGTTGTCTCTTTACTTTTTTTTTTTTAAATTTATTTATTTAGTTTTGGCTGCATTGGGTCTTCGTTGCGGTGCGTGGGCTTCTCATGGCGGTGGCTTCTCTTGTTGTGGAGCACGGGCTCTAGGCGCGTGGGCTCCAGTAGTTGCCGCACGTGGGCTCGGTAGCTGTGGCTCGTGGGCTCAGTAGTTGTGGCGCACGGGCTTGGTTGCTCTGTGGCATGTGGGATCTTTCTGGACTAGGGCTCGAACCCGTGTCCCCTGCATTGGCAGGTAGATGCTTAACCACTGTGCCGCCGGGTAAGTCCCTGTCTCTTTGCTTTTATTCATCATTGCTGAATTCATTCCTCCCATTATTTATTCATTTAATAACTACTTACTGATTATTTACCAAGGGCAGGGAACTGTTGAGTTCTGATCGAAATAGACATGGTCTTTAATTTCACGGACATTATTATTTGGGGGATCCGGCAAACATTGGTAGAATCCACACACAACTGCCTTTGTAATGGAAATGAAGATAAGTTCTGACACGTTCTTTGAGGGACCACGGGAGGTTTCATACCTGATAGGAGCCCAGGAAACAGCAGCCAAACTGATCTAACTGTGGCCTTTCTGGTCCCAGTGGCTGTGCTTTGTGGCTCAAGGCCAAGTCTGACCTGTGTCCCAGAGGGCTGCGAGTGTGCACTTCCTGGGGTGACCCTGGGGCGGTTGATGGGCTGCGGGAGGCCACATCATGTGTAACAGCAGTGTTGGAGTTGGACAAGCCTGGGCTTGAGTCCTGGCTCTGCTACTGTGTCTGTGTGTGACTTCCTGCTTCAGTGTCTGCATCTGTCAGATGGGTGCAGTGATGGTACCTGCCTTGTGAGTTGGCGTGCAGACCAGAGGCAGCTTTGTGAAGCCTTTAGCCCAGTGTTAATTGAGTGCTTTTGTTGGCAGTGTCATCAGTAGGGGATGGCTTTGCTTACCCAGGGTCCGGGACTCACACAGGGGAAGACCTTTCCTGGTGTCAGTCTCCTGGGAAGGCGATACGCCCTCTGCCTCCCCATCCCGCAGGCCTGGAAGCCAGTTTGGGGATGGTGTTTCAATTCTCTTTTGCTGTATAACAAACCATATCAGAACACAGGGCCTTGACACAGTTCTGTGGGTCAGGAATTTGGGCAGGGCTCGGCTGGGTGTGGTTCTGTCCTCCTGGGGCTTGACTGGAAGGCTTCACCTGGATGTAGTCGGCTACTGGCGGGGCTGGAAGTCCCAAGGAGGCCCTCCGGTCGTGTCTGGTCCTCCTGCAGTCAGTCTGTCTGTCTACCTCCCTCCCTCCACGTGGCTAGCTTGGGCTTTCTCACAGCACGGTGGTCTCGTAGTAGTTGGACTTCTTACATGGTGACTGGCTTCTGTGGGCGGGGGGCGCAAGAGGGAGAGGAAACTGCAGGTCCTCTTAAGGGTTGGGGGTCGAAACGGACAAGGTATCACTTCTGCTGCATTCTTCTGGTCAAAGCAAGTCACAAGGCCAGCCCAGAGTCAAGGGGAGGGAAATAGATTCTACCTCCTAGTGGGAAGAGTGGCACAGAATTTGTGGCTGTCTTCAACCCACGAGAGATAAAGACTGGTAGCCAGGGAGTCTCTCTGACTCTCTGGGCCTTGACCTTGGACATGTGTGGATGTCCAGAAGGCAGCTCTGGTAAGGGGATATTAAGAGGGTCTCCTCCACAGGGAGAGAGGGTGGGAGGTGGAGGATGGGGAATCCAGGCCAGGGTCTGTACAAACGTCTTAAGACACAGTAAGAAGGAAGCAATTGGGTCTGAGGGATGGAATGTCTCTTTGCTGTTTGTTTGCTGTCCCACTGTTCATGTCACTGTTCTCCTTGGTGGACATAGTCTTTGGAGGCGACCTGCCTGTTTTAGCTGAGCCAAGGGGTAGGGATATAGTCTTAGGTCAGAGCGTTCAGGAGTAGAGGACCTGCCTGGGGGGATCAGTGAGGTGGAGTATAGCAGGGACTGGACTGAAAGACACCCCATGGGAGATGAAGCCCAGGGAGATTGGAGAGCAGAGCCCCCAGCTCCTGTCATGGCCCTATGCTCCCTTGCTGTGTGACCATGGGCAGTTGATTTAACCTCTCTGAACTCAGTTTCTTTGTATCATGGGACTATCAAGGGTTGGAGTAAGGATCAAATGAGCTCACCTGTGCTAGGTTTATAGCACAGGGTTTGGCCCAGAGTAAGTGCTCCGTAAACGTCTGTGCTGAGGATAATGCTAGCACGTAGCTACTTCTGTAACTACGGGGACTGCTTGTTTCAGAAGTCCTGCCAGGACTTCCCTGGTGGCACAGTGGTTAAGAATCCGCCTGCCAATGCAGGGGACACGGGTTCGATCCCTGGTCTGGGAAGATCCCACATGTCACGGAGCAGCTAAGCCCGGAGCCACAACTACTGAGCCTGCGTCCTAGAGCCCGCAAGCCACAACTACTGAAGCCCGCGTGCCTAGAGCCAGTGCTCCTCAACAAGAGAAGCCACCGCAATGAGAAGCCCGCGCACTGCAACGAAGAGTAGCCCCCGCTCGCCGCAACTAGAGAAAGCCCGTGTGCAGCAATGAAGACCCAACGCAGACAAAAATAAATTAAAAAAAAATATATATAGAAGTTGTGCCAACCTGACAAATCTCCTTCCAGGACTAAACCTCCTGGTTGTTGAGGTTAATTTTTAAGCGTTTCTTTCTTCCCAGTGATGAAAGGAATGTGTAGTCAATTGTTCACAGTCGGGGAATTCAGAGGCTTAAGATAAACCACCCGTGAGGCCACCTCCTGCGATGGCCATTCGTGCTGAGTGTGAGTGAAGAGAGACGCAGCCGTTGCACGTGGAGGCTTTCTGGACAGAAGAGGGGAGGGGTCTTTCACTTGGAGGGTCTCTGCTCTCCCTGGTGGGCCCAGGCTAGCCTCCCAGTCCTCCCCAGGGGGTCTCAGCCTGAGCAGGTGGGGGCCACCTAGGACAGCGAACTGCTTATGCTTGGCTGAGCCCTCAGCGTCCCAGAGGCAGAAGATACAGCCCCAGGGTGACCTGTCCCTCCAGGGGGAAGTCTGGGGGCTGTGAGACCCGCCTCCAAGGCTTCCTGATTTGTTTCTTTAGAACCGCCGTGGTTGGGGGCTGTTTTCCCTCCTGCCCTCCCCTGCTTGGGTTCTGTCGACTCATCCTGTTGCTCTGAGGTTCTCCTGGCCCTTCCAAAGGTTAAGGGAGCTCCAAAGCCGTCCAGAACACAAGTCCCTCTCAGGCAGCTCAGGGCCTGAGCCACAGGATCCCGCCTCCTTGGGGGGATCCAGTTTTGCTGCCTGATGTTGTCCCAACCCTGGCGCAGCTGGCTCCTTAGATGCCTGTGTGTGGCCTTCCTGGCGGAAACCTCTGAGGGCCTGTAGCGCGTGTTATTTAGCACCCTTACAGTTTAGCCCTCAGGCACTGAGTTGCTCGGCACTACCCAGTTTGGGCCGTGAAAGGGCCATGTGACAAGTCTGAGAAGGGGCCCTTGTCCCTGGTTAGAGATGACTACTCACTCCTGAGAAGATGGGGTTCCAGAAGGGAGAACCAAGATGGTGGACACATTGTTACTGTGCGTGGGGCAGGGCTCAGATGCCCGGGGCCACGTCCCAGTTCTTTCAGCTGGGCTGTGGGTCTCCTCTGAGCCAGTTTCTTTGCTCCTGTACCCATTGCTCAGCTACTTGCTTAGAGCCCGACGGACACTAAAGGTATTGGATGCTGCGTAAATAGGCAAATGACAGTGACAAGATCCTTCTCATGACCCTCGTAGGCTGGTGGGAAGAGGTGGGTAGTGAAAGGGAAATGAAGACAAAGACGCGTCTTTACTAACAAAGGCAACTCAAGGGGCGGGAGAACCCACGGTGGGGTGGTCAACAAAGGCCTGTCTGAGGACGTTGAGGCCTCAGTCCCCCCATGTGTAAAATGGGAGTGTTAGCACCTATGTCCTTGGGCAGCTGTGATGATAGAATGAATTAGGGCCTGTAAAGCATCTACCCCTCACTAAGAACAAAAAGCTTTCTTAGGTGTTATTATTTTTATTATTACGCTGGAGAGGAGTCTTATTCTTCTGGGGAACTTGAGAGAGTGTGTGTATGTGTGTGTGATGCCCGAAGACCACGAATGGTGTCCCAGCCTGTTTGTGAAGCTCGGACATGGGCTGTGTTAAAGAGTGGTGCATGGTGTGTTCTTTTCACAAAGAAGTAGGCAGTGTTGATCAAAAGGCAGTCGTGTGGCTTTAGAACGAACATATCAGTTTGGGAGACACAAGGAATTTCGTTCCTGTAGAGAGAGGCCAGTGTAGAAGAGTGGTTAAGAACCAACACACTGGAACCACACGGTCTGTCCAAATCCTGGCATGCTCTCTCTCTAGCTCTGTGACCTGGAGCACGTTGCTTCACGTCTCTGGGCCCTTTCCTCATTCGTAAAATGAGGATGATCACAGCTACCTTGCCAATTGTGGTGAATTTTTAGTGAGTTAATTCATGCAAAGCATTTTGTTGAATTGCTAACATACAGAGAAAGCTGAATAAATGTAAGCTATTATTAGTTGTAAGGGATTAAGATTGTGGGCTTGAGTCAGAGGATCTGAGTTCAGATGGTCACCGGTGGGTGTCCTTGGGTAAGTCACTTCACCTCTTGACACCCTAGCTTTCCCTTTATGTAAAGTAGGAGAAAACATTATCCACTTTATCAGAATGTTGTGTGGATTAAATGAGTTAATGTACGAGTGATTAGGAGAACGCCTGGCACATAGTAACTGCTAAATGAACAGTAGTTTTTGTTGATAGTGGCCATAATGGTTTCAGTTAGCTATGGCTCTGTAACAAACTACCCCAAAACTTAGTGGCTTAAAACTGCAACCATTTGTTATTTTGCATGGTTCTGAGGCCGTTCCTCTGCTGGTTGTGCTGACCTCACTCGAGTGGACGTTCCGAGATGGCCTCACTTGTGTGGTTGGCAGTTGGTGCTGGCTGTTGGCTGGGGGCTTCTGTTCTCCGTGTGGCCTCTCATCCCCCAGCAGGCCAGCCTGGATCCCTAATGTGGCAGTCTCAAAGAAACGTTCTAATGGGACTTCCTTGGCAGTCCAGATGTTAAGACTCTGCGCTTCCAATGCAGGAGACGCGGGTTTGATCCCTGGTCAGGGAACTAAGATCCCACATGTCGGGCAGCCAAAAGAAAGAAATGTTCTCAGAGGCAGAAGCGGCAAGGTTTCTTGATGTCTGGGCTCTAGAACTTGCACAATGTCACTTCTGTCTCATCCTGTTGGTCAGAGCAGGTCACGAGGCCGACCCAGATTCAAGGTGAGGGATACCCCTCTTGGTGGGAGGAGGTGTGAGATGAAATGCATCGACTTGAGGGTCACTGTCTACTGCCTCGTCAAGGTTCTTTATCAATTGTATATTGTGTGACTACAGCTTCAGTAAACACAGTTGGTCAAAGTGAAGTTCTCAAACTGCACCTGCCCTTCAGGAAGACTCCAAATGTGAATGCAGCATTTCAGAGGGTAGGTGATGATTCTTTCACGGAACACATTTATTGAGTACTTTTGACACATGTGCCTGGTCGTGGCAAGTTCCCTGCTTGCATGGAGCATTTAGTCTAGTGTCCCTTCCTCTTTGGGGGAGGGAAAAAAGGATTAAGTGAATCTTTGGGGTTGAGAGCAAGACTGAAAGGAGAAGTCAGATTCTGGGAGGGAGGGGCAAGATGGAGAGAGCTGGGGGTCATCTTCTCTCTGTTCCTTCCCACCATGTGACGTGGCTCAGTCACTTCCTCTCTGTGGGCCCAAGTGCCCTATCTGTCAAGTGAAGATTGCAGTACTTCATAGGGCAGTCGTGAGAATTCAGTGAGCTGGTGTCTTAAGCTCTTAGAGATTTTCTGACCACTTCCACCCTCTGTGCGTCGGTTTCCTCAGTGGTGAGGGCCTTTCTGGCTCAGGATCTGAGTTCAGTTGACTCCTCACCTCCTGCCTTCCTGTCTGGTACACGTCCCCATTATTCTGTCTCATTCCACCATGCCCTTCTCCTGGGGAGTTTTGTCCAGCTTGTGATTACTCCTTATTTCTGTGGGTTTTGCGTTTGTGTCAGCCCTTGGAAGGGGGGCCGTGTTTGTTCTGTTCAGTGCTCCAGCGCACTGCCCAATGACCAGCACATGCTGGGTACACTGTACACATCCTCTCAGTGGGTGAATGCCATCCTTCCCCTGCCTAGCCTAGCGGTACCCTTCAGCTGTAGTGAAATGAAGCTCTGGAGACCTGAGCTTCAGGAACCATCTGTCCAGCGAGGGCAGTGTTTCTGGAGGCCTCTGTGGTCTGGATGACAGCCAGGCCAGAGCCATCCATCCAGGCACAGCCTTCGTCAGATGTGGCAGGCCTGGTTGGCACTCGCAGGCAGAAGGAAATGGTTGGAGTAGTTTCCATGAGGGTGCCCCTTGTCATGAGTTTCCATGGAAACTGAGGGCTGCCTACCTCATCAACTTGGCATAAGGAAGGAGGATGGAGGGGAGCATCATGGGAGCTGGCGTTTTGTTTTTTTTTTAAAGTATTTATTTATTTATTTATTTTTGGCTGTGTTGGGTCTTCATTTCTGTGCGAGGGCTTTCTCTACTTGTGGCAAGCGGGGGCCACTCCTCATCGCGGTGCATGGGCCTCTCACTATCGCAGCCTCTCTTGTTGCGGAGCACAGGCTCCAGACGCGCAGGCTCAGTAGTTGTGGCTCACGGGCCCAGTTGCTCCGCGGCATGTGGGATCTTCCCAGACCAGGGCTCGAACCCGTGTCCCCTGCATTGGCAGACGGATTCTCAACCACTGCACCACCAGGGAAGCCCGGAGCTGGCGTTTTGATGGAGCATGAATGGGGGAGATTTGCTTCCTCTTCCATGAATTAGTGGGAACTCACTGAATTTTTTCTTTTTTCTTTTTTTTTGGTGGGGCACTCTTTGAATCAAAAGTAAAACCAAATGCAGCTTTTTAGTGGGAACTTAGGGTATACCCAGTACCATCATTTCATTTTTTTTCTTCCAGCTCCTTCATAGGCAAGTGTAACTCCTCGAATTATAGATGAGGAAGCTGAGACTCAGGTCCAGTGACCTGTTCAAGGCCACACAGCCAGGGGATGGCAGAGGTGGGATCCAGGTCCAGTCGGCCTGCCCGTGGGGTTCAGGGGGGACTGTTAGGGCTTTGATGTGGAGCACAAAGACCTTGCTGGGTGCACGGCTGCTTCCGGGGGTGCACAGGGTGGGAGGAGGGTGGGCCGAGTCCCTTCCAGAGCCACATGGTTGGGCAGAATTGTCAAGAGGGGCTCTGACATGAGTCCCCTGGTACAGCCAGGCTCAGAGAAGTTAAGGATTGCGCCCCAGACAGCCAGGAAGCTCCCGGCTGAACCAGGTGCACCTCCTGACTCTTCCTCCGGGGCTCTTCCACCCTTCCCTGGGGGAAGCGGTCATCCAAGCCATCTCAGGAAGGCTGGACTACATCTCATCTGAGTTTTAAAAATTACATTGACTATAGTTTCCTTGTCCATTATAAGAGGAATGCATGTTCAGTGTAGAACCTTTGGAAAATACAGAAAAACACAGTTAAAGAAAAATAGCTCCCATTGCCTGTGCTCTAGGTACGCGATCAGGGACCAAGCTAGCATTTGGTTGCTTTTCTGTGAAGATGTCATATTTCATCTTTAAGGGTTATGATCTTCTGGGAGATAGATGTACCTGGTATTTTTTTTAAAAACTTAAAAAAATGAACTTTATGGAGGGATAATTTACATGCAATGCAATGCTCCCATTTTAAGTATGTGGTTAAGTGCATTTTGACACGTGTACGCATGTGTAACCACCACCCCTCCATCACCCCAGAAAGCTCCCTCGTGTTCCTTTTGCAGTCAGCACCCGCCTGCTCACTCCTGCGCCAGGCACCTCCTGACCTGCTTTCTGCCATTCTAGGCTTGTTTTGTGTGTGTATTAGAATTTCACATAAATGGAATAGCACATAGAGTATGTGCTCTTTCGTGGTTGGCTTCTTTCACTCAGCGTGATGTTCTTGAGGTTCATGTGTGTTGTTGCAGGTCCTAGTAGTCTGTTCTTTTCTATTGATGAGTGGTATTCCACCCACCCTTCTGATGGATGACCTTGGGCACCTCAGTTTCCCCTTCTGTAAAATGGGGGGAAATATGGTCCACTTTGCCGGATTGCTGTGAGGATTTAATGAGTTTCTGTGAGTGATGGGGAAGAATGCCTGGCACGTGGCGAGTGCTAAATGATGGTGGTTGTTACTGAGAGTAGTAATAATGGTTTCAGTTATCTCTTGCTTATAACAAACTACCCCCAAAACTAAGTGATAGACATTGCAGGCGTTTTCAGTCTGGGGCTCCTTTGAATAACATGAATGAATGAATAAAATAATAAAAAGGGCAGCCTCCGTGGCTGTTGCCTTTGTCGCAGGCTTGGACGCTGTGCATTTTGGCGACAGGCTAACAGGCAGACTCTGCTGCTTCTAACGTGGTTCGGTTTTGCTTTGAGGCGGGCCCTGGGGTCTCTGACCTGCTCAGAGCTGGCCCTGCTTCTCGCCCTGCGTCCTGCTCTGAGCCGGCTCTGGTCTTGCTGGGCAGACTCACCAGCTTGCCTCATTTGAGCCTCAGGAAGTGGCCTCTGTAGAAAAAAAAATGTGTAAGCAGCGGGTGGTGAGTTTTAGGCCAAGTAAGCAGATCACTGGAGCGTAAAGCCCCCAAATAGATCTTTCTCTGCTCAGTCTCCAGGCGAGTGGAGGCAGTGGCACATGCTTTGCATAATTTCCTACCCAAAAGGAAGGGGTTTTACCGTGAACAACTTTTTGGGACCAAAAGAAAAAAAAAAAAATCTCAAAAAGATCCAAGTTTTTTTCTGTGTAGCCCAGAGTGAGAGCCAGACAGGCCTGGATATGAACCCCGGATGCACCGTTTGCAGGCTGTGAGATCTTGGGCAAGTTCCTTACCCTCTCTGAGCCTCAGTTCTCCTCTGTGCTAACTGGCAAAGGTGAGACCAGCCTCTCAAGAGCGTATGCAAAGCACCTTGCCCTGCGTTTGACATGTGGTGAGCTGCTGCAAATAGGGAGTTTTTTTTGTTTTTTGTTTTTCTTTTTCATTTACCCTCTTTCCTTGTCCCAGAACTTGTGCCTCAGTGTCTGTAAATGTGGTAGGCATGAGGGGAAGGGTAAGCTTTGGCTTTCCTGGAAAGATACTTGCAAAGCTGGTCTTTGAAGTAGTACCCTCCTCCTCTGCGGATCACTGATAGGGAGAGTTGAAAGGTAGGGTGTGCATAACAGCCCCAAAAACGTCCATGTCCTAAATCCCCAGAACTTGTGGATATGTTCTCTTATGTGGCAGAAGGGACTTTGCAGATGGGATTAGGTTCAGAATCTTGAGCTGGGGAGGTCATTCTGGATGTTCTGGCTAGGTGGGTCCAGTGTAATCACGAAGGTCCCTTTAAGTAAGAGGCAGGAGGGTCAGAGTTAATAGAGGCGATGACAGAAGCAGAGGTTGCAGAGATGTCCTTGGAAGCTGGAGGCCACGAGCCAGGGAGTGCAGACGGCCAGGCCACTGGATGCTGAAGACAGTGTGGAAATGGATTCTCCCTTAGAGCCTCCAGCAGGGACCAACCCTGCCCATACCTGGATAGCCCACCTTAGCCTCGTGAGACTGATTTTGACCTTGGAACTGAAAGAGAATAAATTTATGTTGCTTTAAGCCACTAGATTTGTGGAATTTGTTACAGCAGACATCGGAAACTTGCACAGCCTGCCAGGTTTATGTTGTTACGGTTTCGTAGGAGGTAACCTCCCATGATGGCCCCTGTGCTCATTTTTTATGTTTTTACCCTTCTGGCTTGGATGGACTGTTTTGGTCAGGCCTTTGGGACTTGAGATACTCTGGCTTCCCTGGGGCCTGGCCTCGGCGCCTCGGTCTCTGTGGTCAGGCGGCCGCGAGCCCCCGTGGCTAGGGGAACTGCTGCAGAAAGGCTTCCTCTCTCTTCCTCTCTCGAGCAGGAAGAGAAACGAGCCATGTGTTCTCGGGGCCAGGCTTCCTGTGTGCCGCCTTCTCCCACCGCTGTGTCAGGGTCCAGGTGGGGCGGGGACGGGATTCCGCTGCCCGGTGTTCTCTGAGGCGAGCTCCTCTCTGTGTGGTGTGGGCTTGTATTTAATTTTTTTAAAGGATTCTTTTATTGTGATTTGGCACCAAATGACCCCTGGAGATGTGAGTGACAAGACCACTGCCAACCTCCGTGGAGAAGCAGGACCTGGTGCTGAGTGGGACTGACTGCAGGGCTGGCCATGCTTCTCTGTTGGGACCCTATCTGGGTGTGTCGTGGGCCTTCTTGCCGTGTTCCTCATGTGCCACGTTTGTGAGGTCATGATGGGGCGAGGTAGGAGTTGGGCACTGAAATTCAGTAGTACGTGTTGTAATGAAAGAACAGCCCTGGGGCTGAGAAATAAAGCATGTCCCGTGGTGGGGGTCATCTCACTGGTTGCCATCTTGTGACCTCTACCCTTTTGGTCCTTTCCCAGGACACCCCCCTGTGTGGGTAGAGTAGTGGTCCCCAAAGATGTCCAGGTCCTAATCCCCAGAACCTGTGGATATGTGACCTGACATGGCAAAAGGGACTTTGCAGGTGTGAGTAGGTTAAGGGGCTTAAGATGGGAGATGATCCTGGATGACCCATGTGGGCCTGGGGACATCACGGGGTCTTTAAAAGATGGAAGAGGGAGGTCGAAGGTCAGAGTCAGAGAGAGGCTGAAAGATTCTGGCTTTGAAGATGAAGGGTCCACAGGCAAGCGATGCAGGTGGCCTCTAGAAGCCAGAGAGGGCAAGGAAACGGATTCTCCCCAGAGCCTCCGGAAGGAGCAGCCCTGGTGAGACCCAGTTTGGAATTCTGATCTGTGGAAGTGTAAGATCATAAATTTGTATTGTTTTAAGCCTCTAAGTTTGTGGTCATTTGTTAGAGCAGTAACAGGAAATGAATACATTCCCAAATATGCATCCCCTTCCAAGATCTTTTAGATTGACCCGTTTAGTAAAGATTTATTGAGCACCGACCATGTTCTAGACCCTCTGCTGGGCAGTGAGGTGACCAAGCTGAATAAAGCAGGATCCCATCTCTCAGAGGTTCACAGTCTGCGGGGGAGATAGACAAGAGGTGATGATGCTACGACAGGGGCATGTGCAGGGTGCCGTGGAACTGTCGGGAAAGACATGGAACCAGACTGGGGGCCGCGGGAGGTTTCTCATAAAAGTCATTGGGAGGGTCTCCGGACTTGGAGTAGGAACTCTAGAAATGTCCAGTTGCATCTTGGTTATCCCTACTTGGACATCTAGGAAGTCTTTTAAGCTGAAGCTGCTTAAAATGGAACTTGTCACTAAAAAAATGAAGGCCTTGGACTTCCCTGGTGGTCCAGTGGTTAGGACTCCAAGCTCCCAATGCAGGGGGCACGGGTTCGATCCCCGGTCGGGGAAGATCCCTCATGCCACGTGGTCGAGCCAAAAAAAATAAATAAATTAAGGCCTCCTTGTTTAAAACCTACTCTTTGTTTCTCCACCTTGGTGAGAGGCTCACCACACGCACCCAGTGGCTCATGCCAGAAAACTGGAGTCCTCCTGACTCCACTCTCTCTCCTTCACCTTCAACACCACACCTGCCCCCCAAGGTCTGTGGGTTTTATCCCCAGCTGGAGGTATGCTTCCCTCCTGCTAGGTGCACAGTACTAGGATCCGGGCTCAGAGATGGAGGGGAGGATTGAGAAAAGCATCCAATGTAACCGGTTTCCTCATACAGGTGGTAGGAGGCCATAAGTGTCATGGCCAAAAGGGTGGACTCCAGAGATGGACTTCCCGGGGTCAAATCCCAGCTCTGCACTTAGCAGTGTGCTCTTGAGGTCCAAGTGCTTCATCTTGAGTGCCTCAGTCTCCTCACTGATGAAATGGGAATAAAAATAGTGCCTATGTCCTGGGGATGTTTTAGAATTAAATGTGTTAAAATATATAAAGGACTTGGAATGATATCCTGTGTAAATGGTGGTGGTTGGTGGAGAAGCACTAAAAATCCTAACAGCAACAGCCACTTTCCGTGTCCTCTGAAGGGTCTTAACAACCTCTGTCCTTGGTGCTTTATAAATCCTCCTTATGCCTGTATAAAGCCTCCCCATTTTACAGATGGGGAAACTGAGTCTCACAAAGTAGCGTGACCTTCCTGAAGCCACTTAGTTGGAATGGCTCTGCCATGATTTTTTCCAGTATGTCTCTCAAGGTGGCCTGAGACAATTTTGAGCACCTCTTGGGTTTTTTTGAAGGTTCTTCCTGTACCCACCTGGAAGTCTGGCTCTTACTGCTGGAGATGAGCAGAACCAGGTTCCTGCTTCCTCTGGATCAGATGACTGAAGCTAGGGCACTTGGCCCTGAACTCCTCTCTTGGTTCAACCTCCTCAGTCCCCTAAGGAATTGCTTCATGATCTACGGACTGTGTCACCACGCTTGAGTGTCCTGAGGGTGCGTTTCCCTGTGACCTTGTGCTGAAATCAAGACTCACTGGAGGTTTTCCTGGGACCCCGTAGATGGGATGTGTGAGAAGGAGCCTAGTAAATTCACGTCTGCTGCAGTTATAAAGGGTCTCTGTTGTTTTGGAGCTCTGGCTACTTCTGTAGCCAACATCAATTAAGTTTTCAGGTCCAAAAACAGAACTTTGCATTTATTGCTTTAAAACTCTACTTCCTCTGTTCCAGATGAAGGACCAGAAACTCATCTACTTGTAGGAGGCCAGGCAGGTGACCTAAATAAGACAACTGGACAGGATCTAGGGAATGAATGACAGCAAACCTGGGCCGCAGAGTGGGTGAGATGCGAGGGCGGGTGGGAACTATGGTGGGTGGGGAGCCCGTGTGTGCCCGGTACGAGGTGGGCAGATCGTACCCCACACTGTAGGCTCAGGGTCGACAGATCCGCAGCTGGAAACGTAGGTCGTTAGTGCAAAATCGGCTCATTTTTAAAACGTGCTGACTCATTTAAACAAATAAGCAACATGATCTTGACCTAACCAAACACGTCTGCAGCCAGATGCAGTTCCCTGGCCAATGAGTATGAAGTCTGTTCTAGACTGATGATGGCATTTGTGATTCTTATTGTTGCGTGGCACATGGTGCCTGGTCCTTTGCTCGTTTTGGCCACAGTTGCAGTCAGTGGGTCTGCGGGGTCCACAGAGGATCCTGGGAAGACATGCTTGTGTGACCTTAAGCAAGTTATAGAACTCCTCTGAGACTCTGCTGACCTTTATAGCACCAGCCTTGCGAAGCTGCTGTGGCAGTTGAACTTGTAGTGTTTTTCAGAGCGTGAAAGGTGTGTTCCATCCGAGGTTTCAGTAAATGTGAATTTCTTTCCCATCAATTTGCATTCCTTCTCTTTTCCAAATTTTGGAGCAAACTTTAAAAAAGAGCTGAGAAAGGCCAAGAGCCCTGGGGTTTATCACTAGAGACCTCTTTCCAGGGAGACATTGCACATCTCCCAGGCATCCTGACACCTAGCCCTCTGTTTGGGTTTCACGTTTGTTTGTGTTGGTCTTGTTCAGACTTGGCTCGGGTCTAGAGATGCACCTGGCAGTCTGGCGCAGAGGGAAGAGTGAGCGCCACAAGAGAACGGGTTCCGAATCCTGGCAAGTGCCAAGGTCCTGTAGCCAGAGAGCATTTGCTGTGTTTAAAAAAAAAAAAAAAAGGCAAGGAGGGCAGGGTGTTGATGACGAGCAGAATGGCTGAGCTATGCGCATGTGGTCATTATAGAGACACCGCAGCATCGACCGTATGTCTGTAAGCTTTTTTATTTTTTTAATTTGAAACAACATACATTAAATATTCAGTATAATGACTAATTATAAGACGAACTATCATGTAACCATCACTCAAATCCAGACCGAGAATGTTACCAGCTCCCAGAAGCTTCTCCTGTATCCTCCCAATCACCCCTCCTCCCTTACCAACCAGCTCTTCACGTTTCTTTATGGTTTGACCATCTATGTACACAGAGGGTTTTTTTTTTTTTTTTTGCTTTTGTCACTGAATAATAGCTCAGGAAATTTCTCCAATTCAGTTGACACAGATAGTCTACTACGCCCTTTTTACTGATTACATAATAACCCGTGGTGTGGGTGAACCAAAGGTAAATCACCTATTCTTCTACCTTTACTAGGTTTCCAGGTTTTTGTTTTGTCAGTTAGCCACTGTGAACATTGAGACAAAGGGGCCTCGTTCTTGCTGTATTATTACAAAAACATTACCTGCTTACTATAACAAACTCAAAGAATGTAAGTGAGGAAAAAAAATGTTCTGTCCTTCCTTCTCCCAAATCTTGAGGTAACCGGTATTAACCGTGTAGTGTATTTTTTTTTTACATCTTTCCTATGTATGTATATATCCATATGCACACTTATGTACATAAGTTTAGGTACAGTTTTTTAAGCAGAAATAGGACCACACGATGCACGTTGTTCTGCAGCTTGCCTTTTCCCTTTACTGTGCTCTATGCAGCTGCCTCATCAGTACACGTGGGTCTGTTCCATTCTCTTTTGATGGCTGCCTGGTGTTCCAGACAGTGGCTGCGCTGTCGTTTCTTTCACCCAAGTTCCCTACTGCCACCAGACAGGAGGGCATTTCCAATCATCCAGAATAGAAATGCCCCTGGACCCGCATCTTTGTGCACCTGTGCTACTATTGCTGCAGGATGAGCTCCTAGAAGTGGAATTCCTGGGTGTGCACATTGAACATTTTAATAGATTGTGTCATATTATCTCACCAGCTGCATACTGCTTTTAGAGGGATCACTGAATGAAGTCTCTGCTGTGAGTGTTGAATCTCTTGAAGATTTCTAGACTCAAAAATAGTCACAACATCACAGAATCTGGGTTTTAATGATGATGAGGCATGTGCCTTAGTTCTGTCCTGTCTTTTTCTGCTTCTGTGCTTTTCACTCATTCATGAACTTTTAATTATTTTAATAAATACATGTTTGAGTTTTTAAATTATGAAATATTTCAAACATAAAAAGCAGAGCATAGAAAATAATATAAACCGTACCTATGCACCATGACTCAGTTTTACCAACTCTTAGCATTTTCTTCATTATATGTGCTAGAGATCTCTTTTTATTAAATGTTATAGACACGGCTATAAAGCCCTCTGTCAGTTCTCCCAGAAATAAACATTTCGTGATGAAGATGTGTACCTTTCTCTCTCTCTCTCCTTTTTTTTTTTGGCCGCGTTGGGTCTTCGTTGCTGCGCACGGGCTTTCTTTAGTTGTGGTGAGCGGAGGCTACTCTTCGTTGCAGTGCGCAGGCTTCTCATTGCAGTGGCTTCTCTTGTTGCGGAACATGGGCTTCAGTAGTTGTGGCATGTGGGCTCAGTAGCTATGGCTTGCGGGCTCTAGAGCACAGGCTCAGTAGTTATGGCACACGGGCTCAGTTGCTGCGCAGCATGTAGGATCTTTCTGGATCAGGGATCAAACCAGTGTCCCCTGCATTGGCAGGTGGATTCTTAACCACCGTGCCAGCAGGCAAGTCCCTACCCTTCTCTTTTATGTCTTATACTTTTCATACACTGGGGTAGCTGGAATCACAGATACCCATGACAGTTGGTTTGTGTCTTTTATTTATTTATTTATTTATTTTCTTTTTAAAAAATTTCTTTCTTTTATTTATTTACTTTTGGCTGTGTTGGGTCTTTGCTGCGCGCGGGCTTTCTCTAGTTGCGTCGAGCGGGGGCTGCTCTTCGTCCTGGTGTGCGGGCTTCTCATGGCGGTGGCTTCTCTTGTTGTGGAGCATGGGCTCTAGGACCGCGGGTATCAGTAGTTGTGGCTCGCGGGCTTAGTTGCTCCGCGGCATGTGGGATCTTCCCGGACCAGGGCTCAAACCCGTGTCCCCTGCATTGGCAGGCTGATTAACCACTGTGCCACCAGGGAAGCCCCGGTTTGTGTCTTTTAAATAAGTCATTACCATTTGTATAAAATTTCAAACTTTTGCAACCTTTTCCGTGCTTAGCATTTCTTGAAACTAAGCTTTTAATTTTGGAATAATTTTGGATATACAGAGGAGTTGCAAAGATGCAGAGTTCCCATGTGCCTTTCTCCTACGCTCCCGTCTTATGTTATGTGATGAATTTGCCCAAACCAGGAAATTAACATCAGTGCATGGCTATTAACTAAATTTCAGACTTTATTTGGATTTTACCAGCTTTTCCACAAATGTTCTTTTTGTGTTCCAGGATCCACCCAGAGCACCACGTTGCACTGGGTTGTTTTGATTTATCCACGTTACTATGTATGGGTCTGTCGTTTTTAATTGGTGGAGAGGGATCCATGGATGAGGAGAGCCAGTTTGCTTAACTCCTCCAGTGACGGACACGCACGTTGATTCTCTTTTCCTTCCGCAGGTGTGAGCTGCGCCCCAGTCAGCATGGGTGGGTGTTTCTCGTGGGTGGATGGACGCTGAGAGGCGGAATCGCCTGGGGAAGGAGTGTGCGTTTCCAGTGGCATCGGTGATTGCCACGTCACCGTCCAGGGGCCTTGTTCTGCCTCTTGGCTGAGTCCCTCCTTGGTGCCAGGTACCGAATGCTGCGGATGCAGAAGTGAGAGGGGGACAGTTAGTCATTTAGTAGGTCTCAAAAAGTCATGGCAAGAAGCATCCTTGTTAGCAGTCCAGGGACTTCAAGAAGACCTACTGTTGTGTGACAAAGAATTTGACTGGTCTTTGTCCCTGGTTCCTGGGAAGGAGAATCTAAATCTTTGGAATTTCCCAAGTAAAATAAGTGTCCTTATAGAGCCGTTTGGATCACACCTGAGTTTATACTAATGAGATGAGATGACTCAGGATGGGGCTGGTCAACAAAAAGCCAAACTTGTGGTTAGAGGGTTGGGATGTTAAAACAGCCTGACCTCCAGTGAGAGAAGAGAGGAAGGGGGGTTGGAGACTGTGTTCAATCATGAGGTCTACGTTCAATCAATTATGTCCATGTAATGAAACCCCAATTTTAAAAACTCCGGACACCAAAGCTTATTGGTACTTCCTGGTTGGTGAACATACCGATGTGCCAAGAGAGTGCTGAGCCCTGACTCCCCAAAGAGAGGGGATGGAAGCTCTGTGTTTAGGACCCTCATAAACCGTGCTCTACCTGTCTCTTTTTTTTTTTTTAATTATTATTATTATTATTTTAAAATTTTATTTATTTATTTATTTATTTATGGCTGTGCTGGGTCCCCGTTTCCGTGCGAGGGCTCTCTCCAGCCGCGGCAAGCGGGGGCCACTCTTCATCGCGGTGCGCGGGCCTCTCACCATCGCGGCCTCTCCTGTTGCGGAGCACAGGCTCCAGACGCGCAGGCTCAGCAGCTGCGGCTCACGGGCCCAGTTGCTCCGCAGCACGCGGGATCCTCCCAGACCAGGGCTCGAACCCGTGTCCCCTGCACCGGCAGGCAGATTCCCAACCACTGCGCCACCAGGGAAGCCCTCTACCTGTCTCTTCATCTGGCTGTTCCTGAGTTCTATCTTTTATAATAAAACTGTAATCATAAGTATATAAAAAAGCATGGCACGACCACCCACCAGGGGCCGTAGTCCCCTGCAGAGGACCCCAGAGGGAGCCGGCTAGATACAGTGGGTGACGGTGGACGGGGATGAGAAAGGTGCGGGCATGGGCCTTCAGGCAGGTGCAAAGGCCGTACAGGTGTGCGCGCCAGGCAGGAGGAATGACTGAATGTACAGATGTGGAGCTGGTGTGATCAGAGTGTACAGGTGGGAGAGGTGAGATGGGCAGGCACTGGGGGCCATGGAGGCTCCAGGGAACACGTGCAGTGTGTCCGGACAGCGCCCTCCTGTTCCTCACATCCAGGAGCTTAGCAGAATGCAGGACACACAAGCACATTTCCCCTCGGGGCCTTTGTACTTGCTGTTTGCTCTTCTTGGAATATTCTTCCCCAGACATCTACGTGGATCTGCCCTTGCTTCCTTCAAGCCTCAGCTTAGAGGGCACCTCCTCCAGGGAGGCCTCCCCCATCACACCTGCTACCCAAGCTTCTCCTCTACCCCGTCACCCACCAGGCCTCACTCTACTTTGGTTTTTTCTTTTTTTGGCTGCGCCGCACAGCATGTGGGATCCTAGTTCCCCAGCCAGGGATCAGACCCTCGCCCCCTGCAGTGGAAGCATGGAGTCTTAACCACTGCACCACCAGAGAAGTCCCTGCTTTGGTTTAATTCTTATAGCACTTACCACCACCAGATATAATACATATTGATTTACCTGTCTGCATCCTTAGAATATAATTCCTTGAGGGCAGGGATTTGATCTGCTTGGTATCCACAGCCCCTACCACTGTGCCAGGCCTGTGGACCCTCAGCGCCTCTGCCCACTGGCTGAGTGGTTGGGCGTTACCCTCACCGTGATGACCTGTGGGTGACAGCCGCGAACGTTTAGCACCAGATTGTGTCCTGCGCAGCTCTTTGATGTGAGCTGTCGACTCCTTAAATCCCCGCATCACCCCCATGAGCCTGACCCTACTTAATGTGTCTCTATTTTGCAGGGGGAATGGGAGCTGGCAGGGTTGTGGGTGGAGTGACGGGGTGGGGGGCTGGAACTTGACCCTCTGCTGACCCGAGCTCCAGTTGGGAGCCCAGGCTGGCTCCCTGGCAAATGCTGGGAAGGAGGAGGCACGCTGTGGGTTTCCGCCCCAGGCTGTGGAGTCAGACAAGCGTTCATGCCCCCGGGCTGGACTCAGATCCTTGTGCAGGGAGGTCTCGGCGTGGACCTGCCTGGACTGGAGTGCTTGGGGGACCCTCTTGCCCCAGTCCTGCCCTCTCTGGAAGGGAAGGAAGGCTCTCACCTTCTGGCTCGTTGTAACAGGAACTGCCACCCCCTACCCCGCAACCTTGGTTTGCAAAACTCTGAGCCTCGTGGGGAAATGAAGGGCTGGCTTGCTAACCACAGTGAAAACTCATTTGCAAAGGCAAAGCAGGGGCCGCAGGGCCCTTCTCTGCCCCCAGCAGAAGGGACCGACGTCTGCAGGCTGCTGTCTTGCTGGAACTGGTCGTGCCCCGCCATTGGGCTTGGGAGCCTGGAGACAGTTACCAGCCGCCGGCTTTCTAGTCTTCCAGCCTCAGTCTTCCCCTCTGTTAAATGGGAGTAATCGTAATGATATTGTGGTGATCTGGTGCTCGGATGAGGAAGCGCACGCAGCGCCTGACGCATTGTGAATACTGGGGGGCTATTGGCGTCACTTCCATGGTGGTGATAGGTGGGCGGCATCCTTCTCCCGGCCTCCGCTCCACACAGTAGCTGCTTTTTAGGAATAATCCTCAGGTTAAGCAACAAGGAGATAAAGGACTATTTCCTGATGCATTCTTTCCTTTTCCTTTTCGAGCAGAATTTGCCATTTTAGTTAACCTTCTGTGAGCAGTCTGATATTGAGCTGACTGAGGGCATCGTGAGGGCCAGACCCCGTTCCTGCAAAGCTGAAGAATGAGGCAGAGGCTGGCCGTCCTGCCTTGGGTCTGGTGGGGGAGACCGCGGGTGCCCAGTCAGCTGTAAGGGAGCGTGATGGGAGCCAGCACAGGCAGTTGTTAAGCTCCCAGAGGTCCAGGCATCCGCGCCTGTAACTATTTGAAGGCTTCTATTGTGCCATGCTTGCCCGGGGTCCCGGGCCGGGGCCGGCGTCAAGGTTGCAGCACTAAAGCAGAGGAACGAGTAATTACCGTAAGTGTGATGAGAACCCGGAAAGGGGAAGTTGAGAAGAGGAAGGAAAGCCCTCCCAGAAAGGGGGCATTTGAGCTGGGCCTTGAGCTTAGATGAATGCTCTTTCCTGCTTCTGGGTTTCCGGAGAGTCTGCTCCTTCCCTGCCTGGGAGGCACTGTGTTGGGGGTTTAAGGACCCCATGAAGGCTCACGGACCCCAGGATGACATCCCCCCTTTAAAGGATGAGGGCTTTACTTCTCTGGAGGGCTTTCTAGGTCGGGAGGTCCGGGTGGGAATGACCAGTGTGTCGTGTGTTCACCGCAGGACTCTGGGGGCGGCTTCTGGAAGAGCAGGGCCTTCCTTTGCGGTCTGTCCTCGTCCCTCGGAGCCCTTTCCCTTGATCATGGCTCTGTCAGTCACTCCGAGGGTCCTGAGCCATTTTTCTGGCCAGCACGGCCCAGTGCCTGCAGGAGAAGCCGGAGGGTGAAAAGGTATCTCTGCCTGTCTCCTCCAGGGACTGACTTTGGCACTGGGAGCCCTGAATACGCTTGGCATCTCCCTCCGCCCCCTGAGGCTTGGCTTCAAAGAGAGGAGCCACGTTCAGCCAGTATCTACCCTGTTCACCCAAGGGTTTTCGGAGAGGCCATTGGGGAGCAGCTCGCTTGGAAATAGAAGTCGGGGGGGGGGGGAGAGAGCCAGCCTCCCCCGTTTGGCGGGGCTCTCTCTCTACACCACCACATCGCCGCCCTGCTGCCTTTGGCATCAAGGCCCGGCCAGGTGGCCCTGAGGGAATGACTTCACCTTCCTGAGCCGAGTCTGGAAAATGGGGGTTTGTTCCCAAGGTTGGCAGAGCATTAAGGAGATGGTGAGGTCAGCTCTGGCACCTAATAAATATTTTGTAAGAAGGGTCTGGTCTGTCCTCCATCCAACTCAGGTGTTTCTACCCTGGGCTTGACCTGGGCAGGGCTCCGTTTTCTGCTGGCGGAATTGGTTGGTGAGTCTGCCTGGGTGGTGCTGGAGCGTGCCGGCTCTGGAGCTGGACCAGCAGGGCTCGCACCCTGGTCGCACCCAGCCTGCCAGAGCCTGTTTACTCCTCTGCAAAATGGGGGTGCTGATAACGGTGGCCACCCACCCCTTAGGGCTGCAGGAGGCACCACTGAGGTGATGGACACTAAGTATTATACTTGGCTGGTGGTCGGTAAACTGTGAACTGTCAGAGCCACTGCTGTCTGTGTAGGGGTTTCGGAGCCGGGACCCTTGCAAGGATGATCCTGAGAGGAAGAATCTAGCAGGACCCAGTTGGCCCAGGGTGAGGTCTGAGCAGCGGGGAGGTCTTTCTTCCCTGTATAGTGATTAAGAGCACAGGCCGGGAGCCAGACTGCTGGGGTTCAAGTCCTGGCTCCACCAGTGTGGCCTTGGAAAGTCACGCATCGCAGTCTCAGTGTCCCCATCTTTGGAACACAGATGACGATCTCGGCTCGCATCAGAATCCCTGATATGTTGCCTGGCTGTACTAGACGTCTCTGTGAATGTGGCTTCCCTGCCCTTTTGCTCCTCTTTGGTTTCCTCTGAAGCCAAGAGGTTCCTGGTAGAAAGACGAGGACCAGCGTTTTCCATGGGAAGATTCAACATCAGTCAACCTCTAGAATTTTCTCTACACAAACCTGGTCAAAGTTGAGATAGTTGTATTCTCAGAACCTTTCTTTTCCTGTGAAAAAATAACAAGAAAAGAACCATCAGACTCGAAGAATGAGTGTGTGTTTACGTGTAGTGCTGCTGGTTGGACTGAGGTCAGGGCGGGGGAAGAGAGGCTATTCTCTTGTTACAAGGGGAACCCACGCTGTCCTTCTGCAGGTGCTGAGAACTCAGGCTCCTTGCGGACGTACATAGAAATTGTGTTTTTGGCTGCCGTCCTCGGCCTTTGCAGCATGAGTGGGCCCCCAAGCTAGGCCCCGCTGTGGGTCCCCTGCAGGCCACTTCCTCTGGGTTTCAGTGACTGGCTTATCGGCCAGCCCCATGCGCATCTATTTCTGGTCCGGCTAGAAATAGTATGGATCCTGGTGGAGGGAGGAGCACAGGGTTGGCTCCTAGAATGGAGAAGCAGCCTGTGGGGAGGGGTGAGGGATGCTGTCCCCAGTGTCCCCCAGGGGAGACCATGCTCGGGGCCCTGGCAAAGCACGATTTCCAGGCAGGGCCCCTGGAACGTGAGCCAGTGGTGGGAGCGTCCTTCCCTTCAAAGTTCCTTTCTGGGCTTTCTGATCATGTCAGGGAGAATATCTGTTTGGTACTAGCATGGTTGGTTTCTTTCTTTCTTGACACTCTGTATTTTTATTTTTTATAAATTTATTTATTTTTTATTCATTTATTTTCGGCTGCGCTGGGTCTTCGTTGCTGTGCGCGGGCTTTCTCTAGTTGGCGGCGAGCGGGGCCTACTCTTCGTTGCGGTGCGCAGGCTTCTCATTGCGGTGGCTTCTCTTGTTGCGGAGCACGGGCTCTAGGCGTGCGGGCTTCAGTGGTTGCAGGACGCCGGCCCAGTAGTTGTGGCTCACAGGCTCTAGAGCACAGGCTCAGTAGTTGTGGCGCATGGGCTTAGTTGTTCCGCGGCAGGTGGGATCTTCCCGGACCAGGGCTCGAACCCGTGTCCCCTGCATTGGCAGGCGGATTCTTAACCACTGCGCCACCCGGGAAGCCCCATAGTCTGTATTTTTAATTGAAAATTTTATTGAGATAATTGAAGATTCTTTTGAGATAAATGAAGATTCATTCTCCAGGGGGGCTGTGCTCAGTTTCCCCCAGTGGTGACATCTTGCAAAATTGTAGTGTGACATCACAGCCAGGACGCTGGCACTGATTCAGCCCACTACCCGTCTTACTCAGATTTCCCCAGTTCTCCTTCTACTCTGTGTGTATCTGTTTGTTTGTACGATTTTATCCCATGGGTAGGTTCCCGTATCCCACCACAGTCAAGATATTGGAAGTTCCATCACCACCAAAATCCCTCTTAATAACCACACCCACCTGCATTTCTAAAATTTTAACACGTCTCATTTTGAAAGGCATTTTTCTTTAATAAGATATAACAAACCTATGGTAAAATGCAAGCGAGGTGAGCGTGAGCTCAAATTTACACATGTCCAGCTCTGTGGCCACTGTCCCCACAAGGTAACCACCGCTTTGCTTCTGTGTCCTTCTGTGAGTCTTACTATGGTGAACTCGGCCTCACGCCCTTAACACGCCCGCTTTTGTCCTCTTACAACTCAGAAGCACATGAGGGTTTCCTTTTGGCATCAGCTGGTTTTAGGCAGAATTTAATATTGTCCTGTTTCCACTGACTGCGTTATTTTACAATTCGTATAATGTATGGTGGGCGGGAATGGTTTTTCTTTTTACCGTAAGGCATAAACTCATTCTTAAAATACAGCTGTTCAAGTGAAAAAGATGAGTTGATTTAAAGATAAATATTAGACAAACAGTGCCAGCACAGTGCAGATATGGCACACTTGACAAAGTTGATAATCAAGTGACTGACATTTGAGAAAGTGTCAAAAGCACATATGACTCCAAAAAACCCCAAACCAAAAACTGGTTGATCCAGTGGGGGAAAATATCTATATATAGCCTTTGTACAATGAAGGCCTGCTGTGTAATTTTGATTCACAATACTGGTTTAAGGCAAAACAAATTAAAATTTTAATAGGCTGGGCATAAGGGAGTGAGTCCTTCCTTTAATGCCTTAATGATTTTTGAAATATCTGCACAATACCTGTTTTATATACCTAATACATGTTTTAAAATGGACTCTTTTTAACTTAAATTTGTAGAGAAGGAACTTTGATCTCACAGTTTAGAGGCTGCTGTATCTGTATTTTTCCAATTCCTATTAAAATACATCACAATTAAGACATTAAAAAAAATGTAAGTACTCTTATTAAAGTCCTCTCCCATATCACATGCATGGGATTATTCTCACTTCATTTCCAGCAGGAGGGAGGAAACATCAAGTTTAAGTGACACTAAAACAATGAATATTTAAAGAATTGTATTTGATGATCAGTTAGCGCTTGGGGTTTCAGCTGACCAGTTCATAAGACTCCTCTTTCTCTCATCTGCTCCTGAGTTTGGAAACAAGAACTGAAACACAGGTAACTCATAACTGGCTATGAGAAGGTTTGCTCTGTGTTTGAGCTGCCTTAAGAGTCTGGTTTAGAATTGACCTCTGGCCCCTGACCCCTGACCTGCTCACTCCGTCACTGGCACTGTTGGATGTCCACTCCATGTGGCAGGGAGTAGGGCAGGGCATGTGGTTCCTGGGGGATGGATTGGACCAGAGCTGGACCAGGAGGCTGAGCTGGGCAAGCCCGGTTCCTTTTTCCAGACTCTGCTGTCGGAGAGCGTTCCCTGCTCCCCTGGGGAGAGGGAGTCCCCGGAGGGAAGAGAAGGCCAGTCAGTTTCTCCAGGGTCACTTAAAACTCTTAAACACCCATAAAACAGTCCTTCAAACATTTCTGCCTGGATACAGAGCATTCCAGGAACAGCTAAATAATTATTTGAGTGTTGTTATTCTGGAAAAGTCTCTATATGGAAGCATGAGGTGGTATATTCTCCTCTGGCTGTCAGCACCGTCTCATCCATTGTTTCTTACATTTTCAACAAGGGAGATGAGAACGGTCCCCCTCACTTCCCATCTCTAGGCTTTAAAATAATTTTTAATGCTTTACCAAGTTCTTTTAGGTATATCTACCTGTGGGATGGATATTCTTTCCCCATTTTACCTATAAGAAGGCAGAGGCTAGGCTAGAATAAAGAAACCTGTCCCAAGCTGCAGAGCCAGGACAGGTAGAGTGGAACTTGAAGTGTCTCCTAGATTCTTCTAAAGTTGGGCTCTTTCTCTTCTCCCACGTTGAACCTCTTGGAACTGTGTGCTGTGGTGCATCTCAGTTTTTTATCTGACTTCAAGGTCAGAGGCTGCTGTGTATGTGAAATAACCCCACACCCTTGGTCTTTTAAAGCAGGGTCCTTCACTGAGACAGAGCAGCACTGAGACAAAGTGAAACCACCAGCAGTGGTGAAGGTGTTATTGAAAGATGCTATGAAAGAGCATTCATCGCAATAGCTCAACTAACCTTGACCGTGAGACCTCCTGGGGGCCACCGCAGTTTTTATTTAATGTAATTTCGTCTTGTTTGCAGAGCAGCTCAGGGAAGGAGCTACTGTACCACTGTGAGTGCAGATGAGGAAATTGCAGAGAGAAAGGAGGTGACTTGCCCAAGCTCCCAGGCGTCTTTGGGGAGCAGAGCTGGGATTTGAACCAGGGTCTCTGGAGCCCGGGACTCCTTCCAGGGCTTTCTGCTCCCCCTTCACCAGGATAACTCTAGCCTTCAGAACTCAGCCAAGATGCATGCCCCCGAGAAGCCTTTCTTCCCCTTGCTGGGAAGAAGCCCCCGTGTAGACTTGATTTTGCTCCCTTGAGGTGTTTAGCGTGGTGGTAGGTTTACGTGCTTGTGTACAGGTTTGGACGGGGTCTGTCCTCCCAGGCTCTGAGCTTCCGGGGACGGGGACCGTGCCTGT
This sequence comes from Balaenoptera musculus, assembly GCF_009873245.2. NCBI lineage: Eukaryota > Metazoa > Chordata > Mammalia > Artiodactyla > Balaenopteridae > Balaenoptera > Balaenoptera musculus. Next base: position 53,948,996 of record NC_045803.1, read on the forward strand.
CGGCTTCATCCCTGGCAGTCAGCGAGATGGTCACTACCTACGTGGTTGAATGACTGAAAGATGGAAAAGAGGGTGGTGGGTATGTGCAGGAAGGTCCCCAAGCCTTCTCTGTCTCTTCCTCTTGGGTACATCTGGAGCTTCCTTGAAGATACTTTGTTAAGCTTGTTGGGGGGTGGTGTCACTTGAGGTTGAGTGAGGAAATTGGGGAAAAGGTCATGTGAGGATAAGAGGATGTTCCAGGCATGCGGGGGGCCAGCAAGACAGCGGCCCAGAATCAAGAGTGGGAGGAGGAAGGAAACAGGAGTCGAAGAACAGGGGCATGGGGACAACCGACAGAGGGGGCAGAAAACCCCAAGTGTGCGTCTGCAGGTGATGGGTGGGCAGAGGTGGCTGGACCTGGGGAAGACCCGAGGTGATGCCGGGAAGCGGGGGGAGGTTTCAGAGACAAGGCTTTGCTTCTGTGGCTGTGTTATCTCACTTCTTCAAGCAGGAAGCTCGGCTGCAGAGCCCGACTGCACGAGCACACTCGGCCCGAGCTCTGGCCACCAGAGCCGACTTGGAAAGTAAAGCCGGTCCTCTTACCGACTCTGTGCCCCTTGGCCAAAATTCCAACCAGGGCAGATCAAGCTCCCGTTGCCACCATTTGCCCATCCCCCTTCCCACCAGTAACCCCTATAGTCAGCAAATTGGTGGGAATCTCTTTTTTTGACGTTTTCTCATGCTTTTACACACATATGAGCACATGTACAAATACAGGCATCCCTCCTTAGCTGAGCTTAATGCATTCCTGAAAACACAATGGAGAGCATCTTTCTTTGGATAGCAGTGTATTATGTCATATTACACGGATACAAGTGGTGGCACATTGCCAACAGCTCGAAAAAACCCAACCAGTTTCCCCAGTATTGCTTGACACCCTTAATCACCTAGAAACCAGCCCATCAAATATTTCTGCAAGAATGCGAAGCATTGACAGCAACAAATACCTAATGATTTGATGCTTTAATGAACTTATTACTCACACATATGATACTACACGGTATTGGTTCTGAATTTTGATTTTTTTCTGTCCTGTAACTACTTTGAAACTTGATAGAAATGACAATGAAATCTGTTAAAAATACTAAAGAGGTCATCTAAATTGGACTCTGGTTGGTAGCTGCCTTGCCAGAAGTAAACACTAAGACTGAATAGGGTGGGCAGGACACTAGGTTTGCTGCATGATGATTTTCAGCATTAGAGCACTGGGCATGTTCCTCTCTAATGCAGACTGATACACAGCAGTATTTCCACAGGTGCCTGCACCTGAACTTCGTGTAGCAGGTGTGTGATCTTTGTGGTGCATTTTAGGTAAAAAATGTTTGCGAGTTATAGTAAATATTAATATAGTGAGAATTTGAACAGCAACGGGCACCTGTATACAATATGTGCATGCACATGTTTGTACGTACATGTGGACCCACACACGCACAGATGCAGGCACATAAATCTGGTATCCTGTTTATGTAAGCTGTTGTGGAGCTTTTCCACATCACTACATAAGAATCTGACTCTTCAATTTCCACAACAGATAGGTTGAGAGATGGTGTTTTTCCTTAGGCCTTATATGAGTTCAGCTTTATTCCATTGCATTAATAATTAAAAAAATAGTAGCTAACAAGCACTTAGAAGTTACTACATCTTTATTAGTTAAAATTACCAGACACTATTTTAATTCACACACACACATGCACGCACACATACGGACACACTTTCATTTAATCCTCAAAGAACACCGTGTGGGGAGACCATTATTTCTCCTATGGTTCGCATGAGGAAACGGAGGCAGGAAGAGGTGAAGTTACTGCCTGAAACCACCTGCTGGATTTGAACCCAGGTGGACTGGTTCCAGAGTCTATCTGCTCATCACCAGCTATGGGCTTGTCACGACCTGGGGGACCCTTGGAAACCTGTGGATTTGCATCCCCAGCACTAGGGTTTTATTCCCAGCGGCAGGTCCGAAAGGTGGTTTGGGATTAACCCGGCTGAGTGCAGCCGGCCTTACGCTTCTTGCTGCTCCGCACCCCTGGTGTGGTGGGGCCACCCTTCAGCTAGGAAAGTGCCCCCGTGTGATGCAAGATCAAGTGCTGGGCATGTCAACAAAAATGCCCAAAGGGCCCTTGTAGACTCTGCCAGTTATCAAATAGAAAACCACTCCCACTGACCAGGGATTTCCTTCCTGACTTCCTGGGGCCCCTGGTAGTCAAGGGGGTGGCCAGAGAGTGGGCACCTCTGTGTCTCTGGAGGTGGCCCCTGCTTGCCCAGAAGGCCTGGGAAGTAGTGGTGACAGCTTTGAAGGGCTCGGTGGTGGCTTGCAGAGGCCCAGCCGTAAGCTCATGCACAGCAAGTGACTGTCCACCTACGTACGAGCACCATCGCTGGCCCGGGTTGGTGGCTGGTCAGCTGCGTGGCACGAAGGGGGCACGTCACCATTACACCTGCAGCCCTGAGGGTATAGTCGATAGAGGACCAATTTCCACTCCTACCAGAAACCTGAGATAACTGAAAACGGGTGTTCAAAAAGAAACCTGTGTGTTCAGACAGAAACCTGTATGCGAATGTTCATAGCTGTACTATTTACAATAACGAAAAGGTGGAAACAACCCAAATGCCCATCAGTGGATAAATGGATAGACCAAATCCATACAATGAAATATTATTCATTCATAAAAATGAAGTACTGACACGTGCTACAACACGGAGGAACCTCAAAGGTCTTCTGCCAAGTGAATTTAAAAGCCAGACACAAAAGACCATGTATCGTATGCCTCTGTTTATATGCAACATCCAGAACAAGCAAGTCTCTATAGACTGAAAGTAGATGAGTGTTTTCCGGGGGCTGGTGTGGCCTGAGTGGGAAATGTGGAGGCCGAAGGGTATGGGTTTCTTTCTGTGGAGATGAAAATGTTCGAACATCGACGCTGGTGGTGGTTGCCCAAGTCTGTGAATATACTAAAAGCCATTGGATTGTATCCTTCATGTGGATGACCTGTGTGACATGTGAACTATATCTTAATAAAGCTGTTACATTAAAAAGAGAGAGTGAGCGAGGGAGTGCACTGACGCCTGTAACTCCAGAACCACCTGTTGATCCAGGATACCTTTGGGGCTACAGAATGTACAGGGGCAGTAACATCTCGTCCCGTCTCCGTGTAACATCTCTCCTGGGGGAGCCCAGAGACGCTGTTCCCTCAACAACTGGGACTTGTCCACATCTGCCACTGTTCTGCCTGAACTAGAGAGACATTGCAGCTTTGACCCCTCAAACATCTGATCGCCGAGTTCCATGGGGGTAGCACAGAGACTACCAGTTCGATAACCTGATACAACAGAGGATGCCGAGGCCTAACCCTGATGCCATAGTAGTCACTGCTGCACATTAAAGGCACTTTGCCGTGAATGCTGCAGCTCTTTGCCTGAGGCCTGGGGAGTTAAGGCCCCCTAAAAGCAGCCCTCAACCAATAGCAGTTGGAGGTTGGGGCATAACACCCCATCTCCCTCCCTCTCTCGGTGGGGCAAACTCGAAGGGGCTCCCAGATCCCCATGGGGTCAGCTCCCTGTGCCCCTGGGGTACTAGGTTGATGACATAGCAGCCTCCTTATCAGCGCCTTCCCTTCTCTGTCTCACTTCCCTGCTGCTCTGCTGATGTTTCCTGGGATCAGCTCCTGGATAAACTGCATGCGCTCAAATCCTTGTCTCAGGGTCCGCTTCTGGGGGAAGCCAAGCCAAGACACCCAGGAAACCTTATCATGTATTCCGAGGCGGTCTGAATTTCTGCTCTGAGCCAGGCTCTGACGTAGGCGGGTGTGAGCAGGACGGACACGGCCCTTGTCCTCCTGGGGCTTAGAGGAGAGGGCAGATAGACAGCAAACAAAGAAACCTATGAATGCGGCTGGTGCCGGTGAGGAACTTCATGGCACGGATGTAAAAATGACAGGCTGGATCAATGCAGGGAGGGGGAGAAGGAAGGCGGCGTTGAGAAATCACTTAAATGAGATCCGACGTCGCCAGGAGGCCCACGTACGGTGAGACTTGCTGACGGAGCGCGGTGGGAAGAGGGCTGCGTGTCCTAACATGGCTTCTCAGAGTCGCCTGCTTGACCGTGAGAAGCAGCGTAAAGCTTCAAATCCTGGCTCTTCCACTTGCTGGCTGGTGAGCCTGGCCGAGGTACTTCACCTCTCCGTGCCTGTTTCCTCATCTGTGTAATGGGGACAGTCATGGGAGAACAAGAGGACAGCCTTGCTGCTTCCAGGAGACTCACTTTCCTCGTGTGATCCATGCTCCAGCGCCCCACGTGACCAGGCTGAAGCCCGTCCCCTGCTGGGACCACAGCCTAGCTTTAGCTTTGTTCTCCTGCCTCATCTATTTCTGCAGTCCTTTGTCCTTTGAGCACCCTCCCGCCACCCCACCGCCAGCCCAATAAAAGCCTAAAAAAGAATCCTTGCCTCAGGCTTGGCTTCCAGGGAACCGACCTATGACATGTGCAGGGCATTAGCATTATGCCTTGCATATAGTAAGTGCTCTGTAAGAGTTGTACATGATTATGATTATTGCCTTTATTTTTAGTCTCATGGATGAAGCTAGTGTGTCTGTAAGACCTTTGGAGGTCAGGACTGTGTACATCCAGGAGAATGTCTGGCTGACAGAGTATGATGAATAAATACTCTGCGTTTATGGATGGAAGGACTCAATATGTCAGTTCTTTGCAACTTGGTGTAGACACGATCACAATCACAATCAGTATCCCAGCAAGTTATTCTGTAGATATTGACAGTCTGATCCTAAAGGTTATATGGAGAAGCAAAACACCCAGAGTAGCCAATGCAGTACTGAAGAAGAACAAAGTCAGAGGTGTCTGCTGCCCCACTCTGAGACTTACTATAAAGCCATGGTTATCAAGACAGTGAGGTGTTGGGGAAATAATAGACAATTAGATCAATGGAACAGAATAGAGAGAACAGAAATAGACCCACACAAATCATCAGCTGATCTGTGACAATGGAACAAAGGCAGTCCAATGGAGAAAGCATAGTCTTATCAGAAGCCTGATGAATCGGCCAGTACTTATCCCGGGAAAAGAAAGGGGGAGGTGATCAGGATGACATCACGGAGGCAGCCAGTCCTGGCTGATGAGGGAGATGCCCGCGGCCCTTTCCTGGGACAGGGCTGGCCTCCAAAGGACCCTTGCTTGCACTGAAGTGAAGGGCAGCGTAGGGATGAGCAGGGCTGCTTGCGTCATCGGAGTGGCTGTTTATATTTTATTCTTTTCCCGTCTCCCGTGTTTCTTTCTCTCTGACTTCGTACGTTGCATGGTTGTATCTCCCTCCCTCCTCATCCGGATGGCTTGTCTTCTGTTCGTATCTGGTTGTCTCTGCCCCTCTTTTACCCTGTTTGGTTGTTTCCGTTTGTGTGTGTCTGTCTCCCTCTGCCTCCCGCTCTGTCCCATCTCCAGTCCTGTCCCGTCTGTGTCCCCATCTCTCTGTGTCCGCTTTCTCTTTCAACAACTATTTATTGGGCCGCGCTGTGTACCAGTTGCTCTGCTAGGGGTGGAGATACGGTGGTGAGGAAAGATGCACCATCTAGGGAAGGAGCCACGAATCCATGGTTCTCACCACTAAGCACTTGGCCTCTTCAGTGCTGTGGGGAAGAGGGGCTTGGTGTGTGTAATAGCAGTGGTTGGAGGGTATTCTGTGCGTCTGCTGGTGATTGAGCTGAAGCTGGAAGGGAGAACGTGGAGCTAGCTAGGCTAAGAGCGTCCCCCGCAGAGCCAGCGGCGGTGTCCTGTGGGGGAGTGAATGCGAGCCCCTGGCCAGTGTGTCTGGAGCGCGGCAGCAAGGATGCACCGTCGGTCCAGATGGGGTCGGCAGGGTCGTCACACGGCCTTGGTTCTTAGTCCTAATAGCGCTGGGATGCCATCGGCAAGCTTGAAGCCCAGGGGTGGCTTGAGCATGTCTGCATTTCCTAGAAAAGACTATGGGGGTAGCTCCTGGCTACTTCAGTAGCGCAAGCGAGAGGTGGCAGTGGCTTGGATTATGGTGTTGGCCCTGGGAATGGGTAGAAGATAGATTCAAGAGTGATTTAGAAGGAATTGATAAGACTTGGTGATTGCCTGAAGACAGTGTTACGTTATCTGAAATGTTTTTCTTTAGTTCTGAACGCATCAAATTTTTATTATAATTTTGCTGTAAGGAAAAAAGCTCACAGTTGGCCAATTCAGAAATTCCTTCTTAGAGATACTTTATGGGGAAAGAGAATGGTTAGATAATCATTGTTAGACTAGCTAGGAAAAAAAGGGTATTGCTTAAGGTCACTAGACTCTTAACTGGCAGTCAGCTGGGTGGGTAAGTAACTGATTTCTGAGAACAAACATTAATACCTCAGATGTTCTCAAATAACTGCTGAAGCAGGTAAATCAGCAGGGCTGATTTAACCCCCCAGAAGGTTGTGAATCTGAGCGCACACAAAGACTCTGTGTTTTGTTGTTAGTTTTTGAGGAATGAAGGACCCCTTGACCCGCCCCCAACCCCATAATAGGACCACCCATAATTAAGTGGGTTTTTAAAAATTTTTTTTAAATTTATTTTTGGGCTGCGTTGGGTCTTCGTTGCTGCGGGCTTTCTCTAGTTGCGGCGAGCGGGGGCTACTCTTCGTTGCAGTGCACGGGATTCCCATTACGGTGGCTTCTTTTGTTGCGGAGCACGGGCTCTAGGCATGCGGACTTCAGTAGTTGTGGCACGTGGGCTCAGTAGTTGTGGCGCACGGGCTTAGTCGCTCCGCGGCATGTGGGATCTTCCCGGACCAGGGCTCAAACCTGTGTCCCCTGCATTGGCAGGCAGATTCTTAACCACTGCGTCAGGGAAGTCCCTTGATAAGTGTTTTTAAAAACTTTTTAGTTTGAAATAATTTTAGACTCATGATGACATTACAAAAATAATACAGAGTTTCTGTGTACCATTCATCCAATTTCCCCCTGTGATAACATCTTTCATAACCATAGCTGTCAAGCCCAGGAAATTGACACTGGTAAAATATTATTAAATTACAGACCTTAATTAGTTTTTTAAAATTTATTTTTTATTAAATAATAGTTGAATTACAATATTGTGTTAGTTACTGCTGAACAGCAAAATGACTCAGTTATACATGTGTATACATTCTTTTTCATATTCTTTTCCATTATGGTTTATCAGAGGATACTGAATGTAGTTCCCTGTGCTCTACAGTAGAACCTTGTTGTTTATCCATTCTACATATACCAGTTTGTATCTGCTAATCCCAAACTCCCAGTCCAACCCTTTCCCACCCACCTCCCCCTCAGCAACCACCAGTCTATCCTCTATGTCCCTGATTCTGTTTCTCTTTTGTAGATAGTTTCATTTGTGTCATATTTTAGATTCCACATATAAGTGATATCACGTGGTATTTGTCTTTCTCTTTCTGACTTATTTTGCTAAGTGTGATAATCTCTAGTTGCATCCATGTTGCTGCATATGGCGTTATTTTGTTCTTTTTTATGTCTGAGTAGTCAGACCTGAATTAGTTTTCACCATTTTTTATGTGGACTCAATTTTTGTTTGTTTTTGTTTTGGTGTATAGTTTCAAGGAATTTTATCACATGTTTAGACTTGTGTAGCTACCACCACACACAGGGTACAGAACAAATGCTGTTTATTTCAAGTCTTTTCACTTTACTTCATGATTCTTGTCCCCCAAACTGTTTTCAGTCTAGCTAGATCCATAGTAAGAAAGTGAAAAGCCTTTGGTTCGGGCTTCCCTGGTGGCGCAGTGGTTAAGAATCCGCCTGCCAATGCAGGGGACACGGGTTTGAGCCCTGGTCTGGGAAGATCCCACATGCCGCGGAGCAACTAAGCCCGTGCGCCACAACTACTGAGCCTGCGCTCTAGAGCCTGTGAGCCACAACTACTGAGCCCGCGTGCCTAGAGTCTGTGCTCCGCAACAAGAGAAGCCACCGCAATGAGAAGCCCGTGCACCGCAACGAAGAGTAGCCCCCGCTCGCCGCAACTAGAGAAAGGCCGTGTGCAGCAATGAAGACCCAACGCAGCCAAAAATAAATAAATTAAAAAAAGAAAAAAAAACCTTTGGTTCATTCCATCCCCTCCTCCCCTAATTTAATACTCTGTCCCCTCCTCCTATTGTTACGTGTGAATGGCCGTGAACCTTTCCTGCTATTTCAACTCTGACTCTAAAATGCCTTTGTTCACTTGGGTCTATTTGCTTCCTTGATCACAGGTCAAAGCTGAGGTCTCCTTCCCTACTCTCTCATTTCCAGGAATACCTCTCTTTCCTGTTTCTCTGTTCAGTGTAAGAACAAGGATGTATGTCCCAGGATTCTTATGGTTACATGTGACAGAAACTCATTTCCCACTAACCAAAGCAAAAAAGAGAATTTATTGGGTCACATAGGTAGCGTGCTCCAGCGCAGAAGTGGCTTCAAGCCCAAATGGACCCAGGGGCTCAGTAGTGCATCAGGGATGAATCTTTGCTTTCTATATGGCAGGCCACATGGACCCTGCTACCCCTAGACTCATGTTTTGTCAGCCTGGCAGCAGCAGCAGGAGAAATTTGATGAATAGCTGTGGCCAAATAAGTCCCAGGAGGATGCTGATGGGCCCAGCTTAGACCATGTGCTCATCTCTGAACCCATCACCGTGCCAGGGGTGGGACATCTTGGTCGTTCCTGGGACCCTTGGCCCCTCCTTTGGCTGTTGTGGTGAAAGGTGCGGGGATGTGGATCATCTTCACCTCAGGCACGTGAAATGGCGTCATCCCAGGACAAGGTGCTTTTTTGACAGAAGAAAGGGAGGGAAGGATGGATGGACTTGTCACTTTGTGACACTCCTTAGTTCACAGGACATCCTATGGCAGGAAGGGGGGTCTCCCTTGCATCAGGTGGCCATCCTGTGAGGGGAGGGGGTCATTCTTGGGCCAGATGGCCATGCTGTGTGTGTGGGGGGTCACCCTTAGATCAGATGGCCATCCCATAGAGGGAGGGGTCACCCTTGGGTCAGGTGCCATCCTGGCCAGGTAGGTTCTGGCTAGGAGTGAGTTGGCATCACGTGGCAGCAGGGGTTCTAGGGAGGATAGGTTTCCTCTTTTTCTGTCATCTGTTGCTGTACAACAAGTCTCCCAGTACTTAGTGGCTCAGAACAACAAACATTTCATTATTTGCACACAATCCTGCAAGCTGGGCAGGGCTGTGGGGCTGGCCCAGCTTGTCTTCACTCTGGGGAGAGAAGAGCTGGGCTCTGTGTGTCTGGGGTGCAGGCACACGGCTGCAGCCTCACGTGGAGTGAGCTCCAGCTTCTGATTGGCTGATGTTAATTTTCCTTCAGTGGATATCATGGAAATAAAGGAAATCCGCCCAGGGAAGAACTCCAAGGATTTTGAGCGTGCGAAAGCAGTCCGCCAGAAGGAAGAGTGCTGCTTCACCATCTTGTACGGCACCCAGTTCGTCCTCAGCACACTCAGCTTAGCAGGTGGGTGCATGGCATGTGCTTTTCTCCCTCCCTGGGTCTTTGTTTCCTTCCTAGAAAGTTCAATAGCAGGATGCTCACACCTGCCCAACCGCTAATGCGTGTTCGGGGCATCATGGTTTTTTGTTTTTTTTTTTTTTTTTTCTTTTTTTTTGCATCATGGTTTTGAATCCTAACCCTGTCCCTTTCTAGCTGTGTGACTTTGGGTAAGCGACTCAGCCTCTCTGAGCTGCAGTTTGCTCAGCTGTGAAACGGGGAGCCTAATAATGCCGACTTCACTGGCATGTTGAAAGGATTATGTTAAGGGCCTACCTGGCTCGTGCAGAAAGCTGAAGGCAGGGTACATCTTTCGTCCAGCAGAGTCTGGCCTGCACCATTTATTCAGCTTAACTGATCCAAAGGAACTATCCTGAAATCTTCCACCTCACACATGTAAACATGCATACATGCACTTACAGTAAATGCATACATGCACACACGTGCACACACGTAGACACATGTATCTGGAGGTGAGATTTCAGGCCATCCCTGTGAATCCACCAGAAAGTCAAAGAGGCCTCTGAGCAGCCAGGAGAAGGGCTGTGAGAAAGCTCAGGCACTTTGCTCAGGGGCAGAAGCTTGTGGCTGCCTTCAGGTCTAATCCCAGAATTTATTGACTTAGAACTTGATGTACAGTCATGACTGACGAGAGAGAAAATAAGTAGCATTAAAAGTAGACCAAAGTGGGGGGAAACCGTGAAAGCTGAGTAGTGTTAGAGACATTTAGGGTCTGGTAGGGACTTCCCTGTTGGTCCAGTGGTTAGGACTCCGAACTTCCACTGCAGGGGGCCCGAGTTTGATCCCTGGTCGGGGAACTAAGATCCTGCAAGCCGTGCAGCACGGCCAAGAGAAAAAAAAAGTGAAAAGACAACCCACAATATAGAGAAAAAAAAAATTGCAATTCGTATGCCTGATAAAAAACATATCTAGAATATGTAAGAACTATTATAACTCAGTTATAAAAGACATATAATTTAGGGTCAGATAGGTCTCATTGGTTTGATTTCTCATTCATGCTTTCATCAGGCATCTTTTGAGCATATGCTCTGTGCCGGGTTGTGCTAGATGTCATTGGGGCTGTAAAGAGGAATAAGACCCAGTTGCTGCCTTTAAGGATCTCACAGTCTACTTGGGGAGACAGACGTGTGGACAGGAACTTAGAGTACTCTGTGATAAGAGCCGTAGTCCAAACATAAGTGTGCTGGAGGAATACACCGTGCCTCACTCCCTGGAAGGCTTTGCAGGGGAGGTGACTTTTCAACTGGGTTTTAAGGCGTCAGTAGGAGTTGGGATGAAAGAGGGAGGATGGTCCAGGGAGAGGACATTGTGTGTGCCAGGGCTTGGAGGAGGGAAATTAGCAAGCTGGATGTAGGAAGTGTTGGGTGGATGTCTGATTGATGGTGTGTAGCAGGAGGCAGAGATGGGGCAGGAGAGAGGGGCCCACGACTGTGTCCCTTCAGAGCTTTGTCCACGTAGCCCCCCCTGCAGGCTGAAGCCTGGGTGCTCTTGGTAGGGAGGCCATGAAAGCCCAAGCAAGACGTGGAGCCCAGGATGCCAGGTTGATGTCTGGATCCCAGCTTCTTATTCACTGGCTCTGGGACGGGTCCCGTCACTCTTCTGAGCTGTAGTTTTCTCCTCATCCACACAGGAAGAGTGAGAGCAGAAACCTCAGCATGCTCTGTCTAGACTAGCAAGCTCCCTAGTTTGGAGATGTTTAATAACTGGACTAGTTGTTGGCATTGCCATCTCCACTTTACTGATGAGGAAGTGAGGCACAGAGAGGTTAAGTAACCAAGCGAACATCACACAGCCCTGAAGCGGTACAGTGGGACTTGGCGATGATGCCAAGCTCTTAACTGGTACTTGTTGCCGCTTCCCTTACAGGCATCAGCATCACCTACTTTCCACCCCTGTCTCTGGCCTTGAAGGGAAACAGGGGAGATGCTCAGGGCTGCTCAGGATTGTGGTACAAGTTATCCCAGGTCCTGCCTCTTGTTCGTTAGCATAGGGCTAAAGCTAAAACTCTTTTAAAAAGTCAACGGTGTGTCACCCCTGCTGTAGGAGGCTCACCATGGGCATATGGCCTCATCTGAGACAAAAAGTAGGTCCTAGGAACCAGCCCAGGCTCCTCCCAGCCCTGTGGTCTGTGTGGGGCTGGGAAGGTGGGGCGGGGGTCCCTACGCAACAGTCTGTCTTCCCAGGGAGTAACAGAGCTTTTCTGTCCCCTCACCTCTGAAGCCGACTCTAAAGAAGATGCAACTAAGTGGCTCTCTGGCTTGAAGATCTTACACCAGGAAGTGATGAGCGCATCCACCCCCACCATCATTGAGAGGTGAGGATTTTGGCCTGTTTACCTCTGTATTCGCTCACTCACGCATTTATTCTGCTCCCTTTAGCCAGTATGGTGAAAGAAAGAAAAAGGGAACATTGCGTCTTGGAGGCTCATTGAGTGTCCTGTATGCAGTAGGTGCCCATTAGTGGCTGGGGACTCTCCAGCGTCTCACAGAAAAGCCTGTCTCAGTGCTGGGCCTTGGTCTTGGCCTGCTGGAGTGAGGAGTGCACTGGGGCTGAGACAGAAGCTCGTACTGGTGTTGGGTTTGAGGGGAGGGCCCGAGGCTTGTTTCTTAAAGGATTTAGGAAGCGGGATTAAGCTGACTGATCAAAGGACCTCAGGCTTGAGGTCCGGGATTTTTCACCTGCCACTCCCTCTGGGTGGGATTGGTGTGTGAATTACTGTCCCTCCAGCAAACCAAAGCCCTCCAATTTACACCATTTTCCTTACTAGCTTTTTGAGGATTAACGAATATCATCAGAGGGAATTGTCAGTTTAAAGATTGCCAACCTCTGTCAAACGGGCCTCTTGGCTCAGCTGGGGCATTTCAACCACAAGGAGAAACTGCTGCTTCCCAAGTCGCCTGAGTTAGAAAGTTGGAAAACCTTCCTTTTCGTTTCCAGTTTCCTTTGTCCCATCCTATAGAACTCACTTAGACTTGTGCTATTTTCTAACTTTCTTTCTTTGTCTCAACTCTCTTCCCAGTTGGTTGAGAAAGCAGATTTATTCTGTGGATCAAACCAGAAGAAACAGGTAAGATTCGCTCACATTTTTGTGGTTTTCCCCCGATCATTTTGGACTCCGGTGTTCATTCTTTCTTTAAACATTCTGAGGGGGTTGGAGCAAGTTCTCTGCTGTGGAAAGCTCCTCATGAAGTTAGATTTGACTTACAAGGTGCCAGACACAGTGCTAGGTGGTGGGGGTCATGCTGACAGAATCTCCACCCGTGTGGGACCTCATTGCAGTGGAAAATTCCAGTCCATCTGCAGAGGTGCCTTCTCTTTTGTGGGGCACTTGGAGCACGTCCTTTAGGCCTTCACATGTGAGCCCCTTCTGTGTCCCGGGGAGAAACAGGATCACCATGGTGCCTGCCCTTCCTCTGTGGTGGGAGATTGACCATCAAGAGGTAAACCCAGTTCAGTAGCGATGGTTGTAAGGGCTGGGTGGACATGAGTGGGGCGATGTGATAACATGTAATTCAGTGTCCTTGACTGGTTCACTGAATAGCACGTCTTGGAGTGGTTCCCTGTCAGCACACACAACACTCCATGCCAGACATTTTTGTATCAAATGCGGTTTGTCCTTGGATGGATGCAGTGTAATTCTCTAATTGATGAGAAATCATTTCCTTCTTGATGGACATGAAGTTGTTCCTGGTCCTTTATTATCATACTATGAAAGCCTTCACATCTCCCTTTTTGTAAACTTAGGTGATGAGGGTATGAGCAGGGTAAATTCCTAGAAGAGGAATTCCAGCAGCCAGGTGTCATCGGGTCTGAGATTTCTGAGAGCAGTGGTAGCAATTTCTATTTCTACCAACAGTGCAAGAAAGTACTTGTTTCACTGTGTCACCAGACTTTGACCTTTATTAATCTGACGGGTAAAAGGCAGCAGTGGATTTTGGCTTAAATTTGCGTTTCCTTATTTATGGGCGAGGTTGAACATCCTCTCCATTTTTTTTCCGTTATGATCCAGTTCTTGTTAATAATGTGATGATAAAAAACCACCATTTATCGAGCACCCAGCATGCCAGACACTGTACTAAGCACTTGACAATCAATTGTGTCATTTTAGCCTCACATCAGACCTCTTTGAAAGTTTTCAAGTGTTTTTCCTTCCTTCCATTCTCCATTAAGAGGTGTCAGCATCATAAATGAGGCAACAAGTAACCTCTACAACTCACCTCTCTTGTTCCTGAAAGTCTTTCCATCCCTAAGGCGTTCTAGTGTCAGACTAGTGTCATCCCTCGCTTGTTGATTTCACAGCCTCTGTGGTCTCCTGTACACATGCCCCACGGGATGATTTGCAGACGGTAACCACGAAGCGGTGAAAAGTTTAGTGACGTTGTGAGGTCAGCCAGCAGCTCACTCCACGTCTCTGCCCATCTTGCTTTCCCTCCCTCCTCCTCTCAGCCAGCGTTCTGTGGTCCCACACCTGGGCTCGGCCCGTGTTACGGAGGTGGATCAAACGAGGTCCCCGCGCTGGGGGATTTTATGCACACTGGTCTCTTTCAGTCTCAGAGGTGGAGCCTCCCATGACTGTTTCCCTTCTCTGTGGCTTTGGGGTGATTCACAGCTGAGGTTGGCACAGAGCTGAGAGAGGGAGCCCTCCCGGGCCCTCTCTCCCCATGGTGGGGCATGGCGTTGTTGATCTGGTTCCACAGTCCGCTTCTCCGACTTCTGTTGTCAAGAAGTGGAAGCCTCCCTCCAGCTCTCTCGCTCAGAATGGACTCTTGCAAGTCCTTCACAGAGAAGTCCTTTCCAGAACCTTCAGCAGAGAGCAAGTCTGTCTCTGGCCATGATTCCTTGTTCCTTGCTTACCGTTCCTGCTCCCCGACCTCCCTTCCGCTGGGCAGAGCCCTGCTGCTCTGTCAACACGTGGAAAATCCTGCCTTTCCTGTGGTTCTGTGAGGCCCGGAGGGAGTTTTTCAAAAGGAACTTGACCAAGGTGCCAATGAAAGGGCAATTGACTTCTGCCAGTCTCCCTCCTTTCCTGTCTCGCATAGCGATCCCGTTTCCTGGAAGAAAACAAAGGAGCTGCAGCACAAAGGAAAGAGTCTGGGGATGGGAGGCAGACTGTGGGCTGGCCCGGCTCGGGCAGTGTCCAATCCCGGGTTTTTGTTGGCCTGAGCATGTTTCCCTTTGCAGCCTCTCGAGAGGCAAAATGGCAGCAGCTGGCATTTGCTGAGGAGTCACTTTGTAACACCCTCTGTTCTCTTATGGAACGAAGGCTCTCAGACTGGCGAGCTGGGCACCCTCTGGTCCGTTTTATGAGGATGCTGAGGCCAGGAGAGGTTAGATCACTTGTCCACAGCAACCTAGCCGGTCAGCTGCGGCTTAACTGATCACTAAGCTGGTAAAAGGCAGAAATCTTCCCTTCCCCACCGTGACCTCCTTTGACTGAAAATTACGTGGTGAAATATACATAACATAAAACTTGCCATTTTCAGTGTACCCTTCTGTGCGTTCATGTTGCTGTGCTGCCATCACCATCCGTCTCCAGAGCTCTTCCCATCTTGCAAAACTGAAGCTCTGTACCCATTAAGCCCTCACTCTGTTACCCGCTCTGCAGCCGCTGGTAACTGCTGTGCTCTTGGGTTGGCCGAAAAGGTCGTTCAGGTTTTTCTGTAAAATGACATTTACGGAAAAACCTGAACGACCTTTTTGGCCAATCCAATATTTTCTGTCTCTGTGAATTTGACTCCTATGGGCATATGAGTGGAAGGATTCTGCATTTTGTGACTGGCTTACTTCACTGAGCATGCTTTCTTCATGGTTCATCCACGTTACTGGAGCAAGTGTCAGAATTTCCTTCCTTTTTAAGGCCGAATAATATTCCACTATATGCACATAACACATTGTGTTTATCCGTCCATCTGTCCATGGACACTTACTCCAGGTGCTTCCACCTTTTGGCTATTGTGAGTATTGTTGCTGTGAATATGGGTTTCTAGTCTCTGCTTTCAGTTCTTTTGTGTATTACCCAGAAGTGGAATTGCAGGATCAAATGGTAATACTCTTCCATTTTTTGATGAACTGCCTACTGTTTTCCACAGAAGCTGCAACCATTATACATTCCCACCAGCAGAGCAACAGGATTTCATTTTTTTCTCACTTCCTTGCCAACACCTAACCTTCCTTCCTTCCTCCCTCCTTCCCTCCCCTCTTCCCTCCTTCCTTCCTTCCTCTCTCCCTCCCTCCTTCCCCCCTTCTCTCCTCCCTCCTTCCCTCCCCTCTTCCCTCCCTCCCTCCCTTCCTCCCTTCCTTCCTCCCCCCACCACCCTCCCCTCCCCTCCCTCCCTCCAGCCATCCCAGTGGGTGTAAAGTAGTATCTCATTTTGGTTTTGATTTGCATTTTCCTAATGACTACAGACCTTGAGCATCTTTTCATGTGCTTTTTGCCATTTGTGTATCTTCTTTGGAGAAATATCTAGGCAAGTCCTTTGCCCGTTTAAAAATATCACATGGACTATTTTTTTTAGATATGGTAAACAAGCCTATGTTTTATTTAATTTTTTTTTTTGGCCGTGCCGCAAGGCATGTGGGATCTTAGTTCCCTGACCAGGGATTGAACTGGCGCCCCCTGCATTAGAACCTCAGCGGCTTAACTACTGGGCCACCAGGGAACCCCCAAGCCTATGTTTTCTGTTTTTTTTAAACATCTTTATTGGAGTATAATTGCTTTACAATAGTGTGTTAGTTTCTGCTTTATAACAAAGTGAATCAGTTATACATATACATATGTTCCCATATCTCTTCCCTCTTGCGTCTCCCTCCCTCCCACCCTCCCTATCCCACCCCTCTAGGTGGTCACAAAGCACCGAGCTGATCTCCCTGTGCTATGCGGCTGCTTCCCACTAGCTATCTATTTTACATTTGGTAGTGTATATATATTATGAAAGTAACTCATGTTCATTATAGAATATTTTGGAAATACTGAAAACTAGAAAAAATTTGTATGGATTTGACATTAAATAGTAGGCACTGTTTAACTCTGGGTACAATTTTTTTCAGTAGATTTCCATCCTCAACTTCATTTATTGGTTTGTTGTTGGTTTTACTTCATTAAAATGTAACTATACATATGACTTTACATCGTGTTCTTCTTTAACTAATTTAAAAATTTTGGAATAATGTTACATTTAGAAAAAAGTTGCAAAGATGGTACCGAGATTTCTCATATACCCCTTTGGGCAGTTTTCCCTGCGGTTCACATCATTCATGTCAAAACTTGACAAACCACGTTTGCTATATGACTGTTAGGTAAACCCTAGACTTTATTGGAATTCACCATTTTTTCCACCAGTGTCCTTCTCCTGGTCTTGGATCCCACCCAAGACCCCACATTGTACTTAGTTGTTCTGCCCCTTTGGTCTCCTCTGGGCTGTGACGGTTTCTCCATCTTTCCTTGTCTTTCATGACCTTGACAGTTTTGAGGAGTAGGTCTCAGGTATTCTGTAGCATGTCCCTCCATCTGTGTTAGTCTGATATTTTTGTCATGATTAGACTGGAGTTAAGGGTAACCTGAGGTTGTGTTTGGGAAGAATATCACGGAGGCCAAGGTCTTTTTCTTCACCTTGCTCAAGAGGTGCCTGCTTTCACCATGGCTTGTCAAGGGTGATGGAAACCTCGATTACCTGGCCAAGGTGGTGTCTTCCAGATCTCTCCTTTGTAAAGACCCCCCCACCTGCCCCCGCTCTATTTTCTGGGAATCAGTCACTAAGTCCAGTCCACATGAAAGGAGGGGAAACTATTTTCACCTCACCTTAAACCATAAGCATGTTTACATTTTGTTGCAACTCTTTGGGAACAGTATTAACGCCTACATTGTAATTCAACCAATGGGATCTGATATTTGGCTTGAAAAGTTGCCTTTTGTTTGTCATTTAGTTTGTGTCCGGTTTTTCCTAATGTTCACAGTTTCACTGAATTGCGTTCAGAGGGAACGTATGGAGTGACCCTCACGAGAAGCGTTTTTGGGGTCATCGTAGGAGTCTCGGTCTTAGAGCCAGTCTGTCCCGTCGGCCGGATGCCCTCTGCTTTCTTAGAGTCTTGCCCATGTTGCTGCTGTTCACACTGGTGAGGGCTCTTGAGGTTGGTGATCCAGCTGGTTCAGTCTTTGTAGTGTTGGTCAGATGAACGAAAGCCCTCCCTTTTCATTTTTAGACATAGCCTTGTAACAAGGGACAACCAGAACGTTCTAGCTTTGGAAGCTTTCCTTATAACATTTCCAGGCCTGGGGAGACTGTGTCAAAGGCATGAATCTTTTAACATTAATCTTGGCCAGGTTTCCAGAAACCCCCTCTTTTTGAGTCTTTAGAGTTTAGTTGCCTCTTATCTGGGAATTAGGTTCTGAGGTCAAGTGCATTAGGTGAAAACTTCTTTGGTCAAAATACCCCTTGCGAAAGCCCCTGAACTTTTGGGGGCGGGGGGTGGTCACTGGAATTGCATTCTTCAGGGTGAGGCTCACGGGCTGAGTCCTGAAGGGGGGCCAGCAGACCTATGGGCTGGGAGCAGGTTGTCTCTGTGGACATTTCTTTCCCCCTTTGCCCTTTGCCCCTCTGCATATGACACTGACTTTGCATAGACCGAGTGTGCACTTCCTGTTCTTGCTCAGCCTGGCCTTCAGGAGGCGGGAGGGTCGGGCGTGCAGGTGGGAGGCAGGTGTGTGGTCCAGTTCTGTCTTCAGCAGGCATGCAAATAGGTTCCCTGCGGTCAGCAGTCCTGGCTCCAGCACGTCGTCGGACAGCCTGCGGGGGCTTTACCCACAGAGGTGCGCTGCCTGTCCTGCAGAAGTTCTGTTTCACTGGGTCTGGATGGGGATCATGAATTAGCATTTCTAACAAATTCCCAGCTGATGTTCATACTGGCGTTCCAGGGACCCTACTTAGAGAAGCAGGCTTCTAGAGCTGCACGGTCCACATGAGACTATTTAAATCTAAAGTATTTAAAATTAAATAAAAATTTAAAAATTCAGTTCCTTGGTCGCCCTAGCCGCATTGGACAGCCCCGATCCAGGACGTTTCCATCATCCTAGAAAATTCTATTGGGCAGCGCTGAGGTTTGAATCTCAGCACTAACACTTACTGGTTGTGTGAGTTTGGGTAAGTTACTTAACTTCTCTGTGCCTTAGTTTCCTAATCTGTAAGAGAGATCATAGTTCCTACCCCCTGGGATTGGTTTGAAGATTCAGTGGGTTCGTTTGTGAAGAGTGCTTGGCCAGTGCCTGGCTTACGGTAAACACTAACGAATGTTTATTACTGTTATAAGAAGCCGGGGGTGGTGGAGGTGTTGGTTACCAGCCTCAGGGTGGCAGGTAAGTTTCCTGGGGCTGCCAACCTCAGTTGTTTGGTAAAGGCTGCCCCAGGGTGCAGTGTTGTAGGATCTGGGACCATGCCAAGCTGAGGAGGGAAACTGACATGATTGTTTAGTGCCCGTGGGGAGGGGGTAGTTTTGGCCATCCTTCCCCAAAGGGATTGCCCTGCTTCCCTAACGCACTGTCGCAGGCTGAGCCTGCAGGAAACAGAATCTGAGACGTGGGTTTGTGTGCAGGAAGCTTATGGGGAGCGTATAGGGGTCCACACCTGTGAAGGCAGCTGGAGTCGTTGGATTGTGATGCAGTCACAGTCACGGCCTCAGCCGGCCCCGTGGAGAGCTCCGGGGAGGCCCTGCAGAGCTGTCCTGAGTTACGGCCAGAGGGCAGGCCACGATCTTGGCTGAGATCTGATGACACATCCTGGACGGGGAGAGGGGTGAAGTTGGGAGCTGCTGGCTTCCTGCCCGCCGGCGGCTCCGTGGGCCAGTCCTGGTCTACATGCCCAGAGCGGGGAGTGAGGGCGAGGCGCGGGCAGGGTAGTGGAGTGGCTAGCTCCCTGCACAGGAGCCCAAAGAAGCTCTTTGGCCCCCGCCTTTACCTGGGGGCTCAGTTGCTCCACTGTAAGGCGGGACCTTTGCAGCAGGTGGGCTCAGATGCCCCAGTGCGCAGATTCTCACGCCCCCGGGCCCTGTGTTTGCTCCGCTGGCCCCCCCGGCAGCTGCACTGGCTCCCAGCTCCGCAGTCTCTGTGTTCCTGGGTGTGGGAAGGTTTCTTGGCCCCGTTTCTGCCTGGAAGTTCTGGGTTCCCCAGGGGACTCTGATCTCTTCCTTGGTCCTGGATGAGCCCCCTCGGCTACCAGCTTGGCCAGACCCTCTCCCTGCCTCGTTTTATGGCGCCATCCCCCGCCGCTCCTCTCCCTTCATCCTGCCCTGGCCAAGCTCTTCGTGGACACCCCGGGGGCAGGGTCCGAGAGGGGGTCTCAGCCAGCCTGCTCGCTTCTCTGCGCGGCCAGCGCCGCCGGGCCTGCCGGGGGCTTTGTGCTGCCCTCACCGTCTCTCTGGGAAAGCCCTGGGTGCTGCCGCAGGAGTGGTGGGAGGTGGGGAACACGTGGCCCATAAAGGTCTCCGATGTTAGGGAGGCCGTTAGATGAGAGACAGGGATGCTGGAGGTGGGGACACTGGGGTGGCCAGGAGTCCTCTTGGCGGTCTCCCGGGGCAGCTGCCAAGTGTGGCCTGCTGCTTCCTCCCGCGCGTGCTGGCAGAGGCCGAGTAGACATTGTGGCGGAAGCCGGGCCGGTTTCTGCCCACAGCCCGGGCAGACTTCCTTCCTGGCCACGCACAGCCCCTTTCTAGTCTGATGTCTCCAAGAAGGCAGAACAGTTTTCTCTGGCCACACCAAAGGCCCCCCAGCCCACCCTCTCTCGCTCTGCCGGACACTTGGCTCTGGAGCCACGAGGGTCTGGATCTCATGCCCTTGACCCGCCACCCTCCGTCACTGTTCGTGGCGTTCCCTGAGAGGCTTCACGTGCAGTGGTTACAGGCAGACCCGGAGGCAGGCTGCCCTGGAGTCCGCCTCCGCCGCGTGCTAGCACCCAACGTCTCTGAGCCTCGGTTTCTTCACCTGCCACGTGGAGTGATAATGGTGCCCACCTCCTCAGGTCGTCAGACCAGCTCCGACCTTGAGCCGCATACCCTGGCCCCATCCCCGTTGCCTGTTCTGAACCCTGGGGCTCGAGAATGCATACTGTGTGGGGAGTCAAGTGTAGCGAGGGGCGAGGTGACGTCATTGCCTGGAGATCCCCGGGGCGGCCTGGCACATAGTAGGTGCTCAGAGAAGTTTGGCTCCTTCCCCTCCCTGTCTCGGGCCTTCAGCGACCTCCTCTTGGTTGGAACCCCGGTGACATTTCGTATCTGCCGAGGTCATCTGACACCATGTCTGCCCACACTGCGAATCTCCGGCGTGATCCGTGTCCACGGCCACCCCTGAAGGGTGGAGACCAGCCTGGCACATCGGCTGTCTTGATCCCAGAGTCTCTGTTCCCCGTTAGCGCTCGCTAACAGCTGTTGGCGGGTCTTCTCATAGAGATGGGAGCTGACAGGAGTAGCCAAATCCTCCACTGTTGACACCCCTCAAGGCTGACGGGGCTGGGGTTCCCCTCTCTTGCAGCATCAGCCTCCGAGAGTTGAAGACCATCTTGCCCCTGGTCAACTTCAAAGTGAGCAGCGCCAAGTTCCTCAAAGATAAGTTCGTGGTAAGTTTTGTAGCTCAGCCTGGCGATTTTGTGAACCCAGGGCTACGTGTGCCTTTCCCATGAAGCCACTACGTGCCTTTGAGCTCCATTGAATGGTGCCCAGGGAAGTCCCCCGCCTCCAGATTCATCCATCTTAGTCCGGACGGAGGGATTGTGTGAAGATCTTAGGCCCGTTTTCTCAGTCGTGGCAGAGGACGTCATCCACGAAGACCATGTTCACCGAGCTGCTTGACTTGGGACATTTCCACCAGTCCAACTTTCCCTTTCCCTCACTACCCCACAGCCTGTTTTCCTTTTAATAATATGAACACATGTGTTTCTTTTGGAAAATATTATGAAAGATTCCTTATGTAGGTTGCCAGGGACGTGGCATTTTGTATGCAAGTCCTGATAGCGTAGTTGTCAGAGGTGACTCTTCTCTGCCCTTCCCCTCTCCTCGCACCCACCCCTCCCTTCATCCACTGTTCCTTCCTCCCACCCATCCTCCCATCCCTCCCATCCCTCCATCCCTCCTTCCGCCCATCATTTAATTTGTTTATGTTCTTGTGTAATTAAGCCGTTGGTAGATGTGGGGCAGGTCATTCCCTGAGTGATGGGATAGCGTAGGTCAGGTGGGGCTGTTCTGAAGGGTGTAAGGATGGAGGTGATCCATAGGCATTCTTTCTGGCCTTCAGAGAGATACTGACTCTCGTCAAGGAACCCAACAACACTCCATCCCAATAGTCCCGGTTGGTGGACTCGCAGGGGCATGTCACAGGATTCCTCAGCTGAAGAAGCTCATTCATTTTTACACCAGTGAGCTCCCGGAACAGTTAACCCACTTTATGGCTTATCAAGCCATCTTTTGGCCCACCCCATAATTCGAACTAGTCCAAGAAGGCAAAACCAGAGAAGGGTGGGGGCTGACAGAAGAGAGATGGGAGAGGCATTTTCCACTGACAGCCACGTAGTTGGAATTTTGTTCTTTATCAAGCCTTTACCAAGCAGGTGCTACGTGGATGTTATCTGGTTTGGTTTCAAGGAAGTCCGAGGAGGGTAATGGTGGTTCTCCCATTTTACAGATGAAGAAACGGAGGGTCTGAGAGGGTCAAGTGATTTACCCAAAGCTGTTAAGCCATTCAGGGGACAGACCTTGACTGGAGTTGAGCTCTGTTAATTCTAAAGGCTCGGTTCATTTTCTTATGCTTTTAAAAATGACCTATATGTACATACCCTATAAATATGTCTAGATTTGAAAGTGTCTTCTGCCCCCAAAAGGAGGAGTTCTGCATTATGGCTCTTGGAATTCTGGCTAAGATCCTTCCCTTTTGGGGAGTCAAGGGAAGGATCTTACCAGGGATCCCTGGTGGGTATGTTCTCCAGGCAGATAAATTAGGAAACTTGTGGACGTTTGGGTTCAGAGGAATGCAAGTTTGATTCTAACTAGTGTTGTAGCAGAGCCATGGTATTTCTGTGAACAGGGAAGAGGCATTCTTGTGGTGGACAAGAAAACTCGTGTGGTCACTTTTTTTTTTATATTTACAGGAAATAGGCGCACACAAAGATGAACTCAGCTTTGAACAGTTCCATCTCTTCTATAAAAAACTTATGTTTGAACAGCAAAAATTGGTAAGATGATTCTTTTTTTCCCATTCACTTTTTGAAGGTTTTGATAGTCTTATTTTACCTTACTTTTAAAAATTGAAGTATAGTTGGTGTACAATATTATATGGGTTACGGGTGTACAATATGGTGATTCACAATTTTTAAAGGTTATACTCCATTTATAGTTATTATAGAATATGGGTTATAGCCCCTGTGTTGTACAATATATGCTTGTAGCTTATTTTATATGTAGTAGTTTGTACCTCTTAATCCCCTACCCCTATACTGCCCCTCCTCCCTTCCCTCTCCCTACTGGTAACCACTAATTTGTTCTCTATATCTGTGAGTCTGTTTCTTTTTTTGTTATATTCACTAGTTTGTTGTATTTTTTTAGATTCCACGTGTAAGTGATATCATATAGTATTTGTCTTTCTCTGTCTGACTTATTTCACTTAGCATGATACCCTCCAAGTCCATCCGTGTTGTTGCAAATGGCAATTATTTCATTCTTGTTTATGGCTGAGTAGTATTCCACTGTGTGTGTGTGTGTGTGTGTGTGTGTGTGTGTGTGTATCTGTATATCTATCACATCTTCTTTATCCATTCATTTGCTGATGGACACTTAGGTTGCTTCTGTATCTTGACAGTTATTAATCATGCTGCTATGAACATTGGGGTGCATGTGTCTTTTCGAATTAGTGCTTTTGTTTCTTTCAGATATATACCCAGGAGTGGACATGCTGGGTCGTATGGTAACTCTATTTTTAGTTTTCTGAGAAACCTCCGTACTGTTTTCCACAGTGGCTGCATCAGTTTATGTTCCCATCAACAGTGTAGGAGGGTTTCCTTTTCTCCACACCCTCCCCAGCGTTTGTTATTTGTGTTCTTTTTGATGATGGCCACTCTGATGAGTCTGAGGTGCTATCTCATTGTGGTTTGGATTTGCATTTCCCTGATGATTAGTGATGTTGAGCATCTTTTCTTGTGCCTTTCGGCCATCTGCATGGGTGAGATGATTCTTGAGCAAATGATCGAATGATGTTTTTGGTTCCCCTGTGTTTCAAAGTCCGGCATGTTCCTAAGAGACCCGTGAGAAGTGTTCTGTCTCCCTTCTAGTCAAGGAAATATCAAGTGGGAATGGCAGTGACATCATATTTTCATCTATTAGATTGGCAAAAGTTTTAAATGTGATAGAGCTATGGGGACAGTGTGGGGAAATGGTGCTCTCATACCTTCGTGGTGGGAGTATGAGTGGCCGTCAGTCTGATTGGAATTTAGTCTGAGCCTATTAAAGTAAAAAAAGTTCAACTAACTCTATCATCTTGTTCTGGAAGGAAATTTACCATATTATTAATAGTAACTATCTCTGGGTTGAGGGATTTTTGTGTGTTGTTCTTTTTATACTTTTATTCCTTGTTAATGAGAATATGTTTTTTGATTAAGATAATATGCTATTGGGACTTCCCTAGAGGCACAATGGTTAAGAACCCGCCTGCCAATGCAGGGGACACAGGTTTGAGCCCTGATCCGGGAAGATCCCACATGCCACGGAGCAACTAAGCCCGTGCGCCACAACTACTGAGCCTGTGTTCTGGAGCCCGTGAGCCACAACTACTGAGCCTGCGTGCCACAACTATTGAAGCCCGCGCGCCTAGAGCCCATGCTCCGCAACAAGAGAAGACACAGCAGTGAGAAGCCTGCGCACCGCAATAAAGAGTAGCCCCCGCTCGCCGCAACTAGAGGAAGCCCGCGCGCAGCAACGAAGACCCAACGCAGCCAAAAATAAATTTAAAGAAATAAATTTATTAAAAAAAAGATAATATGCTATTTTAAAATTAAATTAAGATGTGCATACGTTTTGACCTGACAGTGGCATTTTGGGGGCTCTGTTTTAGAGAAATGAAAGCACTGAGACCTAAGAGTGTATCACTAGATTGTTTATTGCAGCATTACTTACGCCGGCAAAATACTTGGGAGCCATCTGAATGCCTCTCAGTAGAGCAAAAGCTGGGTAAGCTATGGTCCATCCATACTATGCGACACTGTGCAGCTGATTAAGAAGCCTGAGTCCGTTGTGTTTCTGTCCATCTGGAGGGATGTTCATGGTATTTTGTGAGGAAAACCAGCTGCAGATTCATGCAAGGAGCTAGGTCTGATTTTTTGGTAACAAACAGTACTCCTCCTATATATGTTTGTGAGTGTTTTTATGAACAAGGAGAAGGTATGGAAGAGTACACACACCTCACATTTAATGTTTTTTTTTAATAGATTACTGTGGTTTATTTTATTTATTTTTGGCTGCATTGGGTCTTCATTGCTGCACACGGGCTTTCTTTAGTTGCAGCGAGCGGGCCTGCTCTTCATTGTGGTGCGCAGGCTTCCCGTTGCAGTGGCTTCTCTTGTCGCGGAGCATGGGCGGAGCATGGGTTCCAGGCACGCGGGCTCGGTAGTTGTGGCAGGTGGGCCCTAGAGCGCAGGCTCAGTAGTTGTGGCTTGCGGGCTCTAGAGCACAGGCTCAGTAGTTGTCATGCACGGGTTTAGTTGCTCCGCGGCGTGTGGGATCTTCCCGGACTAGGGCTCGAACCCGTGCCCCCTGCATTGGCAGGCAGATTCTTAACCACTGCGCCACCAGGGAAGTCCCTCACATTTGATGTTGATTTTGTGTATGTCCTGGAGGGATTTGGAACGATGCTCAGGAGAGATAATTAAATTTGTCTTTGCACCACTCCGTTTTCAACTTGTTCCAAGTAGCACATTACTTCTGCAATAAAAAAAAAAAATGTCCCATAAAGCATAAGGCTTAAAAAGGGAGGCTTTCAGTTCAACGCAGGGAGCACCGTGCCTGGTGGGTGGTTACTGCTGTTACTGTTGGAAAAGGGCTTTGCAGGGCGCCGAGGTGGGTCCAGAGCAGAGCTACGAGGGAGCAGAGAGTGGGTAGGACTTGCAGCAAGACGGATCTGCTTTCTTCGGCTCTGTGATCTTGGGCCAGCCACTGAGCACTCCCAGCCTCGGTCTTCTCATCCGTGCAATCGGGGCTGTGATTCCTGCCCCACCAGGCTCTGGGGAGGACTGCCGAGGGATTGGAGGTCAAGAGTGCAGGCATTTTAAAGCGATGAGTGTGAAAGTCAGTTATCAGTTGTCTTCTGCCTGCAGGCTGGCCGCAGGGTGAGGCCTCTTGATAGGTGACCACTGGCCTTGGGACTTCGGATGTATCTGAGGTAGAGAAATGGGAGAAGCATTTCTTGTCTGCCTAGATTGGGGGAGAATACATTATTTCATAGAGTAAAAGATTCAGTTGCAGTGTGTTCACTTTTCCACACAAATGATAATTAGTTCTTGTTTTGCCAAATAGAGTAGAAAGATCGTAGGCTTTGGGAGTTGAAAGACCTGGATTCCAGCCCCAACTTGACCTCTACCTGACCAAGTGATTTTGAGGAAAGCCATCTTTTCCCCCGTCACTCAGCCTCCTCTGTAAAATGAAGGTATTAAATCAGGTCATTGGTTATACAATTTTAAAGCTATCTAACCCCGCTCCCCTTTTTTATACGAAACCTTAATTAAGAAAACTGCTGCATAAAAGCGGATCAAAACACTTTTTACGTTAAAAGCTATAACTTTCATTTATAATCAATTCTTGGGAGCAATGAAAATGTTGTGATGATAGTATATAAATGAAATCCAGAATAATGACAATTGCTGTCTTAGGCAGTTGACCAGGACTGAGAAAAACTTGATTCACTCAAGATAAGTAGTTGTAAAAAACAGGTTTTATAATCGTTTGTCTGGAAATTTCGAGATACTGTCTCATCAGGCAGAGAGCAGGCAAAGCTTGGGAATAAGGTTCCCATAAAAGCTGTTGCATCTGCCAATACAGGTTACCCACCACTGATGATCTCCACCGTGATAAAATTCCACATAAGAGCGCTTTTCATTGTGGTTCTTTCTAAAGCTTATGTATGTGTGTTTGAGAGGGAGAAGGAAGAGAAAGAAATTTGAGTCAGATTTCTGCAGAATCCCTGAGTCCTCCGGGGGTACCCTAGATGGCCCAGTTTTGGGGAAAAACATCTGTACGTACCAGAGGTTACCCTGGTGGCCAGAGCGCCACATTCAGCCAGCATTCGGTTGTACTTGGCCTAATGGTTTAAATGTTTTTTAAATGAACTGCCTACATTTAAAACTTGGGAGATTTCTTATTAAGATCCAGATTTTTCATTTCTCTTGGGAAAAAAAAAAAAATCGAGATCTGGCTATATTTGGCAACCTCTGAGCGGAGGGAAGCATGCTTTCTCTGGTTTGCCCCAGCCCTTCCCCCAACCCCCCATCCAGCTCTCTCTGCTAATTTATGTCACCTACCCAGTCCCTAAGACCTTCTGGGTCAACAGTCTCTCCATCATTGGAGGGTATAACTGTCCAGTCTGGCCACCGCATATTTTAATTCAGTGACTTGGAATTTGAATAACAAAGCCCCAGGCTCTATAGATAGTTACTGGCCAACTTGAGAAGCCTCACTGCTCTTGTGTAGGTAAATGCTTCTCCCCTGTCAGCATATCATTTACTTACTGAGCTCCTCACTGGAAGCTCAGGGCAGAGAAAAGCATTGCCTCTGTGCTGTTAGGGGCACAGCTGGCTTTCTTGGGCTCCTTGGGGAGACAGGACCATTCACGGTGATTGACGATGCCCAGACCTAAATCCAGGGAGTGGGGTCCTGCTTATCAGTCGCTATAGGTTTCCAACTTGAAGTTGCCAGTCCCTCCTTGTGTCTAACCACCCGCTTACGTTGCTGCCGTGAAGCCTCAAAGCTTCCAAAAGTTTGGCAGCAGCAGGAAGATAAGAAATTTAATTCCATGTGTGTCCCCCTGGGGAGGGGATATATCTCTAACTAGGCTGTCATAACAGTGTTGTGAATAAAGATCAGAGCTAACATTTCCTAAGTGTGAACTCTGTGCTGGGCGCTGTGCTATACGTCTTACATACATTTAATTCTCCTGGCAACCCTGTGGGAGAGGTACTGTTATTACCCTCATTTTGTGGATGAAGTTGCTGACGCTCAGGTTACTTGCTGGAGGTCATGAGGTTAGTAAGCTGCAGAGCTAGAATTTGAGTTCTGTGCTCAGCTTCACTGCCCACCCACTGATACTTCTTTTTAATTTTTTAAACTTTGGTATTAAGGGAAATTTCAAACAGAGACAAGCAGAGATAATAGTATAACAAACCCCCAAGCACCTGGCAGCCAGTTTTCAGCAGTGGTCAACGTGGTCATCTTATTTCATCTATGCCCTTACCCACCTCCCTCTTCTCAGATGGTTTTGAAGCAAACCTAAGACGTTGTATTTTTTCTTCCTTAAATATTTGAATCTAATACCCAGCTTCATCACTGCTACTTTGCTGCCTCCCCAGCAAACCTGTGAAGTACCCCCTTGGTTACTGGAGGCTGGGGGTCTGCATTTACAGGCCCTGATTATACGTGAAGATGGTTGACTAATATCACTCTTGCTCTCGGCCCAGGACTGGAGTTTCAGCCCCATGGGATTAGGTGGTGGGGTTACTGTTGATTCATCTGTTGTTACCCCCTGGCGTTTCACGTGCTCTCTTCTTGGTACCCTCTAGTAGACTACTTTGGAAATGCGTTAGGGTTCTGTATTACTTATGAATTGCTTACGTATTACGTGTGTGAGTTCTGTATTGCTGGCATGTACGTAACAGTATTACCGCGATGCACGTTTGCTCTCTCAGTTTCTGGGGCTCAGGCATCCAGGTGTGCCTTAGCTGGATTCTCTGCTTTGGGGTTTCACAAAAAGCTGCGTTTAAGATTTCCACTGAGGCTGTGGTCTCATCTGAGGGTCAGATGGGAAAAGGTCGGCTTCCGTGCTCACGCGGTGGTAGCAGCATTCAGTTCCTTGCAGTTGTAGGAGTGAGGGCTCCAGCTTCTTGTTGGCTGCCCGCAGCTCCTAGTGGCTGCCCACGGCTTCTCCACGGATGGGGCTCCCTGCATGGCTGTCTGTTTCCTCAAAGCCAGCAAGACAGGTTCTCCAAGCATATAAAAGCATCCTCATGTAATCATATGCACATAATTGTGTACATCCATCACCTCTGCAAGTTACAGGGATAAGGCAAGGGTCTGAATACCAGGAGGTGGAGATCCTGGGGCCGTCTGTCCACCATGGGTTCCCATGAACCCAAGTCTGAGTCGCTCTCCAGCAGCTCACAAATAATCAGTAATCGGCTCACAAATTATGTCCATTGCAGTTGAAAGAACAAATGCTTTCCCAGCCTTGCAAGGTGCCAGGGAACATAAACACACACAGCCCTCTGCCTTCCCATTACTATCCCTCTGGGGTCTGAATATAGGTGATTTCTGTTGCTTGTTTGCCTGTTGAAGTAGAAAACAACTCTGCTATAATTTAAGGTGGCACTGATTTTCCTTTAGCATTGCTTTTAGCTAGGTGCAACGTTAAATTTCCTGACCGTCGTGGGGTGACGGTAGGTATCCTAGATGGTTGTTGCAAAGATTAAAAGAACTGGTAGAAGAAAAAAGAACCGGAAGGTCTCAGTCACCCAGCAGAGGGTCTGGCATGCAAAGCTGCCGTCAGAATGTGGTATCTACTGTCGCCGTCAGCCTGTGTTTACGAGGCAGAATCCCCCCGGGAGGAGGTGGGGGCAGCTGGCCTCTGGTGCTCCTGCTCTCCGTCCTGTTTCTAAAAGACCATCTTGGACATGGAAACAACCTAGATGTCCATCAACAGATGAATGGATAAGGAAGATGTGGTACATATACACAACGGAATATTACTCAGCCATGAAAAAGAATGAAATAATGCCATTTGTAGCAACATGGATGGACCTAGAGATTATTATACTCAGTGAAGTAAGTCAGAAAGAGAAAGACAAATATCATATGATATCACTTATATGTGGAATCTAAAATATGGCACAACTGAAGTTATGTACAAAACAGAAATAGACCCACAGGCATAGAGAACAGACTCGTGGTTGCCAAGGGAGAGGGCAGGGGGAGTGGGGGAGGGATGGATTGGGGGTTTGGGATTAGTAGATGCAAACTATTATATAGAGAATGGACAGACAACGAGGTCCTACTGTATAGCACAGGGAACTATAGTCAATATCCTGTAATAAACCATAATGGAAAAGAATATATAGATATCTATACAGATATATTTGTATAACTGAATCACTTTGCTGTACAGCAGAAATTAACACAGCATTGTGATCTTCAATAAAATAAATTTTTAAAAAAAGACCATCTTGGTCACAATCAGTGGATTTCCCAGCATGTCCTTTGATACCTCATGTACTGAAGCAGAAGGCTAGGCAGCCCTCGACAGGAAATTTGTTTCTGGTATCTGGATACATTTTACTACAAGCAAAGTAATGCATATTCAGTCCATAAAAGTTGGAAGTGCATTATAAAATAAAAAGGAAATTAAAATACCTGCAAACCTACCCATGATTATACCTGCAATTATACATTCAATAAGAAGTTTGGTGTTTACTCTTCCAGATTTTCCGTGGGTGCGAGCGTGTGGGAAGAGAGCGACTAACATTCTGTCACGTGTTGGTGGAGGAGTCTAGGGAATATCACAGATATCCTAATCAGTGGTCAGGGGAGAGAAGGGTCCACAGTGCAGAAGTTAGCAGTGAATCTGCTTAGCTTTCCTGTCACTGCAGTTTGCCCCCATGGCCGCTTCACATGACCTGCAAAGCACAGAGAGTGTGTAGGGCAAGTTACAGCCCCAGGGGATGTGATCACCCACATCAACATGGGAAGATGCAGTTTCCTGACCTTAGGTGGACCTCGGGGCCTCTGGGCCGTCATTTCTGTCCCCTCCCTTTGGCTTGGCCCCTTCCCTTGTCTAGCTGGTAACTGCCTCTTCTCCCAAGGACCAAAAGTCATAGGTTACTTTTCCCTGTAGCCTTTTAATTTAGTTTCCCTGTAGCCTTTTACTTTTCCCCAGAGAAATTAATTTATTATTTTAGTCATCCATTCAATAAATGGGTGACTCAAGAAGGCACAGTGGTCAACTAAACAGACGTCACCCTGACCTTATTGAGCCTTTATTGGGGTCGCAGGGCGTCAGAGGTGTTGCCCAGAGTCACAGAGGGCTGAATGCCCTGACTTGGTAGGATTTGGCCCTGTAACCGTACACGGTAATGCTAAGATAAATTAATTGCTGCCTCCTCTGTGTGCTCATAGTATCTAGAGCATTCTGCCCTCATTGGTAGGATGTTGTCATTTATTTTATGTGCCTTTGCAGATACTGTGTGGGGCAGTGGCGATTGACCAGGGTGGACCTGGGTTGAAATTCTGGCCCCTTGACGTTCTCAGTATATAACCTTGGAATAATTATGTGTGCTCCCTGAGCCCGTTTCTTGCTTCTGAAACAGGGTTTATTTTACTGCTTTCCTAATAGGATTGGCACGAGGACTAACTGAGATCGGGGCTGCCCTGCATCAGCTCGCAAACATGCCCTATCCATTTCCCAGGGCGGCCGTAACAAAGGACCCGCAACTGAGTGGCTTAAAAGAGCAGAACTTTGTTCTCTCACAGTTCTGGAGGTTAAGGCTGAAGCCAGGTGTGGGCAGAGCCACACCCCTTCTGATGGCTCTAGGGGACGATCTGTTCCTTGCCTCTCTCCAGCCTCTGCCATTTGCTGGCCATCCTGGGTGCTCCTTACCTTGTAGACGCACCTCTGCAGTCTCTGCCGCCATCATCCCATGGGCACCATCTCCCTGTGTGTCTGTCTGCAAATCTCCCTCTTTGTAAGGACTCCATTCATTGGATTTAGGGCCACCCTAATCTAGCATGAACTCAACTTAACTTGATGGCATCTTCAAAGACCCTATTTCCAAATAAGGCTGCATTCACAGGTGGTGTCAGGACTTGGACATGTCTTTTGGGGGATGCAGTTCTACCCAGAACACATGCTGCACATTCTTCCTTCTTTAGAACATCCTCCTGACACACCTCCCCCTTCCGGCTGCTGCCCCATTTCTCTGACCCTGTAGAGTGACCTATTCCAGGAATGCCATCTACACCACCGTCTGCACTTCCTTCCCTCCCTCCACCTCTGGAGCCCATTCCAGTCGTGTTTCCATGCCTCCTATGCCACAGCAGTTCATCTTGTCACATCACCATTGACCTCCGCCTTGACAAGTACAGTGGTCCATCCTCTGGTCTTTGTTTTGTTCGCTCCGTGGCATGTGAGCCACGTGACAGTGGGTCACTCTCTCCTTGATATTGTCACTTGGCTTTTGGATGCTGCACTGTCTTCCTTCTTCTCGTACCTCGCCTTCTGCTGGCTCTCAACCTCCTTGGCTGGGTCTTCAGTTTCTTGGCATCTAATGGTTGGCATGACCCAGGTGAGGCCGGTGCTTAGCTGGCAAGTGCTGAAACCAGTTGTTAAACTAGTTGCTGCCAGAGGGAGCTGGTGACTACCCTCTGCCCCACCAACCCGCTGGTCCCCAAGAGTCTTGAGTGGACCCCATGGGGGACCATCCAGTGCCCGTCAGCTCATCAGCCAGCCCCCTGCTCACACGCACTGGCGTGTCCTCAAGCGTCTGTGGCCAGAGGTGGTGAGGGACAGCTTTCCCTGCAGTTATGCTGGCACCCAGGGGGAGAAACGCCCAGTACCCGCTGCACCCCCAGAATGGCCTCCCAGCTGCTTTCAGGAAAAGACCCACCATGCTATTGCTGTTTTTTGTACATCCCTACCCAAAACTCAGTCCGCAGAGCTCTTGTCTTATCTGTGTACTCTTGGTGTGATCCTGTCTGGTCCCCCGGCTTCAAATAGCATCTTTATGCTGATTACTCCCAGAAACATGTCTCCGGCCCCCACGTCTCCCCTGAATGCCAGACTCTCCTGACTGCCGGCTTGCCTTGCATCTCACACTAGAATGTCCAGAAGAGGCGTCGTGATACTCAGCACCACCCCCCCATCTCCATTGCTGTGAACCCATACCTGGCCGCCCCATTGGGAGAGCCCAGGAATCGTCTTGATTCCTCTCTCCCACTTCCCATGACCCCTGCCCCCCAGTGCATTCTGCCCATCTCCTAACATATCCTCAGGCAGCTTGGCCTTTGAATTCTGAGAGAACTGGCTTTGCTTCCACGTGTGCTACCTGAGTGGTGAGCCCTGGGCTGGTCATATTTGCCTCTTTGATTTTAGTCCGTTCTCTGCCCTGCTCTGTACCCCGAGGGACTGATTCTTACAAACAAGTTCCCAGGCACCTCTGCCTCCAGGGGGTTCGGCAAATGGGGTGACAGGAGATTGCAGGCAGAGGAGTGGGGAAGCTGAGGCGTCGCTCCCCGTCTTTCCTGGCTCTGGAGCATCTCCACAGTAGAGGCACCTCCTCCTTCACCCCAGCTCCTCATGTAGCTTAAAGGGGTGCAGCTTTTTCTGTACATCATTGCAAGGCAAGGAAAGGAAGGGGCTGGCTTTAAGTAAGGACCACATGGAGTGGACAGTTGAAGGGGGGGTCACAGATGACCTTTCTCCAGATGTAGGGAAACCAGTTTTTTTTTTTTTTTTTTTAATTTATTTATTTATTTATTTATGGCTGTGTTGGGTCTTCGTTTCTGTGCGAGGGCTTTCTCTAGTTGCGGCAAGCGGGGGCCACTTCATCGCGGTGCGCGGGCCTCTCACTATCGTGGCCTCTCTTGTTGCAGAGCACAGGCTCCAGACGCGCAGGCTCAGTAATTGTGGCTCACGGGCCTAGTTGCTCCGCGGCATGTGGGGTCTTCCCAGACCAGGGCTCGAACCCGTGTCCCCTGCATTAGCAGGCAGATTCTCAACCACTGCGCCACCAGGGAAGCCCCGGGAAACCAGTTTTGGGATTTGGGTTTGGGAAGGATCCGGCCTTAAGCACCAGATTGACCCAGTGATCTAAGGGCCAAATGACTCCAGATAACAAACAGGGGGCACTGCCTAAAATCCCTTTTCTTTTTAAAATAAATAACCATGCTGTAAATGACACATAAGTGAAAGGAAGTACTTCTAAGTCATTCTAAAAGAGTGACTCCTAATCTTTCTTCGTGACCTACTTCTTTGAGATGCTCATTAAAGCTATGGATCACCTTTCCAGAAAAAAAAAAAAAAATTTGCACAGACTTATGCAGATCTCCTGATTCTTCCCAGGGGCCTGTGGATACCTTTTCTAGAACGTTGAGTTTCCACGTCATCCTGGAGTGCAAGCAGGTTGGCAAGAGGACTTGGGGAATCTAGAGCAAGAGTTGTTTTATATCATTAGCATTTGTAACCTGCCGGGAGCTGCATTTCCATTTGTGCCCTGAATTACTCAAATGCTTATCCAATCGCAGTCTCATTAAAGATTATTTCAGTGATGCTACCTAACCAGAAATGGACGCAGCATGGGTGTGCGTGTGTGTGGCGTGTGTGTGCATGCGTGCATGCGTGCGCGTGCACGTGGAAAATGCTTGGCCAGTGAGCTGGTGCGAGTGGAGGCTGGGGGTTGGGGGACCCCAGACCTTCCTGGTGGAGGAGCTTGCCATCCTTCCATCAGTGGTTGGGAGACCAGTAGGCCATGAAGTGTAGGACCAGAGCTGTCCAATATTTCTCTCTTTCTCTTGAATTCAAGGATTAGAAATGAGCTCATTGAAATATTCAGGATTGGAAATGGACCAGTGAGGGTGCAGAAAAGGGTGTGCATTCTCTGGTGGGCATGCTGGTCAGGACAGCTGTTTTGAAAGCAATTCGGTGAATCTGCCGAAGTATACACCCCGTGTCCAGGCATTTTCCTGCCCAGGAATCTACCCAATGGAAATGCTGGCACAAGTGGACAAAGATATATATGCATGAACATTCTTTGTAATACTGGATACAATAGCAGAAAATTGAAAGACAGACATACTATGGAATACAGTGTGGGTTTTGAAAGTAGTGAGGTAGGGCAATTTGAGGCTGCTGAATAATACGTAAAGCTTGAAACAACAGCAAAAAGTTGGGAGACATAGATGTAATATAATATAAGATAGAATTAAATGAATATCCGTAAAACAAACTCTAGACGGAGACCTGCCAAATTATCAAGTGATTGCTTTTCAGAAAAAAGACTTTGCAAGGGGTGAGGAAGACTTCCACCTTTTGTGTAAAGATGTAAATATTTGAACATTTGCAAGTCACATAAATGACAATGATAATTTTTTAACGCAAAAAAATCTCTTTATTTGCATTAAGTGGCTCGACTTGTCTAACGTTCTTGTTTCATGGCTGTGTCCCTTCTGTTTTCTATTTTAGATTCTTGATGAATTCAAAAAGGATTCCTCCGTGTTCATCTTGGGGTGAGGCACCTCTGCGGGGTTGTTGTTCTGGGCGGTTGTGCCGGGCGTTGGTGCCCTTGTGGGTCCCCCCAGCCTTGCCATCAGAACTCCAGGGGGTCACCTCTCCGGCAGGCACTGGTGGGGTCCCCCTATTGGGGAACTGGCCATCCCAAGCCTGTGCCACGAATAAACATGCACAGCAGCAGGGCTTGTGGAATGTTGGGAGGGTGGCCCAGAAGGTTCTGTAGAGAAGCCTGCTTGCTTCAGGACCTCCTTTCCCAGAGGTGAGTTGGGGAAATTCCTGGCTAAGCAGAGTGAACTGAATTCAGGTGAGTTGAAGCATATCAAGTGCTTCATGTGGTGCGTGGCAGGGCTCGTAAATAGTGATAATGATATTATTATTAAAACCTAAGTGCTGCAGGACTTGTCAGGGCCTCTACTACACTTACTAATTCCCCTAATTATAAAGTGTTCTATGTCCTCCAAGCCTGTCTACCTGGGAGAAATGTTTGCCATGGAGTTAATAGCGCCTAGAATGTGATTTGCGGCCCGCTGACCTGGGCCTGCTTTTTGGAAGCAGCCCTCATTGATGAGGGTGCCCTGGCAGCTGTTCCCTCTGTTACATTCTAATCCAGAAACCCCAAGACTCCAAAATGTATATAAAACGAATCCAATTCTTATGTGGTATTTTAATGAAAAGATTAGTGTTGGACCATGAAGCTGGTTAGGAAAGAAGGTTAGAAACACACTCAGAGACAACAGACTTTTGGACCTTGAGTGTTTAGTAAAGAGAGAACACCTTCGTCTTCCTGTTGGCCAGCCTGCACCTGGCTCTGCGGGGTGGGGGGACTCGGCAGGGTGTCTGGGTGGCCGTCCTGCTGGCTGGGATCGCCTCCTGCCTGTTGGATGGCCCTCTCTCAACACCCTCCCTTTCCCCGAGGACAGCAACACCGACCGGCCGGATGCCTCCGCTGTTCACCTGCACGACTTCCAGCGGTTCCTCTTACATGAACAGCAGGTGAGAGGACAGCAGGACCCCTGGGGTGGGGCTGCCCCAGCGGTTGCTCACCTTCTCACCACCTGCCGTCATGAAACAGGTGTCGTCTCCCTGCTCAGTGCTGCCGTGGGGGCTTAGACTCTGGAGTAAGATTGGCCTCTCATCAGCCCCTTTCCCAGGCTCCAGATGGAGGAAGGGAAGGAGAACACCCCAGGGCGGGTGGACGGTGCCCTCACCTGCCGGCTTCTGCTCCTCCCCCCAGCTCACCTCTGGTGTCGCTTCCCCAGGAAGCCTTCCCTGACGCACGGAGGGTGTGACTAAGGTGGACGAGCCTGGGGGTCCTCTGGGGGATGAGGTGGCACAGCTGTCGTTAAACAAATGACGTGTGGATGTCTCCCGGAATGTTTGCGTGTGGGCTCCGAGCTGGTGGCTGAGTCAGAGTTTGTGGTGGGCAGTGGTTTTCTAGGGGACGGTTCTGCCCCAGGGCAATGGCTGCCCCTGGCATCTGGTGGGTAGAGGCCAGGTATGCTGCTCAACATCCAGAGGTGCACAGGCCAGCCCCCCGCCCCTTAACAAGGAACTACCCAACCCCACATGTCAGCAGTGCCTCGGCTGAGAAACTGAGTTAGAGTGAGAGAAACCTGGCATCCTCTCACTAGCTGTGTGACCTTGGGCAGGTGGTTTGACCTTTCTGTGCCCCACTTTCCTCCTCTTTAAGTGGGGGTGAGAACCCTACCTCTCAGAATTGTGGGGATTAGACAAGATGGTCTTGATCTTTGTGTGTATGTATGAGTACGTATATATATGCATAGTCACATATCTATTTCAAATTTTTATTTATATCACTGGAGTTTCATTTACTTTTATTCTCTTTATTTAGTTTTTTTTAATAGACTCTTTTTCATAATAACAATATATAGTCTTTTTCATAGTAATATTCAGTTCATTTACTTTAAAAAAATACTTCGTATTGTAGAACATCTCAAACATACACAGAAGTAGACAGGCTGGCATCATAAACACCCTGTACCCATCACTCTGATTACAAAGTTAAGAACATTTTGCCACTTTAATTTCATCCATCCTCCATCTCCATCCCCACATGTCTCCCTTCCCTTCCTTCCTTCTTCATTTCTTTGCTGGTGAATTCTAAAGTAAACCCTGGACTGTGTATCATTCCATTTGAAAATACTTCAATATGTCTCTCTTATGATTTTTTTTTTTTTTTAGAAAACATGGCCATAATACCCCTGTTACACCTTTCTCAATGAACACGAATTTCTTAGTGTCAGACAGTACACATCCCATGTTCAGATGTCACTGATTGTAGGGAAAATAACGAACAGACGCACACTTGCACGAGGTGCAGAGGCGGTTAGCTGCTGTGGTTCATGATGACTGGTGACCGAGGACTTTGAGGTGTCACGCTCTCCCCACGTGGGGTGAATGGGAGTGACCAAGAGAAGGCTTCCTTGCCCCGCCTGAGACTACGACCCAGGGCAGGTGAAACGAGGGGGGATCCATGAATTCTGTTGAGCACGATCACATGCAAGGTGCGGTGCTGCTGGGAGAGTGACGCAGAGAGAGAGGCACAGGCTGTTTGCTTTTCCGCCGTGCTCTTCCTTGAGCTGAACTACTCAGTTTTGTAGGGAGCCGTGGAAGTGAAACGGTTAAACTCCTGGAGACAAGTCGTCTTATATCCTGGAATCCACCACCTCGTGCTCAGTAATTTTATTCCAGGGGAGGGTCTCAGGCTTTCCCTACGCTGGCCCGGTGGCTGGGCTGCCCTCAGAGATCAGGGTTGTGGGCCGGGAGCAAGGTACAGGCCGTCAGGATCCCGCATCCCGGAGTTAGGACGCAGGCAGCCCACGAGCATCTGTGTGAGTGCGCGTGATGGGAACAAGATGTGCTGCCAGGGCTGGGGCCTCTGAGCCGTCCGTCCCGTGGACCCTGAGTGTCCCAGCTCCCAGCGCTCTGTGGGACGCTGGCATGGAGCAGAGTCAGTGACATAGGACGTCTGTTGGGGGTGGTGGATGCTCGTATGTGGAATAGCCACTGTAGCACTTGGTGTGCGAATTAGTACAGGTTTGTAGAAGACACATTGGCAATACACAATTAAAATGCAAACTTTGAAAAAAGGTTTATATACTTTGATTAAATAATTGCTCTCCTAGGAACTTATCCTAAAGAAATAATGGCAGCATTTTGAATAGAAGTGAGAACTTGGAACTGATCTGAATTTCCATTCGGAGGCTGGTTAAATGTGCCGCAGTCCAGCCCTGGGAGGCATGGGTGACGCTAACTGACCCGGAACTGATGTACCTGCGTTGGTCTTGGGCTCATCATTAGGTCAACTTAATTAATGACTGAAACCTCAGTTTTCTTATTTATATAACTGGAGAATAATATTATATGTCCTGCCTGGGCTTGTGTGAGTTCTAAATGAGCCACCATGTGACAAGCGTGAGCACAGAACCCGGAGGGCTGCCCCTGCCCAGTGCTGACGGCCTCACCATGCTTGTTCCTCTCATCAATACTCTGATCATTTTCATTATTATATTGATAGTTGCCCAACTCAATACCCCATACCAAGTAGATACATTTTTCTACCCCCTCCCAGACTATTCATATTTTAAACTCCTTTAGGCAGAAGATTTCTTATTTACAGCCAGTGCAGTTCCAGGTTATAGCAGCTAAGTACCCATGTGTTGTTTTTTTTTTTTAATTAACTAAGTAATTAATTTATTTGGCTGCATTGGGTCTTCGTTACTGCACGCCGGCTTTTCTCTCTAGTTGTGGTGAGCAGTGCGCGGGCTTCTCATTGTGGTGGCTTCTCTTGTTGCGGAGCACGGGCTCTAGGTGCGCGAGCTTCAATAGCTGTAGCATGCAGGTTCAGTAGTTGCAGCTCGCGGGCCCTGGAGTGTGCAGGCTTCAGTAGTTGGGTGCGTGGGCTCAGTAGTTGTGGCTCATGGGCTCTAGAGCACAGGCTCAGTAGTTGTGGTGCACAGGCTTAGTTGCTCTGCGGCATGTGGCATCTTCCTGGACCAGGGATCGAACCCGTGTCCCCTGCATTGGCAGGCGGATTCTTAACCACTGCGCCACCAGGGAAGTCCAGTACCCGTGTTTTTGTTATGCGAAAGCTTTTTAGGAGAAGGAAGCAGGAAGCTTCTGGCCTTTTGGGGGCGTCTAGGGCTGGCAAGGCGTTTGCATTAAGTATCCTACAATTTGAGTTTCATGTTCTGGTATTCAAGGATTGCATCACTGTTGTATTCAAATGAACTGGGTGCTCCCCCAGCTCCCAGCTATTGGGCGTCCTTTATCCAAGTAGATTTGCAAGGATGAACAGCAAGGCTTATTGTTGATTTGCACCCACCTCATTTGTGTCTGCCCTTATGCTTTTCCTTCTTTCAAACATCCTGATCTGACCCTTCCCATCCAACCGCACACGTCTGATAGCACATCTGCATTTATGATTCTTAAAGGTAGAGATTTTAGAATATTTGGAACCCAGAAAACATGAGTCAAAGTTGAATCTGTGGGTCAGCTGTCATCCTTTTGTCTATGAATATTTGGGGTTTTAGGGTTTGGAGAGGAAAACAATAAAGTTACTTTATGTTATACATTCTTTTTCTAAAGGGCTTTCGAAGTTCTGAGACCGTGCAGAAGCTGTTTTTGAACTGGTCACGTATCTTTCAGACGTTACTGTTGTCTGAGAAGCACTACTTCACTGATTTGGACTGATTCTATGTCTGTTTTCCAAAGTTCAGTTATTTGGAAGCCCAGC
This sequence comes from Balaenoptera musculus, assembly GCF_009873245.2. Classification (NCBI taxonomy): domain Eukaryota; kingdom Metazoa; phylum Chordata; class Mammalia; order Artiodactyla; family Balaenopteridae; genus Balaenoptera; species Balaenoptera musculus. The sequence goes on from NC_045803.1 coordinate 53,988,846, forward strand.
TCTCCTATTTACTAACTGTGTGAAGTTGGGATCATCGTGTGTGATGTCCTGAGCTTCTCTTTCCTTGTCTGTAAAATGACGATGACAGTGTATGACCTGCAGAGTTTTCTGGAGTAAACGAGATGTCGTGGGAGGATGACGATTGCTCACACAATGCCGTGATTTGAGCACCTTCTGTGTACCAGGTGCTGTGTTCAGCACAGACCCTTATTTCATCCAGCCCCTCACAACCTCTGTGCGTAGATACCATTATTCCCACGTAATGGATGAGGAGGCACAGAAAAGGTGTGTAACTTGCCCAGCATCAGCCAGGCGAGTAACCCCAGTGGTCTGATGTAACTGTGCTCCCTGCCTCCTGTGATAACACGTATAAGGAACTAGTGTAGAGCAGGAGTCGGCAGACTACACCCAGGGGCCACATCTGGCCCACTGCCTGTTTTTATAAGTAAAGTTTTATTTACAAACGCAGCCACGGCCATTTGTGTGCCTGTTGTCTGTGGCTCCTTTTGCACGACAGTAGCAGAATTGAGTGGTTGGGGCCCAGAGCCTAAAATGTTTACTCTCTGGTCCTTTAGGGAAAATGTTTGCCATGCACAGGGTGAGGCCTTGATTGCATGTGCATGCAGAATACGTCCATGCTTCGGTCTTTGACTGAAACCGGATCCTGGGAGGCAAAGAATTTTGCAATTCCTCTTTCTGATGATTTCTTGTTCTCTTTATCATTCTAAGGAGCTTTGGGCTCAGGATCTGAACAAAGTCCGTGAGCGGATGACAAAGTTCATTGATGACACGATGAGAGAAACTGCTGAGCCCTTCCTGTTTGTGGATGAGGTAAGTGGGCTCCTCGTCCTGTTGGCATGGCTTTGTGATTCAAGTCTCTGTCCTCCGAGGTATATTTTCTGGGTCTCTTCCCTTGGAGGGCTTTGCTGTTAGATGCCCCGAGACTGGCTCTCTTAGTCGAGAACTCTTTTTTTTTTTTTTTCCTTCCACGTCCTGAACCATCACAGCCTTTGCTTTTTGTCCTCCTCTATTTGATCTCATAGCCTGGGCGGGATCTTTGCTTTTGTCACTAGAGGGCGTGTGCTACCAGGGAGTCTCTAACCATTACAAGCAGAGCAAGGAAATTCCAAGGTTTATGGGGCTCTTGCACGATGTGAAAATGGGTGCTCTTGTCCCTGTGTGAGGGGGAACTGGGGAGCTCCAGTCCCATGTACCGTGGTTCCCAGGAAACAGAGTGTTACCCACTGTCACTCAGTCTTCTGATTTTTTTTTTTAAGGGGTCAGGAATTGGGATATGAAATTTCCTGCCTTTTAGATGTTATGATGCTGGCATGTTCTGTTTCTCATGTTGGGTGGTAGGTTCACATGTTCATAATGTTATTATGCCTTAAAACTTATATATGGGCAGCATATACTCTTGTAGCCTCAAATATTTAAGGATACACATTAAAAAGGTAAATACCGTATAGGTCAATGAAACGTGTGTTGGTACAGCCTATTGCAGTCTGAGTTTTCTGCACTGAAAACTTGGGTAACTGAGGTCTGGAGACCATCTGTTGAATATTCATGTACCATCTCCCCGTGTTGACACAGACCCAGAAGAACCCGGCACCACCCGTCCTTAGTGTGATGGTCCCCTCTTTGTGTTTGTGACTCTCCTAGTTCCTCACGTACCTGTTTTCCCGGGAGAACAGCATTTGGGACGAGAAGTATGACGTGGTGGATATGCAGGACATGAACAACCCCTTGTCTCATTACTGGATCTCCTCATCACATAACACGTGAGTTTCACCGCGAGCCTGCGGTGGGTCAGGCAGGCGAAGGGCAATACGGTGGGCGCTCAAGTGCACTGCTCTGGCAAAGCGTGTGGGCAGTGGGTAGAGTGCAGGCCCTTGCTGCTCAGATTGAAATATATGAAAGCTTCTGGAGGATGGGGGGATGCATCTCTCTTTCCCAATTGGTTTTGCAATAATAAACCTTTTTCTATGGCCCTAAGAAGCAAGTCGACAAAGCTGGTTTGCACGGTTTGGGCATCTCATTCTTAGTAGTCACAGGAAAGCAACTGAATTAGTCATTGAACTGATATTTACTGAGAGTTTGCCCTGTGCCAGGCCCTGTGCTTGCTGGGTGCTGGGGATACAGCAGTGAAGAGGGCAGGAGCAGTCCTGTCCTCATGTGCTTGGAGGGGAAAAGGCCTCCTCGGAGTCTTAACGATGAGCCGGAGTTGGTGAGAGAAGAACAGGTGGTGAGGCAAGGAGGAGGGTTTCAGACAGAGGAACGGCATGTGCAAAGGTCCAGGGGCAGGAGGAACTGAGGGGGGTCTACTAGGACTAGAGTGTAGAATCTGGGAGGGTGAGTGGCAGGAGAGGAGGACAGGAGGGTCAGCTTGGGTGGAATCGTTGAAGTCAGAGCGAGGGCAGTGGCCGTGGGAGTGACTGATAGCCTTTAGGCCAGAGAACAACACACTCAAATGTGTATCTTTGGAAGATTGCCCTGATTGCAAAAAAGAGCAGACGGGAAGGGAGAAATGAGTGTTACACTCAAATTCTGATGCTCAGTCTGCTTTGTAAGGTGAGGGGGTGGAGGCCTTGGGTCCTGGGCATCCAGAGAGCTGTCGACTGGTACTTTACCAAGTGTCAGTCCAGGCAGGAGTTGGAGAGAAGGCCCTTAAGTTCATCTCCAGGCATTTTGGAAGGTACCTTCCTTTTCCGGGGCAAACTGACTTCATGGTTCTCTCTTCCCCACCATGTCCGTTGGTTTGAGTTTGTGTCTTAGAATGGTCAATTCTACCAAACCTAGAAAACAGCTGAGCACCACAGACTCTTAAAGGGGGAATGTGGTGAGGAGGAGAAGGATAAAAATAGGTATTTTCACGTCAGTTTTGGTGGACATAGTTCATAGGGTAGTAAGTTCCCTCTGTTCTGTGCTTGGCCTGGGGCCCTGGTATCACAATGATGGCCCATCTCTGCCCTGTTGAGACTGAGGGCCTAGTGGGCAGCGGTGGGGCAGGGGGGTTGTTAATTTATCATCATACGTCAGTCTCCCGCCTGACACCCTTTGACCGAATTCTCCTCGAAAGAACACACGTTCTCGAGCCCACACTTGGATTGCCAGGATGGTTATCCTTCATAGCCCATGATCACGGCTTGAGGCTCATGACTGGCTCGGCCGCACGACTGCACGTGTCTGGCCCGGATCCTAAATGCGGGTCTTTGTAGATAGGAAGAACTCAGGCCTTTGGGAGCTCGGGCTGAGAAGTTCCCCGGGGATGCCCTGAGCTGCAGGCCTGCCCTCACGCAGCCACCCACCTCCTCTCGTCCAGGTACCTCACGGGTGACCAGCTTCGGAGCGAGTCGTCCCCGGAGGCCTATATCCGCTGTCTGCGGATGGGCTGCCGCTGCATTGAGCGTGAGTACCCCCTTCGCGCTGGCGGCCACGCGGACGGCGGGCTGAGACTGGCCGTGTTGTTGCTGGATGCTTTGTTTGGAGGCCCGAGTAGTGGGGGTGCACGGGACCGATGGAGGGAGAACCCAGGTGCCCGTAGCATCTGGGGTGAGCCACGCGGCCACCAGCCGGGGACCTTTCCCCAGAAGAGAAGGTCGCCACGACAAGGAGTGGTGTTGAGCCGGGCCAGGCTGGAGCCACAGCACCTTGGGCTCCAGAAAGTGTCCGGATACAGTGGAGGGGCTGGGAGGCCAGTAGCCAGGACGGCCTTACTGCCCTCCTGTCCCTCGGCTTCTTTCTGGGCTGCTGTGTTCGAGGCAGCAGACACCCTGCGTGTTTTAGCAACGGCCCTGCCGCGGCCACCGCCCTGACTCTCCTGTCCCCGGTTGCTCACAGCCACCCCGGCAGAGGTGATTCCAGGCCCCGGACGTGGCCGGGAGCCGGTGCCTCCTCCCGTTCCCCCACCCTTCGCCCCCGGCCCGACTCAGCGCCAGAGGCTCACGGCTGTACTGGGCTGAGAAGAGGCACAAACCACTGATGTAGGCTCCAGTTTTATCAAAAGCATTCGTCACGGTATCAGACCTTCATGGCAGTTATTCCTACAGAGTGTTGCCTAATTTATGCCTTTTTCCCCCCTTAGGAAAAAGCAAATGTGAAAAAATCAAGTTTGAAACTGTCAGCTCCTATTCCCTCTGGGGGTCAAAAATATAGGGGATGCTTATCTTCTGCATCACCTATTCGGTCTGAATATTTTACCGTGAATCTTTAAAAATAAATTTCCCATTGCTCTGTATTCTTTCCGCTGGCAAGAAAAGCAAGCCAAGGTTTAGACAAGTCAAATCAGAAGATAAAACACATGATAAATCTCTTTGTAAAAAAGAAGCGTTTCGTTTTTTTTGGACAGCGGGACCTTTAATTAGATGACCAAAATCTTCCTGTAACCACATAGGTAACACGCGTCCCCATGTTGGTGGCCCCTGAGGGTGATGCCGGGTCTGGCCCCGGGGTCCTGGTGACTGAGCCAGTGCGGGGGCCGGGGCTGGAGGCGCGGTCGTCACCCCGGCAGCGTGGCCGCCCTCAGTGGACTAGGGAGGCGCGGGCGCTGAGGCTGCACGTCTCTGCCCTCAGTGGACTGCTGGGACGGGCCCGACGGGAAGCCCATCATCTACCACGGCTGGACGCGGACCACCAAGATCAAGTTTGATGACGTCGTGCAGGCCATCAAAGACCACGCCTTTGTCACCTCGAGGTCGGTTGGCTGATTTCCTTCCTGGTGGTTCACCTTTAAGGGGAAGGCAGCTAGGGTTGGGTGGACGGACACACACACAAACATACCCCCCCTGCAGACACACCCCACGTGGACACACACACACACACACACACACACACACTCAGAGACGCCCTCCCACAGACACGGGCAGTCCCACCACGGATGGACGCAGATGCCCCCTTCCCCCCAGCGCACACGCACGTACATTCACGCACGTCCCACACAGAGGCTCACGTGCAGAGGCACCGCCCGCATAGGACACCCCTGGAAGACAAAGACACACCAACACCCCCTCCACAGACACGATCAGACGTATATTCTCCACGTACAGACACACGTGTGTACCCCACATAGCGACACAGCTACCCCCCCGCACACACGCACCCCACCCCGGGCTCCATCCTGGCCGGAGTCCCTGCCGAGAAGCCCCAGCTGCGTGTGGGCGCCCCCTAGGCCGGGAGCACGGGGCACGCGCTGGGCCCGGAGGCTGGGCCCGGAGGCTGGGCCGGGCGGCCCCGTGTGGGCGGCCCCCGCCCCCGTGCTGAGCGCCGCCCCCGCCGCCCGCAGCTTCCCCGTGATCCTGTCCATCGAGGAGCACTGCTGTGTGGAGCAGCAGCGCCACATGGCCCGGGCGTTCCGGGAGGCGCTCGGCGACCTGCTGCTCACCAAGCCCACGGAGGCCAGTGCCGACCAGCTGCCGTCGCCCAGCCAGCTGCGGGAGAAGATCATCATCAAGGTAGCGGCCCGGGCTCCCCGTGCTCCTCGCTAGCCTCGCGCCTGACCCGGGCCGGGCCGCTCCACCTCCCGCTGCCTCTGCGTCCTCGCGGTCTGGGGGGTCACGATGGCACCCACGTTGTTCGCGTGCTGCGAGCGTAACGCGGAAGGACGTGCGCAGCGCGCTTGGAACTGCCCTGTCCCACAGCAGTGCCCCGGAAGTGCCTCACTCACTTCCGTGCATTTGTTTAGGCAAATCTTCGCCACGTCTCGCTCTGCGTCAGGCCCCCGTGAGGTGCCGGGGCTGTTCCAGCGACCCAGACCCTGTTCTTGCGTGGGGGGTGGGCTGGAAGTGAGCAGTTGCCCCGCAGGGCTGCGTGCGCTAGGGCCGATGGGTGGCTGTGGGGAGGGGTGAGTGACGGCTGTACCGCGGGTGCCAGGAGAGGGGTGGCATTCGGGCATGTGCATTACTAGGGTCAAGAGACCAGAGGGACCGTGGCTTCAGTCGTGTAAGTTCAAGACTCGATGTGCGGGAGAGCATTCTAGGAGCTCTGCGCTCTGGTCCACGAGGTTGTCCGGGGACTCAGGATCTTCTCTTCCTGGTCTACGGTCTCCCAGGGAAGGGGTTTTCAGATGGGGTTCTGCAGACCCCCAGAGAATCCACAGATAAAACTTTGAGGTGGTGGCATGTGAACTTTGGGCAAAAATGGTGCCTTTTTATTAACGGGTAAGTAAAACTTAACATTTCCTTCCATTATGAATATTGGCAACAAGCTGCTTGAGGCTTTATCACCAACAGAAATCATGGATATTTTCATTTCACTTCTACAGTTGTTGCCAGTATCTCAAGATAACGTGTGCTCGTCACTACTTTAAAATTATGATGGTTATTAGATCTGCCTGTAGATCTTTTGGAAGATGTTAGTAAAGAAGCACATGTGTTAGTATATTGCAAGTATTTTTTATTTACTTAGTAGCTGTATTTCAATATAATTGGTTTCTCTTTTCATTTTATGCATTATAAACATTATTCTGAGAAAGGCATCCGTAGTCTTCCCCAGACTTCGGAGGGGGTCCATGGCACAGAACTGGCGAAGTCTCTGCCCTAGGGCACTGTCCTTGTGTGTGGTCCATGCTGGGTTGCAAGGCACATTGAGCTCCAGCTCGAAGAAACGGGAATGTGAGGGGTCCAGGGCGAGTGATTCCTGGTAAGCGGGTGGGACATCAGTTGGACAGTCCTGGGCTGTTGTGTCCAGTGCGTGAGAACTTAGTCACATGACCACACCATCTGCAGGGGCTGACTCTAGCTGGGCAGCCATTGGTGGAAGGAGCGGCGTGGATTTCAGTGACAGCTGGCAGGTTCATAGGAAGGACAGACAGGGATTTACTAGGCAGAGAAGGAAGAAGGCCCTTCGGCTTCGGGGAATAGCATCCATGAAGGTGGGGTAGTGTGAATGTGTGGTATGTTCCCTAGATTGTCACTGGACCACTAAGATGCATTGGGGACACTTCCTACATGCCAGGGGGTCACGGTCTTGTAGGGAGACAGACCGCTTGGCAGAGAAACACCAAATTGTGAGGGGGCTTTGGCTGAGGCCCATCCAGAGAGGAGGAGGCTAGTGCCCTCAGGGGTCAAAGCACCAGCATATTTGGAGGAATTGGCTAAGATCCTGGGGCAGGTTCCGCTGAGACACTCAGGGAAGCTTCTAGCATGAGGAAGGCAGGAGAGGCAGAGGGGGCTTGGCCGGGCGGTGGAGGTGTCCAGGGCTCCTCAGGTTTGGCAGTCAGTCTTCAGGGAACCTCGTTGCATCTCTCTATTCCCAGCTCCCCTGTGGCTTCCCTCTGTTTCTGTTAGAACAGCTCTCTGCGTGCCCCCAGGGATTTCCCAGCGCTTGTTTCAGGGTGTGAAGACTCCTTTTAGGGCACCCACTTCCCCACCTGTGGTACCTCTTGGTTCAGCCCTTTCAATTTCAGGGAAAAGGGGTGGAAGTAGCATTTGTGACGTGATCACTGAGTGCCACACACTGGGTTGGGCATGGTTGTCAGTGTTACTCAGTCTCATGGCAGCCCTGCAGGATGGATAATCCTGGGCCCCCAGCCCACTTGAGAGGTGAGAACCCTGAGGTCTAGAGGTTGACTCAGCTGAGGTTACACAGTTAGTTCCTGCCAAAGATGGAACAAAATGGAACATTTATGTCGTGCTGCACTATTTACAGGTATCCTACACGCCCATTGCGTTACAGGACAGGGGGGCTATGTTACCCCCATTTAAAAATATATTTATTTATTTGGCTGCGCTGGGTCTTCGTTGCGGCGTGTGGGATCCTTAGTTGCGGCGTGTGGGATCTTTAGTTGCGGCATGCAGGATCTTTAGTCGCAGCATGCGAACTCTTAGCTGTGGCATGTGGGATCTAGCTCCCTGACCAGGGATGGAACCCACGCCCCCTGCGTTGGGAGCGCGGAGTCTTAGCCACTGGGCCACCAGGGAAGTCCCTGTTGCCCCCATTTTACAGGGGAAGTTACTGAGACAGATTGTCATGCAACCAAGGCCACACAGCGAGGAAGGTGATAGGCCCTGAATGCAAGCCCAGGTCTGACTCCCAATCCTGAGCTCCCTCCACCAGGTCACCACAACTGGGACTTATCAAGGCTAGTCCACATGGACGGTCAGTGAACTCGCCCAGGTGGACGTTGTCGTAATCATCCTCTTAGTCTTGCAGATGAGACATGAGAGGTTCAGAGAGGTGCGGCCACCTGCTCAGGGTCACACAGCCGAGAAAGCAGCAGCAGTGCTGTTTGCACCCAGGTCTTGTAAATCTACCTCCCCAGTGTGCCTTCCACTGCCCTGCACAGCCTGTGCCCATGGACTGGCTGTGATCTTGCCTTGCCCTCTGTGTGCTGGAGAATGCGGGCGCATCACTGATTCACTGAATATTTATCGAGCACTATCTGGTAACCTAGTACAGGAAGTTCAACAGGGAACAAAACAAAGTCCCTGCCCTCATGGGGCTTATAATCTAGCAGGGAAGACAGACAGAAGACAGATAGATACATAGATAGACTTAGGCTAAAGAGTGTGAAGATGAACTACCAGGGGCTAGAGAGTGACCGTGGTGGGAAGGGGAGTGTGGGCTATTTTTAGGGAAGCTCCTCTGAGGAGGTGACGCCGAGCACAGAGCGCAGTGTAGTGAGAGAGAAGCCAGGCACAGAGAACAGACAGTGCAAAGGCCCTGAGGTGGGACGGTCCGGTGGATGCTTGGCTGATGGGGATGAATGTTTGCTGGCTCACAGATCCTAACCTGGGTCTTAGGGAGACAGGCTTTGTGTGTTTTTCCCCTCAGCATAAGAAGCTGGGCCCCCGAGGCGACGTGGATGTCAACATGGAGGACAAGAAAGATGAACACAAGCAGCAGGGGGAACTGTACATGTGGGATTCCATCGACCAGGTGCGTCTTCTCGCGCCCCTTCTCAGAGCCCTGAATGCGTTGTGGCCTGCTGGAGAGCTCCGGGAGGATTCCTGTCTTACTCCCATTCTGTGCCAAGTGAATTTGTCATTTTAAGGAAGCTATTTCTCTTTTGCATTATTAGTGTTTTATTTTGAAGTAGTTTTATATTCAATGTAACATACTCTAGATTCTCACACACATACAAGCACAGAGAGTTCTCATACATCCTTCACCCAGTTTCCCCAAATAGTAACATCCTCTGTAACCAGAGTATAATTATCATAATGAGGAATTGAACATTGGGTACAATACTACCAACTAATTTGTGGACCTTATTCCGGTTTGTCCACTAATGTCCTTTTTCTGATCCCGGATGCAGTCTAGGATGTGATAATGCAATTAGTCGTCCTAACTCCTTAGTGTCCTCCAATCTGAGACAGTTCCACTGGAAACATTATTACTGTTATTTTTGGCCGAGCCACGTGGCTTGCAGGATCTTAGTTCCCCTGACCAGGGATCCAACCTGGGCCCCCTGCAGTGGAAGTGCAGAGTCCTAACCACTGGACCACCAGGGAAGTCCCAAGGAAACATTTTTTGATGGGAATGAGGCATTTTGAATGTTAATGCACTTCTCGTATCCCATAACCTAACATGGCAATCCATTTGAGTAGGTATTGATCGATTCATTGATTCACTGATTGAAGTGTATTTGATTTACAATGGTGTGTTAGTTTCAGGTGTACAGCAAAGTGATTCAGTTATATATACGTATGTATTTCAGATTATTTTCCATTATAGGTTATTACAGGATACTGAATATAGTTCCCTGTGCTATACAGTAAATCCTGTTGCTTATCTATTGTATGTATAGTAGTTTGTATCTGTTAATCCCATATTCCTAATGTATTCCTCCCCCTAACGTTCCCCTTTGGTAACCCTAAGTTTGTTTTCTGTCTGTGAGTCTGCTTCTGTTTTGTGTATAGACTCATTTGCATTATTTTTTAGATTCTGCATATTAAGTGGTATCATATTATGTTTGTCCTTCTGCATTTGAGTATATTTTTACATCTATTCTTACATTCTAGAAATAAAAATTAAAAATGGTTGAAATTTAAATAAAGAATTAAGTCATATTTAAATGTTGAAGAAAGGGTCTCTAGACAGGCTGACTGAGAAATCCTGAAAGTCTTAAAAAGTGGATGAAATAGACAGTCATGAGGACACACACACAGAAAACAATCCCATCATTTGTAAAAGCCTTCAAATTAAGGGAATACGATATTACATTGTGTCTACCCTTAGACACACTGAATAAAGAAGTCCTGAAAATGCCAAAAGAACCCCATAACAAATAGAGGTTTTAAAAGAAATGTCTCACAGGGGATCGAATTCTGTGAAACCACCATAAATGGCTACAAAAGTGGGAAAGGCGAGTCCACAGTGAATGCTGGGGTGATGCCAGGCAGGGGCCTTGGGCCTCAGAGTTGATGGAGCAGAGACTCTGGGGAAGCCCTAACGCTGGTTTTACTTTGTAGAAATGGACTCGGCACTACTGTGCCATTGCTGATGCCAAGCTGTCCTTCAGCGATGACATTGAACAGACTGTGGAAGATGAACAGCCCCGGGTAGGTGGAGACCTCCTATAACGCTCCTCTCATCCTGTGGCCGGCAGGCCTGGACATGCTCAGTCCAAGGAGCTGCCTCTTTGGGTACCAAGGCTTGCCTGGCTCTTCTCTGATTGGCTGGCTGGCCCATGTGCTTAGCCAGTGAGGTTCAGGTGACTTTCCTGCTCTCTGAAAGCCTTGCTTGGCCTGTGCTCCCTGGGGAGGATGGGGACATTTGGCTGTTCTGTGCAGCCTTACCCGCTAGCCTGGTTCCTGGCTTTCCTGCCCTCTCCCCCTGGGCTGCTGATCATCCTTGGTACTATCTCTTGAGTGCAGCCCCCAGGGTATTATGGCTCTCAGACTTCCTGTACAGTAGAGTTGAGGGCTGTACTGGGGACCCCTTATCCCGGGACTCAGAACTCCAGGAGGCCACCACAAATGGGGAAGTGTCAGGAGTACGGGGGTGGAGGGTGGGGAGGGCAGTGGAGGCTGGCTTCCCGGACCTCTCGGGGTAAAAGCGAGCTGAGGCCATTTTTGGTCTGTTATCCAGTCCAGTCTGTTATTCAGGAATCAGCATGCACAGAGGGACCAGTCTGATGATACTGGGGGTCTGGTCCGGGTTTTCAGAAACCCCTCCTCTCTTTACGGCCCAGGATATAGCCCCCACGGAGCTGCATTTTGGGGAGAAGTGGTTCCACAAGAAGGTGGAGAAGAGGACAAGTGCCGAGAAGCTGCTGCAGGAATACTGCGCCGAGACGGGGGGCAAGGATGGGACCTTCTTGGTGCGGGAGAGCGAGACCTACCCCAATGACTACACCCTGTCCTTCTGGTAATGGCCCTCTTCCCCGGGGCACACGCCTTCTCCTCGCAGCTGGTGGGATGGGGTGCCCTGAGGCAGGTGGTGCCAGCTCAGGCCAGACTTCGGTGGGGCTGGGCTGGAAACCCAGAATTTATTTAGTGAGCTGTGTGGGGCAAGACTTGGGTGAGGCTCCCAAAACTTAGTCAACAAGATTAGCGATATTTCAGTGTAATATTTAAAATTGTAAAGTGGCCCTACGGAACTGTGGGTGAGGCTATAGTGAGCTTGCTCATTCACTCACTCACTCACTCAGTCATCTGTACATGAATTCATTAAAAGATATTTATTTATTGGGTACTTGCTCTGTGCTAGGCACAGTGACTTAGCAGTGACCAGACAGACAGGGTCCTTGTTCTGATGGAGATGAGAGTTTCAGGAGGGAGATGAACAGTGGAAAAGGAATCAGGCAAATGATACATAATTCTCGTTGTGACAAGTGCAGTGAGAAAAGCGCAAGACGTCATGAAAGTCTGTAAGAGAGGGGTCTAGTGTGGTGTTGGGAGAATAATCCAGGAAGACTTCCTGAAAGAAGTGGTGTTTAAATTGAGACCTGAAGGATAAAAGTTCTAATATTAACAACATATAAATAATCACGACAGCTAACGCCTGTAAGATGCTTACCACGTACCAGGCAGCGTTCCGAGCACATTCTGTGTGTGATCTTGTTTCATCCTCAGGACATCTCTGTGAGGAGGATACTATCATTGTCCTTGTTGGACCACTAGGGTAATAATAGGGAGGCTCAGAAAGGACAGGTCACTTGTTCACGGTCACTTAGCTCCTCGTGGCAGAGTCAGGATTGGAACCTAGGCTGTCTGGCTCCGGAGGAACAGTTACGTAGGTAAAAGGGGACAGCGGGTAGAGGAAGTAGGTAGGATGGTCTGGAATCCAGCCCCAAGGATCAACTTGTGTGAAAGCGCTGGGCGGGTGCTAAGAGCAGACGGGGGCTTGTGTGGCCGCACGTAGCGTCCACCCCTGGGGGCCCCGGCTGCAGCTCTGGCCCACCCCGGGCTCTCTGCCGCACCGGGTGCGGGAAGGGCCAGCCGGCCGGGCCTGGGCTCTGACGTGGTCCCTCTCCCGGCAGGCGGTCGGGCCGCGTCCAGCACTGCCGGATCCGCTCCACCGTGGAGGGCGGGACCCTGAAGTATTACCTGACTGACAACCTCATGTTCACCAGCATCTACGCCCTCATCCAGCACTACAGCGAGACGCACCTGCGCTGTGCCGAGTTCGAGCTCCGGCTCACCGACCCAGTCCCCAACCCCAGCCCGCACGAGTCGAAGCCGTACGTGTGCCCTGTGCTCTGGGGGCGCGACTGCGTTCACGGATCAGAAACGCCAGCCTGGAGGGTGTGCTGGGGCCCACATTCCCGCGAGGCACCTCACCCGGGCCCACCAGGGTCTCTTGCAGTTCCCCAGGGCGGCCGCTGTCCAGTTACCTACGGCCTCTTTCTCTTTCCTCTCCCTCCTCCTCTCCTTTCCTTTCTTCTCCTTTATCTTCGGGGTCCTGAGATCTTGAGCTTTGATTTTCAGAGATAATTTTGGCCCGGTGTTAACCTTTTTCTGTCCAAGCTCATTCCTTTTGGTCTGAAAGCGAAAAAATAATTGTAAAGTGAGTATCAGTTAGGCCTTGCAAAGGCTTAACTAGTTGTGAAAAGAAAAGAGTAATTTTTAAGCGGAAGGCTGCTCAAATGCACATTTCACAGGAGGCCATATAGCTATGACACCTTTATTTTTTACTTTTCTTGTCCATATTCAAATGGATTGCTGTAAAATTTGCTATTTCACGTCTTTAAAAATAACCTAAAACCCTATTCCCTCTCTTTTCTGCCTCTGATGTTCTGAGACGCTGCGGTGACTGTGCCACCCTCTGATGCTTGGGTCGGGGGCGGGGGGGCATGGTGGGTAAAGATGTAAGTTGATTTATTCGCTTATGCTCCAAGCAGACCCACTACATGAACGCTTCACCCAAACTGTGTCTGGGTGATCTTTTTAAAAACTGCTGTCTTCAGGGGTGATTTCGGATGAGGAGGCCCACTGTGTAATTTCCGTGGTGGGTTCCAGGGCCGTGTCTCAGGCATCCCGGGAAGCCACCGTTTCCTCCTCTGCTGCCAGTCTCAGCGGCCTCTCCCTTGGCCATTTTCCCGGCCCTGTGTTGCAGGTGGTACTATGATGGGCTGAGCCGTGGAGAAGCGGAGGACATGCTGATGAGGGTTCCCCGGGATGGGGCCTTCCTGATCCGGAAGCGGGAAGGTACCGACTCCTACGCCATCACCTTCAGGTAGGTGCACGGGCTGGAGCCCACTGTGTGCTCTGCAGAGACGGCTTGGGAAGGGCAGGTGTGGAGAACGAAGGGGGAACTGCAGGTGGAGGCTGAGCTCTGTGTCCTCCGCCCGGGGTGTCAACCACGAAGATGACAATAATAAAGAGCGAAAGCAGACTACACTGATGTGTGCTTTCAGCGTGCTGGGCACTGGCCTGTATTCTCAAGAGCATTGTGTTTTATATTAATTCGTCTCATCTTCCAGCAACTCTGTGGGGTCAGCATGACCGTGATCCCTACTTTTCAGAGGAGGAAACTGAGGCACAGGGAGATTAAATAACCTGCTTGAAACATGCAGTCTGTGAGTGGTGGAGCTGGAATTCGAACCCAGGCAGCCCTGGCAACCCAGATGGGTGATGTTGTAGATCTTGTTTCCTCCCATCCACAGTTGACACCCCACTGCCAGTGGGAAGGTTGTATGGACCAACCATTTCTAGGACTGTGGTTCTCTACGTTAATTCTACCCCAAGATGCCTGATTCCTCCAATTTCTACCAAAAGCAATGTGAGGGAGGTTCAGACCCAGTTGGTCATACTTTTCTTCCATCTCTCCATTTTCAGGGTTTCCCTGCGTATTCTTGATGACGGTAATAGAATGCTGGCTACCAGATACTGAGTTCCTAACTGATGTTCGGGACACTGGGCTGCCTTCAAGGCCTCACCTGTTCGAGGCCATCACTGTAGCCCATGAGGGGTAGATCCAGTTATTACAAGTAAGGAAATGGAGGCCCAGAGAGGTTAAGTGACCTGTCTAAAGCCACACAGCCTCATCCTAGGCTGAGTCAGGGTTTCAGAGTCAGACCTGTCCTCCTCCAAAGCCTGCGTTCTTTACTGTGAGGTCTAAGCAAGAGGCTTGTGGGCCAAATTGGGCCTCTGGGTGTTTTGCTCAGTCTGCATGGTGATGTTAAAAACTGAGAAGTTTTACCTGGAAATTCAGATTGCTTCTTATGAAAAATGGAAGGAGTTGGCAGCTCTGGGCTCACAGTTCCCCGTGGTGAAGGTGGTTACTGGCTGCACAGTAGGGGCCCTGGTGTGCCAGGCTGCTCCTGTCCTTCCTTTCCTGTCGCCCTCACCCGTCCCCCTTGGCTACTGTTCCAGTCTGCCCCTCTGGGCATTTGGATTTGCCCCCATCCCCCCATTACCCCTGAGCTGCCTTCTTGGGGGTGGTGATGGTCATTATCACTGCTGTTTACTGAGAACCTACTCTGTGCCAGCTCCGTCCAGCATGGCTCTTTTGTGCTTTGTGCTGCCAACAGAGGGGTGTCTTTGCTCTTTTCCCCAAAACTCTTAATGGTGCCTGCTCCCCCTGGATGGGAGTTGGGTGTGTTTAATTGAATCTGTGCTGTACCAGGCACTGGGCTGGGTGTTGGGGGTCGCATTGTGCTATATCAGTCAGGATGCTTCCGGGTGCAAGTGACAGAAACCAAACTCAGTGGCTGAAAGAAAAAAGGTGGGGATTTACTGGCTACAGGCTGAGATGCTCAAGAGGTGAAACTGGCCTCCAACACACTCGGATACAAGCCTCGTCTGTGACCCTCAGGAGACTAGCTCTGAGCATCTCGGTGTTACACTCCATTGGCTTTGTTCTCACTTTACCTTGAGCTGCCGGGACAGTGTCCACAGAGAGGGTGAGTCCTGTGAGGTACTCCCACTGGCCCCTGCTTGAGCCCGGTAACTTGATTCTGATTGGGCACCTTCAAGCTGGCGATGAGGTTGGGGTCACTGGAAATGCATGGATGAAGCGGGGGGCTCCCAGATTGATACTCAGCTTATATACATCCACCGTGTTCTGCTTGCATATCTGTCCTCCCCATGAGATTCGAGGCACCCTGAGAGCTGGAGGAATCAATAAATGTTTGATAAGCACCTGCTACGTGTCAGGTCTAGAAATTCAGGAGTGATCAAAACAGCCCAGCCCTTGCTCTCATGAGGCCAGTGGTCTGGTGGGGATGAGAGATGTCATCACAGGACTTACAAGTGACTCCCCTTCTTCCTTCCTCCCTCCCCCCACATATTTGTGGGGTACTTCTTCTGTACCAGGCGCCGTTCTAGGCCCTGGGAACGTATACTGACCTTCTGTATAGATTTCCACAGGAGGGAAGTGTCTGCTTTCACATCCACGCAAAGAGACCAGGTTGTTGTCTGGGTGTGACTGGTGGGAGGGGTCCCTCAGTGGGATGAGGGGCTTCATAGCGAAGCTAAGACCTCAGGCGTTAGTGTTCACCGGCTCATAGCAACACACTCCGGGAGGCTGGAGAGCACAACTCGTACTCCAGCCCTGTTCTCCCCTTTTGATTGTTCTGTCTCCCAGGGAAGTTATGGCTTGGCTGTTTATATTTTCCCAACCATCCATTTCTTTAGTTTCTTCTGGGTGCCAGACACATTGCAAAGGGCTTACCCTGGGTTACCTAACGGACAGCGGTCCTGACACACCTTGAGACAGAAGCTGTGCGTCCCCAGATCTGTGGAGGATGAAAGTGAGGTTCAGGGAGGTTACCTGGGGAAGGAGCCAGAACCTGACTGATGCTCTTAACCTCAGTACCCCAGAGCCTCCCCGCCCTGTGGAGCTTTTGTATAAAGTTTTAAGATTAATTTTTAACTACGTAAGTATATTAGCCTTATAAAAAAAATTAAGATACTGCAGTGAAAGCTAAAGCCCCCTATGGTCTTTGCCATCTCAATCTTTGTTTTGGTAGAAAGCACAGTTTTGTTAACTGGTGTCTCCATCAAGACTCAAAAAAAATTTTTTTACATACATATGTATGTACCTGTGGAAAATTATATAGCATCATTCTGTTAGTGGTATTTTGTTCCATTAAAAAAAAAATACAAATAGGATCATACTATAGTTTCATTCTGCAACTTGTTTTATTTACTCGGCAGTATTTTCTTTTTTTAAAATAAATATTTAATAAAATATCATGGCATGTAAGCTACTGAAGAAGTAGTCTCCTAGCATTTTTTTTTAAATAGGAGTTTTGGAAGAAATGGCTTAACGGGATGTATTTTTTAAAACAGTAAAAAATGTCTGTTGAGGTGCAAAATTTTTAAAAGGTAAGTAGTTTGAGCATAGTAACTATTTCTGTTGCAGTTTTAAAGATGCTCTTGGCTGTAAAGTTAGGGTCAAACTTACTTTCACAGATATTTCTGTTCTTGCTGATAAATGCTAGTAAGACTGAGGATTCTATTCTCTTTTGGATTTTTTTCTGCCTCTTGTTTCAAATAGGTGAGGAAATAAATGATTTGTTTCCCCTTTTGGAAAAAAAATTCTATTTGTGCACTAGTTGGACCACTAAAGATAGGATTTAAGGATTTGGGCATCAAGTCCCAGAGTTCTCGAGGAGAGATGGGCTAATGTTTTCTATAAAGGATCAAAGGATAAATATTTTAGGCCTTGCAGGCCCGATGGTCTCTGTTGCAACTGCTCAGCTCTGCCGTTGCAGAGTGACAGCAGCCACAGGCAGTACCTAAACAGATGAACATGGCTGTGCGTCAATAAAACTTTATT
Organism: Balaenoptera musculus; assembly: GCF_009873245.2. Taxonomy (NCBI): domain Eukaryota; kingdom Metazoa; phylum Chordata; class Mammalia; order Artiodactyla; family Balaenopteridae; genus Balaenoptera; species Balaenoptera musculus. The sequence continues at coordinate 54,006,012 of NC_045803.1, forward strand.
TACAGAAACAGGAGGGGGGTGGATTTAATCTGTGGGCCATAGTTTGCTGGCCCTGATCTGGACACTAGGGTGTTCTGTAGTCAAGTCCTGTAGTTGGGGAGGAAGGGAAGGGCAAGAGGAGCTATAGCAGTTGAGTCACTCTGAAGTGTTTCTTCTGAGGTACCGGTTCTTCTGTATCTGTTGTGCAAAGACCTACATCATTGTATTCCATGGGAGGGCTGTGTGCTCTTCATTTATTTGGTCCCCTAGGATGGATGACTAGGTTGTTTCTAGTTGGTGGGCTTATATGGCCACCATCTGGCTGCCGGGATGTCAGCACCATGTGGTCTCCTCCCAGGGCCAGGGGCAAAGTGAAGCACTGTCGCATCAACCGGGACGGCCGGCACTTCGTGCTGGGCACCTCCGCCTACTTCGAGAGCCTCGTGGAGCTGGTCAGCTACTACGAGAAGCACGCACTCTACCGGAAGATGAAACTGCGCTACCCCGTGACCCCCGAGCTCCTGGAGCGCTACAATATGGTAGGTGGTTGACTCGCTCGAGATTTGGTGGAATATCTTGTCTGAGGTTACGATTCATCTGTTTGTTCATTCAGCAAACCTTTCTTGAGCACTTAACGTCTGTCCCACACGGCTCTACGTCCAAAATTGCACAGCGTGGACAAAGACCCTGCCCTTGGGCTCTTACAATCTAGTGTAGGGGAGACAGACAACAAATGAAGTTTAAAAAAATATACAGAGCATGTATCAGCTGGTGGGTGATAAGTGCTGTGGAGAAAAACACACTGAGCAGGTGGGTAAGTGGATAGAGTGATGGGGAAGGGGCTGCACTTCTCAAGGTGCTCGGGAAGATCTCGCTGACAAGGAGACATGTGGGCAGACACACAAGAGGAGGTGGAGGAGGGAGCCCGCAGCTATGAGGAGGACGAAAGAACAGCCAGTGCAAAGGTCCTGAGGTGAGAGCGTGCCTGAAGGCACAGAAAGGAAGCTGCTGTGGCTGGTGAGTGAGCCAGGGCGGGGGCAGAACTAAATAAGGATAGAACTGCGTGGTGTAGGGCCACTGTGAGACACGGGCTTTTATTCTGAGCCGTTGGAGGGTTCTGAGCAGAGAAGACAGCCGATCTGATTACCATGTCTCAGTTCCTATCAGACAGAGTCATTAACTTATTGAAAAGAGATTTACTGTGCACCAACCATGTGCCAGGAACTGTTCTAGATACTGGGAGTATGGTGGAACACCGTCGGCCGTTGGGAAATTTAGGCTTTAGAAAAGGGAGGCGGGTGACACACACGCACCAGGCAGGGTGAGTTACAATGAAGAAGAGAGAACAGGATGGTGTGCTAAGGGATGGGGCACTTCGTTAGACTGGGGCCACAGAGGTGGGAGCAGGCCTGCTGCAGAGGGTGAGAAGGGAGCCCAGGGAGCGGACTGGCCGGGAAGCTGTGCAGGCCAGTTCCGGGGGTCGGGGGGAGGAAGGCGTGCACGAGACAGAAATGTGGCTGGTGGGGCTAAAGCCCAGTGAGAGGGGCAGAGGAAGGGCAGGAGGGATCTCCAGTGGGTGCCGGTGGAGTTTTACCCACCTCTCTGTGAAACGAAGCCCTGGTTTGTGGCATTTGCCAATTTCTGTGGTGTAAATACTCCCACGGTGGCCAGTGTCAAGCTGCCGACATTGAACGTGGGTCAGGAGGAGCGGTGAGCTCGCTCCAGCACACCACTGGATCTCAGGGTGTGTTTTTTTTTTTTTTACAAAGGAGCACAGTGCCTGGCACGGCGTAGGCCCACATGGGGGCTGCTCTCATTTTGGGGTAAAATTTCCAAGTTTTGGGGAACTTCTTAATAGCTTTTTACCGTCTCCACCCACAAGGTGAGTAAACTATGAGCTCTTCCACTAGAGGGCAGGAAACCACGAGGGTGCCTAGCCTCCTTGTTCTAAGTAAGGGCTGTCCCGGGAGCTTGGATGGCTCCATTTATTTTTCTCTGTTCTTTTTCAGGAAAGAGATATAAACTCCCTCTATGACGTCAGCAGGATGTATGTGGATCCCAGTGAAATCAATCCTTCCATGGTACAGTGCCGAACTTCCAATTCACGCTATTCCTTAGTCACTAGATTGACGTGGGGTCCACCCCCCAGTTAAAAGAGGGTGAGGGAGCATTTTGGAAAACTTGGCCACCCAAACATTTTTTTTGAGAAGAAAATGATGATTGACAATACGACATCTAGTTTCAGGGAAGAGGTTAATAGAATTCCATCCAAACGCGACTGTGTTTTGCTAAAATTCTGAAGTTTGATGAACCACCTTTGGGCCACACAGCTTCTAATTAAAAGTCTTTCAAATGTTTCTTGCTAAGTGACTGAGCCTGTGGTGTTCATAAATTCCATGTGGTTCAGTGACCTCTTTGCAGTGCAAACGGTATCTTACATTCCCACCCCAGCTGCTGTGTCATTTCATGCAGGTGGGCCTGGATTTTACTGTTAGCCTGCAGCTCCTGGTTTCATCTCAAATTTAGTTTGAGCCTGCAGAGGAAGAACGGTGGCGAATTTTCTGTTTGGGGGGACATCTGGTACACGATTAGTGTACAGTTCTCACTTAGGAAGGGGCCCTGCTGGTGGGCTCTGTAGAAATCCAGAGAGACATTTGTTTAAACTTATAATCCTTGGCCAATGCAAATCCCTTTCAGCAAGAAATGAAGTCTTGAAAAGTTGTGGGTGAATGGAACTGGGTGTGAAAGGCATTAGGGGACTTGGCTGAATAGCAAAAACTTTTATTATAAGTGACAGATGCTTTGGTTCTGAGAATGACATGGCCTCACGTCAGCCAGGTGTCAGGGTTTGGTGGAGGCCACGGTAAACTGGGGACACACGGCCCATCTCAAGGGCAGCCACTGCCCGTTAGGAGTCAATGGCTGCCTTTCCAGAGATCAGGCTGGGTCTTCTGATTTCTCAAGACAAGCCAGTAATCTGGATGTTTGATGTGAAATCTCCCCATTATAAAATCCTGGCAACTAAGCCAAGTTGTAGAGAAAGTCTCCCTACACTAAGTGAGCCAAGTAAAACATGATTGTATGCAGAATTTGATCGCAAGCTGCCAGACCATGGTGAGTGCTTCAAGATAAAATTATTATTATTATTATTACTGTGATTGAAAAAATGATGTAACAATTAAAAAAGACACTTTGAAAGCAAGAAAAATAATCAGCCCTGGTCTCACCATCCTAATGCAGTAGCTGTCTGCATTTCTGGGTGTTCTGTCCCTTCTGGTCTTTGTCCGCATGGAGATGTATTTTATAGTCACCACCACCAGCACCTGCCATTTTTATTCTGCTTTGTTCACCTGCTGCTTTGCCACAGGTTGAGTTTCTCCACTGCTAAGCTACTTAATGACCATTTTTGTTTAACCTGGTGGGCCAAGCAGTTTAGATGAAGTACATGGACTGGAATTTTAACTTAAAAAGAGAGTGTGTTTTATGCTGTAGAATTTTCTGGGTAACTGTGCCCATTTAGCTATGTCCCCATCAATGGCCATTTGGGTTGTTTCTAGGCTGTGCTCTTCTCATTAACACTAAACTGAACTTCCTCACCTGTGAGGCTTTGTATCTTTTGCTTTATGTCCTTTAAATGAGTTCTTAGAACTGGAGTGATTAGATCAGTAATAACAGCTAGCACATACTGATGACCACATAGCGAGCATTGTTCTAAGCACATGATGGCTCATTAGTCCTCATAACAGCCCCAGGCATTAGGTACCATTTTTGTGCCCATTGTACAGATGAGGAAACTGAGGTACACAGAGGTTGAATAATTGCTGAGGAAGGTGTGGAGCTGGGATTTGGATGCTCCCAGGAGTGCACTCTTAGCCAGTTTGCTGTGCCACATGCCTGCTTGGTCGTCCAATGGTGGTTCATTTCTCTAGTTCATGAGGGACCTGACATGAGGACCTCTTCTGCCATCTGTCAGGTTGGAGACTTGCTCCTGTGGAAGCCGTTATATGGCACACCCCCTCTGCCACTGGCTATACCTTCCTTGTGGCCTTGGAGTCTGGCAGTGACCTATAGAATTTCATGGGGAAAGATGTGGCTCTGGTCCTTAAGTCTGCCCTTGAAGCAGGATGCACAGGTGCAGCCTGCACTGTTTGCAGGTGGGAGAGTCAAGGGCGAAAGCTCTGGTTGGAGGTTCCTATGGCAAAGCTTGTAAAACCCACATTGCTTCTTATGGAACATCACGAACTATGGCAGTAACTCATATTAATGGATTCTTTCTCTGCTCAGTCACTTAGCAGTTGGTTGACTTTGGGCAAGCATACTTCATCTCTGTGTACCTCTATTTCCTCATCTGTAAAACAGGATATACTCCTACTGCTTACCTACCTGTTAGGGTTGTTGTGAGGATTAAAGGAGATACTATAGATAAAAGGCCTAGAACAGGGCTTTGACTAAGAAATGCTAGCTATTGTCATTTTTATCCTTTCATGCATTATCTCATTTAATAGTCTCAATGACCCTGTGAAGTATGTAAAGTTTTAATTCCTATTTCACAGATGGGGAAACTGAGGCTGAGAGAGCCTCAAGATTATATAGCTGGTAAGGAAGGGGCAAACCAAGGATTTTAACCCACGTGTCCGACTCCATAGCCCATGCTCTGAGGAGCAGTTTTATGGATTCCTTATAAAACCCCCACCCCCATTTCCTTGGGTCGGGGGAGGGGCAGCTGCTGATCTAGACAGGCTGGTGGTTTCCGAGGTTTTCCTGTTAGTGTTTGCTTGCTGTGTGGGTGTTCATTTTGTCATTGATTCATGCTTGCCAAGCAGCCGGCATTAAAGCAAATTCACCGAAGAGAAATTTTGTCCTAAGTTCTGTCTTGTTTCTGCCAGTGCAGAGACCCCCTTTTGGTGAGTTTCACGGAGGAGCACCTCAGTTGCTCTTGCAAAATGTCAGCATCCTTCAGGAGTCTAGTTAGGGGATCACTGGCCTAGGTAAAAATGCTGGTGAGACTTGGGGATGTCCAGAAACGGTGTCGAGCTTGAACTTCTGGGAGGACGGACTTCCAGGAGCATAGGCACTGAGGACTTCAGAGGTGGAGGTTGTGGCTTAATGTGAAAGGCATGTCCGCTGGCTCACTCTGAGGTGCCCTAGGCTCTGACTTAGGCCAGTCCCCATCCCCACTCCCTGGTATACGTCCTCGGGGCCGTGGCTCCCTGGCAGTGCCAGCCCTTCACCAGCAGATGGCGCTGTAACCTTGGACTAAAGCCTCCCTCTCTTTTGAGAAGAACCACACGTGCCAGAAAATGCAGCCGCCTCCTTCCGCTCATGTCGCCCGGCCTGACCTTTACCTTCTTGTTTTCCCTGAAAGCCTCAGAGAACCGTGAAAGCTCTGTATGACTACAAAGCCAAGCAAAGCGATGAGCTGAGCTTCTGCCGTGGCGCCCTCATCCACAATGTCTCCAAGGAGCCTGGGGGCTGGTAAGGCTGAGGGGAGCTGGGCCCCTTGAGTTGTCCCTTTTTGGTGGTGAGACTCAAGTGCTGGTGGAGCTCTGACCCCTTTATCTGCTGTTCTGGGCTGGCTTTGACCTGTTGTACTTCCTGTGGGAAGGTGACTGATGCATGCTCTATTCAGAAAAGTGGATAAATAACAATAACAATTATCATGTCCTTTATCATATCATCACATCATATTATGTATTATTTTAATTATAATAGCAGCTGCCATTTCTTGAGGTCTTACTGTGTGCCAAGCACTATGCTAACTGCTTTCATACATTAACCAAATCCTTGTTACAACCCTGCAGAGTTAGGACTATGATTATCCCCACTTACAGATGCAGTGAATGAAGCTTTCCAAGGTCCAGCTACTAAACAGCACAAGCCTGTGCATTATTTTAAATTCAAATTCTTGTGCTATTGCTTAGTCCCGTGCCCTATGCAATGGCCCCATCCTGGACTGAAGAGGTACATTTTTAGGCCAAAGGCACCTGGGTGTTTGAGGGTTGAGTTATCTCTTCCCCTTTTTCACCTGGGAATAAGAATTCTCTGCCCATCCATAGGTCCTTAGGCAAGTGGGTTCATGGGATGATTTCTACCTTAGAGCCATAAGGACTTGTTCATAACCATGAGCACTTGCAGAGACTCAAGCACCTCACAAAATTGGCACCTCTTCCTCCTGCAAGACAGCTGGACCTGACTTAGAAATCTGAATAGCAGCCTGAATGGAGCATTGTCAAGCACTGTCTTAAGCACTTCATTTGAAATAATTCATTTAATGCACAGAGTGACCCTATAAGGTTGGTTCTGTTCTTACCTGCATTTTACAGATGAGGACACTGAGGCACAGAGAAGTGCAGTAACTTGTCCAGGGTCACACAGCAGCCTGAGATTTGAAGCCAGGCCTTCTGACTCAGGAGGCCACACTTTTTACTTACTCATGTGCTAGATCCAGAGGTGTTCAGACTTTCTTTTTGTTTGTTTTTTGTTTTTTTAATTTGGAGAACCCCCTCTTTCCAACCCATTTCTTACCTGGATCCCCAGAGATCTTGTCTCAAGATGAGTTAAGAGACTGGAGTAAGTGCCTTTAGTGAGGCCTGAGGGTAAACCTTATGCCCAGCTGAGGTCCCCTCATTTCTTATTCTCTCCCTGGTGACAGTATTGCCACCTAGTGGGATGTCTGCCTCAGACCACATTTTTTTGCATCCTCCCAGACTAGAGGACCAAATAATTGTGGTTCAAACCAGGATGCATTCGAGAGTGGAGGGAATGCAGTGTTGATACTACACCTGGACCACAGGTATAAACCATTCAGTTCTGGGCAAACGGTCCATACAGTCGCCCTGAATACAGCCAGACTTTGCCGGAGATGGGTCTGGAGAAATGAAGGTGAAGAGTGTGAAACAGGCTCACAACTGGCAATTCTGCGTTTCCACCACGTCATGGGACAGTCAGTCCTCTCTGCTTATTCAGGTTAACAAACATTTGTTAAGTGCCCCCGAGTATAGATTTGATTAAGACCGAGAAAGGTCTCACGTAGAGGGGAAGACCGATGTATAATTGTTAAGTTAAATATAAGGCGCGGACTGGTTTGACAGCTGTGGGGACAGATGCCAAGGAGCACAGAGGAAGAGCACTCAGCCTAGGTAGCAATCAGGGAAGGCTCCTTGGAAGAGGAAGGCCCCAGCTGAGTCTTAAATGGTTCGGAGCAAGCTGGCTATAAAGGGCATGGACCAAGGCATAGAAGTTAGACAGCATGGCAGGGGCCACATGGGGAGGTGGCCACAGGTGGTCTGGAATGAATATCAGGTTCAAGTCACGGAGAGGTAGGAGTCAGGGTCCAGGAGTCCCTGGGGCCATAGCATTCCAAGCTTTGATTGCCAGGCTGAACAGTCTAGGCTTAATTTTGAAGGCCTCGGGAGCTATTGGTATGGTGGGGTCAGAGGTGCATTCTGGAAGGAGCCCCCTGGCTGCAGAAAGTGGCCCACAAGAGGGGTTGGAGGAGGAGCCCTGCATGTCCAGGCACCGGACCCGGGGGGACATCTTGGAGGTGCCGCCAGTTTGGTTGAGTCAAGACACGTGCAAAAGTTGATTATGTCTCGTGTTATTAGTGTTGCTACAGAGGTGGGAAGGTCAGGGGTGGGGGGCACGATTTTAGCTGAGTAACAAGAACCAACACCGTTGGTCGCTTAATATGTACTAGGTGCTACTCGAAGCTTATAGTGTATGTTAACTCATATAGTCCCAATAAAATCCTCTGAGGGAGGCACTGGGATGATCCCCACGTACAGATGGAGGGTCTGAGGCACCTCGTAGCTGGTGGTGGAACTGGGTTTGATTCCAGGTCGTCTGGCTCCAGAACCTTCCTTATCCCACCCCTGTCTCTAAATTCACAGCTCTCCCTGAAACGGGGGCTGGGCCTCCGCTAGAGCTGAGCTTTCGTCTTGTATGGCGTCTGATATCCACTTAAAGTACTGAAACTTTTGACTTTTGGTGGCTTTGACCAAACAAAAAAAGCAGAGGATCCGTTTGCTAGGCTCCGCTGTCACAGATCACGACCCCCTCCTCCAGCCACTCAGTCACTTGCCGCCTTCCCCGTCCCCCATCGGCTGGGGGCTAGTGAGCAGTGAGGATCATTAACACCGCTTGGCCGAGGCCCTCTGATCCCCTCTGTGTTTCCCTGTAGGTGGAAAGGAGACTACGGAACCAGAATCCAGCAGTACTTCCCGTCCAATTACGTTGAAGACATTTCAACAGCTGATGGGGAGGAGCTGGAAAAGCAGGTGAGTCTCCATCGTTCATCACAGGGAGGGACCCGCCCATCCTGTTCTGGGGGGTCCACTGAGCCAGCTCCACATTTTGTACGCATTGTCCTGTGTTCCCCAAGGAGCTCCCGAACAGGGACAGCAGAGTGACGGGGAAATTGGGACTGTCTCTCGAGTTGTGGGTGAAGGTCACTGTGACAAGACAGGTTTAAATAAGGCTGCGCTGGGCTGGAAGGCTTTGCATATGCAGAATTCCCTCCGCAGTGAAAACGGCCATGGCCATGTCCTTTGCTTAAAGCGGCTTGCGAATGAAACGTTTCGTCTGGCCAGCCTGACGTTCAGAACGTGCTTGGTGTAACAAGGGAGAGGGGAGTCGAGGCCCTCCTGGTGATATTGCAAACCTGGTTTCTTTTTTTTTTTTTTTTTTTTTTATTAATTTATTATTTTTATTTTTGGCTGTGTTGGGTCTTCGTTTCTGTGTGAGGGCTTTCTCCAGTTGCGGCGAGTGGGGGCCACTCTTCATCGCGGTGCGCGGGCCTCTCACTATCGTGGCCTCTCTTGTTGCAGAGCAGAGGCTCCAGACGCTCAGGCTCAGTAGTTGTGGCTCACGGGCCCAGTTGCTCCGCGGCATGTGGGATCTTCCCAGACCAGGGCTCGAACCCATGTCCCCTGCATTGGCAGGCAGATTCTCAACCACTGCGCCACCAGGGAAGCCCGCAAACCTGGTTTCTGTTCCCCGCTGCCTCTTGCTCAGAAGGCCCGAAGAGCAGCTACTTTCAGTGTGACAGCAGTGCTCCAAGGCTGGAATCTTAGACTTTCTTCTACGAGACTCGGGGCACTTTAGGAAGGCTGCATGGAGGAAGAGGCCTTTGAGTGTTAAAAGTCAAGTTAGAGTTCAGCAGCCAGAGACCAGCAGAAGGGAACTGCAGGTGGGAGGTACAGCCTAAGCAAAGGTGTGGTGGTGGAAACACAGTTTTGTTCATTGCGCTCGGCCTGAGGCAGAGACCTGAACGCCCCCCCGCTCCCCAGCCGTGTCCATCCCGCATTGCCCTTTACCCGCACAGTCGGCATTAGCCTGGGGAGCGGTGGGGGTAGTACACGTGATGGGCAGATACACAGTTCTTCCAGCTTTCCCGAGACCAGGAAACTCCCCACCTCACCTGACCCCTGGGATGGTTCAAACGTGCAGCGAGAGGAAGAGCTGGAAGACTGAGCAGGGCCTGGAAAGCCTTGAGGCCAGACTGCAGAGCTTAGGTGTTGCTCCCATAGGACACAGGGAGCCACAAAAGGTTCTTGAGCTGGGCCTGGAAAGGAGGCCAGTCCCATTTCCTAATAATGTCAGAAGAAAAAGGGTCTAGGGTGTTTCTGAAACCAGATCCATGGAAATGCTTTGAAACCTGCTCTGGAATTCACAAGGTGCCTTTTTACAGATTGGAAAATGAAACGCTGAACCTGCCAGCACCTGCTCGCTGCTGGGTCCCCATCAGCAACATGCTTCATTATTTAGCTCTCTCCCCGTGGACGTAGCCTGTAATGAAAATGCATTTTAAACAGTTCCACAGGCAGTGCCTCTGCTAAACGGTGTGCTTTGGAAACTGGTTATCTTTTCATTATTCCCTTTAAGATGAACGTGAGTTATGTCTTGTTTCTTCACAGATTATTGAAGACAATCCCTTAGGGTCTCTTTGCAGAGGAATACTGGATCTCAACACCTATAATGTTGGTATGTGCACACATGGTCTCAGCCCAGATTCCCACCCAAATCTCCCCCAAGCCTGGCCTCAGGACCGCCCCAGACAGGGGGTCAGCTGTCCTGGGTCCTTCTGGCTTCGACTTGGATGCTGAAGCTGAGTATTGGGCCAAGCTGGTCAGTGACTGTCATCTTACATCTTGATTGCTGTGCTGTTAACATCCGTAAAGCGCTATAATCTGGTGTTATTATATACCCTGGTGCACATATATTAAGTGCTGGACTAATGTTGGCTGTTGTTATTCCCAACATCATCGTCCTCATTGCAGGGGTCTGCCTGCGTCTCCCATGCTTTTCTAGGAGGAGCTGAGATGTTGGCTGGGCTGCAGTGGAGCATAGAGTTGGGGGTGTCTGCTTCTTAGCCCAGCTCTGCCTCTCAGTTGCTGCGAGACCCTGGGCCTGTCATTTCCCCTCTCAGAGCTGCAGCTTCCTGGCAGCTCAGCTGGGCGTCAGGAAACTTGGCCTCCCCCTCAGAGTCTGGTGCAGGAGGGAGCCCACAGCCTCAACTGTGGTGGCAGGGGTGTGATTTGCATGGTGCTTCCTGGGCCTTTTAAGTGAGCATATAGCAGCTTCCAGACGAAGGAGCTGAAGGCAGTGAGGAGAGACTTTCTGGGCAAGAAGGCAGAGCACCTTTCTTCTCTGAGCAGCCCGTGTTTCCGTAGCCGGCCTCCGTGCCCCCTGCAGTCCGTCAGTCCACTAGCCTAGGCAGGTGGGCGAAGGATTCTTGGTTCCAGTTCCAGTTAACAGATGAGAAAACCAAGCCCCGTAGTGACCACAGAAGCTGCTGGAGCTTCCACTGCGAGTTATCAGACAAGCTGGGTCTGGGGCACTGGGGGCTCGTGCCCTCCCTGCTGTCACCCTTTGTATCATCCTGCGCTGAATTTGCACAGGCACGTGGCTCAGGGTGATGAGGAGGGAGCTTGGAGTCAGGTCTGACTTGAGCCTCAGCTTTGCCACTACCAGCTCTGTGACCTTCCATGGGTTACTCTGCCTCAGCAAGTCTCCGTTCCCCCTCCTGTGAAATGGGCAGAACAGGAGTAGCACCCCAAAAAGCTGTGATTAGACTTAAATAAGATACAGAGCAGTGCCTGGCACGTGAGAGCCCAGAGATCTTTGCTGATGATATCATTTGGCCGATAATTTCTCCTCTCGTAGCCTTCATTTTCTCTTTCTAGAAAATACTTTCCCTGCAGAGAGAACCTATTCCATGCCTAGCTGCTCGTGGCTGCTGGCGGTCCATGGCTTAAGCTCATCACTCCAATCTCTGCCTCCATCTTCAATGGCCAACTAACGCCCCTGTGTCTCTGCCTCAAATTCCCTCTCCTTTCTCTGATGAAGGACACTGGTTCCTAGATTTAGGGTCTACCCAAAATGCAGGAATGATCTCATCCTGAGATCCTTATGTACATCTGCACAGACCCCATTTCCAAATAAGGTCACATTCACAGGAACTGCGCATTAAGACATCGACCGCTACCTGATACGAGGTAGATGTCCCAGTCAGCGCTGACTTTGACAGTGATGGTTGGGTTGGGGTCATAAGAGAAGTGGCCTGGGGAGGTGGAAATCTGGTCTTCTTTGGCTTTCTAACAGGCTTATCAGGCCTTTTGTTATCCTTTCCCAAAGTAAAAGCCCCACAGGGGAAGAACCAGAAGCCTTTCGTCTTTATCTTGGAGCCCAAGAAGCAGGGCGACCCTCCGTGGGTTTGCCACAGACAAAGTGGAGGAACTGTTTGAGTGGTCCAGAGCATCGCGAGATCACCTGGAAGATCGACACCAAGGTAAGTAAGCCTTTCGCTCACCTGGGCTCAGGGGGGCCTGGTATTCTCAGGCTTGTGGTAACTCTGCTGAGGCGGGGTGGGTCTGGGCTGCCGGAGGAGCAGGGCCCAGCGGCCCCACAGAGTTCAGGGGGCAGAGGGGGGGGCGGTTCAGACCACAGGAGCACTGCGGAGAGGAAACGGGTACTGGAGGTCCACCTGCGGAGCTGGGTCTGGTTTGAACCTTTGACGGCTCACGGTGTGTGCAGTGACCCTTGATGTTTGGGGCCTGTCGGGCCCTGTGTGTCTTAACAAGAAAGTTTTGCCTTCCTCATTTGGAATGTTTTCTTGTTTCTAAATACTGTTCAAAGCAGCCTGGATCCTTCCAGCGCACGTTCACTGAGCTCCCCTCTCTGGACTGGGAAGGGCCCTGGGCATACTGTAATCGACAAGACACAGCCCTTTCCTTCCAGAAGTTTGTATCCTTGTGGGGGGAACTTCCACTCCCACTCATGGGAATGAGCTTTTGAGGGTTCATCCTCAACGGAGCATTAGGGTTTGTCTGGAGGTCTTTTGAAAAGGGCGGGGTTCTAGGTAAGAACGGGAGGTTTAGAATTAAGCCAACTGGAATTTGCATCCTGGCAGGGTTGGACTCTGGGCAGGTAACCACACCTCTCTGGGCCTTTGTCAGTTTCTTTGTCAGTAAAATGAGGAGCCAGATACCTAACTCACAAGATGATAGGAGATGATGCATAGAAAGTGCTGGCCCGGAGCCTGACACATGGCAAGGGCTCAGGTCACCACAGGATTTAATCATCACGTTGTCTTCATGCCAGGAGGATATGGGGAAGTGTTGTTGTGTCTTGGATGATGGAGCAAGGTGCTGTCTGCTCTTTCTTGTGGCCGTGGAACTGGGAAGAAATTCTAGGGTTTCCCACGTACCCATTTGCTTCTATGGGCCAATCTTGACCCAAAGGACTGATTTTAAATCTTTCTCAGGACCTCTTGGATCCCCTCTGATCTCTGGTTATAATTGAATGAGTCTCCCTCCTCCAGTGTACTTGGCTTGATCTTTTCTTCCCCTGTGGGGGACTTTGCAACTTGGCCAGTCTCTGGTCACCAGAGGCCCCTTGACTCATCTTTCAACACCCTGGAGTGAAGTCCTCTTCTTTAGAAGACTTTGTGCAGAGGGCTGTTCAGATGGGCACCCTCCCTGGCAGGGCCTGCCGTCTTTCCCCCGTCCCAGAATCTAGTCAGAGGCCCTACATATGGGTCCTTATTCTTTGCAAGACCTGTCACGTCATCACATCAGTCACATCAGTGACTTGGGATGAACCACGAGCTTGTGGCCAACAAGGCTCTTCCCACTTTCCCCCACGGGGCCATCTCATCTGCCCTTGGTGCCTCCAATGCAGTACAGCTCTGAGGCGCAGGGGGTTGCCACTGTCCTGGGGTTCATTTGAAAGCTAATTTCCTCCTATCTTCTTCTAGGTGTGTTTTCATTGTCAGTTGAGTGGTTGTCGTCATGATCTGTATGGCACCATTTGCCAGCACGTGACTGTCCTGAGCATATTCTAGTATTTGGGATTCTAGGCCCGTCTAGCTGAGAATGGAGAAAAACACTAGTGGGGAGGAAGCCTTTAGCCACCGTCCCCTGTAGTCTTTATTCTCAGGCACTCAAGCCCCATCTGAGTGTGGGGCTCGGAGGGAAGGGGCATGGCGCTGACAACCTCTGCCTGGCGCTTCCTGGCTCTCTCCGTTTCTCCTAATGGAGGAAAATGTGACTTCACCTGAAGCTTGTCCCCCTCATTCCCCAGCACATGACGGTTTCTGAAACTAAGCCTAGCTCTTCAAGGCTGCTGTTCTCTGCCTTGGATCTACATTCCTTTTTAATTAGCTTTTACATCTGCTTAGTCTTATCACATTTCATATGAATGTTAAAAAACAAAACAAAACAGGAGTCAGCAGAATTGACAAAGGTTCCACTCTAAACACAACCAGCTGTAGGGCTTGCCGGTGTGGGAACGAGGAAGGTGGACCCATCCTGCCACTGGGAAGGCAACACGAGGTGTGCTCTCAGCTCACTGCCAGGAGCTGCTCACTGAGGCCCTAGGAGCCTGCTCAGGGCTCTGTAATTTTACATAATCTCTGGCTTCTTTCAGTCAAGTGGCAAAGACCAGTCACTAAGTCCATCTAGTTAGTGAGTTGGCAAAGCCTGACCAATGAAGTGTGTTGTGATTCCAAACACTGAGATGGCCTATGGGCAAAGTCTGTGGGTCTGGAGAGTAACTGTTCTATAATTTTGCAGTAGCAACTGGTATTTCATCTTGAACTGATGCTGTTTTCTGCTGAGGTTGAGAAAAAGAGTGATGCCCCATAACCCATCATGGCTCTGTGCTTGGGGAGGCCAGAGGCCCACACTCTGACACAGCTGTGGCTTGGCTCCACCCACCCTGACTTCAGGCGGGCGTATTGTCCTTAGAAGTGAGCTGTGTTGTTGCTAGGGTTTCCTCTCCCCAAATAACGTGCAGGGAAAATCGTGTACTAAGAGGACAAAGCCAAACTGACATAAGGATCAGGAAAGAACACCTGAGGTTTGAGCTTAGCTAAGGCTTCAGTCTCCCTGACAGCATCTGGCCGTAGACTATCTGGCTGACACCTTCTTTGTCTCTTGCTCCGTGCCCATCCCACCCACACCAGCCCTTTGAGCCTTGCTGCTACAGCTTGCTTTGTGCCCAGGAACATTCAGGGCGTGTGGGAAGGACTGGTGAAAACTGGGTGTGCTTTGATGAACTAGGGCAGATTTCACGTTCAAACCTTCCCTGGTGATGTGGCTGCTGCCAGAGCTCATGTAAAAAGCTTGTCTGCTGGTCATTGCCAGGGTCCACTTGGGCCCCAGGATTTTTGTCAGCAGTCATGGGGTGGAGGCATTCTTACAGAAGAAATTGGGTGCCCTCGCCTGCTTGTTTAAAAAGTGGATGCTCTTATCCTTGGCCCGGAAAGGCATTTCTGGGGCAATCCGTGTCGTACCCCTTGTTTGCCACATGATCGGCGAGGGCAGAGGCCTCCTTATTTAATTCTCACAATAGTTCCAGGAGGTTAGGTATTCAAGTTAGCCTCATCATACAGTTGAGGAAACTGAGGCACAGAGAGGCTAGGTGACTTGCCCCGTTAGCGGAGCCAGCAAATCAGGCCAACTTTCAAACCCGCCTCTGAGTCCAGTCCCCACGGTTGTAACCACTGTGATGCTCCGGTCACCAAATCACCGCCTGTCACCAGAAGACTCACCACCTGCAGGGTCCTGCTCCCAAGGGACGTGTCTCAGTGTGGACACAGGGCTGGACACTAGTGTTGAAAGGCACCAGCGTAGGATAGTGGGACGAGAGACAGTGCAAGGCCAAGACCGGGTGAGGCAGTGGGCATTCCGGAAGGTTTGAGGGATGCAGCATCTCTTTCCCAGGCCTGGACGGAGTCATCCAGGAAGGCGTCCTGGGGAAGGAGTGATTGGGGCGGGGTCCAGAAGGAAAAGGGATCCGAGGGACCTGCAGAGGAGGGAGGAGGGAGGAGCCAGGACGTCGCTGCTGTGGTTCAGAGGGACCTGGGAGGTGAGCCTGGGGGCCTTTCAGACGGGCCTCCTCCAGTACCTGGTGGCTGAGGGGGTAGAGGGGGCGAAGCAGAGTGGTAACACAGGTGAGGCCGACTGCTTAAGCGTCTGGTCTCGGCCTGCGGTGGAGCCTGGGGTAAGCTACTCAACCTGTGTGTGTGCTGTAATGTCGTGGAAGAATGGAGATAAATTCTACCTCCCAGGGATGGGTGGGCTGAGGTGTGACATCCGTCAGGCACTTAGTGTGCACTGCCTGAAGCCAAGCAGCCTCCCAGATGGTGAACGTTATCATCTGCGTACGATGTTCTCTTTAGGGTTCCCCCGCTTGGCCAATGGGAGAATGGGTCAGAAGTTGGTGAGGCCAGAGAGGGTTGCCTGGTTTGGAGTGGAGTGAGAGCCCATCCTTACCTGGAGAGGGATTTGACCGTGGGTCCTCCGAGGGCGAGTGGCTCCCAAGTCCTTGGTGTGTGGCCCGGGCCGTGGAGAGTCCTCTGCACAGAGAGGTGCACGTTGCTGGGAGGTGGGGTGCGGGGGACGGCGAGTGAGCGCAAGGAGGCCACGGCCTAGAGAGGCCCTGGGCTTGGAGAGCTAGAATCTGATGAACTGTAACAGCGCGGTTTCATGAGGAGGGATAGGGCAGCGGGCCGAGAGCCGAGGGTTGAGAGAGGGGTGGTGACAAACAAGAGCCCTCGTTCCCCTGTATCCTCCAGAGTTGTGGTCAGAGACTGAGCTAGACACCGATCCTGGGTGGAGACAGCTTGGTGGAGAATTTCCAAAGTAAGAGGACGGGCAGGGGAAGGGAG
Source organism: Balaenoptera musculus (assembly GCF_009873245.2). Taxonomy (NCBI): domain Eukaryota; kingdom Metazoa; phylum Chordata; class Mammalia; order Artiodactyla; family Balaenopteridae; genus Balaenoptera; species Balaenoptera musculus. Next base: position 54,022,162 of record NC_045803.1, read on the forward strand.
AACTTTCCACCACATTTGAGATGTGAGCATGTGTGAGGGCCAAGAGGAGAGAAGAGGGGACCCAGAGGAGGAAAACGCCTGCCAGGTGCTGGGAGGATGGGATTCCTCAGGTGCCGGCTTGAGGGCTGAAACTCAAGGTTGGCTCCACACAGGAGAACAACATGAAGTACTGGGAGAAGAACCAGTCCATCGCCATCGAGCTCTCGGACCTGGTCATCTACTGCAAACCAACCAGCAAGACCAAGGACAACCTAGGTACCGTCTGCCATCACTCTGCCCCCCAACCTCGGTGAAAACTCTTGATTCCATTTGAGTCTGGCGCTGTGAAAACCGTTCCTACTCGTCTTAACTGTGCTAAGTGGGAACTCCCCTTCAGTTTGTCCTCAGGGCGAGGATGCTGGTGAAACAGGCCCTTCTGGTATCTTCAGAAGGCAAACCCTCTTAAAGGGTGGATTAGTTTTTCTGCTGCTGTAACAAGTTACTATGAACTTTGGTGGCTGAAACAACATGTATTTGTTCTCTCACAGTTGTGGAGGCCGAGGTCCAAAATCAGTATCACTGAGCTGAAATCAAGGTGTCAGCAGGGCCCCACTCCCTCCAGAGGAGGATCTGTTCCTTGCCTCTTGCAGCTCTGATGGTTGCTGGCATTCCTTGGCTTGTGGCCATGTCACTCCAGTCTCTACCTTGTGGTCATATTGCCTTCTCTTCTACGTATTCAAATCCCACTCTACCTCTCAATTATAAGGACTTTGTGGTTTCATTTAGGGCCAGATAATCTCCCCCTTTCAAGCCCTTCAATTTAATCAATCTGCAAAGTCCCTTTCCTATATAAGGAACACAGTCACAGGTTCCAGAGACCAGGACCTAGATATCCTTGGGGGCCATTATTTGGCCTGCTGCAGAAGGATTCAAAAATGGATCTCCTACCAAATCCTCCAAAGTAGCAAGTTCTTTCATCTAATAACGGTCCTGTTCATATTTTCTTCCTCCTTTTGAGCAACTCCTGTCTCTGATCTCAAGAATCTGTAATTCCAAGGCAGAGGACCAGAGAAGCAGTACTAAACCTCAGCGTTAATGGTCACTGGGAGGCTGGTCCCTGGGTACCTCCACATGCAGGGAAAGATGTCATAGCTCTGAACCAGACTTGGCCACGCTCAGAGTGTTAAGAGCTCTCCTACCACAGCTGGATGAGAAGCAGCGGAGCTTCATCCAAGCGAAGAATTGTGTGCGTTTTCCTATATGTCTCCTCCCGTTCATCGTCCCCTCACCCACGCAGGCATCCCCTCTCCCGTCACATCCCTTCCTGCTGGCATTCGATTCTCCCTCCACCAAGATGCTGGGTTCACTCATCTTGTGCCTGCAACACCTTTGATGAGGAAGCCGGATCCGATGTCTGCACCTTGCACTCCTCAGACCTCCTCCTCCGTGCTGATCCCATGTCCCCCACCCCTTTCTGTAACTGTACCGCTCTTGTGGTTTCTTGTACAAGGCTGCTGGTAGTTCCAAACAAAAAGTAAATTACAGTAATCCTAGACTAAAAGGCTGTGGGAACACTGGGCTCCCTGTTAATATCTGGGACCCCCCCCCCCCGGAGGGCAAGAGCCCACAGCAGAACCACTTATGGCAGTATCGTCATAACCACTTGAATGTCTCATCTGAGAGAGATTCCTGGTTTCATTTTACGACCTGCACATCCCGCCAGTACATTAGGCATTAAGAAAATGTGCGAGACAGAATAAATGCGACTCCCTCTCTTTGTGCAGAAAACCCCGACTTCCGAGAAATCCGCTCCTTCGTGGAGACAAAGGCTGACAGCGTCGTCAGACAGAAACCCAACGATCTCTTGAAATACAATCAAAAGGGCCTGACCCGCGTTTACCCCAAGGGACAGCGGGTGGACTCGTCCAACTACGACCCCTTCCGCCTCTGGCTGTGTGGCTCCCAGATGGTGGCGCTCAATTTCCAGACTCCAGGTAAAAGGGGGCTGATTGTGGCCAATAAATCTGAGATGATGGAGCATTATCCCAGGCGCAGTCTGCCGGGGCCACCGGTGTGATGTGGGGGCCAGAGCGCGTAGTTTGTCTTAGGAATTGTCGGAGTTCAGCCAGCACGCTAGCGCGAGGCCCATCCCCTTGAACAGAGTGATGAAGGGGACCACTGGGCATGCCAGGTGCTTGTGTGACGGGCTCCGTGATGGCAAGTGACAGACGCGGAGTCAGCCCGGTTTAAGAGAGAAAGGAAATGCATCCACTCACGTAATTTAAAAGTCTGGGAATTGAGCTTCAGGCAGATGGATTCAGGTGTTCAGTGGCTGTCTTCCGGTCCCCTCTCCGGGCCCATCCTTCTCTGAGGGCTTGCTGCTCAGGCTGTCTTCTGGAGATAGTCACATGCTGGGAAAAGCCAACATGCACAACTTCTTTATGCAACGGGTGGCATTAATCACGGTGCTTTGCACGTTGGTGGTTGTTTAAGCCTCTTTGGAGGACCTGTTTATCAGTAGCCTCCTTTGTATTTTTGTGCCTGCGTAGGATTCCGCTGAGCAGAACCATACGGTCTTCAACTGATCCCCTGCTGAGGCACGTTTAGGTTATTTCCCTTCATTTGCTATTACAGACGGCACTGCCCCCTGTAACCATACGTGAGCGTCACTTCAGATATGGGAGCACATCTGTGGGGCAGAATTCTCAGAAGTGCAGGGTGGATCAAACAGCTTTGATCAACTTGGCCCTGAGGAAAACCACTGAACACCTGTATCCAGGAGTGTCTGAGCGAAGACACTTAGCAACCCTGCCCTCCGTGGGAACTGCGGGCGAGATGTTTACACCCTTTTTGGCAAAAGTTCACCCACTTAGTTTTAGCAAAACTTTTCAGTCTTCGATAGGTGAAAACTGACTGATGTTACATTGTAGTCACAGCTTCCCTTACTGGTAACTTCTCTTTTTATGAGTAACATTAACCACGTTTTCATGTACTTAAGAATATTTGTGTTTTCTTTTCTGCAGACTTTATTCATGCTTCTTACCCAGTTTTTCTAAGGGGGTTTAGGTTTTCACAGCACACATTTATCAGATTTCTTAATAGGTTAAATTTATATATAGATATTTACCTGTCTAGTTGAGTTAAATTGATTTTTCTACAGCACATCAACTTTTAGTGGCAATTTTTAGCTTTGAATACGTTCTGGATTTTGTATCTTACTTGGAAAGCTGTCCCAGTCTGAGATTTTTTTAATCTCATATTTTCTTCCAGTAACATTGGTTTTTAATGGATTTTTTAAACCCATATTTTTGAGTCTGATACCTATTTTAACAGCTGCCTCAAATTATTTTCGGAAAAAGGTATAAATCATCCCCTACCCAGCACCTTGGGGCCCCTTTGCTTGCCTCACTTTCATCAGCAGTTATCCTTCCTCCCCAGATAAGTACCTGCAGATGAATCACGCCCTGTTTTCCCTCAATGGGCGGACTGGCTATGTCCTGCAGCCCGAGAGCATGAGGGCGGAGAAGTACGACCCCATGCCGCCCGAGTCCCAGAGGAAGATCCTGATGACTCTGACGGTCAAGGTAAGGCCCAGCCCTCCTTCCTCGCGCAGGGGGCCGGGGCTGTGCAGCGTGGGGATGGCCCAGCCCGCTGCCTAGCGATGCCAGTCTCCTGGTTTAAACCGTCAACACCCAGACACGGTTCAGGATCTTAGTTGCAGTGCCCGCCACGGTCATTGCAGGGGAAGAGGGGAGGGAAGGGCATCTTCCCAGGTCCAGCTTGGTCACCTCCCCTTGTTTGCGGGGGCGAGCTATGAATCCGTCTCTGGCTGGGTTCACCAGGGTCCCTGTGAGGTCAGTGTCTGGTCAGAAAAAGGGAATCAAACATGTGAGAAGTGGCTCTCTGGTCTTTGTGGAGGAGAGAGCTTGTCCCCACCGTGGCCACTTTGAGGGGTGAAAGCTTTTTTAAACTGGTCCAACTTTCAGAGAAGGTGTTGTCTCTTTGTTAGAGTTTTTGTTTTCTCCCGTTTGAGAAATGATGCAAGGTAGGGAAATGAACTGCATTTCTCATAAGATTAAGGAAGAGAAACTGAAGCATATGTAACCAAAGTTCTTACAGATTAAAAAAAAGGCCTATTACAAAAAGAATTCCACATTCTCCCCCATCCTTCCTGGGAGGGGCTGGGAAATTGAGTGACTGAACTCCATCTCTGTAGGTGCCTACCTGGGCCTGGGCGTATGCGTTTCTGTGTGCAGGTGAGGTCCACCTGTTGAGTCTCTTGGCACTGGGGCTCCCATCCCAGCTCATCCTTAACAGCTGTGGGAATCTCCACCCCTATTTCCTCATCCACAAAAGGGAAGCAGTAGGGGTGTCCACTGTAGGAGGGTCTAGTACTTCACCAGTGAAGAAATGAGAACCCACCACGTGGAACTTGTTGGCTCTGCCCAGGATGGAGCCAGGAGAGTTCCAATACTTGCTTTTGGTGTCCTAGGTTCTGGGGGCTCGTCATCTCCCCAAACCTGGACGAAGTATTGCATGTCCCTTTGTGGAGGTGGAAATATGCGGAGCCGAATATGACAACAACAAGTTCAAAACAACAGTTGTGAGTAAGTTGCTGGGTCCTTTCTTCACTTAAACTTCAGGCGAGTTGAATCACAGGTTGGGGATGCTAGTCATCGGGGGTTCGGTAACGCACTGGTGTCCAGGTCTTTCCCTTCATCCCCCTTGCCTGCCATGGGCAGCTCGGAGAGGGGAAACAAAGGGCCACGTGATGAAAGAGTTGGACTTGGACCCACTGCCATGTTTCTCAGCCTGTAACTCACAGTGGGAGGCCCCGGCAAGGCTCCAGCTCCCCATCACTCTGGGGTATCACCCCCTCTGTGCATCAGCGCCCCCCTGCTTACCTACTGCGTCCAAGGCTAAGAGAGGATGTGGCTGACCTGACCCAAAAGGCTGCAGCCCAAGCTGGGTGATCTTAACCCAGAGGGCAGGGAAGCCCAGAGAATGCTTGTTCTGCCATTTGAAGCCTGGAAAAAACTGAACTGTGGGCCTTTTAAGGCTTGGGACCACTGCCCCTGGTAGAAGGTAGCCCGATGAACAGCTCACGTGCTGACGAGTGAAACTGGCCTTTGTGGAGGGTGGAAGTTAACTATTTACCTTACTCCCTGAGGCTGGTTCTCCCCTGGCAACTCCAGACCCCACTGTCTCTTCAGAGCGCCTAACCCACCTCCCCCATCAGACGAGGGATGTGGCTCCCATGTCTCCTTTTCTCTCGTCCAGACCTGCCTGTTCCTGCGCTGTTGTCCACCCCCCAATCCCAGGGAGTTGAGGTGGGAGATCTATAAGGGGCAGTGGTCGCCTCCCCGCTGCTTACTGAAGGCCAGGCCTGCGATGCCATTGGAAAAAAATTATTTCTTAGATCCTGGCCTAGATGTGTATTTACACTGTTGCTACGGAGAGTCAAAGCCAGCAGATGTAGAGATGGTGTAACCAAGAGGGGGCAGGATGAATGGGGCCTCTGAGTGAGCTTGGATCTCCTTCCAGATGACAACGGCCTAAGCCCTGTTTGGGCTCCAACACAGGAGAAGGTGACGTTTGAAATTTATGACCCAAACCTCGCGTTTCTACGCTTTGTGGTTTACGAGGAAGATATGTTCAGCGATCCCAACTTTCTCGCGCATGCCACTTTCCCCATTAAAGGAATCAAATCAGGTAAGACCCGTTTTAATGATAATGTTTGGCTTGGATTGGCATCCTTTTGGGTCTGGGCTGCTGGCTTTGAAAGGAATGAAAAAAGCCTTTTTCCTGGCTTTTATTAAATCGTGGGTAGGTTGGACAGCTGATCTCGTGGGAGTTCCCGTGAGCTGGGACAGGGACTGTGGAAAGCAGCAGGATGGGATGCTGGGCCGGTCACAGTGGGGCTTCTGCATCCAAAACTGGATTATTAGTTGACGGTCTACCCGGCACTGTAGTTTGATTTTGTTTTGGAAGGTTAGAAGCTGTTGGCCTCTCCTCAGGCAGGTTCAGGGGCTGGTAAGGTGCTCCCGGGGAAGGAAGAGACCCGGAACTACAGTCTTAGGCCCGCGTTTGCCCGCGTCACCCTGGGCAAGTCACCTGGGCTGTCCGAGCATCACCTTCCTCTTCTATGAGGTTGGGATGGTTGATTCACTTCTTCTTGTGATTCCTTTCCATGCTGAGCAAAACACAAAACCCCTTCATGCTTTGAGAAGGGCCCTGTATTTCTGAGAGACCGCAGTCATTGAGCCTTCCAAATTCTTCATGAGGTCACTGTTCCCCTATTTTCCAAGGATCATTTTTCGAGAGCAAAACATCACTCTCATTTCAGTGAGTTGTATACAAAGATAGTCTTTTCTCTTGATGTTGTTTGGAAACCTTGGGTTCTGTTTCCTATTTTTTTTTAAAATTTTTTCTAAACTTGGAACATACCAGATAGTCCCTAAATTTATCTCATATACACCTAATCATTTCTACAACTAGACATGTGTGTGAGGGTGCTCCAGTTAGAAATGCAGGCCCATCCCAGAGGAGTGTTCTCGTTCAGCCAGTCTGGGGCTGGGGGGCCCAGGAATCTGCATCTTTAGCCAGCTCCTCAGAGGGCACCCGGAGAAAGCCGAGTGAGACCTAGGCTGCCCATCCTATCGAGGAAGCAAATTCCTAAGCGAATGAGTAGATTAAACAGGGACTTGAGAAATATTTAACTTGTCTGATTAGAAATACCATCTTCCTGATTTAATAACAGCAGTGAACACTCATTTGGAAGTCCAAGAGGCCTGATGTTTGCCAACCCTCTTGGTTAACTTGCCCTCACTGGAAACTACATTAAACCCAGCAATTTAGCCGCAGGACTTTACTCTGCAATTTGCCTCTTTCACATTAGCCGTAAGTAGGCTTAGGACAGATTTCTTTTTGTGGTAACTGTGCCCACCCCTTCCTAACCCACCTCCCCTGGACTCATCCTGCACAGAGCAGTGGCTCTGCTGTGTCCCCGTCCTTACCGGGTCCTGACGAGGGATGTGAACCGTAGCCCCTCCCAAGGCTTAGAGAGAGGTCAGCTGAGGAACCCTCTTGACCAGCCACCTAACAGTGTCTGTCGACTCATCTAGAAAATGCTATGGCTTAGCTTGGAGAGATTTAAAAAACAAAGAACATCTCAAGGATGATACAAAATGTGACCCTTCCCCCAGCTGTGAGATGCTCTCAGTAAGACCTTGTCTCTCTGTCCCGCTGCTAGCACTGCCTGGTACATCCATATTCATGGAAGGCGTGACCCAGAATAACAATACCTTTGTGCATGAGGCATCGAACTCGAAATTAAGCTCTGCCCATTGTCATTAGAGATGCACTTAAGCTTTTAAGCCAGCTGGAGCTCGGGAAAGAAGGAAAACAGCCTTTATTGTGCTTGGTGCCTTAAACTCTTTCTCTTTTAATCCTCACAGCAGTCCTGTGAAAGGGGTTTTATCATCTCCGCTTTTTAAATATTAGCACTTTGGGCCTAGAGCTGTTAATTAACTAGGTCAAGGTCACGCACCTTTCGGACCAGAGCTGGGATTCAAACCCGGGCGGGCAGAATCTGACTTCAAACCCCATGTTCTTCCCTACTCTGCAGGCCACCCTCAGGGCCTCCCCTACTCCTAATAAGCCAAAAATACTGATGCTACGTCAAAAGATGTCTCTGTTTCCCTTTCCTCTGTGATGTAACCAAAACCAGTAAGAAGAAAAACGGAACCAAACTATTTTTAGTGAAATTGGCAAACACCTTTCAGCCCTACTCCCCGTATATGTGAAGGGCCGCTCCTAAAAATGAGGCTTGGGCGGTGACAGGAGGTATGTGGAACTGGAGACGTCCAGCCACAGGAGGGACAGAGCTCACTTCTCCGACTTCGGAGGCACGCGCTGGGCCGCACCACTTTGCTCGGGGTGCACGGGCTGCCCCCCCGGAACGCCACAGCGCACAGCAGTTCAACACGTTCTAACATCAATCACCACCTAGACCGACTGCTTCCGCACTGTCCATAGATCAGCTCGGTAGAGATGCAGAATCTCGGCCCCATCCCAGACCTCTGGAGTCAGGATCTGCATTTTAATAAGACCCACAGGTGATTCACATCACATAATTCCCAACACCTCTAAGGGGAAAATACGCCAGAAAACTTCTCTACAGCAAAATTCAAGGAGAGCAGTGTCCCCAAAATCCTGATGTGTAAGGGTGTGTAAATTTTATATCAGAAAAGGGACACTGAACAAATATTGACCTCTTGTTAATGAGATTCATGCTGACATAAGGAGAAGTGTACAGAGGCCTTCATCTTTCTTTGAAATATGAAGTAAATATCACGATAGATTGGTGGGTGGATAAACATAAGTATAGTGAAAGGTTAATGGTAAGATTTAGGTCGTGAGTGTACAAGTGTTCCTTGTCATGTTCTTTTAGAAAACTAAGCCTCCCTTTGTGGGAGAATTATGGTTACAAAATGAAACGCAAATATTACACACCATGTTGATGTAGAAATAATAATACAACTTACCCAGATTAGGGGAGGAAAAGGGAGAGAAGCTATAGGGTTATGTAAGCATGCCAATTTCCTCATCATTAGCAGTGGAAAGTGAGGGATTCAATAGATATTACTTAAAGGTGATAAATCAACTGACAGACTAAAAAAGGTTCTCTAAGAGAAATAAGAATAGTCATCAAACAAGCCAAAACCTGAGTGGTGGAAGGCACAGAGAAACTAGCCCACATGCCCTACTTTGAGCGTTGCTTCTCCCAGACCATCAGTACATACAGTGCAAATAAAAAGCTTTCAAGGTACAAATCTCCACTTATAAAGAAGCTACTGGGATATAATATAAAAGCATAAGGAATATGGCCAGTAACATTGTACTAACTTTGGGGACAGATGGTTTACTAGAATTATTGTGGTGATCATTTCATAATGTATGCAAATATCAAATCACTATGTAAAACACCTGAAGCTAACATAATATTGTACGTCAACTATATTTCAATTTAAAAACTTTCAAAGTGATACTAGGGCTATATAGTAAATCCTGTAAGGTACAGAATTGCTGGGCAGGGTACTATCCCTTGCGATTTTAAGGGAAACAAACATGCATAGACTATTTTGGAAAGATACTGTTAACAGTGGTTCCTTCTGGAATAAGGGGTTATGAGTGGGTGGGAGCGAGACTTTCATTTCTACTGTGTATTCAGTTATACTACTTCATCAAAACAAGCAAACCAACCAACCTTTGAGATGTGTTGCCTTAAACATTACTTAATGGGGAGAGGTGGGGGGAATTCAGCCCCACCTCAACCCTCTCCTAAATAAAAAGAAACATTTAAATGACCGTCAGACACAGGTCCTAATTGTAAATTGGGAATGGCTTTTAGAGGAGGATGATCAATGCTGCTGTGAACTGCCAGGGGACGGGAAGATTTCTTCCCCTTGGAAATCTTTAAAGAGAAAACACTCCCTCGTCCTAAGCTTTGTGAAGGGCTAAGTGGAGAAAATGAATGTGGGGATTCATTACTCCTTTGAGTCTTTGGCCTCAGGAGTATTTAAGGAATTGAAACTACAGCTGTAGTCGCTCTGAATTCAATGTGCAATGTTCTGTGGGTTTTAATTCGCTCCGAGTGACTCATTTTCATTTCTAGATGGCAGGTATTTTTAACTTCACTTCTCTGGATGGACCTGTCAGTGAGGCTGTGTTCTGCAGCCTCTCTCCCCAACCATCAGGGTGGGACCTGTGGCTTCCAGGAAGGAAGTCAGCCCCCAGCATGGGGCACTGACTTCTCTCCTCCTTGCACTGGGTATGTGATCCCTGGGTACTCCAAGAAAGGAAAGGTCTGACATTAACTGCCTGCCTTTGTGTTGTTTTTGCAATCTGCAGGATTTAGATCTGTTCCTCTGAAGAACGGCTACAGTGAGGACATTGAGCTGGCTTGCCTCCTGGTCTTCTGTGAGATGCGGCCAGTCCTGGTGAGTGGAGAAACACCAGCTGGGGTTCCCTGCACCATGTATTTCTGCTGGTGTGGTGGAGACGACCCATGAGTATGGCTGAGGGACTTGGAACACATGGAGAATTATCTAGCCAAACATGCCACATCATAAAAGGAGGATTCCTCTTAGCTACAGATTTCCTCCGAGGTCCTAGGGTTTTCCTTCCAGCGGCCTTTCTTCTGGCAGGATGCTGTACAATTCCGTGAAGAGGTTGTGTAGTTGGAAAGGGGGAAGCTCTTTGGAAGTTCTTTGGTTTCATTTCAGTCACAGCCAGGCAAGACAGGGCTCTTCTAGGTAAACGCATCTTTCCTGCGTGCTTTACCTCACCTGTTGGTCTTTGGTAATCCCTTCCAAAGGTCTGCAAGCATCCAGCAAAGCTTTGTCACGGCTTGTCCTGGGGAAGGGAATTCACGGACCTCACGTTCCCACAGCGAGCGGCACTCCTTTTGTGGTTCTGTCTGCTGTTGGTGGAGCCTGCCTTCTTGTTCTTTTGGTTTGCAGCGGCCTTGAAGATACTTATTCTCTCCTTTGATTAACCAGTTTGGGTAGGCTTGATGGAAAGGGCTTGGCCTCCTTCAATTATGAAAGAGGATGAGATAAGGTTGGTGAGGACAAAAGGTTAAGAATGCAGCACCGAGCAGTGGGAGCAGTGGGTAGTTCAGGTCTTGGGTTTGATGGTATGTATTGTGATTCTAGAGCTTCAGAGTCTTTGTGACGGCCTCTCTTATAGAACGAACCCCACTAGGCCCCGTATGTGGCCAGTACAATCTCCCAAGGTCTTTCCACTCCCCTAACCACAACACTCAGCATGGGCTGGGTGAATCTGTGCTCGCCCCAGTTCTCTTGAGAGAACCTGGAAAACCCGGAGGGCTGACGTGGGCTCGGTCAGTGTTGCTTGCATACCTCGTTTTATTGCACTTTGCAGATACTGTTGTTTTTTGTTTTTTTTTTTAATTAATTAATTTATTTTTGGCTGTGTTGGGTCTTCGTTTCTGTGCGAGGGCTTTCTCTAGTTGCGGCGAGCGGGGGTCACTCTTCATCGCCGTGCGCGGGCCTCTCACTGTCGTGGCCTCTCCCGTTGCGGAGCACAGGCTCCAGACGCGCAGGCTCAGTACTTGTGGCTCACGGGCTTAGTTGCTCCGTGGCATGTGGAATCTTCCCAGACCAGGGCTCGAACCCGTGTCCCCTGCATTGGCAGGCATATTCTTAACCACTGCGCCACCAGGGAAGCCCGATACTGTGTTTTTTAAAAGAATTAAAGGGTTATGGCAACCCTGTGACCAGCAAGTCTGTTGGCACCGTTTTTCCAACAGCATTTGCTCTCTACATGTCTCCGTCTCACATTTTGGTAATTCGCATATTTCAAACTTTTTCGTTATTATTGTATTTGTTATGGTGATCTGTGATCAGTGATCTTGGCTGTTATTACCATGACTTGCTCAGATAATGGTTAGCATTTTTTAGCAATAAAGTATTTTTAGTTAAGGTAGGTACATTGTTTTTTAGACATAATTAATATAGTCTAGTGGAAACGTGACTCTTACATGCACCGGGAAACCAAAAAATGTGTGTGACTCGCTTTATTGCACTATTCACTGTATTGGGATGGTCTGGAGCCCAACCTGCAGCATCTCCCAGGTGTGCCTGTAGAGCTGAGCACCATCCAGTGGGGAAGGGAGAAGGCAAGGATGGGGATTCCTTTGAACAGCCATAGCCATCGCCCATGCAGTAAAAACTCAGAGGAGAGAACGTTAGGCTTTCTGCATAGCTGTTTGCCTTCCGTTCAGTTTTGATAACCTTGATAGTTTCAGAAGCATTTTAGAAGCATCAAAGTGGAAGAGGATGCAAAAATACAAGGCACGGTAGGTGGGGGCCGAAGAACCTCAGTGACGGTTTGTTGGTATAAACTAAGCTCGTGATGATGAAACTGTCTGAAAAGGATAAGGGGATGGATAATGGAAGGTTTTCCATTTTGAAACAAATTTTAAATGTTAGCACTTTGGACTCTGTCAAAGTAAATGTAATGTTTATATGAAAATCAGTTTTCACTTGAGCCTTAAATTATGGATCCAAAAAAATGACCTTTCATGATTCTAAGTGATAGAAATGCTCGACATGAAAGTTTTATATAAATTCCTCCCTTTCCTGGTAGTCCTTGTTGAGCATTCGTCTACACACTGCTCTGCAAAGCTGTCATTAAACAACCCGGAAGCATTATAAAGAATTTAAATGACTAGGTAGCACCGGCGGCAGATGCAATTTAAAAGAAAATGTGTTTATCCAGCTTTGACTTCCTTAATGAGGGAAGCTTCTGCTGGGGAGGCCACTGAGAGGGTGGGGGGAAGAGGGGGCTTTGTGTGGGGTTCCCGGGGGAAAAGTTGTCTGAGTACGTGCAGGTTTCATCTTTGCTACTGGTTCCCAAGCTTTTATTTAATTCCACATGTGTCACCTGGTTGTAAGCCATTCACAGGCACCGTCTGGCCTGTCTGCCCCACACTGTGCTGAGAGGTGTGTGCTTGGGACACCTGGGTGCCCAAGGTCAAACCGCGTTTTATTTATCACTGTATCCTCTGTGACGCCGGACAGACACTCTGGTAAACAGCTTCCAGAAAGCCTTGTCTGAGCAAATGATTGATCCAGTGCGAGCTGAGATGGAGTTTACTCATAAAACATCGGCTGCGATAAGAGTTTAAAGCCCCAGAAAGCTGTCAGTAAGCACGTTGAGCCCTTTCTGAAGAAGCCATTTAAATGTCACAATCACTTATCAATTCTGTTACTCTGTTAGCTGTATATATGGCTTACAAAGGGTCTTTTTAACACCATTACCTATGATACTTAATTTGAGAAGTAGGAAAAGGAAGGAAGGGGGAGATTGAAAAAATCCCATAAACCACCTGTACATAACTACTGCTAGCATTTTGATATCTTTCCTTTGCCTGATAATTTTTTGCATATGATATTTTCATAGTTGCATTCATATAGTATGAATATGTGCCCTTTATTCACTTCACAGATGACGCTAAGCATTTTTCCATATTCTTATGATTTTCAAAGCCATTAATGCCTATTTCATCAGGTAGAGGTCCCTAATTCACTTAGCCTTTCTCCCACTGATGGACAGTTAGGTTGTTTGTACCTTTTTACTTTATAATAATGAAGGTCTTCATAGAACATTGATTAAAAATTACTTCCTGAGGCTACTAGCTATTTTGCAATGGAATAATAGGTCAAAGAGGAAAATAAAAGACCAGGTATTTTTGGATACATGTCGAATTGTTCTCTGGAAGTAAATAGTTTCTTTTAAGTTGATGTATTATATGCCATCCTGCCATTAATTGAAAAGGGCCTCCTTCACTCAAATGATCTAAACTTGTGAGATTCAGAAGAATGGGGCAGGAGAAATACGGAAACTCGAATAGTCATCCTAATTATCATCGATGGGCAAGCTGGCAGTATCTGGAGGGTACGTTTGAGAAAACTGGCAGCCCCAGGATCTCTGAGTACAGATCCCGGGGTCGACAGTGCTGACCTTCGTGCTGGGTGGGAGCTAAGGTACAAGGGGTAGAGTGGCCTAGTTGGAAAGACCAGGATCTGTGGTTCCCAGCAAGGCTCAGCTGGAGCAGATGTGTGGATTCACACATATCCCTCTGGAGAAGGGCTGTGGGGCACACTGAAGCCCTGGAGGATGAGTAGGGGGTGCTGCACTCGGGAGCTGAGCTGGTCCTGGTGTTTGAGATTGGGAAAGATTTCTTTACAGTTGGGAGACCTGGAGACAGAGAAAGGCCCTCCTTGTGCCTCAACAGCTAGAGTTTGACCAGTGCTGCTCCCAAACAGCAGAAACAAAGGTGCCTCCACCACGGCCCAGTGCCTTGGTGTGACTACCGCACATACAAAACCATGAGCATGCAGTGGAAAACCGGGCACGCAGCAACAAGAGGAGGAAAGACCAGGTGAATACCTGGTACAGGTGGCTGGCAGTTGAACTAGAGCTGCTGGAAGCATCTTATGAGAACCCTAACACATCAGTGCTTTATTTGGATGTACATTAAAGTTCTAAAAAAGACCTTCTGAAATTTGAAACCAAAAAAAAAAAAATCTTTTGAATTTAAAAATTCAGTACATAAATAGAGAGATCCACATTAGTGACTCAAACGACAATGTGGATTTGTTTCGCGGTGCGCGAGGAGAGGGGATTCAGAGCGCTGCCTAAACGAGCTCCAGAGACGGGCGCTACCCGAGGCTATCAGCACGGACACCAGAGACAGGCATGAGATGCTAAGGCTGCTGCTGCCGCCACCAAGAAGCCTGTGTGCGAGCACAGGTCACTCTCCACACCGCCCCTCCCGGGAGCCTGTGCAGCCCGCCACTGCCAGGGTCCCGTGATCCAGGGACAACTTCCCCAAGAACGCACGGCGCGCCTCAGGCTGCTGCAACGTCACGCCGGCCTCTGCCACCGCAGGCTCGCCCCGCCTCCTCCGTACCCCTCCCTCCCCGTGGCCTGAGTGAGCCAGAGCCCCCAAAGCAGCTGCTCCTTTAACCCCGTCCTGTCTGAGCAAAGAACAGACGCCCTCAGGCAACCTATGCGCAGAGGCGGGGCCGAATCCAAAGCTGAACCCCAGGAGCTGTACAAACAAAGAAGAGAAAGGGAAATCTCTCCCAGCAGCCTCAGGAGCAGCGGATTAAATCTCCACAACCAATGTGATGTACTCTGGATCCGTGGAATACCCGAATAGACGATGAATCATCCCAAAATTGAGGCAGTGGACTTTGGGAGCGACTGTAGACTTGGGGTTTGCTTTCTGCATTGAATTTGTTTCTGGTTTTATGTTTATCTTAGTTTAGTATTTAGAGTTTATTATCATTGCCAGATTTGTTTATTGATATGGTTGCTCTATTCCTTTATATATATATATATATTTACTTTATTTTCCTTTTTCTCTTTTTGTCAGTGTGTATGTGTATGCTTCTTTGTGTGATTTTGTCTGTATAGCTTTGCTTTTACCATTTGTCCAAGGGTTATTTTTTTAAGTATAGTTTTTAGTGCTTGTTATCATTGGTGGATTTGTTTATTGCTTCTGTTGCTCTCGTCTTTCTTTTCTTTATGACTTCTTAATTTTTTTATTTTTAATAATTTTTAAAATAACTTTTTATTTTATTTTATTATTTTTTTCTTTCTTTTTTCTTCTCCCTTTCCTTCTGAGCCATGTGGCTGACAGGGTCTTGTTGCACTGGCCGGGTGTCAGGCCTGTGCCGCTGAGGTGGGAGAGCCGAGTTCAGGACATTGGTCCACCAGAGACCTCCCAGCTACACGTAATATCAAACGACGAAAGCTCTCCCACAGGTCTCCATCTCAACACTAAGACCCAGCTCCACTCAACAACCAGCAAGCTACAGTGCTGGACACCCTATGCCAAACAACTAGCAAGACAGGAACACAACCCCACCCATTAGCAGAGAGGCTGCCTGAAATCATAATAAGGTCACAGACACCCCAAAACACACTACTGGACGTGGTCCTGCCAGAAAGACAAGATCCAGCCTCATCCACCAGAACACAGGCACCAGTCCCCTCCACCAGGAAGCCTACACAAGCCACTGAACCAACCTTACCCACTGGGGGCAGACACCAAAAACAACAGGAACTACGAACCTGCAGCCTGCGAAAAGGAGACCCCAAACACAGTAAGTTAAGAAACTGAGAAGACAGAGAAACATACCGTAAAGTATGTCATCTGCATACACTGTTTGCAGATGACATGATACTATACATAGAGAATCCTAAAGATGCTACCAGAAAACTACTAGAGCTAATCAATGAATTTAGTAAAGTAGCAGGGATACAAAATTAATGCACAGAAATCTCTTGCATTCCTATACACTAATGATGAAAAATCTGAAAGAGAAATTAAGGAAACACTCCCATTTACTATTGCAACAAAAAAAATAAAATACCTAGGAATAAACCTACCTAAGGAGACAAAAGACCTGCATGCAATAAAACTGTAAGACACTGATGACAGAAATTAAAGATGATACAAACAGATGGAGAGATATGCCATGTACTTGGATTGGAAGAATCAACATTGTGAAAATGACTATACTACCCAAAGCAATCTACAGATTCAATGCAATCCCTATCAAACTACCACTGGCATTTTTCACAGAACTAGAACAAAAAATTGCACAATTTGAAAACCACAAAAGACCCCGAATAGCCAAAGCGATCTTGAGAAAGAAAAATGGAGCTGGAGGAATCAGGCTCCCTGACTTCAGACTATACTACAAACCTACAGTAATCAAGACAGTATGGTACTGGCACAAAAACAGAAATAGACATCAGTGGAACAGGATAGAAAGCCCAGAGATAAACCCACGCACATATGGTCACCTTATATTTGATAAAGGAGGCAAGAATATACAATGGAGAAAAGACAGCCTCTTCAATAAGTGGCGCTGGGAAAACTGGACAGCTACATGTAAAAGAAGGAAATTGTTCTAGAACACTCCCTAACACCATATACAGAAATAAACTCAAAATGGATTAAAGACCTAAATGTAAGGCCAGACACTATAAAACTCTTAGAGGAAAGAGCACTCATAGGCAGAACACTGTATGAAATAAGTCACAGCAAGATCCTTTTTGACCCACCTCCTAGAGAAATAGAAATAAAAACAAACAAACAAAAAAATGGGACCTAATGTAACTTAAATGCTTTTGCACAGCAAAGGAAAACATAAACAAGATGAAAAGACAACCCTCAGAATGGGACAAAATATTTGCAAATGAAGCAACTGACAAAGGATTAATCTCCAAAATTTATAAGCAGCTCATGCTGCTCGATATCAAAAAGCAAACAACCCAATCCAAAAATGGGCAGAAGACCTAAACAGACATTTCTCCAGAGAAGATACGCAGATTGCCAACAAACACATGAAAGGATGCTCAACATCACTGACCATTAGAGAAATGCAAATCAAAACTACAATGAGGTATCACCTCATACCAGTCAGAATGGCCATCATCAAAAAATCTACAAACAACAAATGCTGGAGAGGGTGTGTAGAAAAGGGAACCCTCTTGCACTGTTGGTGGGAATATAAATTGATCCACCATGGAGAACAGTATGGAGGTTCTTTAAAAAACTAAAAATAGAATTACCATATGACCCAGCAATCCCACTACTGGACATATACCCTGAGAAAACCATAATTCAAAAGGAGTCATGTACCACAATGTTCACTGCAGCTCTATTTACAATAGCCAGGACATGGAAGCAACCTAAGTGTCCATCAACAGATGAATGGATAAACAAGATGTGGCACATATATACAATGGAATATTACTCAGCCATAAAAAGAAACGAAATTGAGTTATTTGTAGTGAGGTGGATGGACCTAGAGTCTGTCATACAGAGTGAAGTGAGTCAGAAAGAGAAAAACAAATACCATATGCTAACACATATATATGGAATCTTAAAAAAAGAAAAAAATGGTTCTGAAGAACCTAAGGGCAGGACAGGACTAAAGACGCAGATGTAGAGAATGGACTTGAGGACGTGGGGAGGGGGAAGGGTAGGATGTGACAAAGTGAGAGAGTGGCATGGACATATATACACTACCAAATGTGAAATAGATAGCTAGTGGGAAGCAGCCACATAGCACAGGGAGATCACCTCAGTGCTTTGTGACCACCTAGAGGGGTGGAATAGGGAGGGTGGGAGGGAGACACAAGAGGGAGGGGATACAGGGATATATGTATGCATCTAGCTGATTCACTTTGTTATAAAGCAGAAAGTAACACACCATTTTAAAGCAATTATACTACAATAAAGATGTTTAAAAAAATGTGGAAGAAATGTCTCAAAATCCAGAGCAATACCACCATGAGATAGAAATCATAAAGGAAAAGATAGGTCATGGGCATCTGCCCTCTGAGCCTAGCATGCAAGCATGTCCCCAAAGGACAAAATGCAACAGAAGGGTGGGGCGCTACTAATGAAGCAGTTACTAGTGGGGATTTTCTCTGATTTGCTACTTGAGAGATGACTCGCTTGGTTCCTGAAGGGAAGAATAGAATGCACACCCAACACCCCAAGTCATATCTTAGTAAAACTTTTGAATTCTAAGGATAAATAAAAAACCCTAAAAGCTTCCCAACACACCAAGTTATCTACAAAGAAAACCAAATACATCTAATATCAGACTTGTCCTCTTCCGCACTGGAAACCAGAAGAATGCCATCTACAGACAAGTAAGACAGAAGAAATCAGTGCCCAGCCACCCACTTGCCATGTCAAGGCAATAGAAATGTTATTTGTGGATATGCAGGATTTCAGACATATCGTGTATCCCACTCAAGAGATAGCTCAATTTCATAATAGTCTAGAACTGAAAATAATCAAATATCAGCAAAACCCAGGAGTTAAGAGGTAAAATACAGGCATCCTAAAAGGTTTCAACATTTATGCCTGTGGGATCAATAGCCAAATAAAGCATCCTTCAAGGGAAGAGTTAATTCTGATAGTTTGAGGTACAAAGGAAATGTTAAAAAACTGAAGGTAACCACCATAAGAATTGAAAAGCAGAGGGGAAAAAGAGAGAGAAACAGAAACTTGACCAAGAGAGTAAACATTAGAAAAGGATAAAAGAAGAAGAAATTAAAAATATAATAATGGATATAACTTAGATTTGATCAGGTGAATGGGCTGATTTCTCCCATTAGAAAAGAAGCAAAGAAATCCAGCTGTGCAATGTTTAAAAGAAATAGGCCTGAAACAAAGGTTAGAAGAAAAGAAACAGTAATGAAGTGTTACTGGGAAAAATTGGGAAGGAAAAATTAATACCAAAGTAGAATTCAAGATCAAAAGTACTAAAGAGCATTAAGAGGGACGATATGTAATGACAGAATGTCTGGTTTACAAAAGGGATGCAAGAGTCATAGATGTTTAGTTAGAAACCGGCATTACTATGCTACATGTATAAAACAAAAGTTCATACAAATAAAAGATTACTTGATTAAAAACATCTTTCAGAATCTGGATGTCTAGTATACAAAAAAATCACCAAGGACAGATGATCAAACTAATGACTAACAAGTTTAAGAGATACACTTTATGTTCTACAAGTGGATAACGTACACTGTTTTCTTCTATTTCTCAGAAACTTGATTGAGTACTTGATCACAAAGAAAACCTTAATACGTTATAACCTGATAAAATTTGAAAGATACTAAGATGGTCAAAATGTTCCCTATTTGAAAATAAGGAATTCCAGATGAAATAAATCAGTTACCCCAAAGTAGTAAAACATTTATGCCATAAGTATATGTAGGAGAGTGCTTGCCTTAAAACTACACAGAAAACTGAATATTCATTTAAAAGTAAAAAAAATAATAATGAAGATAAAAGCCAACTGAAGGAAACATAAAACAAATGCTGATTCATTGAAAAGATCAATTAAATAAACTCTTTGCCTGCTTAATAAAGGAACAAAGTAAGGGCAAAAACATACAAGAGTAAATATTGAAAAGGAGACTGAACCCCAAATAATAAGATAAAAAAGTTTGAAAAACTAGGGCAAAATGGTTGCCTTGAAGAATGGGCTAAAATTGTGTCAAGAAACAGTAGAAAACTTGGAGACGAAGTCCTACAGAAAACACCTAAAGGGTAATAAAACACCTATCAGATAAAAGAGGTATCAGATCCAGATGGTGTTAATAGCTGTATTCTATTTGGATTTAAAGAACACAATTCCAGTTTTAATCCACTGAAGTCAACAGAAAACTGGAAATGTTCCAGTTAATGTCTTGAAGCTGTATAACTTTCATATCACCACCCAGTCGTAGATAAATGTCAGTTATGAATACAGATTAAAATTCTAAAAAAAATTAGCAAGTCATTTCCAGCTATTTACTGGAAGAATGATATATTACAAGTAAGTAGTTCAGTCCAATAATGCAAGGGTGGTTTAACCCTGGTACAGTTAGTGACACTGAGCAAAATCATATACCTTTAGAGGTAACAAATGTAACCAGTCAAAGAAACAATCAGTATAAAGTGTGGTAAAGCAATAAAATTATCTGCTCACAAATTATGGTTATATACTTTAAAAAACAGACTCCAATTTTAAGGAGGCTGATTTGTGTATTTGTCATGTATCTATTAAGTCACTCACTTTTCTCTATTCTAAACAGTTGGAAGTGTGGGATGGGAGGCAGGGACAGATGGGAAATCTCATTCATGATAATGACAAAAACTATAACATCATGTTAGGAGTAATTCAAATAAGAAAGGTATAGGGCTTTTAGACTGGAAGACATAAAGCAACACCTGAACAAGGAGAAATATACACCAACCCTTCCAAAGTTAATGTTTGATTGAAATCAGAGGTATCAGTGTAAGCTCACTTAAAATACACACAGGTATGCAGAAATAAACATATGTTTGCATCAGTTACTCTACATATATACATACCCTAGCTGTGTCTACTGAGAGGGCCTAGAACTAATGACACCCCAGTAGCAATGAGCACATCCAAGCACCCACATCTTGCTTTCTAAATATCATTCTACAGTAAAAGAAATCAGAGCTCTTTAGACAAGAGCTTAATTCCAGAGAAGGGACAGATAAAATATAAAATGAGCCTGGAGTATCTTCAAATTCCAGTAAGTAACAGATAAAGAAGTGCTAAAGAAAGGATGGTGACACATCAAAATCTCCGAAAGGCCCAAGCTGGAACAATTTGAGCAGCAAAATAATAATATTGGATTATAACCCATGGACACGTGAATGTTTAATAATTAAAAGAGAGACATACAGCTCAAAATCAAAAAAACCACCCAACCAAAAAAATGGGCAGAAGATCTAAGTAGACATTTCTCCAGAGAAGACATACAGATGGCTAATAGGCACATGAAAAGATGCTCACCACCACTCATTATTAGAGAAATGCAAATCAACACTACAATGAGGTATCACCTTACACGGGTCAGAATGGCCAGAAAGTCTACAAATAATAAATGCTGGAGAGGGTGTGGAGAAAAGGGAACCTCCTACACCGTTGGTGGGAATGTAAGCTGGTGCAGCCACTATGAAGAACAGTATGGAGGTTCCTCAAAAAAATTAAAAATAGAGTTACCGTAAGATACTGCAATCCCACTCCTGGGCATATATCTGGAGAAAACAATACTTTAAAAATATACGTGCACCCTTATGTTCATTGCGGCACTATGTACAATATCCAAGACATGGAAGCAAATGAAATACCCATCAACAGATGAATGGATAAAGAAGATGTGGTATATATAAACAATGAATATTACTCAGCCCTTAAAAAAAGAATGAAATAATACCATTTGCAGCAACATGGATGGACCTAGAGATTATCATACTAAGTGAAGTCAGAGAAAAACAATATCATATATTACTTATATGTGGAATCTGAAAAATGATACAAATGAACTAATTTACAAAACAGAAACAGACTACAGATACAGAAAAATGTATGGATACCAAAGAGGAAAGGTGGTTAGGAGGAATAAATTAGGAATTTGGGCGTAACAGATTCATACTACTATATATAAAATAGATAAACGACCACAACCTACTACTATATGGCACAGGGAACTATATTCAATATTTTGTAATAACCTATATGGGAAAAGAATCTGAAAAAGAATATATATATGTGTCTGTGTGTGTGTGTATGTATAACTGAATCACTTTGCTGTAAACCTGAAACTAACACAACATTGTAAATCAACTATACATCCATAAAAAATAATTTAAAAATAATAATTAAATGAGAGAGAAGAGATAGTTTTTCCTTACAGAAGAATTCCATTAAAAAATACAGGAGTGACCTAGAAGAAACAACAGGCAAAGCATTCTCTGACATAAATCGTACCAATGTTCTCTTAGCTCAGTCTCCCAAGGCAACAGAAATAAAAACAAAAATAAACAAATGGGACCTAATCAAACTTACAAGCTTTTTGCACAGCAAAGAAAACCATAAACAAAAATGAAGACAACCTACAGAATGCAAGAAAATATTTGCAGATGATGCGACCAACATGGGCTTAATTTCCAAAATATACAAACAGCTCATACAACTCAACAAGAAAACAAACAACCCAATCAAAAAATGGGCAGAAGATCTAAATAGACACTTCTCCAAAGAAGACATACAGATGGCCACCAGGCACATGAAAAGATGCTCAACATCGCTAATTATCAGAGAAATGCAAATCAAAACTACAATGAGGTACCACCTCATACCAGTCAGAATGGCCATCATTAAAAAGTCTACAGATAACAAGTGCTGGAGAGGGTGTGGAGAAAAGGGAACCCTCCTACACTGTTGGTGGGAATGTAAGTTGGTGCAGCCACTGTGGAAAACAGTATGGAGGTTCCTCAGAAAACGAAAAATAGAACTACCATATGATCCAGCAATCCCACCCCTGGCCGTATATCCAGACAAAACTATAATTTAAAAAGATACATGCACCCTTATGATCATAGCAGCACTATTCACAATAGCCAAGACATGGAAACAACCTAGATGTCCATCGACAGATGAATGGATAAAGAAGATGTGGTACATATATACAAAGGAATACTACTCAGCCATAAAAAAGAATGAAATAATGCCACTTGCAGCAACATGGATGCAACTAGAGATTATCATACTAAGTGAAGTAACTCAGAAAAAGACAAATACCATATGATAATCACTTATATGTGGAATCTAAAATATGACACAAATAAACCTATCTACGAAACAGAAACAGACTTACAGACATAGAGAACAGACTTGTAGTTGCCAAAGCAGAGGGGAGGGATGGACTGGGAGTCTGGGGTTAGTAGATGCAAACTATTACATATAGGATGGATAAACAACAATGTCCTCTCCTGTATAGCACAGGGAAGTATATTCAAATCCTGGGATAAACCATAATGTAAAAGAATATAAAAAGAGTGTATATAGGTGTATAACTGAGTCATTTGCTGTATAGCAGAAATCAACATTGTAAATCAACTATACTTCCATAAAAAATAAAATAAAAAAATAAACATTCAAGAAAAGAAATGCAGGAGTGAGGGAAATAGAAAATCGTCTTTGGAACACCACAGGAAAGATCTACCAGTGGATGCTAAAATTAGTGAGTCAAAGTTTGAGGAGAAACAGGCTATTTGCATAGTCTCAAACTACTGATACCTTCCTCTAAGAAATTTAATTGGAAAGAAAAACAGGAGCTTTGCAGTGGATGAACCCAGCAGACACCATCTTAACCAAAAATGATCAGTGTCACCACCAGTAATATGTTGACATCATGTACCTCCTGAGAAGGTGTGGCATTCGTGCCAAAGCTGCATAACCTCAAACAAATCATGAGAAAACACTGGACAAAGCCTTGAACTGCAGAGTGTTCTACAAAGCAAGTGACCAGGACTCTTTCAAAGTGTCAGGGTCATAAATGGGGGGCGGGTGGGGCTGAGGAAATGTCACAGATTGGAGGAAACTGGAAGACACGGCAGTTGCGTGTGATGTGGGTTCCTGGACTAGATCTTGGACCAGATAAAGGACATGGATGGAAAACTCAGTGAAAACCAAATACTTTAGTTAACAGTATTGCCCCAATGCTAATTTCTTAATTTTGATAATTATACAGTGGTTGTGCAGGATGGTAACCCTGGGGACCAGGGTGGCACAGGGTATGAGAATTTGCTGTACTCTTACTGCAACTTTTCTGTAAGTATAAAATGGCAACATAAAAAAATTAAAAGGAAAAAGCATTGGTGGGGGGGAGAAAACAAACAGAAAAAAAGTAAAGATAGAGAATTCCATGAAGGTTTTGTCACAGAGCAGAGAAAACTTATTACCAAAGGTGTTCTCCAAGAATTCAAGGATTTTAAATTCTAAATTATACACACACACATCCATCTAAAACAAGGGGTTAAAGAAGATTCAAGGGCTCAAAGTGGGAATAATAATAAAATTGCAATGTAAACATAAATTGATATAACCAAAAATGGATTTAACTCCATGGGGGAAGATAAAACAGCCAAATCTTTCTCTCTGAAGATAATCCTTAAAAACTGAAAAACCAAGAACTTGGAGTAATAAGCAGGGTTTTTTTGTTTTGTTTTGTTTTGGTTTTTGTTTTTTAGAAAAACAAAATCATTTAACTGTGAAGTTAATAATCAAAAGAAACCACTGTTGACTTTAGGGGGCAGGGATCAAGAGGCAGGGGGTGGTGAACCAGGAGACAGCTGGGTTTTTTGGTAATAATCCTCGTGGGACTTCTTGGCTCTTTAAACTCTGTGCTTATGTAATTAATAAAAACTGAAAATGTAAAACGTAAGAGGGAGTAGATGATATATTGATGGAGAGCATATGACTTATTCAAGGACATTTGCTGTGAAGGTGACGAGAGATGGGTCCTTAGCTGCTGGGGTGAAGGCAGAGCTTCTTAAGATGTACTTGCATACTGCTGATGGAGATGATTTAGTGAAAAAGGGAAACGAAGCAGGACAGAGAAAGGGTAAGTGCAGGAGGAAAGCCATGGGCTATATGGTAAGGAGCCAGATGGGCAGATTTCCCACGTAATTTCATCTACACGAAACACGAAACAAGGCCATCAGCTGAGATTGGGGAGATTTAGGGAGAGCAAAGGTGTGAAACAGTCATCTTAAGAGCTGGAAAAAAGAATTTCTTAGTGAAATACAATAGGATTGTACTGTTTAACGTGCTTCTATAATGTACGTGTTAATATTTTATTTAGGGTTTTCTCACTGCTATTCATTGAAGTTTTTGGTCAGGTTTTGTTATGCCGGCTTCATATAAATTACTTGGAAGCCTTCTTTCTCAGGGCTATGGCACATTTTGAATAGAATTGGAGGTAACCGCTACCTACATACAACAGATGTCAAAGATACCATTTGTGAAGCTTTCTGGGGCTGATATAAAAATTTTCTCATTTTCTTCCAGGATAATTATTTTTCTGTTATGGGCTACTTTTCTGTAATAGAACATATGTGTGTATATATATGTTGAGCCTCCCTCCCACCCTCCCTATCCCACCCCTCTAGGTGGTCACAAAGCACCGAGCTGATCTCCCTGTGCTATGCGGCTGCTTCCCACTAGCTATCTCTTGTACGTTTGGTAGTGTATATACATCAGTGCTACTCATCATTACATATATGAAAGCAACATAAGTTGTTTTCTTCTAGGCGGAGAGCAGGTGAAAAGAGACCATTTGTAGTACAGTGTTGTTTTGCTTTAGTTTTAATAGGAAGGAAAGCTGGTCTCCTTGAGGAAGGATAAACGGTTAAGCGAAGTCACTATGGACCCTTCCCAGTGCCTCACTCAGTACGTTGAATCAGTTACCAAGGACCACCCATTTTACCTCCACTCCTTGTGCAAAGACAGTCATCGTTTTACTCCTCGGCACTTTGCCAGTGGCCAGAATAACCTTTACCATCTCTATCCCCACTCTCCAAAGTCAGAGTTCTACCTGCTATCCCGGGGATGTCCATGATGGTTTGTTAGGTCGTTAAGGTGAGAAAAAAATTTCAGACCAAGCTATGGTCTGAGCCACGTTTTATAAAAATAAATGACAACAGAAGCCCACTTGTGTATATGGATGCCCGTTTTTTGTAGCACTGGAGTCTCTCACTTGACCTACTGCACCAGTGGTAACAGCCACTAGACCCACCCCCTGAGTAGCCATCCTTTGCACAATAGACAGAGACCTTTTAAAAACATCAGTGAGGCAACACACCCTCTCCTCCCTTGCTGAAATCCAAACACCTTACCCGGTAAGATTTTTTTTTTCCCCTTAGCATAATGGGGGGAATATTTTGGCTCAGACAACTGCAGGGTTTAGGAGTAGGGCTTGTTTCAGTCATGGCTGGATCCAGGTGCTCTCCCAGCGGCTCTGTCTCCCTCTCTTTCTCGACGCGATAGCAAAGGGACTGCTAGCAACTGGAAACAATCATCACTCTTTCCACTGATCCCCAAGAAAAGAAACTTTCTTTTTACCAAGAGCACTGACCAGAGGCCCAGGGCTGCTACCCATCTGCCTGGCTTGGGTCACACGCCAGGGGGCGGCGGTGACAGGGGAGTCGTCGTTACTGGCCAGCGTGACAAGCCCATCTCTGGGGGTATAGCCTATGTTTCCCTGCCTCTTTTTGCCGCAGCGGGGGTGACAAGTTTATTGAGCTATAATTTGTATACCGTACATTCCACCCACTTCAAGTATACAGTTCAATCGTTTTTAGTCTATTCAGAGTTGTGTAACCATCATCATGGCCAGTCTTGGAATATTTTCATCCCCCCAGAAAGCAACTCCTGCTCATTAGCTGTCTCCACTCA
Organism: Balaenoptera musculus; assembly: GCF_009873245.2. Taxonomy (NCBI): domain Eukaryota; kingdom Metazoa; phylum Chordata; class Mammalia; order Artiodactyla; family Balaenopteridae; genus Balaenoptera; species Balaenoptera musculus. Next base: position 54,048,537 of record NC_045803.1, read on the forward strand.
CTCCAGCCCCCAGGCCACCACCAATCTACCTCCCACCCAGGCTGCCCTCTGCCTCACCTGCTGTGTTCCACTATAAGCACAGAGCCTTTGCATTTGGATGAGAGCCAGAAGGTGACACAGACCCACGAAAAACCAGGTTTGATTAAGAAACAGGATCAGTGGGCAGTGCATTTGTTATTTCAATGTTTCACAATAAAGCTCCCCCTCCTCGAGAACCAGAGTTTCTAAACTGCTTGCTTCCCATGGAGTAAATGACTGCAAGTTTATCTTTGGTGAAAAGAGGGCCTAGATCTTCTGGGAAGGTCCCAGCAGACGACAGGTCTGCCCTGTGCTCCCCTCCCTCACACCCTCCAGGTGCCATGCCCCACATCCTGGTTTGGAAGACACTGTCCCCACATGGTTGTTCTCACCTCTGTTCCCCAGGAGAGCGAAGAGGAGCTTTACTCCTCCTGCCGCCAGCTGCGGAGGCGGCAAGAAGAACTGAACAACCAACTCTTTCTGTACGACACACACCAGAACTTGCGCAGCGCCAACCGGGATGCCCTGGTCAGAGAGTTCAACGTCAACGAGAACCAGCTGCAGCTGTACCAGGAGAAGTGCAACCGCAGGTGGGTCAGTCCCCGCCCCCACCACTGCAGACCCTGCAGCCACTGTGATGTTGGGCCCCGGGGCCAGGGCTGCGGGAAAGCCTCCGTCTTTAGAAATCCTGATACCCTTGACTCTACTTCTCTTTGCTCCATCAATTACTTACAGTTAGAGCTTAAGCATCTGCACCTTCCCTAAGCTGAGCCGTCCTCACGAGAGGGACACTTGAATGTCAGAGTGCAAATAAGCCATGACCACTACTGTTTAAGGAGCGCTTCTAGACTTCCCAAGCATGGGCTAGACCAGTGGTTCCTAAAATCGAAACAGAATCCCTCCCCCTCCGCAACAAGGGATGCTTTGAATTGTGCTACGGACGTGTAAGGAGAGACAGCCAAGTATGCCAGATATTCCTGCTCCACCAAGAACTATCGTGAAGAAAATGCCAGTAGCAACCTCCGTTGCAAAGAGCATGGAGACTCCTTACCCATGTTATTTTCATTTCATCTTGACCACACCTACACAGTAGCAGTGACCCCAGGATAATGACCAGTGAGGAAACAGATCCACAGAAGTTGCATGTCTTTGCCAGGGACTCACTTCTCCAACTCTGCCCTGTACCCTCCAGCCCCGAATATCCTGCAAACGTGTGGACAGAGAAATGTCAGAGTTCAGCACGTGGCCCATGTCCTAGACTAATGGATGACGGTGAAATCTGTTTCATTTCAGGTTAAGAGAGAAGAGAGTCAGCAACAGCAAGTTTTACTCATAGAGGCCGGGCTCCACGTGTAAAGGTGTCGTGTGTGCGCGTGTGTTTGCATGTAGGACTGTGTGCTCTCTTCGGACCCTGGGAACATGCTCACGTGTGAGGTCATCCTCTCCTCAAGCCTGTCAGCGAGATGACGTTTCTGAAGTCGACCCAAGTGGCATGAGTTGGGGTAACTTCCTGGTACCTTTTTCGTCTTGGACAATTTCTTAACTTATAGTCTCTATAGAGGACCCCCAAACCTGCTCACATTTGACCTCTCGTGTTCCAAACCTCACTGAATAAAAGCAATGAAACTCTTGATCAGTTAAAGCTTCTGTGCACGACCTGTAGAGTGAGCAGTATTCCTTCTCTGGCCCCTAAAGACCCAGATAATTGACTTCCACAGGAGATGAGCCCCATCTCTTAAGGAACTAATTCATTAGATTCTGGAAAGGATTTGAACTAAAAGGCAAACGATTTCACACTTAAGGCCGTCAGAATTTACCAGGGCCCAGAGAGGAGCCCTAGGCCTGCCCCAGGTCAAAGCACTTTAACTGCCACCAGCAGGCTGAACCGACCTGCTGCCACACATGACAGGGGGCTGGGGGTGGAGCCCATCCATTAAGACAGAGACTTGCTTCGTGACTGGGGCAGTGGGGGTCAAGGGTGGAAATCTTGGGGCCTCTTTGATTTACAGAGCTGATCAGAGCCCCTGAAGGCTCGGCCAGCTTCTCACTCACCCCTGCTCCGTCCACTTATGAGCTGGCTGCGTAGCCACAGGGAAGCTCCGGGTCTGCAGCTGTCCACAGGCAAGAGGTCACTCGCTGCTTAAACGGGGTGATACAGGGTAGGCTCTCTGGATTATCCAGTTTTCTGGAGCAGTGAGCGAAGTCTTAGGAACCTACAGAAAATCTCAGATTCGGCCACCCACAAAGGGGCAGACCCACCTAGGACAAGATGATCCTCCTCTACATCTTGAGATGCAGTTTAATGATTTGTACAGTGTGATGCTTTAATAAGGCTTTTTCAAGGCGAGGATAGTGTGCGGGGGGTGGGGAGTGGTCCGTAGAGCCACAACTTGGTCAGAGGGAACTGAGAACTAACTTAGGAGACAAAAGGGAACTATGGGAAACAAGTGACTGCTGGGGAGCCACAAACCAGCAGTCAGTCTGGTGGCTTTACTTGGATGGAACTGTGTCCTAGAAATCCACTCCGCCCGCCCCTTATTATCCTGGGTTTAGCATGCACGAATTAGCTGGAGTACCTTAAAGCCAGCCATGCTCTGTCTCATCAAAAGACCCCATCCCTCCATTCCACGCAAGTTTATCAAGTACTTCCATACACCAAGCACTATGCCAAAGTCTGGGGGTTCCAGGTCTTAAAAAAATTAAGGAAAGAAAAGAAAAGCCATGGTTACCAGTCTCATGGAACCTATCCATGTGCTTCTAAAAGAAATGCGTTTTATCGTCCATGAAGCCCTGAGTATACCTAACAGCCCCACCTTGGTCAGGCTGCTCTTATTACGTAGTTATTCCTTGAGTTGGAGTTGCTGTTTTATTTGGCAGCCAGCAACTGAGAGAAGAACATTCCTGATGGTAGCAAATGTTCAAAGCAACATTCAAGAAAGGTTAGATGGAAAAGGCACTGAGTTGAATGCTGCAGGGAGGGAATTTTCAGACTCTGTAGCCAGTGCCCCATTGGCTGTTGGCCAGGAAGCCACTGGAGCCTAATTATTGCACCTCCAGCCACAAGCCCCTTTTGGCTCCAGCATTACTTCTACAAGCTCAGGTGTTGATGTCATTACCTGTTTTCAGCTAGGGGTGAATAAAAGACATAAACCTTCCATCTCACTCCATTTTAAAGCCAAAAGGTAAGACCAAGATCTCCTTTCTGCTTAAAATGGATTTTATGCTTCTGTGTCAAAAAAAATTAAGAAGTGGTAGCATAGAAGGCAGAAGCTAAGCATCTTTTCAGCTGCTATCTTGTAGAATCCATACCGAGCCATACTCACGCAGAGACAGAGCAGGCACATGAGAGGGTTTATACTCTCAATGGTGCTGGGAAGAACCCTCTCCCCTAAAACCGGCTCCTGCTCCTCTGTGCTACAGTGACTTGAATCCACCATTAGAGAATATTTGCTTTGGCACTACACTCTCCCCTTAATAGGGTAACACATTAATCTGGTTCTTGGTGGTGGTAGGATTCTCTAGGTTGAGACACAGAGAAAGTGACGGGCACAGATGACATCAGAGTCTGCCCAGATGCCACATAACCTAAGTATAAAATATCTAGCTGAGATTGTGGTTTAACAGCCATGTAATGAGCACAGCCAGTTCAGGTCAAGGAGAATCGTGATTGATAGGAACAACCTGAAATGGCAGCAACATTGATGGAGTCAAGCCATGATTGCCTATGTGTAAAATAGTCTTTATTCTAATTGATAAAGGAAATGGTGAACATCCGTTATTACGTGGAAATATAAATGGAGGAGGCTGGTTAGATCATTTGAGTTTGTGAAATTTAGGTTATAGAAAGTTAATTTCTCTACTGTAAAACTTGGCTATTCTAATGTGCACAGTGACGAGGGGTGTAGAATATCCCTTTCCCAAATTTGATCTGAGAACCCTTTTGCCAACAAACATCTTACGGGACTAGTTACAGTGGACATTTGAGGACCTGCTGCTTTATTAATTAAGAGGCCACATAATCTAATAATTTATATGCTTTATGACATAGTTAAATAAAAACTAAACTTAAGCCCCCAAGGCCAATACTTTTTAAAGTGGGCCAGTCTTATCCCTAGCAATCTACCAGACCTTTCCCAGGAGTTAGTTTTAGGGGATCAATTTTCAGATCTTCCCCTTCCTATTGTACTCTTTCCTAAGATTCATCTGCCCGAGAAAATGCCCTTTTCTCTCCTTACCGAAGAAAACATCTTTCCCCATAGTCAGTCTTACTGTAGAGCATGACTCAAGATGTAAACATCAAAATATGGTGTTTGGAAAGTGAAAGCCTCTTAACAGGATACAAAATCCTTCCGCAATGCTGGTGGTTCCCAATTCTTTGCTTTCAACAAAATTGAAGGAACACCCAAGATTTCTGAGTATTTATTTTAGCACGTAGTTCTGAAGGAGTTGGAAGAATTCAGCTACCCTGCTGTCACATAATTCCTTCTGTTCCCATCCATCTGTGTGAAAGACCATCAATATTTCCATACATAAAGCTGAAAAGGGAGAACAGAATTGATACTGTACCTTGACAATTCTAACAAAGATAATAGTAATCTACACAGAGATGAAATAATTGGAGGGAGAAGCCTTCTTCAGCTCCTTAGTGATACATTGCCAATGAAATTTTACTGTGTTTATTTAGTACTTCATTAAAATGTGCACTCTATTAAGCTCAGTCCAGAAGAAGTTTAAAATATGTAGAGCCTTATGATGACAGGATATGTAACTTTGTTACAGATATGCAACTAAACAACATAAAAGCCGAGAATAATTGGGCTAAAATTTTGAGGGGGAAGTAGAATAAAAATACAAATTCAGTGAGTAAAAAAGAAAAGTGTAGCATTTCCTACCATTAAAAAATTGCCTTGTTTAATTTTTTGAAAGGATGATAGTGGCTACCACCTATTGTACTTAGAGGCACTTGGCTAAATTTAAAGGGGAATGTAACCGTTTTGCAGCATCTACAACATGCCTGCACTTCGATGCTTTGCAACTATTTAGGATGAAAAATTTTAGACATCAATTTAGAAATGTGTAAGGGCATACACCGGTTCTCAAAATTCACTTATGAGGTCTCTGAACATAAAATTTTACAATCGGTGATCTAGGGCCACTAAGGATGAGTCATATTTGGAAGTAAGAAGGATGGCTAAAAGGGGCTCTACTTCTTTTAATTTTCAGAAGGAATGTAGCCGAACTTTCTACTTAGGTGACATCTAACTTTTTGGAGACAACCCTAAAAGCTATATTCTTGCCAACAGAAAGCTAATAATTAGATTAAGAAATATGCAGAATTACAAAACTGGCATTTGAAAAATACTCAGTGATTTGTCTCAGGCTTTTCATTCTCAAAATATTTTCTTCTTGAAGAGCCAGCTTCTACAGTGATCCTGTCTCAGAAATGTCCATATTTCTTATTTTTCGATAGGCTTTAAGAAGATGCATTTGTAAATGTGTTTCATTATTAAAGCTTAATTTATTTTTTATATAGTGTGTGCTTGTGTGTACATAGAAGATCGTGTGAATGAGTTACACAAATGTTGGCTGTTGTTAACGTGAAAATTAAACGGCTGTGTCACATTTTTAAAAAATAAAATTTGGTCTCGTTGAATACAGCAATCTACCCAGAAGCATTTTGTTATTGTTTTTAAATGCTATTCACTTTTTTTGTTCTCCTAAAAACAAGAAATAGGTCAGTCACAAGATAGGTACAATTACAGTTCTCTTTAAACAATCTGTTTTTCTATCCTTTACTCTTTTCTCTAGGTTACTGGTCTTACTTTCAGCAAAAGCTCACTCTATGTAGAAACGCAAGTTTCTAAAACTAACACGTGACCACTCTGCAATTTGTCAGTCTTTGGAAGAATGCCCTGTGCTAGAGGGGCAATAATGTTACTAAAAACACCTGTATTTCTCGACTAAGTGATAGGGCACAGGAGAGCTGTCAGCCATTGTATTTTCTTGTCATCAAGTCCCGTGTGCAGGAAGCCACACTGTGTATCTTACAACTGTTTTATCCCCAGCCCTCATCCACTGATGACTGGACGAGTCACCCTGGTCCAAAAACTTGAGAACAATCTATGACAAACCCTTGCACTTGAAGGTAAACAGGGAGGAGTAAAAAGCAAAGGAATTAGAACTGATAAAAGGTCATTTTTAAAAAATGGATAAAATCATAACTCTCATAAACATATAAAATTGAACACACGTCCAAAAATTTATTTAACTCCTTTATTAACAAAGGAACCAAGAAAATGTTACAACTGGTTCAAAGGAGAATTCAAAGAACAATACATGTTTAGGCTACCAGCTGTCCTGATTATCTGATTCTACACCTTCCACTGTGAGTAATTCAGATGATTCTTGCCCCTAGAAATGCAAATTGTGTTCAGTGGAAACTCAGTTGATCATTGGCTGTGAGTCAGTACTCACAGTTTTTGCCAATTTTTTATTTATTTATTTATTTATATCTTATTAAGCAAATTCATTTTAGCATCACCAACGGACATGAAATCTGACCCCTACTTACACCACACAAAAATCAAGCCCAGTTAGGGCTTCCCTGGTGGCGCAGTGGTTAAGAATTTGCCTGCCAATGCAGGGGACACGGGTTCGATCCCTGGTCCGGGAAGATCCCACATGCCACAGAGCAACTAAGCCTGTGCACCACAACTACTGAGCCTGCACTCTAGAGCCCACGTGCTGCAACTACTGAGCCCGCACGCATAGACCCCATGCTCTGCAACAAGAGAAGCCACCGCAATGAGAAGCCTGCGCACCACAATGAAGAGTAGCCCCCGCTCGCCACAACTGGAGAAAGCCCACGCTTAGCAACGAAGACCCAACACAGCCAAAAAAAAAAAAAAAATCAAGCCCAGTTAGATTACAAATCAAAATGGAGAAGATAAAACAGTAACAGTTCCAGAAGGCATTCACAATCTTAGAGAGAAGTTGTTTCAGCAGAACACCAAAAGCACTACCCCTGAAGGAAGACAAAATTAGACTCTGCTAGAGCTCAGAACTGTTGTTTATCAGAACATATAATTAGTAGAACGGAAAGGCAAGCAACAGGGTGGAAGAAGACATTTGCAACAATCTATCTGACAAAGAACCTCAGTCAAAATGTGACTCCATCCCTCTAAGTCAATAATCCATTAGGGAAAGGTGTATTTCATAAATAAGCACCTCACAAGAGTACATCCAAATGGCTGACAGGCAAATGAAAAGATGCTTACTCATTATCTGTAAGAGAAAATGCAAATTAAGACAATAAGATACCACTAATTGCTTACTGGAGTGGCAAAAACTGAAAAGCCTAACAATACTATCAATTGCTAGCAAGAATGTAGAGCGACTGGTGGTTCTGTAAATTGGTAGCAAATTACATTGTAAAGACGTTTGACTCTCTCTACCGAAGTTAACCACATGCATACCCTATGACCAGTAATTCCACTCCTAAATACAGTTGGCCCTCAGTATCTGCGGGTTCCGCATCCGTGGATCCAAAAAAACTTCAGATAATGTACTATGTTTCCAATCCACACTGGCTGAATCTGCAGGAGCCGAATCCGTGGATAAGGTGGGCCAACTATGAGACTTAAGCATCCTGGGAGTATTGTAACACAGCAGGTCCTAAAACCAGTCCCCCACAGAAGTACATACCTATGCCTCCAAAGGACATGTACAAGACTGTCTGTAGTACTGTGATTCACACTAGGCAAAACCTGAAAGAGTTCTGCTGTCCATCTACTGCACAACTGTTAAACTGTGTGTCTTTACACAATGGAGCAAATACAGTGACTACAAATCACTGAGCTGTAACAGCATGGATGGATCTCACAACTGTAATTTGAGTGGAGGGAGTTACATACAAAGATAGCAAAGGAACAAAAATGGAACAACGCAAATTAGTAGGAGGACATGCAGGAAAATGCAGACTATTTGAAAGATGGAATAGTATAAGGAGGTGAAATGGAATGGAACTCAGCACATATACAGAACATGGATACATTTAAACAATACAGTTTGAGAAAAGTGAAATGCAGAACCATGCATACCCAGTGATACCATTTATACACATTTAAAAAACTACATGCAGAACAATATTATATATTGCTTGTAACAGACATATGGATAGATAGGTAAACGTATACAAATGGACTGAAAGGAACATCCAAAAGTCAAGACAATGATTGTGTTGGAGGGAAGGCAGTGAGTGAGATAGGAAAAGGTAGTTTTAGCTCTGTTGTGTTTTCTTTTTTAAATATTGGAAGTGCTGCTCTGCTTGGTAGAAATATAAAAGCAGGCTTGCTTACAAAGAACTTATACTGATACTCCTCAAACTCTTCCTAAAGAATGAAGAGGAAGGAACACTCCCAAAGACATTCTATGAAGCCACCATCACCCTGATACCAAAACCAAAGACACTACCAAAAAAGAAAATTACAGGCCAATATCTTTGATGAATATAGTGCCCCAAATTCTCAACCAAACATTAGCAAACCGAATCCAACAACACTTAAAAATGTCATACACCAAGACCAAGTTGGATTCATCCCAGGGTCACAAGGATGGTTCAACACACACAAATCAATCAATGTGATACACCACATCAACAAAAGAAAGGACAAAAACCACATGATCATCTCAGTAGATGCAGAAAAAGTATTTGACAAAATTCAACATCCATTTATGATAAAAACTCTTACCAAAGTGGGTACAGAGGGAACAAATCTCAACATAATAAAAGCTTTTCATGACAAACCCACAGCCAATATAATACTTAAAAGCTGAAAGACTTCCCGCTAATATCTGGAACAAGACAAGGATGCCCACTCTCACCACTTCTTTTCAACATAGTATGGGAAGTCCTAGCCACAGCAGTCAGACAAGAAAAAGAAAGAAAAGGTATTCAAATTGGTAGGGAAGAGCTCATATTGTTATTATATGCAAATGACATGATACTATATACAGAAAACCCTAAAGACTCCACACAAATACTACTAGAACTCATAAATTCAGCAAGGTAGAAGGACAAAGATTAACATACAGAAATTGGATGCATTTCTTTACACTAAAAATGAATTATCAGAAAAGGAATTGTTTGTAAACAAACAATCCCTTTTAAAATTGCATCAAAAAAACAATAAAATACTTAGGGAATAAACCTCACCAACGACGTGAAACATGTATATGCTGAGAAGTATAAAACATTAATAAAGGAAATTAATGAGGATTCAAAGAAATGAAAAGATATCCCGTGTTCTTGGATTAGAAAAATTAATATTTTTAAAATGGCAATACAATCCCAAGTAATCTACAGATTTAATGTGATCCCTATCAAATTACCCATGACATTTTTCACAGAACTAGAAAAAATAATCCTAAAATTTATATGGAACTATAAAAGACCCAGAATTGCCAAAGCAATCCTGAGGAAGTAGAACAAAGCAGGAGGGATAACCCTCCCAGACTTCAGACAATACTATGAAGCTACAGTAATCAAAACAGTGTGATATTGGCACAAAAACAGACATATGGATCCATGGAACAGAATAGGGAGCCCAGAAATAAACACACACACCTACACTCAATTGTTCTTCCACAAAGGAGTCAAGAATATAAAATGACAAGAAGATAGTCCCTTCAGCAAGTGGTGCTGGGAAAGTTGGACAGCTGCATATAAATCAATGAACTTGGAACACACCCTCAAACCATGCACAAAAATAAGCTCAAAAAATGGCTTAAAGACTTACACGTAAGATATGACACTATAAAACTCTTAGAAGAGATCATAAGCAAAACATTCTCTGACATAAATTGTACCAATGTTTTCTTAGGTCCATCTCCCAAGATGAGAAATAAAAACAAAAAATAAACAATGGGACCTAATCAAACTTACAGGCTTTTGCATAGCAAAGGAAACCATGAAAAAAACAAAAAGACAACATATGGAATGGGAGAAAATACTTGCAAATGAGGGGACATGGGCTTAATTTCCAAAATATACAAACAGTTCATACAGCTCAACAACAAAAAAACAAAAAACCCAACTGAAAAATATGCAGAAGACCTTAATAGATATTTCTCCAAAAAAGACACACAGATGACCAGTAGGCACATGAAAAGATGCTCACCATCACTAATTATTAGAGAAATGCAAATCAAAACTACAATGAGGTACCACCTCACATCAGTTAGAATGGTTGTCATTAAAAGGCTACAAATAACAAATGCTGGAGAGGGTGTGGCGAAAAGGGAACCCTCCTACACTGTTGGTGGCAATGTAAATTGGTACAGCCACTGTGGAGAACAGTATGGAGGTTCCTTAAAAAACTAAAAATAGGGGCTTCCCTGGTGGCGCAGTGGTTGAGAATCTGCCTGCTAGTGCAGGGGACATGGGTTCGAGTCCTGGTCTGGGAGGATCCCACATGCCGCGGAGCAATTAAGCCCGTGCGCCACAACTACTGAGCCTGCGTGTCTAGAGCCTGTGCTCCGCAACAAGAGAGGCTGCGATAGTGAGAGGCCCGCGCACCGTGATGAAGAGTGGCCCCCGCTTGCCACAACTAGAGAAAGCCCGCATGCAGCAACGAAGACCCAACACAGCCAAAAATAAATAATAAATTAAAAAAAAAAAAAAAAAAAAAAAAGAGAAAAAAAAAAAAAAAAAAAAAAAAAAAAACTAAAAATAGGGGCTTCCCTGGTGGCGCAGTGGTTGAGAATCTGCCTGCTAATGCAGGGGACACGGGTTTGAGCCCTGGCCTGGGAAGATCCCACATGCCACGGAGCAACTAGGCCCGTGAGCCACAACTACTGAGCCTGCACGTCTGGAGCCTGTGCTCCACAACAAGAGAGCCCACGATAGTGAGAGGCCCGCGCACTGCGATGAAGAGTGGCCCCTGCTTGCCGCAACTAGAGAAAGCCCTAGCACAGAAACGAAGACCCAACATAGCAATCAATCAATCAATCAATAAATAAATCTTAAAAAAAAAAAAAAAAAAAAACTAAAAATAGAACCACCATATGACCCAGCAATCCCACTCCTGGGCATATACCCAGACAAAACTATAATTCAAATAGATACATGCACCCCTATGTTCATAGCAGCGCTATTTACAATAGCCACAACACGGAAATAACCTAAATGTCCATCGACAAATGAATGGATGAAGAAGATGTAGTACATATATAAAACTGAATATTACTCCGCCATCAAAAAGAATAAAATAATGCCATCTGCAGCAACATGGATGGACCTAGAGATTATCATACTAAATGAAGTAAGTCAGACAGAGAAAAACAAATACCATACAATATCACTTATATGTGGAATCTAAAATACAATGCACACAACCATATCTACGAAACAAAAACAGATTCATAGACATAGAGAACAGACTTGTGGTTGCCAAGGGAGAGGTGGGGAGGGGAAGAAAGGAATGGTAGTTTGGGATGAGCAGATGCAAGCTATTATATAGAGTATGGATAAACAACAACGTCCTACTGTATAGCACAGGGAACTATATTCAATATCCTGTGATGAACCATAATGGAAAAGAATATGAAAAAGAATATATATACATATATATACATATATATATATGTATATATATGCATAACTGAGTCACTTTCCTGTACAGAAAAAATTAACACAATATTGTACATCAACTATACTTAAATAAAACTGAAAAAACAAAAAAGAATTGGCACCTGAACAGTACACTAAATTAAAAAAACTGCTTAAAAAAAAGGGGAGGGAGACCTTCAAGATGGCAGAGGAGTGAGATGTGGAGATCACCTTCCTCCCCACAAATACATCAGAAATACATCTACATCTGGAACAACTCCTACAGAACACCTACTGGATGTTGGCAGTAGACCTCAGACTTCCCAAAAGGCAAGGAACTCCCCACGTACCTGGGTAGAGCAAAAGAAAAAAGAAAAAACAGAGACAAAAGAATAGGGACGGGACCTGCACCACTGGGAGGGAGCTGTGAAGGAGGAAAACTTGCCACACACTAGGAAGCCCCTTCGCGGGCAGAGATGGGGGTGGCAGGGGGGAAGCTTCGGAGCCACGGAGGAGAGCACAGCCACAGGGGTGCAGAGGGCAAAGCAGAGAGATCCCCGCACAGAGGATCGCTGCTGACCAGCACCTACCAGCCTGAGAGGCTTGTCTGCTCACCCACCGGGGTGGGTGTGGGCTGGGAGCTGAGGTTTGGGCTTTGGAGGTCAGATCCCAGGGAGAGGAGTGGGGTTGGCTGCATGAACACAGCCTGAAGGGGGCTAGTGCGCCACAGCTAGCCGGGAGGGAGTCTGGGAAAATGTCTGGAACTGCCGAGGAGGGAAGAGACCATTGTTTCGGGGTGTGCGAGGAGAGGGGATTCAGAGCACCGCCTAAACGAGCTCCAGGGATGGGTGCGAGCTGCGGCTATCAGCGCGGACCCCATAGATGGGCATGAGATGGTAAGGCTGCTGCTGCAGCCACCAAGAAGCCTGTGTGCAAACACAGGTCACTATCCACACCTCCCCTCCCGGGAGCCTGTGCAGCCCGCCACTGCCAGGGTCCCGTGATCCAGGGACAACTTCCTCGAGAGAACACACAGTGCGCCTCAGGCTGGTGCAACGTCATGCCGGCCTCTGCCACCGCAGGCTCACCCCACATCTGTACAACTCCCTCCCCCAGGCCTGAGTGAGCCAGAGCCCCCGAATCCGCTGCTCCTTTAACCCCATCCTGTCTGAGCAAAGAACAGACACCCTCAGGCGACCTACACACAGAGGCAAAGCCGGATCCAAAGCTGAACCCCAGGAGCTTTGCAAACAAAGAAGAGAAAGGGAAATCTCTCCCAGCAGCCTCAGGAGCAGCAGATTAAATCACCACAATGAACTTGTTGTACCCTACATCTGTGAAATACCTGAATAGACAATGAATCATCCCAAAATTGAAACGGTGGACTTTGGGAGCAACGATATATATATATATTTTTCCCTTTTTCTCTTTTTGTGAGTGTGTATGTGTATGCTTCTTTGTGTGATTTTGTCTGTATAGCTTTGCTTTTACCATTTGTCCTAGGGTTCTGTCTGTCCATTTTGTTTTGTTTTGTTTCTTGTTTTTTTTTTTCCTTGTTTTTTTTTTTTACTATAGTTAGTTTTTAGAGCTTGTTATCATTGGTGGATTTGTTTTTTGGTGTGGCTGCTCTCCTTTTTTTTCTCTTTTTTATTACTTAAAAATTTTTTTTATTTTTAATAACTATATTTTATTTTAATAACGTTCTTTTAATTAATTAATTTATTTATTTATTTTTCTCCTCCCTTTTCTTCTGAGCTGTGTGGCTGACAGGGTCTTCGTGCTCTGGCCAGATGTCAGGTCTGTGCCTCTGAGGTGGGAGAACTAAGTTCAGGAGATTGGTCCACCAGTGACCTCCCAGGTACACGTTATATCAAATGGCGAAAGCTGTCCCAGAGATCTCCATCTCAATGCTGAGACCCAGCTCCACTCAACCACCAGCAAGCTACAGTGCTGGACACCCTATGCCAAACAACTAGAAAGACAGGAGCACAACCTCACCCATTAGCAGAGAGGCTGCCTCAAACCATAATAAGGTCACAGACACCCCAAAACACACCACTGGATGCAGTCCTGCCCACCAGAAAGCCAAGATCCAGCCTCATCCTCCAGAACACAGGCACCAGTCCCCTCCACCAGGAAGCCTACACAACCCACTGAACCAACCTCAGCCACTGGGGGCAGACACCAAAAACAACGGGAACTATGAACCTGCAGCCTGTGAAAAGGCAGGCTTACTGTGTTAAACACAGTAAGTTAAGCAAACTGAGAAGACAGAGAAACACACAGCAGATGAAGGAGCGAGGTAAAAACCCAACAGACCAAACAAATGAAGAGGAAATAGGCAGTCTACCTGAAAAAGAATTCAGAGTAATGATAGTAAAGATGATCCAAAATCTTGGATACAGAATGGACAAAATACAAGAAATGTTTAACAAGGACCTAGAAGAACTAAAGAGCAAACAAACAATGATGAACAACACAATAAATGAAACTAAAAGTTCTCTGGAAGGAATCAATAGCAGAATAACTGAGGCAGAAGAATGGATAAGTGACCTGGAAGATAAAAGAGTGGAAATAGCTACTTCAGAGCAGAATAAAGAAAAAAGAATGAAAAGAATTGAGGACAGTCTCAGAGACCTCTGCGAGAACATTAAATGCACCAACATTCGAATTATAGGGGTCCCTAAAGAAGAAGAGAAAAAGAAAGGGACTGAGAAAATATTTGAAGAGATTATACTTGAAAACTTCCCTATATTGGTAAGGAAATACTTAATCAAGCCCAAAAAGCACAGAGAGTCCCATACAGGATAAATCCAAGGAGAAACACACCAAGACACATATTAATCAAACTAGCAAAAATTAAATACAAAGAAAAAATATTAAAAGCAGCAAGGGAAAACAAAAAATAACATACAAGGGAATCCCCATAAGGTTAACAGCTGATCTTTCAGCAGAAACTCTGCAAGCCAGAAGGGACTGGCAAGACATATTCAAAGTGATGAAACGGAAAAAGCTACAACCAAGATTACACTACCCAGCAAGGATCTCACTCAGATTCGATGGAGAAATTAAAACCTTTACAGACAAACAAAAGCTAAGAGAATTCAGCACCACCAAACCAACTTTACAACAAATGCTAAAGAACTTCTCTAGGCAGGAAACACAAGAGAAGGAAAAGACCTTCAATAACAAACCCAAATCAATTAAGAAAATGGTAATAGGAACATACATATCAATAACTACCTTAAATGTAAATGGATTAAATGCTCCCACCAAAAGACACAGACTGGCTGAATGGATACAAAAACAGGGCCCGTATATATGCTGTCTACAAGAGACCCACTTCAGACTAGGGACACATACAGACTGAAAGTGAGGGGATGGAAAAAGATATTCCATGCAAATGTAAATGAAAAGAAAGCTGGAGTAGCAGTTCTCATATCACACAAAATTGACTTTAAAATAAAGACTATTACAAGAGACAAAGAAGGACACTACATAATGATCAAGGGATCAATCCAAGAAGAAGATGTAACAATGATAAATATTTAGGCACCCAACATAGAAGCACCTCAATACAAAAGGCAAATGCTAACAGCCAGCCAAAAAAGGGGAAATCGACAGTAACACAATCATGGTAGGGGACTTCAACACCCCACTTTCACCAAAGGACAGATCATCCAAAATGAAAATAAATGAGGAAACACAAGCTTCAAATGATACATTAAACAAGATGGACTTAACTGATATTTGTAGGACATTCCATCCAAAAACAACAGAATACACTTTCTTCTCAAGTGCTCATGGAACATTCTCCAGGATAGATCATATCTTGGGTCACAAATCAAGCCTTGGTAAATTTAAGAAAATTGAAATCCTATCAAGTGTCTTTTCTCACAACAAAACTATGAGACTAGATATCAATTACAGGAAAAAAATCTGTAAAAAATACAAACACATGGAGGCTAAACAATACACTAGTCAATAACCAAGAGATCACTGAAGAAATCAAAGAGGAAATCAAAAAATACCTAGAAACAAATGACAATGAAAACACGACGACCCAAAACCTATGGGATGCAGCAAAAGCAGTGCTAAGGAGGAAGTTTAGAGCAATACAATCCTACCTCAAGAAACAAGAAGCATCTCAAATAAACAACCTAACCTTACACCTAAAGCAATTAGAGAAAGAAGAGCAAAAAACCCCCAAAGTTAGCAAAAGGAAAGAAATCATAAAGATCAGATCAGAAATAAATGAAAAAGAAATGAAGGAAACAATAGCAAAGATCAATAAAACTAAAAGCTGGTTCTTTGAGAAGATAAACAAAATTGATAAACCATTAGCCAGACTCATCAAGAAAAAATGGGAGAAGACTCAAATCAATAGAATTAGAAATGAAAAAGGAGAACAACTGACACTGCAGAAATACAAAGGATCATGAGAGATTACTACAACCAACTATATGCCAATAAAATGGACAACCTGGAAGAAATGGACAAATTCTTAGAAAAGCACAGCCTTCCAAGACTGAACCAGGAAGAAATAGAAAATATAAACAGACCAATCACAAGCACTGACATTGAGACTGTGACTAAAAATCTTCCAACAAACAAAAGCCCAGGACCAGATGGCTTCACAGGCGAATTCTATCAAACATCTAGAGAAGAGCTAAACATCTGTCCTTCTCAAACTCTTCCAAAATATAGCAGAGGGAGGAACACTCCCAAACTCATTCTATGAGGCCACCATCACCCTGATACCAAAACCAGACAAAGATGTCACAAAGAAAGAAAACTACAGGCCAATATCACTGATGAACATAGATGCAAAAATTCTCAACAAAATACTAGCAAACAGGATCCAACAGCACATTGAAAGGATCATCCACCATGATCAAGTGGGGTTTATCCCAGGAATGCAAGGATTCTTCAATATACGCAGATCAATCCATGTGATAAAACATATTAACAAATTGAAGGAGAAAAACCATATGATCATCTCAATAGATGCAGAAAAAGCTTTCAACAAAATTCAACACTCATTTATGATAAAAACCCTTCAGAAAGTAGGCATAGAGGGAACTTACCTCAGCATAATAAAGGCCATATATGAAAAACCCACAGCCAACATCGTTCTCAATGGTGAAAAACTGAAACCATTTCCACTAAGATCAGGAAGAAGACAAAGTTGCCCACTCTCACCACTATTATTCAACAAAGTTTTGGAAGTTTTTGCCACAGCAATCAGAGAAGAAAAAGAAATAAAAGGAATCCAAATTGGAAAAGAAGTCGTAAAGCTGTCACTGTTTGCAGATGACATGATACTATACACAGAGAATCCTAAAGCTGTTACCAGAAAACTACTAGAGCTAATCAATGAATTTGGTAAAAAGCAGGATAAAAATTAATGCACAGAAATCACTTGCATTCCTATACACTAATGATGAAAAATCTGAAAGAGAAATGAAGGAAACACTCCCATTGACCACTGCAACAAAAAGAATAAAATACCTAGGAATAAACCTACCTAAGGAGACAAAACACCTGTATGCAGAAAACTATAAGAGACTGATGAAAGAAATTAAAGATGATACAAATAGATGGAGAGATATACCATGTTCTTGAATTGGAAGAATCAACATTGTGAAAATGACTATACTACCCAAAGCAATCTACAGATTCAATGCAATCCCTATCAAACTACCACTGGCATTTTTCACAGAACTAGAACAAAGAATTTCACAATTTGTATGGAAGCACAAAAGACCCCGAATAGCCAAAGCAATGTTGAGAAAGAAAAACGGAGCTGGAGGAATCAGGCTCCCTGACTTCAGACTGTACTACAAAGCTACAGTAATCAAGACAGTATGGTACTGGCAGAAAAACAGAAATATAGATCAATGAAACAGGATAGAAAGCCCAGAGATAAACCCACGCACATATGCTCACCTTATTATTGATAAAGGACACAAGAATATACAACGGAGAAAAGACAGCCTCTTCAGTAAGTGGTGCTGGGAAAACTGGATAGCTACATGTAAAAGAATGAAATTAGAACACTTCCTAACACCATACACAAAAATAAACTCAAAATGGATTAAAGACCTAAATGTAAGGCCAGACATTATCAAACTCTTAGAGGAAAAGATAGGCAGAGCACTCAATGACATAAATAACAACAAAATCCTTTTTGACCCACCTCCTAGAGAAATGGAAATAGAAACAAAAGTAAACAAATGGGACCTAATGAAACTTAAAAGCTTTTGCACAGCAAAGGAAACCATAACCAATACGAAAAGCCAACCCTCAGAATGGGAGAAAATATTTGCAAATGAAGCAACTGACAAAGGATTAATCTCCAAAATTTACAAGCAGCTCATGCAGCTCAATATCAAAAGAACAAAGAACCCAATCCAAAAATGGGCAGAAGACCTAAATAGACATTTCTCCAAAGAAGATGTACAGATAGCCAACAAACACATGAAAGAATGCTCAACATCACTAATCATTAGAGAAATGCAAATCAAAACTGCAATGAGGTATCACCTCACACCAGTCAGAATGGCCATCATCAAAAAATCTGCAAACATAAGATGTGACAAAGTGAGAGAGTGGCATGGACATACATACACTACCAAACGTAAAACAGATAGCTAGTGGGAAGCAGCCGCATAGCACAGGGAGATCAGCTCGGTGCTTTGTGACCACCTAGAGGGGTGGGATAGGGAGGGTGGGAGGGAGGGAGATGCAAGAGGGAAGAGATGTGGGAACATATATATATGTATAACTGATTCACTTTGTTATAAAGCAGAAACTAACACACCATTGTAAAGCAATTATACTCCAATAAAGATGTTAAAAAAAAATCCTAACAGTGACTGTGAGAAGAATATTCTATTTTATTCCCATTTTGCAGATGAGGAAACTAAGCCTCAGTTTATCTAAGGTCTCAAATAAGCAGTAGGCAGGGCTAAAAAAAAAAAAAGTCTGCAAACAATAAATGTTGGAGAGGGTGTGGAGAAAAGGGAATCCTCCTGCACTGTTGGTGGGAATGTAAATTGATACAGCCACTATGGAGAACAGTATGGAGGTTCCTTAAAAAACTAAAAATAGAACTACCATACAACCCAGCAATCCCACTACAGGGCATATACCCTGAGAAAACCATAATTCAAAAAGAGTCATGTACCACAATGTTCACTGCAGCTCTGTTTACAATAGCCAGGATATGGAAGCAACCTTAGTGTCCATCGACAGATGAATGGATAAAGAAGATGTGGCATATATACACAATGGAATATTACTCAGCCATAAAAAGAAACGAAATTGAGTTATTTGTAGTGAGGTGGATGGACCTAGAGTCTGTCATACAGAGTGAATTAAGTCAGAAAGAGAAAAACAAATACTGTATGCTAACACATTTATATGGAATCTAAAAAAAAGAAAAAAAAGGTTATGAAGAACCTAGGGGCAGGACAGGAATAAAGATGCAGATGGAGAGAATGGACTTGAGGACACGGGCAGGGGGCAGGGTAAGCTGGGATGAAGTGAGAGAGTGGCATGGACATATATATACTACCTAATGTAAAATAGATAGCTAGTGGGAAGCAGCCGCATAGCACAGGGAGATCAGTTCGGTGTTTTGTGACCACCTAGAAGGGTGGGATAGGGAGGGTGGGAGGGAGACGCAAGAGGGAGGGGATATGGGGATATATGTATATGTATAGCTGATTCACTTTGTTATAAAGCAGAAACTAACACACCATTGTAAAGCAATTATACTCCAATAAAGATGTTTAAATAAATATATAAAATAAAATTATCCATCACACACACACACACACAAGCAGCGTTGCTCTACCAAAAGTGTGTACTGGCATGCTCACTCTTTCTCGTCCATAGGTGACCACCGAAACTGAAGAATATATAGCAATGGAAAATAAAGGCGGGAGGAGAGGTTCGGGGTGGGGGGCGGGGGTGGAGATCAGAGGGAGGAAGAGAGACTGAGGGAGACAGACTAAAAGAAACAGTTATTATTAGCAGCTAATAATTCTGGGGAATGAGAAGATGCTGTTATATTATCTTTTCATTTTTCCTATTTTTTAAAATTTTATTTTCAAAAAAAATAGAAAGGAAGGAAGAAAAAAGTTATATAAAAAGATGAACCCGGCAAAGCTGAATAAAAACTAAGCTGGTGTAGCACTGTTAAATCAGACAAATTACAATGCAAGGTAGGTACCACTAAGGGCAACATTTTACATTGATAACAAGAACATTGCCCCAAACTGTTATAGGCACAAACATTTATGCTTTTCACAGCATAGCTTTGAAGAGCATAAAGCAGATTGGGAGAGAAAATCAACAAGTTCCTAATTACAGTGAGGGACAGAGTTCTCTCTCAGAAATCTATAGCTTAAGGAGACAAAATAAAGACAGAGCCTCTGAGTAATGCAAGTCACAGTTTGATCAAGTGCACACATATGCTTCTACAAACACGCTGAACTTTGTACACAGATGATACTTGTTTCGTCCAAGCATGGCACATTTATAAATGTTCACTGGACACCAAGCCACACGGGCTGGGGATTGGGAGAGGAAGAACTATTTTAATTGCTCCAATACAAGTCCAAATTCACTGCCACAAGAAGTCACAAAGTAAAGATATCCCCCCAAAGTCCTTACACTTGAAAACTTTAAAACCTATTTCTAAAATATTTTTAGGTTAAAGGGAAAGGACAAAACTTCTGCTCAAAAAAAAAAAAAAATTAAACCTTTAAGTGTGTTTATTCCAAAACAAGAATAAGTGAAAATAAATGAGCTAAACTTTTAACTTAGAAGCTAGGAAAAAACCTCAAAAGTAAAAAATGAAATTAATATAAAAGAAATTCAAGATGCAGAGAAACTACAATCTAATAAAACTGATAAAACGGACCTTTTAAAAAGACTAAAATAATAAATAAAATAGATAAATTAAGGAAAAAAGCAAAGAAAGTGCAACTGAACAGTACTAGGAGAGAAAAAAAGAGCATGCATAACTATACAGATTAAAAAAGAAAGGAAAAGACTATACTCAACTCTATTAATAAACATTTGGGAGCCTAGACAAACTAGGCAGTATTATGTTAAAATAAAAATGATTAGGGCTTCCCTGGTGGCGCAGCGGTTGAGAATCTGCCTGCTAATGCAGGGGACACGGGTTCGAGCCCTGGTCTGGGAAGATCCCACATGCCGCACAGCAACTGGGCCCGTAAGCCACAACTAGTGAGCCTGCGCGTCTGGAGCCTGTGCTCCTCAACAAGAGAGGCCGCGATAGTGAGAGGCCCGCGCACCGCGATGAAGAGTGGCCCCCGCTTGCCACAACTAGAGAAAGCCCTCGCACAGAAACGAAGACCCAACACAGCCAAAAATAAATAAATAAATAAATAAATAAATAAATAAAGAATGGCTTTCTGCACTTTGGAAAAAAAATAAAAAAAGATTAGATGTCCAAGAATCACTAGAAGCTAGACCAATCCAGTTACAATCAAAGAAAAAACAGTGGCCAAAGACCTGCCCTCCAGGGGTCATCAACTCCATATGATTTTTATGGACAACTTCTACCAAACTTTAACAGAAAAGAATATTTGAAAAACCATGTTAAACAATAGATACCATGAGGTGTACCTACTTAAATTTCTAAGTGTACACTATTGTTAACAATGAGCACAGTGGTGTGCAGTAGGTCTCTAGAAATTTTGCATCTTGCATGACCAACTTTTTTTTTTTTTTTTTAATTTATTTTTGGCTGGGTTGGGTCTTTGTCCCTGCATGCGGGCCTTCTGTAGTTGTGGCGAGCGGGAGCTACTCTTCGTTGCGGTGAGCAGGCTTCTCATTGCAGTGGCTTCTCTTGTTGTGGAGCAGGGGCTCTAAGCACGCGGGCTTCAGTAGTTATGGCGCACAGAATCAGTAGGTGTGGCTCGCGGGCTCTAGAGTGCAGGCTCAGTAGTTATGGTGCACCGGCTTAGTTGCTCCGTGGCATGTGGGATCTTCCCGGACCAGGGCTCGAACCCGTGTCCCCTGCATTGGCAGGCGGATTCTTAACCACTGCGCCACCAGGGAAGCCCTGCATGACTAAAATTTTAAATCCACTGAACAACAACTCCCCATTTCCCCCTCCCCTCAGCCCCTGGCAACCACCATTCTAATATTTTCTGTTTCAATGAGTTTGACTACCTTAGATGCTTCATGTAAGTGGAATCATGCAATATTTGTCCTCTGTGATTGGCTTATTTAACTTAGCATAATGTCCTCAAGATTCATGCATGTTGCAACATATGATAGGATTTCCTTATTATGGTTGAATAATATTCCACTGTATGTATATACCATTATTTTCTTTATCCATTCATCTGTCTGTGGACGTTTAGGTTGTTTCCACATCTTGGCTATTGGGCATAAAGCTGCAATGAACACAGGAGTGCAGATATCACTTCAAGATTGATCTTGGTTTTTGTATAAACACACACAAGTGGGAGGGGGGAGGGAGAGGGAGAAGGAGGGGGAGGGGGGAGGAAGGGAGACATAAAGGAGGAGGTAGGGAAGGGAGAGAGAGGAGGAGAGAGGGAAGGAAGAAGGGGAGGGGATGAGGGAGAAGGGGAGGGAGATAGGAGAAGGGAGGGAGAGGGGGGAGGGGGGAGGAGAGGGAGAGAGAGGAAGGGAGGGGGGTGAGAGACAGAGAAGGGGAGGGAGAGAACAAATTTGAATTTAGCAGAAAGATGAGTAATCCAATTATACTGAGCCAGGTGACTGCTCATTTAGAAGACACCAAGTTAGGAACTTACTTCCCATTGTCTATAAAACTAAATACAAGATAAAGGTAACAGTGTAAAAAACCAGAACTTTAAAATTATTATAAGAAATATTTGATATTTTTTCTTCTGAATGGGAAAGACTTTCACAAATAAATATCAAAAGAAAAACAACCAAAAAGATGCATTAATTTGATGTCAAAATTAAAAGTACTATATAATTTAAAAGACAACTGAAACAAGGTTAAAAGGCAAGTGCTGGAGAGAGATACTGTCCATGCCTTCTTTTTCTTCCAGCTTTACGGAGATACAGTTAACATACAGCATAATGATGTGATTTACATACATCATGAAGTGATTATCACAAGTTTAGTGAACATTTGTCATGTCATATAGGTACAAAATTAAAGAAACAGAGAAAAATTTCCTCCTGTGATGAGAACTCTTAGGGTTTGCTCGCTTAACAACTGTCATATACAACGTACAGCAGCGTGAATTCTATTTATCATGCTGTACATTACATTCCTAGTAATTCTTTACCTTATAACTGGACGTTTGTATGTTTTGACCACGTTCATCCAATTAGTCCTCCCCTGACCCTATCCATGTCTTATGTGATAAAAGACATGACCCTGAATATATCCTACAAACCCATACAAAGAGGATGAAGGAAAAATGTGACAATGCAATTCACACGAGAGGAAACCCAAAGGTCTCCCAAGTATTTGACAAGATACTATCTTCAGTAGTAATCACAGAAGTATAAATTGTTTAAAATGGTAAATCATTTTTTACTCATCAGATTGGCAAAAATTTAAATGTGAGAAAACTAGGGTGAGGAACTAGGAGCTCTGGTGGGAGGGTAAACTTGTGCAGCCACTTCAGAGGCAGACGAACAGTGTGGCCAACCCAACCCAAGCCCCACCCAGACTCCATCTCCCTCACTACCTTCCAGTGCTGGTCTAGGGGTCGCTGTGGGTCTCAGTTCTGGACAATGGGTGTGAGAAGAAACCACTGATAACTAAGCAGCTGTTAAAAGAATTAGGTATAACTACCTTATAGTGGTCATAAATATGACATGTTCCATAACATCATCATATCACAAAGTGTCACACACGTTGTGGTCCAATATCACAAAGGCAAGATCTAGGCTGGGGGCCACCAAGCTCACACTCCTAGTCTCCTCCTTCAAGCCAAGTTGCAGCCCAGCACGTGTGCCCAGGGTGGGAAGCAGAAAGGCACCCTAGGAGTTAGACCTCCCCGCACTCAGACTTCACCCTTGGGGGCAGGTGAGTCACGCTGATGACCTTGGGAGACGGGCAGGGAGGTGGGAGATTAGATGAAGCACAACCAGAGGCTGGTGGCGACACGAGTTAGGGAAGTTGTGATGTGCACACAGAACAGGAGCTTTTCCCACACCTGGGGAGCCACAGGCTGGCAGCTCCACCTGAACACCTGTTCCCATAGGGCTGGCCCAGGCTTTCCCAAGTTTGACACAGCAATGCGATTACTAGAATAATAACCATAATATTGAGAATGACAATGCATTGTTTGAGGCTATTATTGACTCAACTACTAGCATGGTGATGGCCAATTATAAGAAGAATTACCGGCGCTCAGGCAGCGCAGATGGTTTTTAAAATTTTGCAAAAATGAAAAGTAAAACATTTATAATGCATTTTACAAATACTTTTGGACTTAGGTTGCTGTATTTACTGAAATACCAAGTTCTATTTGAATTGAAATGTTTTTCTTGTTGCTTGAATACTATGGTATCCTGAGAAATAGTTTATTTTACTTCAATCAAAAGGTTGATATTGGAATTCTTTCAAGTGTATTCATTGTCCTGCATAATTTGTACCAATATTGACTGAAATAGTTTTTTACACGCACAATGGCTACTGGAAGAGGAATTTATTCAAATGTATTATAGTTTGCTACATGGCTTTGTCAATTTTTATTTGCTTTATTTTGCATGCACGGTAGAGGAATTCCTTCAAATATATTTTACGTCATGACTTTTTTTAGTTCCCAGCATTCAGTGTAGTACAGTGCCAGTGTCTGCTCGCACACTATCGGATGCCAGATTACCTTCTCTTCCACCAGTAAATGTGTTTTGCTGCCAGTTACATTAAACGATTGCCAATAAACACATACATAAAATTTTGTTTAGCTAGGTAATTTTATAACAATATTTCAGTGTTGGTAGAATATTGCTGCATACTCAGAATTTAGCATTTCCTACTAGATTCTACTGTACACATTCAAAGTGATTATTTTTCCCTCAACACCACTTCACTACAACTTGTAATACAGATATTATGGGAAAATATGTAATCCTTTCTATTATAACTGTAGTATCTTATATAGAGAGTGACCATATAATTCATTAGACAAAATGGGACACATCTGAGAGTGAAAAGGGGCAGTATTAAAACTTAGGATGGGACTACAGGCATAAAATCACAACTGTCCTGGGCATATAGTCAGAACTGGGACATACAGTCACCATTCATATACCTGCACACCTCCTACATCAGCAAACAAGGAATATATACTGTTATTAGTAGATCATCATGATGCACAATTCAGTGAGAAACACAAGTAGCAGAAGAAAATGTGAGGTAGAATAGTATGGAAATAGTAATGAACACTACAGCCTAATTTTCTATACAATACCGACATATACATAATTTGGGACACATTGGTAAAAGGGTTCTTCGGCCTCGTCTGCAGTGTTTTAACTTCTTATAAGGAAAATTCATTTATGAATTATTTATAGTTACTTTAAAACTGAAAAGAAGTATTCTGCATACAGAATTAAGAGCTTGACCTTTTCAGCTTTAAAACCAAGACACAGTGATAGGGATAGAGTATGATAGTTACACAGGTAGTTTTAGAAATCCCACTAGGGGAGTACAGACAGAGAAGGAGCTTTAGGGAATTTTGGGAGACCACTGTGAGTTAATGATAGCTCAGGAAAACTATCGGAACACCGTGAAAAGAAGCAGGCTTGCTTAACTATAAGGCCCTAAATAAAAGGACAAGATACGCCCTAGGTCATTAAGCGAAAAGAATGAGGCCTGCATCCTGCTGGTCGAGCGCAGCAAGATAATGATCCTTAGGACCAAGGACAGGAATATAAGGGAAAGGTGACATCCCAAAGCGGAAGACCCTCGTTATACTGAGACCTGAGATGATTTAACATATTTTAGTATATGTTACCACCCTTCTGCTGATTTGAATAGCGCCACGACAGTCCTATTTGGCCTTACAGGGTCAAACACTCTCCTGCCTGATGTGAAGGAGGAGCTAGTGATATAAGCCTGACGTCTACTCAAAGAATGAGGAAGAAAGTGGTCTTTTCTCTTTCCCCACTTTCCTTTGATTATAAAAATGTAGCCCACTTAATTCTCGAGGCAGAGCCCTTTCGCCTGCCCTTTTGTATCTCTCACAAACGTCCTATGTTAATAATCTGCTTGCCTAGCGCTTTTCCTCTCGCTGAATTCCTTCTGCGCTGAGACATAAAGAACCTGAGCTTCATTAAGTCCTGTGACCAGGTGTGCAGTTTCTGCTGGGAGATTGTGAGTTCAAGTCCCACCTGAAGTGTGGCTGGGTTCCAGTCCCATCCAAAGGAGTGCGGTTAGAAGACTGTGGGTTCGAGTCCCAATCTGAACTGTGCAGTTTCAACAACAATTGTTAGTGTTTAAATATACCAAAATTTAAAGCAGAGAGGCATAGGCTACCGTTTTTTCTCTAGCATGGTGTCATCTACTCTGCAACTTAAAAAATACCCTCTCATTAATCTCCAAAATATACAAACAGCTCATGCAGCTCAACATCAAAAAACAAACAACCCAATCAAAAAATGGGCAGAAGACCCAAACAGACATTTCTCCAAAGAAGATATACAGATGGCCTAGAGGCACATGAAAAGATGCTCAGCATCACTAATTATCAGAGAAATGCAAATCAAAATTACCATGAGGTATCACCTCACACCGGTCAGAATGGCCATCATCAAAAAAATCTACAAACAATAGATTCTGGAGAGGGTGTGGAGAAAAGGGAACCCTCTTGCACTGTTGGTGGGAATGTAAATTGATACAGCCACTATGGAGAACAGTATGGATGTTCCTTAAAAAAATAAAAATAGAATTACCATATGGTCCAGCAATCCCACTACTGGGCATATACCCTGAGAAAACCATAATTCAAAAAGACACATGCACCCCAATGTTCATTGCAGCACTATTTACAATAGCCAGGACATGGAAGCATCTGTCCATCAACAGATGAATGGATAAAGATGTGGTACATATATATACAGTGGAATATTACTCAGCTGTCAAAAAGAATGAAATAATGCCATTTGCAGCAATATGGATCATACTGAGTGAAGTCAGAAAGAGAGACAAATACCATATGATATCACTTATATCTAAAACATGACACAAATGAACTTATCTATGAAACAGACTCACAGAGAACAGACTTGTGGTTGCCAAGGGGAAGGGGAGTTGGGGGAGGGATGGAGTGGGAGTTTGGGGTTAGCAGATGCAAACTATTATATACAGCATGGATAAACAACAATGTCCTACTGTATAGCACAGGGAACTATATTCAATATCCTGTGATAAACTATAATGGAAAAGAATATGAAAAAGAATGTATATATATGTATAACTCAATCACTTTGCTGCACAGCAGAAATTAACACAGCATTGTAAATCAACTATATTTCAATTTAAAAAAAAAGAGTTGGTGTCTGGATTAAGCTTTGCCACTTCCTAGCCAAGTGACTTTGGGTGACCTTGGGCAAGAATACTCCACCTCCCTAGAGCTCCATTTCCTCACATGTACACTGGAGATGATAAAAAGTGCCCACTTCCTAAAGCATTGAGAGAATTAAATGAGCTTAAGAAATATAGAGAGTCATGGGGCTTCCCTGGTGGTGCAGTGGTTGAGAATCTGCCTGCCAATGCAGGGGACACGGGTTCGAGCCCTGGTCTGAGAAGATCCCACATGCCGTGGAGCAACTAGGCCCATGAGCCACAACTACTGAGCCTGCGCATCTGGAGCTTGTGCTCCGCAACAAGAGAGGCCACGATAGTGAGAGGCCCGCGCACCGCGATGAAGAGTGGCCCCCGCTTGCCGCAACTGGAGAAAGCCCTCGCACAGAAACGAAGACCCAACACAGCCAAAAATAAATAAATAAATAAATAAATAATTAAAAAAAAAAGAAATATAGAGAGTCTTACACATAGTCATAGCTCAACAAATAGTAGCAATTAACTAGTAAGAATGACCTTCTTTGAATAATTTAGTTAATGAGGGTGATGGATTACATCCATCATTATCCCAGTGATAAACATGCTCAGAGGCAAAAATCCCCTGAAGAAGTTGCATGACCACAACTCAGTGAGGGTGTTGTAATTGCCCCAGCAACACAGCAAATAATTCCTCTTCAAAGCTGGGCAGCATTTCATACTAGCTATTCAGGACACTAGCTCCTAGAGGTGGTTAGGAGCACGTGGCAACTCATTCTCATAACAAA
This sequence comes from Balaenoptera musculus, assembly GCF_009873245.2. Classification (NCBI taxonomy): domain Eukaryota; kingdom Metazoa; phylum Chordata; class Mammalia; order Artiodactyla; family Balaenopteridae; genus Balaenoptera; species Balaenoptera musculus. The sequence continues at coordinate 54,076,507 of NC_045803.1, forward strand.
ATCTAAAAATATGTATTGGTAAGAAAGTATTTTACTTTTAGATCTGTAATAAGCCTCCCCTGGAGGACCAGAGAAAAATAATACATCTAGAATATTTGCCAGGATTAAAATTCGACATATTAGTAGTGAAGAATTTTTTAATTACTTTCATGCTTCAACCAGCTCTGTTAAAAATAAACATTGCAAATTACTGCAGATCAACCCCTTGTTGGCTGAAAGACACTTGCCCAGGTCATTTTGTTATACGTGATTTCTTGGTAGTGAGCTAGATTTTGCCTCTGTCATAATTACTTGAGTTCAATAACAGAAGTATCTTCCCTGGTGTGCATGGAGTTCTAAAGTACAGAAGGGTAACATCGTATGGATTTGCATAGCTTAGAGATGCTGTGGTCTGGTTGACTCCATTTCTGGTTAGATTTTCAATAGCAAATGGCTACTTTGTGCCCAAAAGATCAGGTAACCAGGCCCAACCGGATGGGTTGCTAAAGGAGCCTTTTGGCCAACGGAAGCAGGTTCCAGGTGGCCTGGAGGAGTCAGCACTGAGAAGTAGTGTGCTTGTCAGTCAACAAACAACTGGGCCTGTTGTTGAAAAGAGGACGCAGGAGGCCACCTGAGTCTAAGGTCCTTTTGTGAGCCCCATCTCCCCCTCCATTCATTCAGCAAAGGTGTGCTGAGCACTTGCTGTAGCAAAGCACTGGAAGGGGAAGAGCAATGAGAATTCGGGAGCCGCTCACTTAGCGTCTTGCAAAGGGAGCACGTGTTTGTTATCTGGCAGCATTTTCCACCTCCTTGTTGGAAGATAAGAAACACCTGGAGTGCAGAGTCCCAACACACACAGACCTGAACCAGAACCACCAGGGGAAGAGTTCAGACTTTGCATATTTATATGCATATATATATTTTCTTGTGTGTGTGTTAAAGTATACATAAGGGTTCTGCAATTGTTGGTTCTGATCATTTCCGCCCAGTTTATTGGTTGTTTTGGTGAAAGGACTGACCCTAGAGCTTCCCACTCTCCTATTCTGCATGACATCACTCCTCTGGAGCCTGTATTTTCTTTTCTTTTTTTTAATGAAAATTGTATATATTTAAGGTGTAAAACATGATGACTTGATATACATATACAAAGTGAAATGATTACTACAGTCAAGCTAATTACCATTTCTCCTCGCGTAGTTAGCTTTTTATGTCATGAGAGCCTCAGAAATAAATCTAGAGACTTATATTTAATATACAGCATGATGACTGTGGTTAATAATACTGTATGGAATACTGTCTGTATTTTTAAACTTGGGCCTCCAGTGTTCTCATTTTCAGGTAGGGGTGGGAGCTACAGGTTTAAAGGAAGGAATAACTGGGATATCAGAGTCGTAATCTCAGGTGAGGTCACCTGGCTGATAAATGCATTCAGCCAATCAACAAGCATTTATTGGATCGATGACGGAACATGTTCTCTGAATAAAGAACTCAACAAAACAGACACGGCCCCTGCGCTCGCAGGACGCCAAAATTCCGAGGAACTACTTTGTCAAATAATTTTCTTATCGTAGAACAAGAGAGGTTGAACAAGACTACTTCAACACGGGCCCAGCCCAAACATACACGATTCTAGAAAAGGAAATTATTCCGTTCTGGAAGAACTCCAGCAAATGTTCAGTTCCCCAGGAGCTAAAAGAGGCCCCCTTTGTAAGGAAGAGGGCCCACAGGAGAATGGAGTGTCTTTGGAAACCACAGAGTATGTTCACCTGTGCCCAGGAGTGGGCTGTGGAGACTGTAAGCCAAGACCTTTTCCAATTCATGGAGAAAAACCCAACTCAAAAGACTAAGCAGAAAACAAAATATACTGAGACTCACATGACAGCATGATCCAGGATGAAGTTAGCCTTGGGCACGGGTGGGTGGCAGAGCCGCAGTGACGTCTTCAAGGACCTCCTCTCTCTCCGTTTCTTGGTCCGGCTGTACTTAATTCACAGCTGGGAGCCAGGAGCCCAAACATTATCGGAATTCAGTCTCTCCTTCGGGGTAGGCCAGTCTGTGGCAGCCCCAAAGCCTACCCACCCCACAGAAGCAACCTCCGCAAAGAGAGCTTCCTTCCAGAGCTCTCGGAGAAAAGTTGAGAGGAGGACGCTCATTGGCCCACTTTGGCCCAATGACTGCGGTCAGAAGGATGACAGCCTTCTGATTGGCCAGGCCTTGCACGTGGAGGTCAGCCCTACAGAAGGGCTGGAAATGGGTTTCTCGCTTCGAAAAGGGGAGTCGGGTGTCATCTGCCACAGCAAGGGATGCTAGCAAACAGTGGCAGTTTTAAAAAGACACGAACTGCTGGTGTGAGCTGCCAGTGCCGGCTAACAGGGGGGGGCATTAGCTCCAGGGTGCACAGCTGGGTTGAGGGTGGTGCGAGGAGGGGGGTAGAATTCTGCAGGCTCTTTCTTCTAACGTATCTGTAAGGCTAGGCGAACTGCTGGAGATTTGGAAGGAATACAAGGTAGAAGTTGCCCCAAGAATTGTTAGTAAACCAATTAAATCTATGACAAAGCAATACTGGCTTTCTTACAATCACCGTGTTAAGTGATTTAGGAAAATTAAACCTCTTGAAAAGAATCCCTGGGCCTACTCTGTAGGCTTGAGAAATACTATAGCCTAGGTAATTTGGTGTCAGAATTAGTCATTTGGCCCTTTGGTAACTGCTACAATTCGTTAACAGGGCACCCTCTGCCACCCATGACGGGAGCAGCACCAAGGAAATCAAGTACTTGAACAGGCGTACTAGGCCCCTCTTCCTTTTTGCAGACACGGGCACTTTTGGCATTACCTTTGGGTTCCATGACAGGAGTCTTTGTCACACGGTGTGATCCTCCAACAGGCTTACCATAACTGCCCACCCACTCCTTGGAAGCAGAGGTTGGGGTGGCAGTGCTGGGTGGCTTATGCCCAGGCGTCTAGGAGAGCCTCCGTACACACAGCGTGGGCATCATTTCATGGCTCTATGCAAGTTTAGGGATTCCACCCACGCTTGAGGAAAGGGGAGGGAAGTCAGGAACCCTAGAATGGAATTCCTCAACTGCAGTATCTGCTGACCTTAGAAAGGAAAGCAGTTGCCTTTCAGATAATAGATTGAGTTCTTTAAAGTGGTCAGTTTTGGCTCAGATATGGAGGGAGCGCCACCATATCATATGGAGAATAACATTACTTATTTATTAGACTTCATCTAGTCTTGACTTAGTCAACACACAATTCTAATAGGTTGGATATTTTCCCAGTCTTCAAGAGATTAGAAACAGTTATGTACGCGACAGAAAGGGGTAGTGACCCTTAGAAAGAAAAATAGCATTAATTCAACAAATACTTATTGAATTCCTGTACTGTACTAGGCATTAGGGGTACAATAGCAAGCAAGATGAAGTTCCTGCCCTCGTGGAGTTTACAGGCATTCCACAAATGATTACTCAAACTATTACAGTTGTGATAAAGGCTATAAAAGAAAAGCAGGGTGTTATGAGAGCTTGTAGCAGGAGGACCAAGCCTAAATTGTTAGGATCATGGAAGGCCTCCAGAAGAAAATTAAGCTGAGATATGAAATAAACATTATAAGGTCAATAAGTGGGGCAGGGGGTGTTGAGAAGCTTGGAACTTAAGAACCTGCAAGATGCCAGCGTAGCTGGGCAGAGAAGGCAGCACAGTGTGAGATGAGCAGGGAGCAGTAGGCGGGGGTCAGATCAGGCAAAGTCTCTTGGGTTACAGTGACGATTCTCAACCTAAACCTACAGAGAGTTTTGAGCAGGGAAGTGACGTAGATTTACATCTTTATAGGACCACTCTGCTTGGTATGTGGAGAATGGATCGGAGGGACGCAGAAGTGGATGCAGATGGAAGAGAAAAGAGGCTATTGCTGGAGCCTAAGGGAGAGAAGTAACACCTGTACACTGGGCACGAGCAGAAAGTAAGATCAAGGGCTAAATGTGGATTAGGTGTGTCAAGTTAACGGGAGGCAGGGGTCAAAGATTATCCCAGATTTCTGGCATGAGAAACTCAACACTGGTAACATCTGTTAAGGAAAGGAACCCTGTAAGAATTTGGAGGGATTGTGAATTCCATTTTGGATATGTTGACTGAAAGGTGCTTGTGAAATATCCAGGCAGAGATGCAGACGTGGTTGGATGGGTGGGTCTGGAGCTGAGAAAAATCGTCTGGGCTGGAACTATAAATTTAGTAGTATATATTTAGAATAGAGATGGAAATTAACACCAGGGGCTTGAACTAGATCACTTAGGGAGAAACTTTGGTGTTAGCAGAGGGCCTAGCACTGAGCAATGAAGAAATCTACCATGTAAAACTGGTGTGGAGGAGATGGGAAAACTGGTGAGATGAAGGAATGTGGTGGCACACTCCCACATGGCCTCCAACGATCCCCACCTCCCGGTATTCATGTCCTTGAGTCTCCTCCCATGTGGAGTAGGGCTAACCTGTGTAGCCCATATATTATGGAAATGACAGTGCACGACCAAGGTTGTAGCTAAAATCTTTTAAGACCCGAGAGAGACCTAAGGGGGTGCCTCAGAGGGCTGTTCAAATAGCAAGGCTTCTAAGAAGCTTAAGGGCACTTGTCCCTCAGCAGTCTGAGCAGAAACCCCAAGTAGAGAAGAATGTATCTCAAAGAAATTTGTGGGTATGGCTTTTGCCTAATGGAGTGAACTGCAGTTAAGACTCAGAGGAGACACATAGTGTTCAGAATAATTAGGACTGACAGGGATACAGTACAAAAGGCAAAGAGGCCTTTGGACGCCCCAAATTCTACTGGTTGGAAGCAGGCTGAGAAAACTATGTAGCTGTAGATATGGGCTACCTTTCCTGGAAAAGGAAGGATGAGTCAGAGGGTGCAGGCCAGCCTCCAAGATGGCCCCCAACACTCCCCTTCCTTCTGGTAGTCATACCTTTGGGTAGCTCCCCCCCACACTGAAAAGGATTGACCTGTGGGAACTGTGTATATTGTGGAGTGCAGTGTGTGACTTCTGAGGATAAGTCATGAAAGACACTGCAGCTTCCACCTTGCATTCTTGAATCACCTGCTCTGGGGGAAGCCAGCTGCTGTGCCATGAGGACATTCAAGCAGTCCAACAGAGATGCTCACGTGGTGAGGAACTGAGGTCTCCTGCCCACCGTCACGGGGATGATCCTGGAAGTGGATCCTCTAGCTTCAGTCGAGCTTTCTGATGACTGCAGCACCAGCTGACATCATGAGGTGACCCTCATGAGACCATAAGCAAAAGCTTACCCAGGTAGGCCACACCCAAATACCTGACCCACAGAAACTAAGAGGTAATGTTTGTTATTTTAAGATATGTCTTGGGGTGATTTGTTATGGAGCAATAAATAATTAACACAAGGAGAAAGGCCAAAAGAGTTCAAGTGCATGAAAAGTAAAGGAACTGTGTTTCAAGGAGAGAGCGGACAACTGTGTCAAAGATTGCAGAAAGGCCAAATGTCTCATACCTGGATGACAATAAAGCCCACTCATCAATCCTGAATTTCATTTAGACACCTTGATTGTGCAAAACAAAAACAAAACAAGAAACACCACCCCCTCCCCGTGCTCAGTATACCTGGTTTAAGAAAACTGAGAAACGTCTATCATTCTTTTGAAGGACTTCATTAAAAACATGTTTTGAAAGTCTGTGAGACCTCTCAATAACAACGGATCAATGTTTTCCTGTACTTACCTGGTTTCTCAGTCACCTTTGCGTATGGACACACCATGTCATTACCGGACCGTAAGTCTGTAAAGGGCAGAGAAACCTACCCTTTAGCACCTGGAGTGTTACATATGCTGTAGGTACTCAGACAACTTAACTTCAGACTAAAAAGCAAAAGCATCTCATGATATAAAAGACTCTACAGATATTTTACTAAAAACAATCACTACCACTACCTCATATTCACATTGCAATTTATATATTAGAAGTACTTTCGTTGCGTCTTATTTTACGCGCACAACAAACCCTGTGTAGAAAGGGCAAATACAGTCATTCCTATTTCCCAGAGGAGGCAACTGAGGCCCTACAGAGGCTTCAGCTACTTGGTTAAGGCCACACAAGATATTCATGGTTGCAGGTCTTCTGGTATCAAGTTGAGCACTTTTCCCAAAACAGCCAGGCGGCAGGCACCAGGGCCTATTTCTCCAGCATCCTCCTCCTACAAATACTCTCAGGATAACTCTAACATGACTTTCCACAGCCATCTGTCCTTCTTAAGATGTGTGAATACTGTCCTTTCCATAGCTGGAATCATGGAATGGGTAAAGACTCTGGGTCTTCTTTCCACTTTGGTTCCCATGCAACAGTGCAACTTGAACGTGTGCCACAGCAGTCCCCGGGGTGGACAGACAATGCCGCCATCGTTCAGAACATTCCTCACTGGAAGTGGCCTTCAGAGAACCGAAATTCTTCCCAGTAAGAAAAACATTCTATTACCTGAGAGTTATGCTTTATTTTTTAATTGCAAATGGCATCATTAGCTTGAACATCCTCGTGAATCATCAGCTTTTTAGCTGTTTCCTAGACTTCAACCTCTCCTCAGAGACCACAACTTTACAAACACTGAATATATTTAAACACACTCGTTACAGACTCTGAGGACACACCACAAAGGCATTCCAGAAAGGTCAGTCGCAACAGCACCCTCTAAACAGAATACCCTGAGGAAGAAAACCCTCACAAGGAATGCGTAATAACAGTATTGATAAAAATAATGGCTTAAGTGTGTTGAGTGGCACTTTATATGCCTTGTCTAATTTAACCCTCAAAAGAATCCTGCAAGGCAAGAGGAAGGTCTATTTGTGTCAACATCAACATTACCATGTGGTCACACAGGCATAACACCCTTATATCACAAAGGGCAAAAGCTAATTCCCAAAACGCACGCCGTGAACAGCAAGTGCCTCCCCTGCAACGGCCACCATCTCCTCAGAGGCTTGGGCGGTAGGGACGTAGCCCAGTTGGTGTTTTTCACACATTTTCAAGCCTGTTAGCATTCTGCCGTTCCCGTATCAGTGTGTGTTTTAGCCCGCGTGAAGCAGATGCCAAGTGTATGGAACGGAAGTAAGTACATTTTTGGCTTCTGAGAAATTCAAGTAAGACATTTCCCATCTAAGCAAGTTTAGATCTATGGCTCCAGAATGACTTCTACTGTACTGATTGACAGAAGAAGGACCCAAGGAACCAAATCTCAAACTTTTTTTTTTTTTAACATCTTTATTGGAGTATAATTGCTTTACAATGGTGTGTTAGTTTCTGCTTTATAACAAAGTGAATCAGTTATACATATACATATGTTCCCATATCTCTTCCCTCGTTCGCTTCTATTTCTCGCTTCATGATTTGTGCAAGGAGGTAGGAAATGAAGACTTAATCCAAGAATCTATTCTTAAGCAGCGATTTGGAGATCCAAAATCTGACACCAGGTATCTATCTATCTGTCTATTTTTCAAACCTGTGTTTCTTTTTTTTTTTTTTATAAATTTATTTATTTATTTTTGGCTGCGTTGGGTCTTCGTTGCTGCGTGCAGGCTTTCTCTAGTTGCAGCGAACGGGGGCTGCTCTTTGTTGCAGTGTGCAGGCTTCTCACTGCGGTGGCTTCTCCTGTTGCGGAGCATGGGCTCTAGGCATACGGACTTCAGTAGTTGTGGCATGTGGGCTCAGCAGTTGTGGCTCGAGGGCTCTAGAGTGCAGGCTCAGTAGTTGTGGCACACGGGCTTAGTTGCTCCGTGGCATGTGGGATCTTCCTGGACCAGGGCTTGAACCCAAGTCCCCTGCATTGGCAGGCGGATTCTTTACCACTGCACCACCAAGTCCCAAACCTGTGTTTCTTGAAAACCATCTCAGCAAGTGTGATCAGCTCCTTATTTCTAGCTCCTCCTTCACACTGACAGAATCACAGAAGGCGGCAGCCATGCAAGAACCGCTATAACCAAGAGTACGACCAACAGCCCATCCCAAACAAGACACTCAGAGTCACGCCTTCCAGGACTTCTGCCATGACCATGGGCTTTAAACCATTCTACTGCTTCCTGGAGGTCAAATGGCTGAGCCTCATAACCTAGCTCCTTCTTGGCTTTCTCTAGGCTAAAGTAATGTGTGACGCCGGTTTTGTAAACTTCGGTGCGGGTGAGGAAGGGCTGGAAGTTGTACAGTTGACCCAGAATGAAGTGGGCCGTCTCGGTTAGGAAAGCAAAGTAGTAGATGAGAGTCAAGGGCAGGCGGATGGATGGGAACTTGTAGCCCAGGCCCTCAACCAAAGGCCGGAAGAACTCAAAGTTGTTCACAGGTCTGCCATCTGAGATGAAGTAGGGCTGCCCAGAGGCAATGTGGCCCTTGTCAGCTTTCAGGGCCACTGAAGCCAGAATGTGAGCCTGCACCAAGTTATCCACATGGACAAATTCAACCAGACTCTTGGGGTCTCCGTACACAAACTTGAACAGGCCCTTCTCAATGTAGCTTACTATCCTGGGGAGGTGCCTTTGTTCTCCAGGCCCATAGATGCCAGCAGACCTCAGAGCACAGGTTCTCAAGACCCCATCACTCCTTTCCAGGGCTGTACCATTGGCCTCCAGCACCTTCTTCTCTGCAACAGATTTGGTCCGAGAGTAGTGATCAGGATGGAGGTGAAGAGGTAGGTAAGGCAGAGATTCATCTCCATTTCTGATAACTTGACCTCCGAAGATGACATTGAAGGTGCTAGTGTAAACTAACCTTGGCACCCCTCGCCTCCTGCAAGCCTGGAGGATGTTGTCTGTGCCCGCCACGTTCACTTCTTCAATCAGGTTTCGATTCAGTTGCTCGCGCCCTGACATACCGTAAGAGGCAATATGGAACACACAAGCGACATCCACATCCTGGAAGGCTTTCTCAATGTCAGAGAGGTGGCGGATGTCTCCGTGTATAAACTCGATTCCTTCTGGAATGGCGTGAGCAGGGCTGCTTATGTCAAACAGAATCACACGGACGCCCTTCTGGTTCAGAGCACAGCCTAGGCTGAAACAAGCAAGACTCAAAGTTAGATCAAATCCCTATTAAGCCGTGCCTAGGAAAAGTGTGTAAAATAATTTTCCCAGTCTTCTTGGCTTATCCTGAGTTCCTCACTTTACATGTTCACTGACACAAGTCTTACTTATGCAAATATTCAAAAATGAGAATCTTCACATTTACTTAAATTGAAATGAGAGAGGCTTTATCTTCAAAGACGGTGATGTCTACATGTTACATTCCCCCACCCCCCATTCTAAGACCCACCATCTATTCTTCAGAATATTTATGAATGATAATGTAATTGTGAAACAACAGCGATTATGTTAAATTGTTTTCGGTGGTGTGCATATCTCCCCTCCCGAATTCAATGGCTTTACAAAGAATTTCTCTTAAAGCAGAATGTACCTGTAGTTCTCCATTTCAGTATCTGAGCCGTGGGCAGCACCGTCCATTCCTGGTTTAACACTATACAAACAAGTAAGAGTCTACACTGCATTAGTGTGAGTCGAAAGCTATACTTTTCCCAGCAACTACCAGTAAAATAATTCCATGGACATATTTTGCAGATGCACTGACCGGAAGCCAAAATAGCCACCTCCTCCCGTAACGAGGACTGTTTCCTTCAGAGATTTTTGGGAATCCATATATGGCAGTCAAAGGTAACTGGACCTGTAAGAAAGTAGTATGCATCACTGTTACTGATCTAAATGCGAATGTGATTGTCCCTCATTTGGGGTTAACAAAAACAAAAGGGCAATACGCTCTAGTAGAAAGAAAAGCTAAGACCTGGGTTCCGTCATGGCTTTGTGACATTAACCAACTCCTCCCCACCCCCCTCCTTTCACTTCTTGGGCTTCACATTTCTTCCTATGAATCATGGGAACAGGAATATCTGCCCTGACTGCCTGGCAAGGTCAATGTGAAGGTTAAATAAGATAATGTACATGGGAGTGCTTTGAAAACCACAAAGCACTCTCCAAATGTAAGGCATTATTCTGAATCCTCGGAAAACATTAGAGCCTTTTTGAAAAGAAGTCGTTCACATTTGGTAGGGAGAGGCATTTTCCCCACACACCAGAAAAAAATCCAGGACAGAACTTTAAAGCAATTTCCAACATCTTTGTTTTTAAACAGCACACTACAGCACAGTTTAATACTGGTGTTTTGGGACTACCCTCGTGGCGCCGTGGTTAAGAATCCTCCTGCTAATGCAGGGGACGTGGGTTCAAGCCCTGGCCCGGGAAGATCCCACATGCCGTGGAGTAACTGAGCCCGTGCGCCACAACTACTTAGCCCGTGTGCCACAACTACTGAGCCCGTGAGCCACAACTACTGAGCCCGTGAGCCACAACTACTGAAGCCCGTGCGCCTACAGCCCGTGCTCTGCAACAAGAGAAGCCACCACAATGAGAAGCCTGTGCCCCGCAAGAAAGAGTAGCCCCCGCTCGCCGCAACTAGAGAAAGCCCCTGTGCCGCAACGAAGACCCAAAGCAGCCAAAAATAAATAAATAAATAAATAAGTTTATTTTAAAAAAATACTGGTGTTTTATTAACCCTATATGTAAAAAAAAAAAGGTGGGGGGGACAAAAACATCCTTTGTGTAGCAAACCATGTTCCCCCACCCAGGAAATCTTCTAAGTACAGCATGTGCTCAATACCTATGGGGATCTTGCTTCTCCCTCCCTCCGCTTCTATGCTAAAATAATAATTATTTTTATATTTTATATTTTTATTATTTTCTCAAGGCTCCAAGAGCCCTTTCTCTCAAAAACAAGACAGAACAAGCAAAAAGTGGGCCACTCAACTCTTTCCACTTAAGAAGAAATGGAACAGGAGGCATGCAGGTCCTCAAATGCATTGGGAATACATACACACACATACACACTCACTCAAGTCAGTGGTGTGGTTAGTCAGGGAGACTGCTAGCAACCAAGAGCCCTATTACTTGGACAAGCTCATCCCTCTGTGCCTGTTGCTGCATCTAAAAAGCGGAGCTAATGATAAGCTCACAGGCTTATGGAGACCGAATGGGATAGTGTATGAAAAATGCCTGACATAGTGCAGGCGCTCCAAGGATGTCACTTCTTGAATTTCCCTTTCTTCAAGCTCTAGAGTCTGGGGATTTGATTTTTCTCTTACATTCCCACATACCATGATTAGGTCTCTCAAAAGCACAGGGTTACAAAAAGTTTGTTGGGTTCTTCTGGAAAACTATACTAAGGAGACCTGAGTTCCAGGAAAGCTAATCAGATCCTTCATGCAGAAATCAGTTGGTGTGACAGTTGAAGACAAGACTCAGCAAGTGACTGTCTCAGTGGCTTGAGGGTATGCAGAAGAGTGAGAAATATTAGGAAAACTGAGCAAAATGATGTGGAGGATGGCTGACGGAGTCCCAAGGTTTGACGAAGCAATTGCCATTGTTGTGCTTACAAGAAAATCCGTAAAGAATGAACGTCCCGGCATCCCTTTAATATACCCAACAGTGACCTTATGTTTCTATTATTTTCTGAGTGCAGAACACTCCCACTTGGATTTGGAGTAGCCATAAAACTTGCTGTAGTCAATTCTATCATTTAACGTAATCACGTGACTTTGTTAACAGATGCTGCTTCCAAACACAGAAGATGTCAGTCACTGACATTTCAACCCAGACCTCTTACTGTCACCATCACGACCTGGTGGCAACCTCCTTCTCTGACTTCAGCTCACTCTTCCACCATTGGTACTCTACCCTCCAGCCACCTGAACTTTTTCCTTTTTTTGAAGATGCCAAGCTCATCTGTGCCCTGAGGTCTACACACACTTCTTGTTTCACCTCTGTGTGAACCACCTCTGCGCCAGATCTTCGCCTGGCTGCATCTTTCTCAATATTTAGGTCTGCTCAAGTGCTACTTACTCAACGCAAAGAGGCGTTTCTGATCACCCCTTCTAGAAGAGCTCTCCCTTATCTAAATGCTTTGTTTTCTCCATTGCACATTTCACTATCTAAATTTATTTGTTTACTTTTTGACGACCGATCTCCTTCCAACAGAACATAGGTGCCATGAGAACTGAGACCTTCAGCCTTTCTCACTGGCGTGTTCCCACCAGAACCTCGGAGACAGTAGATACTCAACAAGTATTTGTTGAACTTATGGATGATTTTGAACACTGTGAAATAATACATGCAATTTAGTAAAATGATGATGGGCACAAATTATGCAGGGCACTGCAGTGTCTAAGAGTCGTTATTATGTATGCCAATCAATGTTGCCATTTTAACTTATCTCTTAAAAAGAAAAGTTCTGGCATGAAAATGACATAAAGCAAAATGAGACAGAATTCCTGCATTCTGGAGCTTATGCTGGAGGAGAGAAGCTTTTGCAAATACCTAAAGTACATGGCAAAAAGGAGAAACCAAGATTACTGCAGTAACGTTGGTATAAACCAGGTGCCGTGGGAGCACCGAGGTCGAGGGGAGGGGGGAGAAACTGATTCTGAAGGGCAGGTCCGAGAAGGCCTCACTGAAGAGCGGGCGCTGGAGCGGACCGCAGCCAGCGGAGGACGGAGGCAGGCTGGGGCTAGGCAGAGGGCTACTACAGGCTGGGGGCAGCACCCATGACCAGGAGGGCAACAGGGGGGGCTTGTGTTGGGCAGCCGGTACGGGGCGTGCAAACTGAAGCCGAAGTGTGTGGCTGGTGATTCAGGGCGGAAGGGTGGCTGGAGTCGGCCTGGAGACAGCTTGGCATCCCCTTCGGGGGAGCCTGAACTCTATTCTATAGACCAGGGGTCCCCAACCCCTGGACTGGTGGACCAGTACCGGTCCGCGGCCTGTTAGGAACCGGGCCGCACGGCAGGAGGTGAGCGGCGGGCGGGCGAGCGAAGCTTCATGTGCCGCTCCCCACCGCTCGCATTACCGCCTTAACCATTGCCCCCGCCCCCGGCCCCCAATCTGTGGAAAAACTGTCTTCCGCGAAACTGGTCCCTGGTGCCAAAAAGGTTGAGGACCGCTGCTACAGACGACAGAGGGTCTTTGTACGTTTACGGAACATCGGGCTCACTTTGGTCCGTGTGAAAGATTAAGCTTTCCCTGGAGGAGGAAAGAGTCTAGGCAAGGGCTGATGAGGGTGAAATGCCAGGGTGCTCAACTGAAATTAGGATGAAGAGGCGGCAGCAGGCGGGGGCCAGGTGAAGTCTGAGGAAGGTGACGTCATTAACCAAAACAGCACACACGGGTTTTAGAAATGCTCTGTTTGGTTAACAGGGTTTTCATCAAGAGGATGCCAGATAAAAAAGGTTAACATATTCTTAGCATCTCCACAAGAATTCCTCTGTAAGGAAATCAGAAAGTGGACAAGGCCTCCATTTAACAAGAGTCCAGTTAAAAAGTTTCCAACAGAAATTCTTCCTAATCTTCCACTGTCCTTTGTTTTTTAAAATTGCACATTCCAGTCCAGTCATAAGACCACAGGTCAGTCATGGCTCATGTGCACATTAATCACGCCAGGAATGTACAAGTTCAAATTATCAACGCTTCAGAGTACCTGTCAGGCCTATTCATGCTACTCCTCATTACCTTCCAACTCGTTCCAGAATGATCTGGGGCAAGAACTTGTGTAACTGACCTGATCTGCAGGGTCAGACGCGTGGTGGCGAGTAAGGAAAACGTAATAATTTCGCAAGACAAACAGCAATGAAAGAAGCCTGCAACGTTCGCAGATGACCAGCCATTAACGAACGGTATCACCCAGAGGCCACCTCCTCCCTTCCTGGTTCCCTGCGTCAACGAGCACAGAAAAATCGCAGCAAACACATTTTGCAGGCAACCAAAAGAAATTCGCATGAACACTAAGCCAGTGGGGAGAAAGACAGTGTACACAATCTTCTCTCGATCAGCTGCCTGAGTTTTTATATTTCATGGCTTCTGTTTTATTAGTTTCCATCTGATTCCTTCTAGGGCTGGGTACTCAGACCAGTGTTTATAATCTCAGGTGCTTTAAGGCTCTTCCAAAACGTGGCTTTGTTCAGTAATTGCTTCCCTCTGGGTGGGGGGGAGGGTCACATTTGATCTGAGCCATCATTTTAGCAGATACAGGTTAAGGTTAAGTACACGATCCAAAAAAAGGAATCTTAATTACAAACAAGAAAAAGTGAAATTTAAAATCTGCCTGACCCCTTGATAATACTAAGATAGAACGAGGGTAATAAACTTGACATCTCACAGGGAAATTATGAGAAGAAACTCATAAAAATGACTAGGAGTGAAATGGAGGTATTTGTAATGAGGTGGATGGAGTTAGAGTCTGTCATACAGAGTGAAGTAAGTCAGAAAGAGAAAAACAAATACAGTATGCTAACACATATATACGGAATCTAAGGAAAAAAAAAAAAAAAAAGGCCATGAAGAACCTAGTGGCAAGACGGGAATAAAGACACAGACCTACTAGAGAATGGACTTGAGGATATGGGGAGGGGGTGGGGTGAGATGTGACAGGGTAAGAGAGTGTCATGGACATATATACACTACCAAATGTAAAATAGATAGCTAGTGGGAAGCAGCCGCATAGCACAGGGAGATCAGCTCGGTGCTTTGTGACCACCTAGAGGGGTGGGATGGGGAGGGTGGGAGGGAGGGAGATGCAAGAGGGAAGAGAAATGGGAACATATTGTATATGTATAACTGATTCACTTTGTTATAAAGCAGAAGCTAACACACCATTGTAAGGCAATTATACTTCAATAAAGATGTTTAAAAAAAAAAATGACTAGGAGTACTTCGGATTTACAAAGACCTAATTAAATGCGAAGGATCAGTAATAAGAACCTTAACTTATGCACACAGTTCCTTCATCCCCAGGGTTCAAGAGGACGATGCGACTAACTCTCTGGTATTATAATGCAATATACAAACCTAGGTGACACTAGAGTACGGAACAGAGAGCAGAACTGAAGATGGCTTTCATAAAAACACAAGTTTACTGTATTACTTTAAGGAAGATAAAAATATCTCCAGGTAGTTTAATCCTTTGATGGTGTGTTTTAAATTAGTGCCCAAGTACTGACCAGAGGCAAAAGGTAACTGTGTTCTTACTGTATTGAGACCAGGAAAGTATATTGAGACTAGAGGGCTTAGAAATGGTGCTGTTCAAATTCCATATGTGATCTGAAAGTTATTTGTGTTTAATACAAAGCAGTCAAGGCCATAAAGATGAAGCAGTAGTTAGAAACAATAAGGAGAGTCACCCTGATACAGGTAAAAGGATGTGAGGTGCAAAACCTAAAAGGCCAAACACATTTGGGAAGAAAACTAAGGGCACAGCATTAAGTGGAAAGTTGACATACTCATGACAAACAGTGGTATTTGCACACACAGTTTTGAAAACAACTGACGGTGGGCAGGGAAGCTAATTCTCATCACCTTATCTTCTCGTCCAGCTACCCACTCAAACTCCTTTTGCCTAGATATTTGTTGCACAAAAGATCCTTGCAATTATTCATGATGCTTATGATAAAAGTAATTACATAATTTTATAATTGGTATTTCCCACCTGCTTCCCAAACTACCACATAAACTCCATACAAGCCTAGGCTATTTCCCCAGGAATGTCTGCAGGAACGAGGAGTATTTGGTGGATCACACACCCGGTAAATCCAAATGCAGTGAATGCTCTGCAAACTTTTCAAATGCCCTTTTCTGCTGTACCTGCAAGTAATACACTTGTGTTTCCTCCCCTCTAGGTCAGCATGCCTGCCACTTCAACATATCAAAGTACTGTCACCTGTCATTTACTAAGCACTTACTGCGCGCCAGGCATCGTGCTAGGCCTCCTCCACAAATCATTTCCCTTGATGTTCCTAACAACCCTCTGAGGCGAGTCCTAATTGGTTAGTCCCATTTACTGCAGCTAGTAGATGGGGGAGCAGGGAGCTGTACCTACTGGAACCCAGGTGCATTTGACTCCACAGCTTACGCCTCAACCACAACAAGCACTTGGGGCTGTGCAGAGTCCCTGACCTGAAGCAGCCAAGTCAGTGCTGACCTGAGTCCTGGAGGGGCTTTAACAGCTAACATATTCTGCAACCTGATAGGGGTCCTTCCAATTTCCAGAGGGGAGGCAGGAGGCGCCCCATCCCCTCCCATGAGGTAGAGTTCGGAGGCAGGGTTAAGCTTCCTAGGTTAGAAATTAGAAAATCTGGGTCCTAGACTTGGTTCTCCCACCAATTCCCTGTGTGGCCCTGGCAAAGTCACTGAACCTCTCTGATCCTGTTTCCTCCTTGCTAAAGTGAAAATAACAACTAGGGCTGCATTTATTAGTAATTATGGGCTAGGTGCTTTAAGGTTTACCACTGAAGCCTCAGGACAATCTTCCGAGGTAGTTATTATCCTCAGCTTTTCAGATATGAGGAAAAGGCTTAGAGGTTAAGAACCTTGCCTACCCATAAATATATCCAAAGTAAATGAAATCACTATCTGGAAAAGGTATCTGCACCCCCATATTCATTGCAGCATTATTCACAATTGCTAAGTCACAGAAACAACCTAAGTGCCCATTAGTGGATGAACGGATAAAGGAAATGTGGTGTGTGTGTATATATGTATATACATATATACATATATATATACACACACAATGAAATATTATTCAGCCATTGAAAAGGGAAGGAAATCCTACCATTAGTGACAACACAAATGGACCTTGAGGGCACTATGCTAAGTGAAATAAGTCAAAGACAAATACTGCATGGTATCATTTATACAAAGAATCTTAAAAAAGCTGAACTCTAGAAACAGGGAGTAGAATGGTGGTTGCCAGGGGCTGCGGGATGGGAGAAATGAGGAAATGTTGGTCAAAGGGTCTAAGCGTCCAGTTATAAGACAGAATTAAGTTCTGGGGATCTAACATACAGCGTGGGGACCATATTTAAAGATACTGTATTACATGCTTGAAAGTTGCTAAAAGAGTACATCTTTAAAGTTTTCACCATACACACAAAAAAACTGTAATTCTGTGAGGTGATGGAGATGTTAACTAACCTTATTGTGGTTATTATTTCACGATATATAGGCGTAACAAGTCATCACATTGTACACCTTAAAATTACACAATGTTATATGTCAATTATGTCCTAGTAAAGTTGGAAAAAATCTTTTAAAAAGAAACAAACAAACAAACTGGTGCACAAATTATGCGGGTGTCAGTGGCTGAGCTGGACCTAGGGCTTGAAGCCAGGTCTGCAGGAGTCCCCAGCTGGGTTGGGACAATGCAGTGTTGTGCACTTACCACGTTCATAATTTCTGTCACACCTGGTATCTTATACTATATCTTACCTATTGTGTTTTATTTAAAACTACTTATCTTTTAACAATAAATACGTTCATTTTAAATGGTAACCTTACATGGCCACTTAAATGGAAAACCAGAATCATTTGTCATCAAGAGAAGGTAATCTTTACCCCCAAAGTGCGATGAAAATTTAAAATGAGAATCAAGTCTAGCTCGATACAGATGCTTGTTGAAAGCTCTGAGCTTGGGGCCCGGATATCTTTAAAAAAAAGAAAACGAAAAACAGAAGCTAGCCTGTGCTTGAGACCTTCGCGACATTCTAGAAAGCCACGCTGAGCCCCGCTCCTTGGAATCCGAGAGAACTAAAAAGGGGAGGACTTAGGTCATCATCACTCACGACCGCGCCCCGTACCAGCAGCCAGTGGGCTCGTCCCACCTGGGCTGCCACCCGGCGCAGGTACGGGCAGGGTCGCCCTCCGCGGGCCCCGACGCGCGTGCGAGCCTGAACGCCCCCGCCGTCCGGGCCCAGGTCCCCGCGGAGTAGCGGCCCTCCCTCCCCAGGCCCACTCACAGCGGCAGAAAACGACGGCGACGCCGGGTCTGCTCGAGGACGGGCAACCCAGGCCTCTCACGATCGCCGCCGCCCGCGCTCGGCGCCGGAGCCGTCAGACCGGCCACCTGGCTCCACTTCCGGGCCTCTCTAGGAAGCGCGGAGGTCTCGGCATCTCTATGATGTGCAGGTTTCTCGTCCACCGTCACCTATGCATCATGTTCACTCCATGAATCTCCCCGACGTGTCCAACCCATGTGTTCCAGCTTCGCGGGAGCCCTTTCAGGGCACATCTACTGCTGTAACTACCTCCAATTTCTGCCTTTAGACTTCCACCTCCGTCTTTGTGTACCCCCAACGCTGAGCACAGGCAGTGCCTGATAAATAGGAGGGGCTCAGCTCAATCAGTTATTGCTTGTATGGATGAATGGATGGGTGGATGGATGAGGCTCTCCAGACTCCTGAATATTCACTCCGCATGTATCTTTTAAAATCTCTATCTCTGAGTTTCCATGTTTTCCCTATTTTTACAGTTCCATTTCTGATCACTGAGCAGGCAATGATGCTAAGACTAACCTTTGTTGCTGAAGGAACCAAAGACTTAAAAACCATGTAGAAAGGAATGTTGGCATCCACATTCAGAGGTCTCCTGGAGAGGCCAATATTTTGTCTCCTCGTCAGGAGTCTGGTTCTATGGAAAGTTGCAGGCGCTGTGTACACACACACACACACACACACACACACACACACACACACACGCATACACATGAATTGACCCCTGGCTGGGAAGGATTTCATTTTGGTGGCTCAAAGGATGGGAGTTTGACTTCATATGCTTCTCTTGCCACATGCAGACTCAAAGAAGCTCATATGAAGTAAGTCATTTACTGCTAAATTTTCACTGGGACCACAAAGTCACAAGGAAAACCTCAAGCCCTGGGATATAAAAATTAATGAAGGCCATGTGAAGAAAGCTAAGTCCCCAGCATTGGCCTCTCTGATCTTGTCTGTTTGTCTGTCTTGTCCTCAACTGGGTTTCAGCCATAAGTCTTAGGAGACTGAGATATGGTTGTACCAAGTAGTCTTAAGGAACACCTTTTCTCTGGCTGCCCTGCATGCACAAAGATTAGAAGAGGAGAAGAGGAAGGCTAGTGAGGGGGCTAGGTGACCAGCAACATGCTCTTCAGACCAGTAGCCAAGGAAGAAAAGATTCCTCCAAGGATGCAGTATGTAAGATAGATTTCCTTTGGGGAATTTCAGGGTCATCTAAGGGTTGCCCAGATTTACTGCATGTTGATGGCCCATAAGAAGAATTGTGGCAAATTTAAATGTTAATATTATTATGCCACCAAGGACTCTTTTAAAATCTAAGCACTTATGTTTCAAGGGAAAATTATAAACTTTATAATTACTTCCTTAGTTTCCACTGCAATTTAGTGAGTTGATTTTGTAAAGAACTCTAAGATAGAAATGACCAGAGAAAGAAATTGACCTCAGTATGAGCTTATATGTCAATGCTTTTTTAGTTTTTTTTCCCGAATAATATATCCAGAAAGTGGATACATTTCAGAAAAATCAGTTTACTGTTATAATTCCTCACAGATGGCCAACACTTTATACTTTACTATACCTATTAGCTCATCAGATTCTCGCAGAAAGTGTATCCATTAAGGTTCTTTGGGTTTCAAGTAGTAGAGAATAGCTCTAGCTAATTTAAGTGAAAAAGGGCAACTTTTAGAATCTCAGAAAGAGTTTAACAATTTGTGTATTCATGGTAAACAGTTCTAGCTTCTGTAATAAATAAACCCTGAAATCTCAGTGGTTTAATGAAAAAAAAGTTTACTTCTCACTCTCATCACAGTCCAGTTAGCCTTCAGAGAAGGAGTGAGTGGCTCCCCTGCACACAGTCACAAGGGACCCAGCCTTCTTTCCTTTGTTATGCCATTGTACTCAACATGTGGTCTCCAGGGTCACTGTAGAAAGGGAAGGCAGAGTTTGGCTTTCCCCAACACGCCCGTTTAAAGTAGGTCTCCTGCAACCCTTGAAATTCGCCAATCACTTCAAAGCACTTAGCTTAGCTGAAGTTATCTTGTATGTTACTAGAGTGAATGCTCTATGAGGACAGAGACCCACTTGATTGACTGGTATATCCCCACTGCTCATTGTAGTGTCTGGAACAGAGAGAATTTGAAAATAACTGCCGAATGAACGAGCAAGTGAATGAATGTCCCAGCTCTGGTTGTCTCTGTTCAAAACCGGATTTGCAGGTGAGAACTTCTTTTGGCTGAGGTTGGGTCAGAAATCACCTCTGCTGTAGTCAGCTATGGCAAGGGGGTACAAGAACAACTATTAGTAGCCCACCACTAAAAGCTGAGGCAGTTTCTAGAGAAGGAAAATCATTGTGAGCCTGGAAGACACCCTAAACCTTGTTACCCCAAAGTGTGAAGCAGCAACATCAACATCACCTGGGAGCTTATTCAAAATGCAGATCTTGGGTCCCACTCCAAATGTAACAAGAATCCACAAAAGTCTTTCAAAATTTGGAAGTCCCCAGGGAATTCCTATGCACAGTAAAGACTGAGAGATACTGCCCTAAAAGGTGTTTATCACTACAACTCTCAGATATGCGTAAGAGATTCCTGACAGTAGTCTCCTGCTACACCTGGAACCCAAGTGAGATTCAGCAACCTACCCAAGGTCACAGATCTAGTAATTGGCAAAGCTGGGGTTAAAAGCCAAAGCTGGGGTTAAAAGACTCCAAATCCCTCTGCACTCCATGCTCATTCTACTATGCTGCTCTATCTCCTGGATAAACCTATTTTCTTCCACTAATGAAAAAGATTCAAAAGGGAGAAATAAATAGAAAAAAAAAAAGAGTTACATTTAAATGGTGGTTAATGGTTTCAAGAATTGATGAAAAGGAAACAAGCATTTATCACTTACAGGGCATTTCATACACTGTTTTTCTCCATTACATATTAAAGAACTCTCCAAGTAACAAAATGAATGTTTATATTTCATTTATTCAGCAATTAGGCATCTTAACATTCTCTTATAAGCGTTTACAGCACTTATTCAGAATTATCAAGCATCCTATTTGGGTCAATGGTTTTTCTTTCTCCTTCTCTGATTAAACTAAGAGTTTAAATAGTGCTAATTAAAACTACATGTTATTTTGAGCATCTTGGCCAAGGGTTCTCTGCTCAGGGCTCAGGTATTTGGAGCTTTCTTAGTAGGTCACAAAAGACCCCCGGAGATAGCAAAGCTTACCTCTGCCACTTTTGTTCTTTACTGTTTTCAGAGATTGAAGAATGTAGATACCAACCATGTTAATCAGGTCTATTTGGGTTGCAAATCATAGAAATCCATCCCAATATAGGTAAATCAAAGGCAGAAATGATTGGCTCCTATAACTGGAAGCTCAAAAGTTGGATCTAGCTTCAGGGCCTCAAACATCATCAGAGTTCTGTCTCCCCATCTCTCAGCTCCCCTTGTTACTGTTTGAGTGGTTCTCTTCCTAGGGCAACAAGATGGGATTCATTGGCAACCAAAGCCAACAACTTCCTTATCCTTGGATCCTTGAGAAAGACGATTTTTTCTGTTACATTTAGCAAAAGTCCCAGGGAAGACTGTGATTGGACAGTCATGGGTCATGTGATTATCTCTTAACCAAACACTGGAGATAATATATTCTGATTGACTGAAACTGGACTATCATCTGCCTTGAGATAGTATATTTGTTTCCTATGGCTACTGTAACAAATTACCACAAACTTGGTGACTTAAAACTGTACACATTTATTCTCTCACAGTTCTGGAGGTTGTAAATCTGAAATTAATTTCACTGGGCTAAAGTCAAGGTGTTGGCAGCTCTGGTTCCTTCTGGAGGGTCTAGAGGAGAATTTCTTTCCTTGTCTTTTGCAGTTTACAGAGCCATATCTTTGCATTCCTTGGCTCCTGGCACCTTCCTCCATCTTCAAAGTCAGTAACATAGGGCTTCAAATATCTCTTTGCTCCCATTGTTGTCACATGGCCTTCTCTCCTATAGTTTAGTCTTCCTTTGCCTCCCTCTTATAAAGATACTTATAATTACATTTAGGGTCCACCCAGAAAATCTAGGATAATCTCTCTGTCTCAAGATCCTTAACTCAAGCACACCTGCAAAGTCCCTTTTGCCATGGAAGGTAATATTCACAGGTTCCAGGGATTAGGACTTGGATATCTATCTGTAGGGGCCTTTATTCTGCCTACCACAAATGGGAATCAGTCCCACCCAACCACTGGACAGAGAAAGATTATTATAGAACATGTCAGATGTGGCTTTCTAAAGAGAAGGGATTCTTGGCATATAACCAAAGAACATACTACACCAACCAACAAAACCAACGTGTGCTTTGTGGAAGACTGCTAGTTGTGACCCAAAATATATCTTTCCCTTCTTCTGTAATAATAGGGTTTGTTAGCACATGATCATCCAGAATAAAGATGATATTTACCAGCCTCCCCTGAAGCTAGATGTGTGCATGTGGCTAAGTTTTTGTCAATACAGTGTGAGTGGAAGTTATGTGTGCAATGTCTGCATCACAAGCTTAAAAAAGAAATTACTTGCCCTCTTTCTTCCCTTCTTGCGGACTGGAACTCAGCTCGGTCTGCAAAGAATATCTTTATTAAATGAGAGCATGTGTTGGGCACCTGCTGTGTTCTAAGCATCATGCCAAGCATGGGACAATGCAGTGAGAGGTAAGACAATCCTAGGAATGACAACCACAGCAGTTACGTTTATCATTCAGCTGCCCATTCCCCACTGCTGTGCAACAAGCCGGTTATAAAAGACGCTCATCCCCACAATGACTGGGGATTGTCCTCCAGGAGACATCTGCTCCAGACCTGCTTCTTTTGAATTCCTTTCAGGAAATGAAGAACAAACCCCATCAATATTTCCTTCTTGTATATGGGGAGTCCTCTTAGGAGGGGGTGATGTATCTCAGAGTAGGCTTTGCAAGGAATTTTGGCGATTGGATTGTGAGAGAAAACCACTATGTCCTAGTTTGAGCTTCCCCAGAAGCAGACCTTGAGGCAAGGATTCAAGTGCAAGTAGTTTATTTGGAAACTGATCCCAGGAAATACCAGTACGTATTTTTGGGGTGATGAAATGTGGTGATGGTTGCATAACTCTGTGAATACTAAAAACTACTGATCTGTATACTTTAAATGGGTGAATTGTATGATTTGTGGATTATAGCTCAATAAAACTGTTACTTAAAAAAGATTACAACTACAATAATGCCAGTTTCATAATTTCAATGTTGTTTGAGTGGGAGAGGACAGGATGGCCTGTTACCCCAGATATGCCCATGAAAGTGTGTCATGGGTGGCAAAATCAATACATGTAAAAGTTTAGGAGCCACTGCCTTAGAAAAATAAACATAATTCTCTTGCTCCACCATCTCGATAGGATGGCTTTTCCACTGGGACGTCCCGGTCCCCTCCTTCTTTCTTAGGGCAAGGAGAAAAAAGAACAAAGCAGGAAGGAAAGTGAGGTTTGAATAATAAATGGTTTTCATTTAGCTGCATTGAAAACTGAGGGTCGATGTGTATTAATTTTCATGATCAAATTACTTCATTTTGTCTCTCCTCCAACCGTGAGGGTAATTTTATGCCAGGATTATTTTAGTCATTCTAATTATGCGTGCATCAATATTTAGCGAGTGTTTACCTAACCCACAGCACACCCAAATGTTTTCCTCCCTCAGAGACCATGGCAGTACAATATAATGTAACTAGGTGGTGCAAAGTACAGAGATGAAGTTCCTTTTATTTCTCCATCTTTGTTTGTAAGGAACATTCAGGTGGCGTTTCTTGAAAATCAACATATGCACTATTCAGATGCATCTATAAAACCAAAGGCGGTGTTGTGAATGCTATGAGTTCACTACATGATACTAAATGTAATTCTTGCACAGATGTTTCATTAGGGATTCAGTTATGTAAGACAAATTAAAATTTACCATTTGTTTAGATTTTCCTTTTTTGCAAAGAACCTTCCCTCTCTTGTTGTCATGCATTGGAATTACTCTGTCACAGACAATATTGCTTATCTTAAACTTTTCCTATAGAATCCCTTCTCCTTTAACTAACACTCCCTATTTATGTTCTTCTCTGTCTCCTCCCCCTCCCCCTCTTCCTCCTTCATCCTTTCCTCTCCATTTTCTTTCTTTGGTTCCTTTGTATTTTCTTCCCAGCTCCTAACTGTGTAAAACTTCAGAATGAACCTTGAGCCTTTTATTCTTTTATGTCTACGTCCTTCACTTAAAGGAACATTCCATTTCTCTTCGTCTCAACTCTGAACCCCAAGCTGACGATTCCCAAATACACACGAATTTTGCACTAGGATGTATTTATGGGGATGGTCCATTTATCTTCACCTGATGTCCAGAAGTGGATCGCTTATCTCCAGCAATAGCTGTCATTGGCCGTACCATCTTTTTCTTTTTTTTTTTTTGGCCACGCCATGTGGCACGCGGGATCTTAGTTCCCCAACCAGGGGTCGAACCCGTGCCCCCTGCAGTGGAAGCACGGAGTCTTAACCACTGGACCATCAGGGAAGTCCTGGGCCATACCGTTTTAATACCTCCCTTGTTTTCCTTCATTCTCATATTAGTTTAATTTTGCCTTGCAAAGTCTCTTGGACTCATTCTGTCTTTCCATTCCTTCTGCTTCCACTGTGTTTTCCCGATGGCTTCCTAACCAGAGGAACACCCCAGAGTGTCAGCAAGTTAATCTTGGTGGTCTGCAAGGTTTGATCATCTCTTAGACAATCCATCCTGAAGCCAGACCACAGAGCTGCCTTCTTTCTCTATTCTTCCACTCCCAGGATCGAAAGACACCTGGCCCCTGCATCATTCCCCAAAGTCCTGTGGAACGAGATGAAGCTGAGAGAGAGCCTTAGGTAAGAGAGTAGGATGAAATGGGGCAACATAGGGGAGGGTGTTGGGGACCAAAGACACAACATGGACCACAGGGTGTTGAGAATGTGGAAGGAGAGAGAAAATACCAGGGGAAAGGCTTCCTGCCTATTAGTGGGATAGCCCTGTGGAATGGCTGTTATTCTTCCATTCAGAAGAATCTTGTTTAACTAGGTGTTCTCAGAATTGGGTAAATCAAAACAGTGTTCATTTCAACACAAATGCAATCTTGTGAACACAATATTTTTGATAAAATACTTTAATCTTATCATGTGTCTTAAACATATTTTAAAGCAACTCTGTAATTGAAGATTTACCTCATTCAATTTATGGAAAATATTCATCATATAATTGGCAAAGCCATTCCACATTGTGAAATCAATTAGGCAGATCAAAGTATTTGAATTCTTTTTGAGTTATATGCCCCAAATTATATTTAATGATCATCTGTTAGAAAAAATGACTTCATATTTCAGTTTGAATAAACATAACATTCTCATGACAACTGTTTCATTTTTGGCAGATAGATAGATAGATAGACAGACTGTAGCCTCTGTTGTTGCCATGAGTTTGTTACTTAGGTTGAGGGGGAAGGCGGTGGGGGCAGGGTGCATTGAGCAGAAGACCTTGAAGAAGGAATCAGAGAAGCTGAGAGAATTATGCAAGTAGACAAGAGTATTCCAGGCAGAGGGAAGAGCTGGAGTGAGACTCCAAGGCAGGGTCCTGCCTGTGTGTTTGAGGAGCGGCAAGGAGGACCTTGTGACTAGAATGGAATGAATAACAGGATAGAAGTCATAGATCTAGAGCAACAGGGGCCAGATTATCTAGCCTTGGAGCCACTTGAGGATTTTAGCTTTTACTCTGGGTGAGATGGGGAGACCTTGCCAGGTTTTTCGCAGATGAGTGATGTGATAGCACTAAGGTTATGAAAGGATTTCTCCAGTGCTGGGTTGAGAATGGACTGTGGGGAGACAAGGGTGGGATCAGACGGACCCCCTGGGAGGCTGTTGCTGTCATCCAGGCAGGGGGTGATGGTAGCCTGGACCAGGTTAGTAGCAGTGGCATCAGCAGGTAGTGGATATATTCTGAAGGTAGAGCCAGCAAGGTTTCTTGATGGATTAGTTGGGGGTTGAGTCAAAGATCAGAGTCAAGGGGAGTCCAGTGCCTGTATGCTGTGCTACTAGAAGGATGACCTTGCCCTCACTGAGATGGGGAAGGACGCGGGTGAAGCAAGATTGGAACATGTAAATTGGGGCATTAGAGTGAGCTGTGAGCTGAGAAATCTGCAGGATAGAAGGAGAAGTTAAAGTCCATGGGATAATAAGGGAAGGAGGCAGAGGAGGGGGTTAAAAAGAGAGTGAGAGAAGCACAAAGAAGCATCTATGAGGTCGGTGACACTCCACAGTGGTGATGGTGGGAGGACACGTAGGCCCTCGTTAAAGCTCCCGGTACTATTACATGCACTTCGGTGATTGTGTTAGTTTCCTAGGATTGCCATAACAAATTACCACAAGCTTGGTGGCTTAACCAACGGAAATTTGTTCTCTGACAGTTCAGAAGACTAGAAGTCCAAAGTCAAGGTGTCGGCAGGGCCATCCTCCTTCTGAAGGCTCTAAGATACTTCCTTGTCCCTCCCAGCTTCTGGTGGCTCCAGGTGTTCCTTGGCTGTGGCACCATAATTCCAACTTCTCCCTCCATCTTCATGGGGTCTTCACCCCGTCTCCTTCTGTTCATGGGAATTAGGGTCCATCCTAATCCAAGATGATCTTATCTAGAGAACCTTATGTTAATTACATCTGCAAAGATCCCTTCTCCCCCAGATAGTGTCACCTTCACAGGTTCATGGATTTAGGATCTGAACATATCCTAGTGGGGCCACCGTTTATGCAACTACAGTAATGCTCCTCCGTCCCCTCCATTTCTCCCACCTGAACTTCCAAGCCTCTAAAAGTAGGAGGAACTTCAATAAAGTTGACTTTACTGCTTTAGGTTTTGTTTTACAAATGAAAAAGAGAGGTTAGGTTTCACACTGAGCTCAGAATGGTAGCGAGAAGCAGTGACTTACAAGAAGCAGACGAAACTGTGAGAAGGTAGGTCCCTAGGATCTTGAAGAAATCTTGGTAAGGCTTTGACATCCCCAGGCTGTGGGATTGGGAATTTGAGCCAGTCTTACCTGGATCCCAGAGTTTAGGAAGTTCCTACTGATATCTGGGTTATGAAAACATAAAATATGATTATATTATATATTCTACTTTGTAACCTGCTCTCCTTGCTCAAAAAATATTGCAAAAGTTTTCTCAAGTCATTAAATATTCTCCAACAACATGATTTTTAATGGCTGCATAGCAGTCGATCAAATGGAAGTACTGTAATTTATGTAACAAATCCTTTATGGTAAGCCATTTAGGATGTTTCTGCATTTAACATATGAAAAATAACACTGAAATGAACAACTTTCTCCATAAATCATTGTGTACATCTTTGATTATTTTCAAATGGTCTCATTTTAAATAACCATGAACAATTTTGTGATAGCAATTTCTGCTCATTGTTTTCTTATGAACTAAAACTTTTCCTTCAGGCAAAAAAAAAAAAAAAAAAAAAAGAAAAATGGAAAAGAAGTTCCTGGAACATCTGGCTTATGGTATAATTTACTTCTGGTATTCAGCTGTGCTCCCAAATTTTGAAATGCCTTCTTTCTAATAGATTCACCCTAGATTTAATCTCCCTTCTGGAGATACAGATGCCAGCATGTTTCCTTCTGTGAACCTTCAGCCTGGGAGCCATGGCCGCAGGAGAGAAGCCACATCAGACTGTGCATTGGTTACCTGCAGCTCCTATTTCTCAATTTGTAAATCCAAAGAAGGGAGAGAAACTGATAGAATTATACTGCTGGAGTTTTTGTTGAGGCTGAAAAGATTCCTGTGATAATGGCTGTCATGGAAAACGCTGATATGCCAGGCCGTTTACATAGATTATCTTTATAACCAATATGAGGTACAAGTTATTATCCCACCATTGGTGAACAGCCTGCAGTTCAGAGAAGAGAGGGCAGTTCATACAGTCAAGTAAGTAGCAGGGTTGGATTTCTACCCAAGATTTATCTTACTCAGATCCACCATGTTGTATGTTAGTGGGAATCCCACGTTTTTGAATTTTGAACACTGGTAAGATTTCAGATCAAAATCTGGGAGACATGCAGTTTCGCCAACTTTTCATTTTGCCAAGTAAGGGCATCAAAACAGAAACAACAACCAAACTGTGATATCCCATCACCACCATTTCATACACGAAAAAAGAGTTTAATGCCAAAAAGTGAGGAAGGCAATACTCTCCAAAGATAATCCTTTAAATTAAATGAATTCAATCATATGCAAACTCAATACGTTGTCCTTACTGATGACCATCATCTCGCCAAGGATCGGTGAAAAGTGAGTGCTGTCTCTAGACCCCATTCAAGAACTGCTTTCGGAGGTCCTGTTGTCACCACTGCCTCGATGGAATGGTTTCTCTGCCTTGGCTGACCAACATGGAAGGGGATGCATGGCCTCCCTTCTGCTGCAGGAAGGAGCTGGCAAGACATTCAGCCGAGTGAGAGTGGGGCATTCATGTCATCACCATCCCCCCCTTTCAGGGTAGAATTCTCACACTCCAGTCCTTTCCAAGAGTGAGGAAAGGAAGTGGAGACCAGGGTGTAGACTAATTTCAAGACATTTAAGAGGGAGAATAAGAAGAGAGAGAGAAATATTTGGATACATGGGCAGAAATATTTGGGGGTTGATTCCTTAATGTATTCATAAGAAGTAGAGCTATGTAGATGGAGAACCCCTGTCAGTCTCCAAGTGGATAAATCAAAACAGAACTCATGGATCTTTAAAGCTGGCCCTTTACTAATATGGTGGTTCTGATATACAATGTACGGGAGGGAAGGACGATGGATCATTAGCACGGATTTCCACTCCTTCGCTCACACTGGGTCCCTCAAGGACTACGAGGGGTCTTGGCACTGAACGGACACTAGGTAAGTAATTGATGAACCATGAAATAAACAAAAACCAGTTATTACGTCAATCTCTTATTGTTTAATTTTAGTAGCTCACTCCACCCCATCCACCCTCATTGCTTCATTATTGGATTTATGGTCATAAGTGGCTCATAAAGGCAAAGTTGGCTTGTGGATGGTCTCCACGGTTGAAAATGTCAGCAAAAAGGTCACAAAAATGAAGGTCAGGATGGTCTCCTGACTCAGGAGTAAGGTTGGCATTCCTGAAGTCAGCCATTATTGAATGAGCACCTTGAACCTGACATTGTACTAACTGCTTAACTGGCCGTGAGCTCACATGATCCTCCTGAGAACACAGTGAGGGAAATACTATTAATATTATCTCCAGTTTACAGACTGCAGAGACCATGGAGATGCTTAGTGGCTGGACTAGAGAGCTGTAATGGAACAAGGATGGAAGCCACATCAGCCTTGCACACACACAGCCTAGGCACACATACATACACTCACACACAGACACACCCCCACCCACACACATACACATATACACTCCCACAAATACCCACACACCCACACGAATGTGAACATACACATAATCACACACCTACACATATATACACGTGCATGCACACACATACCCACAGACACCCACACACATACACAGAGTCATATATATTCACAATTACACACATATAGCCATACACACACACACACACACACACACACACACACACACACGGCAAGAGCCCTGGTTATATACCAAATTCTGATGCTCATTGTCTGTATGACTCTAGTCGAATGTTATCTCCTCTCCGTTCCTCAGGTTCCTCACTGCAAGTTTAGATTAAATCAGAGATCATCTGGTCATGTGTCCAGGAGCCCTTGGGTCCTGTGGCGGTGCCTTGGGGCTGCCTCAGGAGTGAGAGAAAAGCCCGGCAGGCTGCCCGTACCTCACCTCGGCTTCAACCAGGACAGCTAAACTTTCTTTTGTTTCACCCGTTGCTACTCCACTTAATTATTTCATTAGCACAAAAAGTACTGGAAGCAAGCAGAGTAGAGTCCCAGGGAGAGGATCAGCCTGAGAAAATGCTCCAGGCCAGGCAGGGCCAAGGGGTTTCACTGAGCAGCGATGGTAAGCAATCGATGCTCGGGTAGTCCCTGTGCAGCCCCCTAGTGGCCATCTCCCACCCTGCAGCTTCCAGGGAAAGTCTGTCATACAGGAGAGCCTTGTCCTACTGACGCTGCAGGAGGTTGTGTGAAAGGTTATTGAACAGAAGTGCAGCCTGTCTCAACTCACCCTTCTGCTGAGGACAAACACGGTGATCATTCTGCTGTGTGAAGAGAAGGCTCTGGGCTCAGAGTCCCACGCAGCCGCCTGAAGGGAATCACTGGGGTCCAAGGGAACTGAATTGCTGGTAGGAGCCAGACCCGGACCTGGACCTGCTGGGGGCAGGAAATGCTTTATGAGAAATGTAACTTCCCCCAAATCCTCAGGGATAATGTCGAGTTCTGTATGAGGCATTAGGACTCCAGCCTTATGAGAGAGAAGGAAGGTCCCAGAAAGCCAAAGACTTGGGAATATTCAGGTTTTATATCTATGTGTACCTAAAGCCAAAACTACCATCAGGTTGGCAGAGGAATGTTTAAATCTTTTTTTAAAATCGAGATTACAAACGTACTTGGCAGGAGGAGGGCTACCTTGTAATCTGTGCTTAAACATACTTATTGAACTTAAAGGGTGTGTGTATGTGATCCTGTGTGTGCGTTTGTACATGGCTTTTCCATTTTGGTGCTTGTTGTTTATTACCCCTTGCTGTGGTCAGTGCTAAGAGTCAAGAAGGGGATGGGCCCCCAAACAAGAGCAGAGATAAAAGTATTGGGATTTCACATGCTGCTTTCTATCCACAGAATCCATAACGTGTTCCCTACGTCTCTTGAGCATGAAATTCTGTCGTCTTAAGAACAAGACCTTTTCCATTCTTACACCTCACATTTTGGTTCCCAAGTGGCAATCCATTGCCTGCTGCCAGTTGGTGACAAAGTTTTTCTTTTCTGGGGTGATACCTGAAAAAGGAGGACAGCATAGAAAGTTTCTTATAAAGTTAAAATGAATCAGTGTGAGACCACATTTTATTCTGAGACTGTGTCCATCTTTTCAGTTTTAAAATATCTTTTCTTGTGCAGACTGTCGGTAGTTGATTTCTTAATGCATTTTCATTTGGCAAAGCTAAATATTGGTGACTCCATGTGTATCTGTCTCATTTTGAAAATAGTTTACTGGTCTATGAAGCGAAAAATTTGGGAACTACTGATCTAGGCAATTTTATTATTAAGTTGCAGTCCCAGGAAAATTATCAGCCAGAATCACAGCAAAGATTTTCTAAGAAAATTACACAGGAAGAGCTTTGCAGCCTACAAACTAAAAATATAAAATGTTACTACATTTAAAGATAGGATACCTTCCTCTATGAAGCTGAGATCCAGATTTGGATTTTACCTACAAACAACCTTGATGCAATGGGCATAGTTATGGATTAAAATTTTTTCTTCCAGTTTTATTGAGATATAATTGACATACAGCACTATATAAGTTTAAGGTACACAGCATAATGATTTGACTTACAGAAAGAGAAAGACAAATACCATATGATATCACTTCTATGTGGAATCTAAAATATGACACAAATGAACCTATCTATGAAACAGAAGCAGACTCATGGACATAGAGAACAGACTTGTGGTGAGGGGGCTGGGGGAGGGATGGAGTGGGAGGTTGGAGTGAGCAGATGTGAGCTTTTATATACAGAATGGATGAACAACAGGGTCCTACTGTACAGCACAGAGAACTATATTCAATATCCTATGATAAACCATAATGGAAAAGAATATAAAAAAAGAGTATACATATATATATAACTGAATCCCTTTGCTGTACAGCAGAATTTAACACATTGTAAATCAACTATACTTCAATAAAAAATAATGATTTGACTTACATACCTCAGGAAATGATTATCACAATAAGTTTAGTGAACATCCATCATCTTGTATAGATAAAAATTAAAGAAATAGAAAAGAATTTTTTGTGTGTGATGAGGACTCTTAGGACTTAGTCTCTTAACAATCTTCACATATAACATACACAACAGTGTTAATTATATTTATTATGTTGTACTAGTACTATTTATCTTGTAACTGGAAGTTTTTACCTTTTGACTGCCTTCATCTAATTTGCCCTCCCCTCCACAACCCACCTCTGGTAACCACAAATCTGATCTCTTTTTCTATGAGTTTCTTTTTTGTTTTTGAAGTATAATTGACCCATAACACTACGTTCGTTCCTGTTACACACAGTGATTTGGTCTTTCCATGCATTTCAAAATGATCACCACAATAAGTCTATTTACAGTATGTCACCACCCAAAGATATTACATAGTTATTGACTATATTCCTCACACTTATTTCATACCCATAACTCATTTATTTTGCAACTGAAAGTTTGTACCTCTTAATCTCCTTCACCTATTTCTTTCCTCCCCTCACTTCCCTCCCATCTGGCAACCCCCTGTTTGTTCTCTATATCTATGACTCTGTTTCTGTTTTGTTATGTTTATTCATTTGTTCTGTTTTGTTTTACATTCCACATATAAGTGAAATCATACAGTATTTGTCTTTCTCTGTCTGACATTTCACTGAGCATAATACCCTCCAGGTCCACCCATGTTGTTGCAAATGGCAAGATTTCATTCTTTTTTATGGCTGAGTAATATTCCATTGTGTGTGTGTGTGTGTGTGTGTGTGTGTGTGTGTGTGTGTGTGTGTGTTTATATATACCACATCTTCTTTATCCATTCATCTATTGATGGGCACTTGGGTTGCTTCCATATCTTGGCAATTGTACATAATTCTGCAATGAACATTGCTGTGTATATATATTTACAATTGTTATATCTTCTTCATGGATTGATCCCTTAATCATTATGTGATGTCCTTCTTTGTCTCTTGTTGCAACCTTTGTTTTAAAGTTATTTTGTCTGATATAAGTATTGCTTCCCCAGCTTTTTTTTCATTTCCATTTACATGGAATGTCTTTTTCCATTCCCTCACTTTCAGTTTGTGTGTGTCTTCAGATCCGAAGCGAGTCTCTTATAGACATCATATATATGGGTCTTGCTTTTCTATCCATTCAGCCACTCTATGTCTTTTGATTGGAGCATTTAGTCTATTTAAAGTAATTATTGATAGGTATGTACTTATTGCCAGTTTGTTGTTTTGGGGTTTTTGTAGTTCTTTTTTGTTCTTTTCTTCTTCTTTTGTTCTCTTCCCTTGTTATTTGATGACTATTTTTAGTGTTATATTTGGAATCCTTTCTGTTTTCTGTGTGTGTGTGTGTATTACAGATTTTTGGTTTATGGTTACTGTGAGGTATGTATGTGTATTTGTGTGTATATATATATACACACATACACATATATGTGTGTGTAAATATATATATATATATTTTTAACTTGCTGATCTCTTAAGTTCAAATTCAGTTTAACAACCTCGCATTTTTACCACCCCCCATGTTTACTGTTTCTGATACAATATTTTACATCTTTTTGTTTTGTGTATTGATTAATTACTCTGAGAAATTATTTTGAGTTCTGAAAGCCCTACACTCCCAGCTTCTTGTCTTTTTTAAAAAGAGAAAGAAAATGTCTTCTGAAAATCATGGACCAGAGGGAGAAATTAGATTCTCATCATGGGTCTTATTGAAAGAATGGTTTGGGTAATCTTAGAAGAGGACTCCACAGTTATCAGGAATTAACTTGGCTGACTAGTAAATAAATATGTCAGGTTAGAATTACTCTGCTGATTGGTAGAATGAATAAACATACTGACTTTGGATTTCAGCAAGGGATTTGACAAGGTCACCTTTGATATCACCGTTGGCAAGATAAATAAATGTCAGATGATTAAAATCAACTTGAAAAACTGTTTTCCAGTGGTACATCTCTCATAGCTATATTGAATTAGCTATTTACTGGTCTGTCTCCCTGACTAGAATTTAAACTCTATGAGAGCATGAACCAAGTCATTTTTTTTTCACTGATGTATTCTCAGCACCTAGAACAGCACCTGGCACATAGTAGCAACTCTATAAACATGTGATGAATGAATTAATGTTTTATTAAATGTCTTGCTTCAACACTTAGATAAAGCTATGGAAAATACAAATAGATTTTCCCATGACATGTTGCTAGCAGGCTAGAACAGTGGACCCAATATTAACTACATAAAATTTAATAGGATTTCCACTTTTATATAAATAATATATCTTACAAGGACAGGGAGAGCTGAGCATTACCAGAAGGTATAAAAAAGACACAGGAACTTCACTTCCGGTAACAGCAGACAAGATAATTAGGATGAACCCTTTTGCTGAGAGCTTATCCAATAGAGCCAGATAAAATAGAAAACATATCTCCTCAGACGCATCAAAATGCTGAAAGAAAACAACTGCCAACTAGAAATTCTATACCCAGTGAAAATATTCTTCAAAATTGTGAAGTGAAGACATTCTTAGAAAAACAAAAACTGAGAGATTTCCTCACCAGCACCCATACTAAAGGAAATACCAAAGAAAAATGACCTCAGGAGTAAGAGTGGGGATGTGGGAAGGAATGAGAAGCCACAAAGGGTAACAACTCTGTGGGAAAATTAACTGAACATTGTATAAAACAAATATAGTAATGTCATATGGGATTTGATGTATCTAGATAATACAAATTTATGACAACAACAGCATTTAAGTCAGGAAGGGTGGAATGGTGTTAAGGTGTTCAAAGGTCCTGTGTTATGCAGATAGAGAGCCAAAATACCAAGTCATGTTAGAGTTTGATAAGCCTCATAAGTAGCTATTAAAAGAATCATAAAAAGTATGTAACTGTCAATGTAATGAGGGGAGAGGGTGGAAGATGGACTAACAAACAATAATTAATTCAAAAGAAGTCAAAAAGGAGAAGAAAAGTAATATAGAATAGAAGGGACTAATAGAAGGTAAACAGTAAAATGATGGGTTTAAACTAAATATATCAACCCTCACATTTAAGGTAAATGAATTAAATTGTTTGATTAAGAGACAAAGATTATTATACTGGATTAATTTTTTAAAGTACGCTAACATGTGGTGCTTTGAAAAGACATATCTGAAATGTAAGAATATAGCAAAATTGACACTAAAGGGATGGGGACTTCCCTGGTGGTCCAGTGGGTAAGACTCTACGCTCCCAATGCAGGGGCCCGGTTTCGATCCCTGGTCGGGGAACTAGATCCCACATGCGTGCCGCAGCTAAGAGTCCGCATGACGGAAATGAAGAACCCGACTGCTGCAACTAAGACCAAGTGTAGCCAAAATAAATAAATAAAGCACAAAAGTTTTAAAACAAAAAGAAACTAAAGGAATGCAAAACATCTAGTTGACATGCATGGAATAGTGGAGCCAACAATAAACCATACATTCTTTTTAAGTACATGTGAACATTTACAGAAATCAGCTGTATGATGGACCATAGAGCAAGACTCAAGATATTTCAAAGGACTACAATCACGTATGTTTTTCGATCAGAGTAAAACTAATCTAGAAAATGCAATAGAATTATCACTAAAATTACCCATATGTTTGGAAATTACAAAATACACTTCTAAATAACCCATGGAACAAAGAACAAATCCCAACAGAAATTATAAAATATTTTTCAGTGAATAATAATGAAAATAGTACATACTGAACATGGGGAATGCAGCTCAGACATACTTAGAAAATATTGTATAGCTTTAAAACGAGTATAGTTTAAGAAGAAAAAGGCTTAAAAACCATCCATCTAAAGAAGTTAGAAAAATGGAGAAGAAACTTCATAAGGCACTTCACCAAGAAGATACCACATGGCCAATAAACATATGAAAAGTTGCTCAAAATTATTAGTCATCAGAGAAATGAAACTTAAATCTCAATTAGATCCTACTACAAACCTGTCAGAACAGCTAAAATTAAGAAGCCTGATCGTAGCAAACTTGGGGAAAGAAGGTAAAGCAATTGAAACTCTCATACTCTGCTTTGAATTGGTGCAATCATTTTGAAGTTAACTGGCACTAAAGTTGAATTTATGTATATCCTATGGCTCCCACAATTCCACTCCATTGAATATATTCAACAGCAGTGGATACTCATGTGCCTCAAGAGACATTTCTAGCAGCTTTATTTATGACAGCCAGTAAAGTGAAAAACAATCCCCCATTAATATTAATGGAGAAGTAAATAGTGGTATACTTATGCAGTGCAACGCTCTACAGCAACGGTTGGCAAAATGTTTATATAAAGAACAAGATAATGTTCATTGCAGCTCTATTTACAATAGCCAGGACATGGAAGCAACCTAAGTGTCCATCAACAGATGAATGGATAAAGAAGATGTGGCACATATATACAATGGAATATTACTCAGACATAAAAAAACCAAAATTGAGTTATTTGTAGTGAGGTGGAGGGACCTAGAGACTGTCATACAGAGTGAAGTAAGTCAGAAAGAGAAAAACAAATACTGTATGCTAACACATATATATGGAATCTAAAAAAAAAAAAAAAAAGTTTCTGAAGACCTAGGGGCAGGACAGGAATAAAGATGCAGATGTAAAGAATGGACTTGAGGACAGGGGGAGGGGGAAGGATAAGCTGGGAGGAAGTGAGAGAGTGGCATGGACATATATACACTACCAAATGGAAAATAGATAGCTAGTGGGAAGCAGCTGCATAGCACAGGGAGATCAGCTCGGTGCTTTGTGTCCACTTAGAGGGGTGGGATAGGGAGGGTGGGAGGGAGACACAAGAGGGAGGAGATATGGGGATGTATGTTTATGTATAGCTGATTCACTTTGTTATACAGCAGAAACAAACACACCATTGTAAAGCAAATATACTCCAATAAAGATGTTAAGAAAAAAAGAACAAGATAGTAAATATTTTAGGCTTTCCAGGTCTTATGAGCTCTTTCTCAACTACTAAACTTTGCCATTGTAGCAGGAAAGCAGCCACAGAAAAAGTAAATGAATGAGCATGGCTGTGTTCCAATAAAACTTCATTTACACAGGCCAGATTTATCCTTTAGGCTATAGTTTGCCAACCCCCACTTTCTGCAGTGAAAATTAAGCACCCACACAGTATGAATGAACCCACATAGTGTTGAATGATAAAGCTGAATATTAATTACTATATAATTCCATTTATATAAAGTTAAAAAAAAGGCAAAACTAAATTATAGTGTTAAAAGTTAGGATAGTGCTTACTTTTGAGAAACACAGAAAGAACAGTGATTGGGAGGGGGCATGAGAAGGGTTTCTAGGAGTTTCTGACAATGTTCTTTTTTTTTTAATAAATAAATTTATTTATTTATTTATTTATTGGCTGCATTGAGTCTTCGTTGCTGCACTGGGTCTTTGTTGCTGCACGTGGGCTTCCTCTAGTTGCGGCAAGCGGGGGCTACTCTTTGTTGCGGTGCATGGGCTTCTCATTGCAGTGGCTTCTCTTGTTGCAGAGCACGGGCTCTAGGTGTGCAGGCTTCAGTAGTTGTGGCACGTGGGCTCAGTAGTTGTGGCTCACAGGCTCTAGAGCACAGGCTCAGTAGTTGTGGCACACGGGCTTTGTTGCTCCGCGGCATGTGGGATCTTCCTGGACCAGGGCTCGAACCCATGTCCCCTGCATGGCAGGCGGATTCTTAACCACTGTGCCACCAGGGAAGTCCCATGAAAACGTTCTTCTTGACCAAGAAGGTGTTATAATTTATTTTCATTTGTTGGAATATATATATATATATTATAAAATGTGTAAAATTATATATTATCTCAAATACATAAAACTACATATTATATAATACTTGTTATATTTATATATAATATATAATAGATCACTATGTATGCATATATATGTACCATACATGTATATGTATATATAAATAAAATTCTGTACTATCTTCATAATTTCCTGTAAATTTATTCTAAGATAAAAAGCTTACTTAGATATATTTATACCTATCGCTACATTTATGATTTATTATAATATAAATAAATAACATTTATTATAATATATTGTATATAATATGTACCATTATATTTATTACAAAATTATTAATAGTTTTATATTTATATATTACTATATATTTAAGTAAACTTTTAATTTTAGAATAGTTTTAGATTTATAGAAACATTGTGAAGATAGTATGGAGTTCTGTATACTCACACCCACTTTCCCCTACTGTCAACATCTTCCATTACTGTGGGGCATCTGTCCCAACTAATGAGCCAGTAGTGATACATTATTATTAACTAAAGCCCATACTTTTTACCTGATGTCCTTGCTGTGTTTCTGTTCCAGGAGCCCATCCAAGATGCCACATTACATTTACTCATCATGTGTCGTTAGGCTCCTTAGACTGTGACCATTTCTCAGAAGTTCCTTGTTTTTGATGACCTTGACAGCTTTGAAGAGTGCTGGTCGGGTGTTTTGTAGAATGTCCTGCAATGATAATGGTGCCATTTTCATTGCATGACTTATCACTGGTCATGTTGACCTTGATCACCTGGCTGAGATGGAGTTTGTCAGGTTTCTCCATGTCAGGTTCCTCTCTTTCTCAGTTTCCATGCTGTGCATTTTGGAAGGAAGTCACTATGTGCAGCCCACACTCAAGTGTGAGGTCTGTTTCACCTCCTTGAGTGGGTATATCTACATAAATTATTTGGAAATTTTCTGCATGGGAGATTTGTCTTTTCTCCATTTATTTACTTTTTCAATCATTTATCTATATCAGTATGGACTCATGGATATTTACTTACATTTACATTTTGGATAGTTTCTCCACATTATATTTTACAACAAAGTAATTTTAATGACAAGAAAACTACAAAAATTGGAATTTAACTTGATAGCAAACACAATGGAAGTAAATCATAGGGCACTACTGTTAAAAGAGCAAATGAGTCTTTGGACATATAAGTAAAGATATAACTTCAGGGATAGGGGAGGTGATAATCTTGCTCTATTCTGTGCTGTTTGCACTGTACTGAAAGTATTGTGACCTCTTCTGGGCTTAACCTTTCGGAGGAGAAGTAAGTACTTGGATTCCATTCTAAGAAAAGCCACGCTGCTAAGGATCCTTGAAACCCTATACAATAAATTGAGATCTGACCTATTTGGAATTAATGATTTAGACATCTTCACCATAATTCACTGACAGAAAAAAGACTCGATCCAACACCACCATCTGGTTGTCTTTTCCGCCTCCCAATGTGAAATAGAGAATAGATATTATATATTTGCACAATTACACCTCAACACTTAAAATGTTAGTTATCATCCAAATGCTTGAAAACCATAACAAAACTTGTGCTACCAGTAAGACCACCTTGATGTCCGTGAGATGATCTGTTATGACTTGTACTACCACATCTACATCTTGACATTTGGGTCATGGTGACATCAACACATGGTCATTCTCTGCTTGGTGAATCACGTTGTCACCGTGCTACATTCATCGTAACAACATATTCTTCATTTATTGCAACAACATGATTTTTAAATGTTTGAACTCTTAAAAATATGGCTGCTTCAGGCACTAAGCACCAGATAAAACATATTCTACCATATATAAGGGGCAATTGAGAGAACTGAGGACCATCCACCTGGAGAAGGTAAGACACGATAGTAGTCTCCAAATATCTGAACATATTCTACTATATATAAGGGGCAATTGAGAGAACTGAGGACCATCCACGTGGAGAAGGTAAGACACAATAGTAGTCTCCAAATATCTGAATGAAACAGGGACTAAATTGGTCTGTGTGACTCCAAGTGGAAAAGGAAGGACAAGTGACATGATCAAGCTCAGTCTAGAGGAGATCTTCTTTTTTTTTTACATCTTAATTGGAGTATAATTGCTTTACAATGGTGTGTTAGTTTCTGCTTTATAACAAAGTGAATCAGCTATACATATACATATATCCCCATATCCCCTCCCTCTTGCATCTCCCTCCCACCCTCCCTATCCCACCCTTCTAGGTGGTCACAAAACACTGAACTGATCTCCCTGTGCTATGCGGCTGCTTCCCACTAGCTATCTATTTTACATTTGGTAGTATATATAAGTCTATGTCACTCTTTCACTTCGTCCCAGCTTACCCTTCCCCCTCCCCGTGTCCTCAAGTCCATTCTTTACGTCTGCATCTTTATTCCTGTCCTGCCCCTAGGTTCCTCAGAACCTTTTTTTTTTTTTTAAGGTTCCATATATATGTGTTAGCATGCAGTATTTATTTTTCTCTTTCTGACTTACTTCACTCCGTATGACAGTCTCTAGGTCCCTCCACCTCACTACAAATAATTCAATTTCGTTTCTTTTGGTGGTTGAGTAATATTCCATTGTATACATGTGCCACATCTTCTTTATCCATTCATCCGTCGATGGACCCTTAGGTTGCTTCCATGTCCTGGATATTGTAAACAGAGCTGCAATGAACATTGTGGTACATGACTCCTTTTGAATTATGGTTTTCTCAGGGTATATGTCCAGTAGTGGGATTGCTGGGGCATATGATAGTTCTATTTTTAGTTTTTTAAGGAACCTCCATACTGTTCTCCATAGTGGCTATATCAATTTACATTCCCACCAACAGTGCAAGAGGGTTCCTTTTTCTCCACACCCTCTCCAGCATTTATTGTTTGCAGATTTTTTGATGATGGCCATTCTGACTGGTGTGAGGTAATACCTCATTGTAGTTTTGATTTGCATTTCTCTAATGATTAGTGATGTTGAGCATCCTTTTGTGTGTTTGTTGGCAATCTGTATATCTTCTTTGGAGAAATGTCTATTTAGGTCTTCTACCTATTTTTGGATTGGGTTGTTTGTTTTTTTGATATTGAGCTGCATGAGCTGCTTGTAAATTTTGGACATTAATCCTTTGCCAGTTGCTTCATTTGCAAATATTTTCTCTCATTCTGAGGGTTGGCTTTTGGTCTTGTTTATGGTTTCCTTTGCTGTGCAAAAGCTTTTAAGTTTCATTAGGTACCATTTGCTTACTTTTGTTTTTATTTCCATTTCTCTAGGAGGTGGGTCAAAAAGGATCTTGCTGTGATTTATGTCATAGAGTGTTCTGCCTATGTTTTCCTCTAAGAGTTTTATAGTGTCTGGCCTTACATTTAGGTCTTTAATCCATTTTGAGTTTCTTTTTGTGTATGGTGTTAAGTAGTGTTCTAATTTCTTTCTTTTATATGTAGCTGTCCAGTTTTCCCAGCACCACTTACTGAAGAGGCTGTCTTTTCTCCATTGTATATTCTTGCCTCCTTTATCAAAGATAAGGTGACCATATATGCGTGGGTTTATCTCTGGACTTTCTATCCTATTCCATTGATCTATATTTCTGTTTTTGTACCAGTACCATACTGTCTTGATTACTGTAGCTTTGTAGTATAGTCTGAAGTCAGGGAGCCTGATTCCTCCAGCTCCATTTTTCTTTCTCAAGATTGCTTTGGCTATTCGGGGTCTTTTGTATTTCCACACAAATTTTGAAATTTTTTGTTCTAGTTCTGTGAAAAATGCCA
Organism: Balaenoptera musculus; assembly: GCF_009873245.2. Classification (NCBI taxonomy): domain Eukaryota; kingdom Metazoa; phylum Chordata; class Mammalia; order Artiodactyla; family Balaenopteridae; genus Balaenoptera; species Balaenoptera musculus. The sequence goes on from NC_045803.1 coordinate 54,117,936, forward strand.
CTGGCAGTTTGATAGGGATTGCATTGAATCTGTAGATTGCTTTGTGTAGTACAGTCATTTTCACAATGTTGATTCTTCCAATCCAAGAACAAGGTATATCTCTCCATCTGTTGGTATCATCTTTAATTTCTTTCATCAGTGTCTTATAGTTTTCTGCATACAGGTCTTTTGTCTCCTTAGGTAGGTTTATTCCTAGGTATTTTATTCTTTTTGTTGCAGTGGTAAATGGGAGTGTTTCCTTAATTTCTCTTTCAGATTTTTCATCATTAGTGTATAGGAATGCAAGAGATTTCTGTGCATTAATTTTGTATCCTGCAACTTTACCAGATTCATTGATTAGCCCTAGTAGTTTTCTGGTGGCATCTTTAGGATTCTCTATGTATAGTATCATGTCATCTGCAAACAGTGACAGCTTTACTTCTTCTCTTCCAATTTGGATTCCTTTTATTTCTTTTTCTTCTCTGATTGCTGTGGTTAAAACTTCCAAAACTATGTTGAATAATAGTGGTGAGAGTGGGCAACCTTGTCTTGTTCCTGATCTTAGAGGAAATGGTTTCAGTTTTTCACCACTGAGAATGATGTTGGCTGTAGGTTTGTCATATATGGCCTTTATTATGTTGAGGTAAGATCCCTCTCTGCCTACTTTCTGGAGGGTTTTTATTATAAATGGTTGTTGAATTTTGTCAAAAGCTTTTTCTGCATCTATTGAGATGATCATATGGTTTTTCTCCTTCAATTTGTTAATATGGTGTAACCCATTGATTGATTTGTGTATACTGAAGAATCCTTGCATTCCTGGGATAAACCCCACTTGATCATGGTGTATGATCCTTTTAATGTGCTGTTGGATTCTGTTTGCTAGTATTTTGTTGAGGATTTTTGCATCTATGTTCATCAGTGATATTGGCCTGTAGTTTTCTTTCTTTGTGACATCTTTGTCTGGTTTTGGTATCAGGGTGATGGTGGTCTCATAGAATGAGTTTGGGAGTGTTCCTCCCTCTGCTATATTTTGGAAGAGTTTGAGAAGGATAGGTGTTAGCTGTTCTCTAAATGTTTCATAGAATTTGCCTGTGAAGCCATCTGGTCCTGGGCTTTTGTTTGTTGGAAGATTTTTAATTACAGTCTCAATGTCAGTGCTTGTGATTGGTCTGTTTATATTTTCTATTTCTTCCTGGTTCAGTCTCAGAAGGTTGTGCTTTTCTAAGAATTTGTCCATTTCTTCCAGGTTGTCCATTTTATTGGCATATAGTTACTTGTAGTAATCTCTCATGATCCTTTGTATTTCTGCAGTGTCAGTTTTTACTTCGCAAGAGGAGATCTTTCTAATACTCCAAGCTGTCCTGAACTGGAAAGTCACCTTCAAAGGCTTTGCAGTGCCTGTTATGAGAGGCGTACGGGCAGTAGACAAGATGACCACTTGGTGGGGATGTTACAGAGAGAATCCCTGTTTCAGATGGGACGTTACTTCTTCAAATTCCCGTTTCAGCTCAAGAGCCATAGACTCTAAGAAAGTATACATTCCAGGATTCTCAGCATTCCCCCCCCTTCCCGGGGTTGAGAAATCCTCCCTTTTGGGTAAGATATGTTGTCTTCAGAAGGCGCCTTCAAAAAGGCACCTCTATTGGCAGAAGGAAGCAACACATTGACTCATTGGCATCATTAATAAGAATGAGTTGATCCAATTGGCTCCTTCCCCCTGTAAAGTTAAGTGCAAGTTTGCCAGAAATGGAACATTGGCCAAGCAAGGAAGATCTCAAGGAAAGCTCTAAGACAGAATGATGTGGATGAAAAGGAGATCCAATTCAACTCAATCAGATGGAAGTAAGTCAGAAAAAGAAAGACAAATACCATATGATATCACTTATATGTGGAATCTAAAATATGACACAAATGAACATGTCTGTGAAACTGACTTACGGACATAGAGAACAAACTTGTGGTTGACAAGGGGGAGAGGATTAGGGGAGGGATGGAGTGGGAAGCTAGGGTTAGCAGATGTAAGCTATTATATATAGAATGGATAAACAACAGGTCCTACTGTAGAGCACAGAGTAATGTATTCAATAACCTATGATAAACCATAATGGAAAATAATATTTAAAAAAGAATGTATCTATATGTATGTATAACTAAATCACTTTGCTGAACAGCAGAAATTAACACAACATTGTAAATCAGCTATATTCAATTAAAAGATAAAAATAAAAAAATAAAAAATAAAGCTCATGTTCTCAATATAGCATACCACCTTCCCATCAGAGGGCGAGAAGCATCCTTACCTAGACTTCTACATCACGGCAGGGTTTGCCTTCTCCTTGGGAGCCCCAGGACTGAGCAGCTGGAAAGCCACGTAGGCTGCCACCAGGAGATTTGCTCCATCCTTTGTGGGTGTGCACCATCAGGAAACCCACATGGGTGTTTGGCCCCAGCCCCAGCATGGGAGCCACTGACAAAGTGCTGAGGCCCCCAGCAGAGAGCCATAACTATCCTGCATCCAGCCAAGTCATGGGTGTGGGTCTGGACCCACTACTCTTACTTAAGTAACTTAACCTCTTCCAGCCTCAGTTTTCCTCTCTGTAAAATGTGCATAATAACATCCACCTTGAAATATTTCATGGTTCAAATGAGGCTAAAGTGAAGAAAGGCTAGTACATAATGTACTGTCTTTTGCTTTTTTCCTAAGGCAGGCCGTAGAGTGGTTAGAGCATAAAGCTCTGAAACAAGGCTGCTTGTTTCCACTTCTGTGTGATCTTGGGCAAGTCTCTTAACCTCTCTGTGCCTCAGGGTGCTCACCCATAAAATCACTACAGTAATAGAACTTACTTCATAGAGACATAGTGTTCAAAGAGACTGCACATATTGACTGTTGAGTGCCAGTGCCTGGAGCAGAGCTTGGCAGAGAATAGGGTCTCAGCTGAACATGGCCCCCGGCGCAAATAAGTACCAATAGGTATTGACCATTATTTATATTGTTATTATTGTGTTATCTCTCCCTGGCCTATCTTTCCTCTGGCGAGACCAAAGCAGTTCTCATCTGCCAAGAATCTCTTCCTCTACTTCTATATTCTCTTTCCATCTAACCCTTCAGCCTGACTCTAGTGGGGGATGGCAGGAGTCCCGCAGATGTGGGCAAAATCAGTGATGCACACACACACACACACACACACGCACACACTTGAGTCAGGAAAAGGGCTCCACAGACAGACATACCACAGGCTCCTAAAGCAGAAGAGACTTCCTGCGAGCTAGAGGTTTTGTTATTCACTGTTCAGACAGATTGAATTCTGTCAATTATTACCCAACTAGTTATCTCTCCAGAGGTCTTTAAAAAAAAATGCGTGTTTGTTGTGGGTGAGTATGCGTCTGTGTTGTGTGTGAAGTGGGCATGCGGGGAGCAGTCAAATAGGAAGTGCTCTAGTATTTATATTAAACTGCAGACTGGTTTAAATTACCCACCAGGAAATATGTGGCTGTATGAGTATGCTTAATTCATGCTCATTCAACGTGTTCCGGGGCTGTTTTCTCCCCCTCCCTTCTTGCCTCTCCGTTCATATAACCCAGGCTGCCTGCAGCCTGTCTTTGCCCACTTGACTCACTGGCCCTGAGCACGGAAAGGAGCAGAGAGTCTCTGAGAATGGGCACTTTCTTCTCTGAGCCAGGATGGCTTTGCTTGACTGTCACCGCAGTGCTGGGAGGAACAATTTTTTGCAAACTCAAGAAGAGCCAAGGGCAGGTGGGGAGAAAGGTGGTCTGCCTGGCGGGCCTCTGGGGAGGGGCTTGCCTGCTCAGGCTGTCCCTCTTCTGGGGCTTGATCCTCTTCTCCCTGTCATGTTTCCTCGTATATACTTACTTTTCTGGCCAAGAGTTGTTACCTGCGGATCAAAAGGCGGTGCTGATCACAGGTAAGCAGACGGCACTGCGATTCTCCCTCAGGGCGGGAACTGACACTTGCTTTGCCTTAGGGGGACTCTTTCAGATTAGTTTTAAGAAGAAAATACTTGGCATGGAGTAAATGAAAGCACTTCCCCAGTGTCTTTCACTACACTGTTTCGGTTTGCTTTCTTTAGGAGGTGCACTTGAGGGGCTGATGGTGAGAGGGACTGGGAAGGGGACGTGCACCTAAGCCACGAGTTTGTTAATATCCCAGCATGTGTACGAGTAAGCGAACGCGGTTTGTTTCGTTGTAGCCAGGATTGTCGCCTCGGTTTTTTAAAGCTTAAACCAAATTTCGTTCTGAGATTAATGTTCAGCTGCGTTCTAGACTTGGCCTCTTATTCCCTAGGTGCGCAAAAAAGCTGTCAAATTTAGGTTATCCTTGTACCTTGCTTCATTTTTTTAAAGATCGAAGAGACTTACCTGGGCTGGAAATTCTGCGGTTTTCCCCGACTGCTGTCAAGAACCTTGGATCTCATCTGAACCTTTGTCTTCAGATCTGTCATTGGACCACTAATATTTACTAATTGGATCAAGCTGGCAGTGTGTCCAGAAGGCGGCTGCTTGTTGGCTGAGCTGCCAGCTTTTTCCTTCTTTTGTGTTTCTTTTTCCGCTGCAAGTGTGAGGCCAAATTAAATTCCTGGGTGTTGTAAAACTGGTTTGTTTGGTTGTGAAGTTTGAGCTTGGATAGGGCTTTAATTAGGATCACCCAGCGTTATCCTAACCCAGAAAGCCCAGCCAAGGTGAGGATACCAGCTGTAGAATCATTTGCCGGGAGGTCATCACCCCACCCCCTGCCCCCCACCCCCAGGCTGTGACCTGCGGGAGTGAAGGCAAACAGGGAGTGGTGAACAGAAGCAAATCAGGCGGTTTCCCAGTTCAATGAGAAATGGACTAGAAAGTGACTTGTCTATCTTGCCTTTGACTTTAACTCAATAGTGAAATTCTCTCTTAAAATGAGACGCAAGTTGGCCCTTGTTGGAGTTTTGAAGTGCTGCAGAAATAAAGCTTCTGCGATGAAAAACAAAAATAACCAAAACAGTTCAAAGGTAGAAAATTCAGCTGATCCATGGGACGCTTATCTCTGTGAATGTCTGGTATCACCTGGAATCATGCATCCAGAAGACTGGCTGTGTTTTCCACTGTTCCACTTGAATTCTCTGGGGCTGGCTGGGTGAAAAGCTATAACAGCAGTATAAATTTTTCTGTTCTGTGTGTAGTAGCAAGTACCCATGGTCTTCAGAGTAATTCTAGGTCAAAGTTATTTTTTGTACTTTTCCACTTGCACGAAAGAAGACAGAACAATTAAGCATGTTAAAGAAAATAATGGCGATGCTGTGGTTGACACTAATGAAACATGATCTCCTGGAGGTCCAAATATTCCTGGGAAATCAATTTCAGCGAGCAGCACTTCTAAGGCTCATAGATAAGAATACGAAAGCTTAGGATAAACAGAGGCAAACTTCAAGGTAACCGAGAAAATAGGAATTATCTCTTGCTTGTTTGTCTTGTCAATGTTCTTTATCCTCTGCTTTTGAAGATGTAGGCATGCAGAAACGCACCAAATACACACCCAATTCAGTTAGTTCACATCAGCCATTGAAATGTCCTGACTTGTGTTCAGTGTCATGGATAATGACTGATTCAATTAGGCAACTTGAGCCCAATGACTAATCCCTCAATGAAATGCTTAGCAATTAGAAAGCTTAGAATTAAGAAAGGAACGACATACATTAAGGCTGACTGAAATGTGCCTTTCAGGTTCTTTGTCATTTTCATGAGGAATGCCATAGATTCCACATAATTCTAGAGACGCTTTCAAGACCTTTGTACTAAATAGGGAAATTTTAAATGACTTCATTTAGTTAGGCCAAAACTCATTAAAAAATGAGTCATCGTGACTTGGAGTAATTTTTGTTTCAGGTTGGCTTATGTTATAAATTAGTACACATTTTAGTGTCGGGGGATACAGAGAGAAATGTCTCAGTATACGTCAAAACCATAAATATTATTCCCTTATCCGATAATTTAAGATTTGGACATTTCTCTTAAAGAAATAATCTGAAATGTAAAAAAAGGGTAGATGCAAACCAAAATGGCACATTCACAAAGTTGTTCAACACAACCTTATTTAAAATTGTGAAGTATCAAAAGCAATCAAAATGGTGACAACATTGTAAAATTAGAAAGAAAACAATAAATGTCATTAAAAATAAAAAAAAAAGAAAACCCGAAATGGTGACAAATTACGGTGTATCCTCTGGATGTAAAAATAGGCAACAATTAAAAATGACAACCACAGGACTGTGTTATAACATGGAAACTGAACTAAGAGAAAACACTCCAGGGATCTAGGTGTTTGGATAAGACTGCATCTATGTCACATGAAGAGGAAAACACTGGAAGGAAACAGTCTGTGAATGGTTGGATCAGAGTACTTGGATTTGTTTTTCCCTTAGAATTACTCTACTATAGTTATGTAAGTTACATAACAAAAATATTTAACAAAGAGATTATGTTAAAAGGGGAAAGTCCATTTTAGTGCCTACTTAATTATGGACCCAGGTATAGGACAATGACAAGAACAATTTCAAAAAAACTTCTTTTCTTTGAGTCCCCTACTTCACTTTGCTAAGATAAAGGTCTTTTGTCTCTGAGACATATACTTATAGCAAGAAGAAGAAATAAGCAAGCACAGGGCATTTGAACACACATTTGTCCTCAAGGCCCCTGAAGCCACAGCAGCCATTCAATTTTTAAAATAACTATAAGATTCGTGAAGAACAGGTCCACAAGATTGCAATAGCATCTCAAGCACAATACAGTGAAAAGAATGTTGAAGTCTGACAGGCCTGGCTTTGAATCTTGCATTTACTTTGCCTTAGGGTAGGCTCTCCAGGGGCAGGGCTTGAGATGAAGATTTGTGTGAAAGGGATTTATTAGGAAGTTCTCCAAGGAACAGAGGTCCCAGAGTAAGGAAGATGGACAGGGAAGGGGAGGAGGCCAAGCCCGGGTTCAGCATCAAGAGAAGCCTGCTGAGGGTCCCATGTTGGCTTAATCGCCCGGGGCAGATTAATCGCCGAGGCACTGGGGGGCGGGGGGGTCACAGGTGAGAGCCATCCCCATTGTGGGCCAGGGAGCTGTACTCCTTATACCCCCACACCTGTCAATCATTAGTTAAGGGCTGTCACCCCCATCCTCTTTGGTGGTAGGAGGGGAGGCTTAAACTCCAGGCACTTCTGGCTCTCCATGGTCACTGGCAAAAAGGACCCCAGCATCCTGGGCAGCGCTTGGACAAAGTCGCAGGTTCAGGTGGCTGGGAGTGAAGGTGGTATGGATTAGAGCACCAAAAAATGGTCAAGGGATCTGGGGCAGCATGACATCTGTTACATACCTCTTACTAGAAGTGTGATCCCTGAAAGTACCCAGTTTTAGGCTTTTGAACTTCTGCTTTCTCCTCTGTAAACTGGAAATGATACACACACACACACACACACACACACACACACACACACACACACACTCTCATAGATGGAGTTAGTAGATGAGAGAGGGAGAGGAAGGGAGGAAGATAGGAGATTCTGTGTGTTGACAAGGTGAGCGTTGAGGTTAGGGAGAATAAGAAGAGAACAAAAAGAAAAAAGAACAGCTGACAACGAAATGGAAAGAAGAAACATCCATTTATTCATTCTATTCATTCAACTATTGATTGAGTCCTTGGTATGTGCCATGTATTGTCCAGAAGCAGTGGGGAAGAAAGTTAAAGACCATGCAGTTGTTATGTTGTTGGGCGATGGGATCTGAGTTCCCAGTTTTCCTTAACCTTGGACCCACGTCCCCTGGGGGTTCCTTCCTCTTCTTCCGAGGTTGTGCATTGTCATTCTCAGCCTACCCTTTGAACCTGGTAGAAGATACACAAGTAACTGATTTTCCACCCTCAGGGCTTTCATCCTGGCCCCTCCAGTGTTTCTCGCCCATCTCGAAAGTTAACTACTGATTTGGCATCTGCTGTGTGCAAGGCAGACACCTGGAGGCTTTCCTAGTCCACTGGGACAGATATGGCCACAGCTTACTGTAGCCATGAGATGGGGTACAGAGGGTGCCTTCAGGAGGGTTCCCAGAGTGCCATGGGTCCCAGTGTTGGGTGCAGGAGGGGCCTCATTAGGAACTGAAAAGTAGCTTTCTACAGAGAAAATGAGGTCTTCCAGGCTAACTGGTTAATAAGGTATGACACACATCTAGCTCTCATTAAAATTTGTTCAGTTGAATAATTTTAATTGGAATTTTCGAAATTGGGTACAATGGAAGAGAGATCAGGGAGGGGAAGAAAGATATGTTTGATGTGGAAGTCTTTATCTTATGCTCCAAACAAAGTGTCTAGGTCGATGGTGACCCCCTTCTAGGGCTTATTAGGTAGTCTAATTAAGGTTCTAAAATGGAATACTGTTGGCATCAGCCTGGGATTTGGGCTCCTTTGACTTTAATGGTAGACTACTGAAATGGATAAACATTGACAGTGGACTAGGGACTAAAGCAAATAACATCTCTGCACTCAGAGCTTTACATACCTTTTATATTTGATTCCCATAACCCTAATAACTAACATGAATGAGGAAACAGTGTCCAAAGTCCCTGAACTACTAAGCAGCAGAGATGGGACTAAACCCAGATCAGACCCATTTGCCACCCAAAGCCTTTTTCTTAACCACTGTTATTATCAGTGTTATAGCTACAGTTACTAGTAGCCTACAAAGCTTTCCAGGATATAAAATGTGTCCATTCATCGGCAAGTGAGTGTTGAACATCTTTTATGTGCACAAGACTCTGCTTGATACAGAACTTGGCAATTGACTGGATGCAAGATATGCTCATGAGAGAAGATAAAATGAAGGCACCATGGATGGGGAAACCTTTGAAAAGGGTGATAACTGAGAGATGACATATGGTGAATTTGACTTCGGGTTTGAGTTTGAGGGCAGTGAGGGGGCAGTGCAGGTGAAAAGTCATTGGCAGTTGGAAATACAGACCTAGACCTTGATTAGGTTTGGAGAAGGAGGATGGAGAAACACAAGCAATACAGTGATGGTTAATATTACAAGGGAAGAGGTCATTGGTATATATTGTATGAATCAATACCGTCCTCAGTGAGTCTATAATTCAGTCGGTCTGTCAGATTTTTTTTTTTTTTTATGAGCACATATCCTCTTTTATCATTCAGTTTGAGCTTAACCTTAGGCCTCTACAGAGAGGCATAAAAAAGGGATTGCTAACTTGGGTAATTTTGTAAAGGTTTGAACAGTGACTTTATTAGGCATTCTAGATGATGTGTTTAGGTTGGCGGATACTCTCATGGAATGAAGTCCCCCAAATGTATCATAAGCTGTTTGATGGCAGGGACCAGATATTTTTTATAACCAAGTCTCTCCTCAGTCTCTGAGCACGTTAGACCCAATACAATGTTAATGAGTGAGTGAGCCGTGAATGAATGAACCAAGCTGGTGAAATGTCCTCCCATTTTCGTGGTCATTGGTTAGACACAATGGGTTTGTGCCAATCTGCCCACTTGCTTAGGTACTTATCTCTGCCGGTTCTTTTTGCTGGGGTCACCTGTGTAGAAAGGGCAGAGTGACATGGCTGAGCTCTGAAGGCCCCATTGTTCTACAGTGACTTCATTGTTGGCTTGCTCTGGACAGGGCTTCGTGGTGACTTGGTTCTAAGCACGCTCCTGCTCACCCAGGATGTGGCACGAACAGACTCTCCTCTGGTCACACCCCCAACCCCTCCCAGCAGGCTGCTGAAGCTGCTCTCCCAAGGGTCACTGGTGCCCTCCTAGTCCCCAGAGCTTGGTTTCTACTCCAGCACTGCTGACCATATTTTCCTTCTTGACACGGCCTCCTTTGCCTTCTGGGATACTACATGTCCATGCTTCTCCCCCACTTCTCCATCCTTTGACTCCTCCGGGTCCTTCTTCCTACCCCTCCCACTAGGTGGCCTCTATGGCTCTGTCCTTAGCTCTCTTCAGAAGGGTTCATGGTACAAACAAGTTCTTATCTCAGAAAGTGATCAAAGATTATCCTTGCTTACCCCCTCATGGCCAAAGCTGCCTTGTCCATTTGTTTATGTCACTCTGTGAACCTTGATTACCCCACAGATTTTGGCATCGCCTATTTATGCTCCTAAAGATGAACCCTTCCCAGATGCTATTCCTTTGCCTTATCCCCTACCTTCCAGCATTGGGGTTCAATGCTGAGCCTCAGAGTTGGGGATTACATTAGATCATAGGGTGTCAATATATATCTGCTAGGACATGGTGTGGGCAAAGGTTCTGAAGCAAGACCGGAGATAGCAGGTTAATGGGTAGATGGTTCAGATAGTTCCATTTTGCTGAAACAAATGGAGATAAGCAGAAACCTGGGGATGACACAAGTCAGTAAATCCAGGGGCCAAAGAGGACAAGATGGGGGCAAGGTAAGCAGGGAGCATGAGGAAGTCTCGTGCGGAGACAGAGCGGAATGGAGAAACATGTCTATCTTGGATGATACAGGGACCCCTGGGTCTGTCCCATTCACCACTGTCACAAAGTGGCATCTCCTCTTTAACATGGAATTCACTACATGCAGCACACCCTGGTGTTCCCTGACCCCCACCCCCTTGCCCACTAGTCTGCATCATGAGATCCTTCCTCTGTGCTCAGAATTGCCATCTCCCATGGATTTCATGCCATAAACAGGACATTGAAAAGATACATATCCTGCTCGCCAGGCAGGGTCTGGTCACATGCAAGGGTCTCCCTTGGCCTGACTCATTTGTAACAAGCCCGTTGTGATACTGGGTGGAAAAAATAATGAGGAGGAAAGAACATCTCATCTGCCACTTTGGCATTTACACAAGCTACGGATAAACTTCATTTCCACCATGAAAAGGTACTGAAAAACAATTCTAAAATTCAAAAACAGAAGCCATTAGGAACCTTGAATGCCCTCTGTGTGCAGAGGACTCAAGGTCCAGGGACTGGGCCAGATGAATTTTAATTTGAAACAGTCAGTGGCCAGCATGGTCTTAGATTGAATAGAACCCAAATTCCACTTTTATGGATCAAAGGCTTTGATAGGGCAGTTGAAACACTGGAAAGGGATCTGGATTTCATTGAATTCTATTTTCTAAAGACTCACACCTACCGAGGTCCAATAGCCTATAGAGTCAAACCAAACCTGGGCATCATTAAGGAGAGGAATAGAAACAAAACTATGTTCCTCTCTTGAAACAACACATGTGCATCTAAGTGCAGGTCTGGTCACTGTCATTCAGGGTGGGCAGTAGGTTGCAGTGGTTCACACCATACACTTAGGACAATGACTGATATGGCTACCAGCTCCTGTCTTGCCACTTACTAGCTTTCTGACCTAGGGCAAATTAATTAACCTGTCTGAACCTCAGTTTCCTTATCTGTAAAATGGAGATAATCATAGTAGTGATCTCACTGGGATTGTTGCCAGGATGGAAAGAAATAACACCCATAAAGGGCTATCTGTAGATGGTAACTCTCATTCTTAGCCAAACAGGGCAGCATGAGGGTGGTGACCACATAGTCAAAGGATGAGGTTGCTGAAAGAGTCCTTCAACTCTGAAAAGAGAAGAATGAGAATGAGCATGATTGCAATAGGCTCTGGAATATGAGATGGAGGGAATCACTTCCTTAGGATCCTCCCACCCAATACCAACACCTTTTCCCACTTAAAGTTTGAGAGATGCTTCTAGAAGCCACAGAGAGTGGGTGTTCACATACAGATAGTAAACCAATAAGTCATCCTAGGGAAATATCATTGTAGGGACAATGGTGTAGGGGCTGGGGTTCCACTGCATCCTGTGCCCCAGGCAGGGTCTGGTCACATGCAAGGGGCCCCTGGCCTGACTCATTTGTATCAAGCCCGTTGTGATACTGGGTGGAAAAAATTCATGAGGAGGAAAGAACATCTCATTCTGCCACTTTGGCATTTACACAAGCTATGGATAAACTTTATTTCCACCAGCCATCTCCCAATGCCTGAATGACCTTTTCAGGATCATCCATTTAATCCAGTGGGGTTACCCCTGTAATGGAAAACTCATTACCTTCTCAGGGAAATCATTTCACTTTTATCCAATGCTAATCGTTGTAAATATTTTCTTTATAATGAGCCAAAATATGCCTCCCTAAAATATCCAACAGTGTACTCAGTTCTGCCCTTGGAAGTCACATAATCTAATTAAACCACTCTTTTGCATGGTAGCCCTTGAAAAATGTGAAGACTGCATCATATCATAGCCAAATCTGCTTTGAACTAAATCTTCTCATTCGTTTTATCATTCCTCCCATGACCTGGTTTCCAGAACTTTCACCATTATACTAAGTCTCCTCTGGACCATTTCCAATTTCTTGACATTCCTTTGAGATGTCAACTCATTTTTAACATCAGGTGCCATCTCGGTATGAGCAATACACATCAGACTGGAACTAATGCGGTGAAATTAAATCAGTATACATGCAAGGTTCTTCTTAGACGTTGTTGCTTTGTTTGGTGGGGTCAATCCATAACTCCCTTTTTAATATCCCCAGCTGAGTTCTGAACTAATAGACATAGACAAGTGGAAATCAAGATGTCAGCTTTATTCCCGATGGAAGCCTTGGAGAAGGTGTCTTAGATGTGTAGTACTAATGGTACACCCAGTCAAGGCAGGGTTGAAAAGACTCAAGCCTTGCCCACAAGGTAGGGCTTGGGTTGAACAGCTAGGCTATCACAGCCTAATTGCACAGGCGCTCTGCAGGCTGGGCGATGCCGAGGAGGAGAGGAGAGCTTCCATGTGACACTCTGCCCTCTTGAGTTTTCTCCTCTATTTCTCAGTCCTGATCATTTGCTCTGAACTGTCCTTTTGGTTCTTCTGTTAGAGAGAGGAAAGACCTTTGCATCCAGTGAAACGGTCTTGTACAGTTCTTTCTGTCAAAATCACCAATCAGATGCTTTTCTCCACCTCCCGAGGGGGAGGGAGGAGTGGGAGACAGAGAAGGTCCAGTGTCACACCGATAGATATCCCTCCATACGGAAGGAAGCATAGGCAGTGAGGAAGAAGTGTTCACCCTAATATTAGGCTCAGAAAACCGGCTCTGTGGATGGAGGATGCTGTATCTGAACTGTGGCTTATGTGATAGAGGTCCAGGGAGGTCTGACTACAAACTTAAATGGGGTCAATAGTGGGCAGCTTGCCCACAACCTACCCCCCACACCCATCCCAACACACACACACACATACACACACAATATCTAAAAGAAGGTATTAGACCACTGACTAGCTCTGGGCCCTTGAACAAGTTGCTTTACCTCTCTGAGGTTAGTTTTCCTCCTGTGGAAAAATGGAATCACGATGGATACCTCTTCTCAGGATTAAATAAGATTACAAATATACATGTATGCTACATGGCACATAGTAGATGCTTCCTGAAATATAATAACTTTTACCCTTCCCCATCTTGTCCGGTTTAGTAATCCCCTTGGCAAAGGAGATAAAAGCGAAATAGGAGTTTGGTAATTCTGCCTTCTGTACCATTCATGAATACTACCTCATTGGCCTCCATTTTGCCTGCTCCTTTGCTCTTTTGCATTATGACCATCACTTGAAAGACAAGCCTTCTTTCTGTGGTTAACTCATTTCTGCAGGCCTCAGACTCATCTAGGTTTTCACTTACAGATGCTTTTCTTACATGGGTAGGGCTTCTCCCATGTCAGGACCCTTAGTTCTGTGCTGTACCTATGTTTGGTTCTTACCCTTTTAAGCCCTGGCCTCATCTGAGAGCTCCCTATGTGGTCACTCTAGCCTCTTGAGTTTTCGCCCATGATTCTTCTCAGTCTTGATCCTTTTCTCTGCGTTGTCTTTTTGCTTCTTCTCTTAGAGAGAGAGTCTTTGGAGGGCATTGGATCAGGAGCCCTTGCTCTGGGTATAGCGCTCAGCTGCTGTCTCTCCTCCTGAGTCTCTACCTCTATATGAGAATCCTAGGCTGGGTGTGAGGGGTACCGAGAGTGATGAGGATGTGTGACTGACTTGAGCTGTGATGGGAAACACAACTGGTTATTGTCTTCACGTTTCCTATCACCACTTGTCAACTGCCCCCTGAGCACACTTGACATACAATGGGGAGCAAAGACAGACAAGGTCTCTGCCCTCATGAACCTTAATTCCAGTGGAGAAAAACATAATACAAACCAACCAATAAATAGATAAAATAATCCCAGCATGGCAAGACTTTGATGGCACGGATAGTGACTTCACTGTACTGCTGAGAACCACCTTGTATTGGAGGCTTCCTATGTGTTAGAAACTGCATCAGCCACTGTGATTAGCATTTTCCATGCCTAATTTCAGTCAGTTTTCACAATACCTCATAAGAAATTTTTTTTAATATATGCAAAGCTTTAAATATATGAAAGTAGGATAAATATTCACAACATGCCCAATACCCATATTCTAAAATCCTGATGGAGAGATCGATGAGATAATATCTATCATTAATCCCATTCAGAGATGAAGAAATTGAGGCTTTCAAGGGATTATACAACTTAGGTCATATAACATAAAATAAGTAAGTGGCAGTGCTAGAATTTAAATGCAAGTATTCTATCCTTCTTTTAGTTCAAGCAGATGATAGAGTAGTGCAGGCAGGGGAATGGCAGGTGTGCCTCTTCTGGGGGAAAGGGACAAGGATGGCCAAATGTTTCAGACCTGCTAAGCTGTCTCAAGCATCTCTGGCTTCCACATTCAGGTCTAGGGTGTGATGGTAAAGCAGACTCTCAGCAGTGGAAGGAGAGCTCTATCACCCAGCAAGGCTCACCTTGGCAGCTCCAGAAAACCTTGAGGACTGAACAAGCAGGGACTTCCCTAGGGTTTCTCTCCAACAGCAGGGTTGTTATGTTTCCCATGAGAAGCCGTTAGTGCCCCGTGCAAGGTGACTTCTCACAGGGAGTCAGTTCCTATTTTCCAAATATTCCCAACTGTGCCCTGGGGCTGTCACTTGGCTACCTCTAGGTTATTACTTCAAACCTACCTTGTGTACTGTTGAGTTTTGTGAAGTTTTCGGTAGTGTGCAAAGGGGATTAGAATCTATTCATTCATTATTTCACCAATAATTATTGAGCACCCTGTGCTGGGTACTGGGAATACAGGGACAAATAGCATGCATTCATTACACTGAATAAACTTACAGTGTAGTTGGGGGGATAGATAAGGAACAGGACATTACAAGGCAATGCAACATGTGAGCGTTCAGAGAAGTGAGAAGAAGTAAGAGGAGATAAGACCCCCTAGGAGTCTGGGGCAGAAGCCAGGAGTTTGGAGAGCTGCAGCTGATTGGAGGGACCTTATGATGGGAGAATCAGAGGACTTGCTAGCTCATTGGGTCTAGGTAGAGAAGAGGAGAGAGCCACTGCACATTAGACTTTCCCTACTATAACCCTCAGCAAAGCTCTTTATGATTTCTTTTTACAGTCTATCTTGCCAGATGGATGGTGAGCTCCACGAGGGCAGGCAATATGTAAAGCGTGGTGCCCACAACAAGCTCAAGGAATGAATTCATGAACAAATGAATGTAGACAATGATTCTGAGGCACTGAGAATGATTCTTCCTACTAAGAGAAACAATAGGTTTTGAGAGGCTGAGGGGAAAGAACTGACTTTGAAGAAAAGATAAAGCCTTTTGTTTGACACATTTCAAATCTGAGGTGCCAAGGTTGTATCCAGGTGGAGTGTCCAGATGAATTGGAAAAGTGAGGCTAAAATCCAGAAGGAGCCCAAGACTGGAGATACAATTAGGTTAGTCTTCCACATAGGTAGGATAAATAAAGCTCTGAGAGCTAAAACAATGCCTGAGACAAGAGTGTAGATAGAGATTGGGACAGGGAACTGGGCAGTGAAGGCTACCCAAATCTATAGAAGAGGAGGTAGAAGGTAGATCTGAATGGTGTAGGGTTCCAAGGAAGAGGAAAGTTCCAACGAGGAAAGTTATAAACAACTTCCAATATGGAGGACAGATTGAGTGGGATGACAAGATACCTCTGGATTCAGTTCTCTGGGGAAACTGATTAGAGAGATTTCAGGAAAGGGTATAAGAAGAAGCCCCAATGAAAGGACAGTGAGGGGATGGTGTTGGTGAGCAACTCTGAAGTTCTGAGAACACTGGTGGAAAAAGGAAGGAGCAAGATGGGAGATTAGCTCTAGGGAATAGTAAGATCAAAAGAACTTTTGGGGAGGGAGAAATTTGTGGGAGTGGTTTTGGAGCCCCAAAAGGAAGGACTCAATGAAGAAGACATTGAAAGCGCAACAAAGATTGTGGTAATTGATGAAGTGGGAGGCTCTTGCCCAGGGGATGAAGAAGAAGTACAAGCAGTCACTGTCTCAGCTTTCCTTCAATTTACTTCATTTCAATTCACTTACGTAGTGAATCGTCAATGGTTTGTGGTGCCAGTTATGGTTATAGGGTAGTTACGAGAATAAAATGATATAAGGCATGCCAGATGCTTAGTAGTCTGCCTGGCTGCATACTACAAAATCAGTGAATGCTACTGCAGGAAACTAGAGAAGACAAAAGACAATAAAGTAATCAGAGAAAGCCTCATGTTGGAAGTAATACCAGCTATTTTTCTGGGCTGGAACAGGTAGTCTCCATGTTGGACTCTCATCTCTCTGTTCCTGCCAAGTTAAACAGAATGTCTCCTGTCATCACATTTGCCAACCTTTATGAGTATTTGTTTGATGTCTTCTTCCTTCTAGAGCAGTAGCTCTTGACTGGAGCAATTTTGCTTCCCAGAGGACATTTTAGCAATGTCTGAAGATATTTTTGGTTGTCACAACTTGGGGGCATGGGAACAATCCATTGGCATCTAATGGGTAGAAGCCAGGGATGCTGCTAAACATTGCACAGCATGGTCCCCATAACAAAGAATTACTTGACGTCAGATGTCAATAGTGCTGAGGTTGAGACACCCTGTCCTAAGGTGTGAGCTCCCTAGATCAGGGGCCATATCACTTTTACTGATCACGGTATCCCCAAGTGCCAGGTACAGAGCAAGTCACACGATGGGTACCCAATAATAATAAAAGGAAATGAAAGGAGATGGATAAAGAAGATGTGAGATACACACACCCACAAAGGAATATTACTCAGCCATAAAGAAAGAATAAAATATTGCCATTTGTGATACGACGGATGGACCTAGAGGGTACTACGCTAAGTGAAATAAGTCAGACAGAGAAAGACAAATACTGTATGATTTCACTTATATGTGGAATCTAAAAACCAAAACAAATAAACAAACATGATAAAACAGAAGCAGAGTTATAGATACAGAGAACAAATAGAGGGGGGTGGCCGATGAGAGAAATAGGTGAGGGAGATTAAAAGGTACAAACTTCCAGTTGCAAAATAAATGCATCACGGACATGAAATGTACAGTGTGGGGAATGTAGTCAATAACTATGTAATATCTTTGTATGGTGACATATTATAACTAGACTTGTGGTGATCATTTTGAAATGTATAGAAAGACCAAATCACTATGTTGTGTAACAGGAACTAACATAATCTTGTAGATCAATTATACTTCAAAAACAAACAAACAAATTCATAGAGAAAGAGATCAGATTTGCGGTTACCAGAGGCGGGGAAGGGGGAATTGGATAAAGGCAGTCAAAAGGAAGGAAAAAAAAAGGAAATTGGGGATTGAACTGGAGCTTGAAGAATAGGCCAGGTCTGAATGTATTTTTCTCTGCTTTGAGTACACAGTGGCAGAGGGTGCTGGGAGTTGTTTGGAAAAAAAAGTTCACAAAGGAGACTGTAAATATTCTATCCCCAATGGAATGGAAGAGATGAAGCAGCCCTGGGGCTTCCCCAGGAGACTGACGCTGCTATAAACAAGAGTCTCAGAACAAAGGGCTTGGAACTGAAGGTAACACAAGGACATCCCAGACTATGAGCAGTTCATTGTTTTGACAGAATTCAGCCAGTCTCAGAAGCAGCAGAGATAGAATTTTAAATAGACACAAAACAGAGGGTTCTTTTGGTAATGCACAAAGGTGAGGTTTCTCAGCCTACTGTGGGCTGCCGTGCACACAGAGAAGGTCTCCACCTTGGGGCAGGTCTACGAGTCTGTGGGATGTCAACCGTCACTGTGCACTAGAATCATCTGTGGGGCTTTTAGAGCATACTGATGCTTGGGCACCCACTCCCAGAGCTCAGGTTTACCTGATCTAAGGTGTGTGACCTGGGCATTGGTATTTCCTACAGCGCCCCATCCCAGGTGAAGCTACATTGAGAATGGAGCATAGCTCAAAGCCTCCTATAAGCAATTCCTCTCTCTAACACCCTACGTACCCAAGTCCACTGGGTGTCTCGGACTTGCCATGTCTGAAAGTGAGCTCTTGATTCAGGACCCCCTCCTACCTGGCCCTGGCTCAGTCTTCCCCATCTTGGAGATCCACACTACCCAGCACCCTGTGGAGACCAGAATCCCTGCTTCTCCTCCTTCTCCCCCCAGATCCAGTTCATTGCCAGTGCTTTAGCTGCTACTGATACCCCCATTGCTCTCCTGCACCACCTCTGTGCTAGTCAAGGCCGCCATCATCTCTTCCTGGGCAGTTCTGGGCCTCTGGGGTTCCACTCTTGCCCCCCGGCCCGAATCATTCTCTGCAGAGCAGCCAGAGTGCCCCTCTCTGGTTTAAAAACCTTCAGAGGCTTTCCATGGTAAAGAATAAAACCCCAAACTTCTGCCCAAGCCCAGGGGCCCTGCACGATCTGCTCCCTCTCATCCCACACCTTTCTTCCCTACTCCTTAGCCTGAGACACTAAGCTTTTCCTGGCATTGTAGCCTGTGCACATGCTGTTCCTTCCATCTGGAATGCTTGGGGCAGGGGAGCCCCTTTACAGGGCTGGCATCTTCTTCACCTTCATATCTTAGTCTAAATCAGGGTTCCTCAGTCACCATTAACATCCCAGGCCATAAAATTCTTTGTGGTTGGTGCTGTCCTAGGCATTGTAGGATGTTTAGAAGCATCCATGGCCTCTACTCACTAGAGGCTAGTAGCACCCTACCCCACCATTTTTGATTGTGACCACCAAAAATGTCTCCAGACAATGTCCCATGGGGGCCAAATCACTGACCAATTGGAACACTACTGGTTTAGTTTAATTCTTTTTTAAAAAAATTTTACTGACGTATAGTTGATTTACAATGTTGTGTTACACTGGTTTAAATATTCCCTTCTTGAGCAAGTGTTCCCTCGCGTCCGGGCTTTAAGTCTCCAGCTGTTATTCTCATTCTCCATATCTTACTTTCATAGCACTTTTCTCACTCAGAAATTAAATATACGTAGCCTTTCCCCACTAGATTACCTTGACCTGTTCACTCAGTTCTGTATTAACACAGCTGCTGGCACATAGTAGATACTCACTAAACATGTATTGAACAAGTGCATGCATGAACAGATGAATGCATGAATAAGCCAGGACTGCTGGACATGTGAGTGGGAGATGATCTAGCACAGTAGAAAGAGCATGGACTTTGGAGCCAGCAAGTTCTGGCTTCCCAGAAGCCAGACCTGTGTGACCTGGAACAGTGTAATGAATACCTCAGAGCCTTAATTTAATTGTCTACAAAATGGGGACACTATCCTTGAGTGTCTCATCAGCTGTTCATTCCTTCCTGCTCTCTCCCAGATCACAGGTGATTTTCATGCTCCTTCCTGTGTCCTTGGCAGCTGGAGCAGGTCTGTGTCAGCTCACCATTGCCAAGGTCAGGAATCAACACTGTATCCTCCAGGCCTTATTTGATGCCAAGCATATCATAGGTGTTCCGCCAACGATCTCTGTTCAGTGTGACCAGAGATCACGTTGTATCCATGCTTTTGTGACAGCACTGTGGCCAGTCTGCTGGGATGATTCCTACGGGGCCAGTCCCTGGGAAAAATGACCTATCCCAGATCCCTCCTTGGTAGGTCATGGGTCTGGGCAGGTTGTGCCCCTCTCTGTTATGGGTTCACATTCATGTAGGCCTTCTGGCTTCATGCAGATAATTGGGAAGCCTGGCCTGGGTCCTCCAGTTTCTCTGTTCCTCCTTCTTCTCCAGGCTTTGCAAATAATGAATTTGATGATGATGTTGTCCGACTGACTCTTTGACCCAGGGAACTGAGGGTGGGGAATAAGGCCCTCCTCTTCCTCATTCACCAGAAAAGGGAATCTCCATGTCTCCAAGATGGTTCTAGGAAAGAGTCCTTGTGAGTGGAGTTATCAATAAGTTCTAGTTTGTTCCTAGCAGGAGCTCCCTCAGGAGGCATCCCTTTTGTAAAAAAAAAATATATATGTATTTATTTATTTATTTGGCTGCGTCAGGTCTTAGTTGCAGCATGTGGGATCTAGTTCCCTGACCAGGGATCAAACGCGGGCCCCCTGCACTGGTGGCATGGAGTCTTAGGCACTGGACACCAGGGAAGTCCCAGGAAGCATCCCTTTGAGGTGCCCTACCTGCTCAGAAGCCCGCAAGAGGAGGCTAGCCCCTGGGGTATGCATTTCCCTTGGGACTGGCTCATCCGAGTCCCACTAGGCCAGCAAGTGGCAAAGCAAGGATCTGAATCTAGGTCTTGTCCATCTCTCTATTTAATGCTCAAAATCCACATCCTGGCGGAAAATATCCTTTTCCCCAGCTCCAGCAGGGTTGGGCTATCCAACCAAGATGCCACGTGGTAGTGAAGGGGTAGCCCCCTCTGTAGTGTCCTAGGGATGCTGTAATAAGGGACCATATACTGGGTGGCTTAAAACATCAGAATAGTTGTTTTTAAGTTGGTTTCTTTTTTAAATTTTATTGGAGTATAGTTGAGTTATACAATGTTGTGGTAGTTTCAGGTGTACAGCAAAGTGATTCAGTTATATGTATACCTACATTCATTCTTTTTTAGATTCTTTTCTCATATAGGTTATCACTGAATATTGAGTAGAGTTCCCTGTGCTATACAGTAGGTCCTTGTTGGTTATCTATCTTATATATATTAGTGTATGTATTCATCCCAAGCTCCTGATTTATCCCTCCCCCTGCCCACTTTTAAGTTGTCTTACGGTTCTGAAGCCAGAACTCCAAAATCAAGGTGTCAATAGGGCCTTGCTCTCTTAGAAGCCTCTAGGGGAGGATACTTACTTGCTTCTTACAGCATCCATTGGCCCCTGGTGATACTTGGCTTGTGGCAGAATAACTCTAATCTCTGCCTCCATCTTCACATGACTGTCTTCCCTCTGTGCGTCCAAAGTTCCCTTTTCTTATAAGGACACCAGTCATATTGGATTAAGGGCCCATCCTACTCCAGTATGACCTCATGTTAACTAATTCATCTGCCACAACCCCATTCCCAAATGAAGGTCACATTTTGAGGTACTAGAGGTTGGGACTTCAACTTATCTTTTTGGAGGATGCAATTCAACTCATAACATCCCCTCAAACCAAAGCAAGGTCCCATCACCAGAAGAAGAGGGAATGGATGTTGAGCAGATGTGCCAGCTACGGGCAAATCCACACTGCACCCACCCCTTCTCCATGCATCCTCCCCCCTCTGCTCTCCATCCTGGAGACTGACCTCAGCCAATGGCGAGCAAGGGTCAGAGGTTGCAGGAAAGGAGAAGTGTGAAATCAGATTAGTCCTCCTGGCACCCTCCCTGTAGGGTCACTGGGGGCTGCCTAACTCCCTTGCTGGAAGGTCACAGTTCACTCTCTCTAGATTCCAGTATCTAATCCCTCCCTTTGCCCCTTCAGGCCTAGGAAAGGGGATCCTGACTTTTACATGCCCGGGGTGTTCTACTGTTCTTTTACCCTTCCCACACCCCTTATTGACTTTCCTTCCAATCACTCAATTTGCCATCTCTTTACTCAAGGTATCCTGCCTTATACAGCAGCAAATACAACAGATGTCCACTGAACTTCTAAGAAATGTTCATTCTTCCGTTATTTCTTGATTAAATAAACACTTTGCTAAATGACATCTCTTGGTCACGACTTCCGATTCTCCGTGTTTCTTTGATCCTTCATCTAATCATAACTCATTAACTAAAGTGCCTTCTAAGAACTTTTCCTAGCAGCACAGGCTTTGGCTGCACTGAAGGTGCAGAAACATAAGGACCCACAGAGCCTGTGCAGATCAGGGAGTTAGTGACTTGGACCACAGAGAAAAGAAGCCAAGCCAAAAAGCACTAAGAGCAGGGGAGATTTGGAAGAGGCACGCATTCCCAACAGGCTAAGATTAACATGCCCCTTGTGCAGAGTCTACAGAGGAGACAGAGATCCTTGAAATCGTCACCATTTTTCATTCTCCTGAGTTAAAAACAATGGCAGGGATTGCAAACTAAGACAGCAAATACCAGCATAACCAATGGTAAATTTAGCAGGAATGGGAAAAGTCCGGAGTGCCAGCCATGGACTCTGAGTTTCCCACCAGACTGTAGGCCCCTTGAGGGCAGCGACTGGGTCAATCTCGGTCATCATTCTACCCCCAGCATCCAGCCCAGTGTGAGGCAGAGAGAAGCTGAGTGAATTAATAAGTGAGACTCTTTGGTTGGGGCTAGCTTCTAAAGGTGTTATAAATCAACTCTGAGACTATGCAGAGAGAAAACTTGACTGTGTGTGTTTTTGTCCCTGAGGGAAGCTTCACCTCTGGTTGCTGCTGGGAACCAACACAAGGCTGGATATGGAGAGTCGCCCATGAGCAGGGTATCCCCTTGGCACTATGCAAGGAGGTTCTAACCTAGAATATATAACCATAGATAGAAGTTCATGTTTTGATTTAATCAAGCAAATAATCAAAGTGACTCAGATATCAGGGAGGGTCACCCTGCCCCATTAAGTCAAGATATCATCTGCTTGAGTCCCTATATGATACCCTGTGAGAGGTCCATCCATGCTCTCTAAAACATGTTTGCAAATCCCCAATCTTTCTCCAAGTCAGCTCTGACTCTCATTTCCAGTGAAGGTGAACTCCTGTTCTCCACACTGCTTTCCATCAAAACATTTAAGAGCCCCTTCTCCTTAAATACTCACCCTCAAACCACCTACCAAAAAAGAAAAAAAAAAAAAAAAAGCCACACACACCACGCACACAAATCAGCTGAAAGTAGTAAGCTTTCCAGAAAATTCAAGGCTCTTCTGTCATAGCAGACACGGTAGATATTAGACTGCCCTATTCTTCTATTATTTTTTATATCTTACTTTTAATTGACTTGTAATTCACATACCATAAAATTCACCATTTAAAGTGTACAATGCAGTGGTTTTTAGTATATCCATAAGGTTATCCAACCATCATCACTAACTAATCCCAAATTTTCATCACCCCCAAAAGAAACCTGGAACCATTAGCAGACTGTTCTGTTCTGAAAATGTCACTTAGTCATTTCTGTCAATTCGACTTCTCAGCCTCCCAACATGTTGCTTTCCATCCCTACCACCTCCACTTCATCTCTTTGGGGTGTCACTCTTTCTCCCTTTCCATTAGTGTTTTTAGCTGGAAGGGAATAGTACACGGCAGTACTGTCCAGTGGAAATATAATGAAAGCCACATAAGTAATTTAGATTTTTCTAGTAGTCACATTTTTAAAAAATGAAAAAGAAACAGGTAAAATTAATGTTAATCATATATTTTACTTAATGCAATATATCCAAAATGTTATCATTGCAGTATGTAATTGGTGTAAAAGTTATTAATGAGGTATTTTTCTTTGTACTAAATTTTTGGTGATTTGCTTGTATGTTACTTCCTTGGAGAAGTCTTCCACGATCTGCCTCCTCAAGGCTGGTCCCTTCTGCCTCAGTTATTCATCACAGCACTCATTTAGTTCCTCTGTAACACTTAAAACAATTCATCATTTTCTTTTTTATATCATACAGGTAATGTGTGTATCCCACACTGGACTGTAAACTTTGTGAAGACAGTACTATAGTCTGAATTACGTTCTCCCCAGGAATTCCCTGGTGGTCCAGTAGTTAAGACTTCATGCTTTCAGTGCAAGGGGCACGGGTTCGACTCCTGAACGGGGAACTAAGATCTCACAAGCTGCGCATGCAGCCAAAAAAAAAAAAGAATTACATTCTCCCAAAATTCATATATTGAAGCCCTAGCCCTACCCTCCCCCCCCACCCCCAAAGTGATGGTATTCAGAGATGGGGCCTTTGGAAGGTGACTGGGTTTAGATGAATTCATGAGGGTGGGGCCCCCATGATGGGATCAGTGTCCTTACAAGAAGAGATACCAGAGAGCTCTCTCTCCTTTGCTCCCTGTCTGTCATGTGAGGACACAGTGAGGAGGCCTGCAGTGAGCTTTCTTCCTGTAGGCCAGGAAGATAGCTTTCACCAGAACCTGATCATGCTGGCACCCTGGTCTCTGATTTCTGGCCTCCAGAACTGTGGGAGAATGGATTTCTGTTGTTGAAGCCATCCAGTCTACGGTATTTTGTTATGGCAGCCTGAGCTGACTAATACAGATGGGTATCACATTTATCTTCCTCATAAATATATCCCAAGTGCCTACCACAGTGCCTGGCACACAGTATGATCTCAGTAAAAACTTGGCGAATGAATGAATAAATAGATATGGATGTCAAAAATTACTAAGGTGTAGCAATAGCTACTTAGACAAGTCACCTAGAATAGTATCCATTGGGAACTTTTCTTTCTGGGAATTGTCACCAAACCTGGAGATTGTCCTCCTGGGAATGGGCCACACAACACAAATGAGATTTACTCATAGCTGTGGTCCAGGCAACAAATGTTGAAACTCAGTTCTCTTGTCTGTGAAATGGGGATAAACAGATTGACCCTAGGAGCCATTTATTCACTCAACAAACACAGAGTTCCCAGTGTACTCCAGGCACTGTGCTAGGCGCTAGAGATTGAACAGGTCACAAAGCAAAGTTCTTGCCCTCATCAAGTCTGCATTCTACTGGGAAAGACAAATATTTAAAAATTAACGTACCGGGGGACTTCCCTGGTGGCGCAGTGGTTAAGAATCCGCCTGCCAATGCAGGGGACACGGGTTCGAGCCCTGGTCCGGGAAGATCCCACATGCCGCGGAGCAACTAAGCCCGTGTGCCACAACTACTGAAGCCTGCGCTCTAGAGCCCGCGAGCCACAACTACTGAGCCCATGTGCTGCAACTACTGAAGCCCGTGCCTAGAGCCAGTGCTCCGCAGCAAGAGAAGCCACCACAATGAGAAGCCCACGCATTGCAACGAAGAGTAGCCTTCTCTCGCCACAACTAGAGAAAGCCCGTGCGCAGCAACAAAGACCCAACGCAGCCGCAAATAAATATAAAATAAATTAATTAATTAAAAAAAAAATTAACGTACGGGGACTTCCCTGGTGGCGCAGTGGTTAAGAATCTGCCTGCCAATGCAGGGGACACGGGTTCCATCCCTGGGCCGGGAAGATCCCACATGCCACAGAGCAACTAAGCCCGTGCGCCACAACTACTGAGCCCGCATGCCACAACTACTGAAGCCTGCGCGCCTAGAGCCTGTGCTCCGCAACAAGAGAAGCCACTGCAATGAGAAGCCCGTGCACTGCAATGAAGAGTAGACCCCGCTCTCCACAACTAGAGAAAGCCCATGAGCAGCAACGAAGACCCAACACAGCCATAAATAAATAAATAAATTTATTAAAAAAAAATTTAACATACCAATATGTCATACAATGTCAGGTAGTGGTAGGAACAATGAATGAAAATACTGAGATATCCTAGTTAAGGTGTGTAGTACAGTGTCTCAAATATAATAAGGGGCCAATAAATGGTAGCCTTTATATCACTCTTACTATTCAAGTCATGATTTACTACACAGTAACTAAAGAGATATTTTTAAAATCAAAGTCAGCTCATGTCACTCCTTTGTTCAAAACTTTCTGATGCCATCTCATCACACTTAGAATAAAAGCTGTAGTCATCACCGTGTTGAAGGCAGGGTTTCTCTATCTTGGCACCATTGACATTGGGGCTGGATACTTCCTTGTTGTAGGGCTGCCCTGTGCATTGTGGGATATTAAGCAGCATCCTTAGACTCTACACACTAGATGCCAGTAGCACCACTCAACTGTGATAACTAAAAATGCCTCCAGGTACTGTTGGATGTCCCCTGGGGTGGGGGCCAAATCACCCCAGTTGAGAACCATTGGCTTAATGGCCCCACATGAACTGGCCTTGAACCACTGCTCTGATTTACCTATTATTCCCTTCCTCACCTACTCTGCTCTGGTCAAAATGGCCTCCTTGTTCTTCCTCTAATAATTATGTCCTAAGAGCTCTTCCCTGTGCCTATACAGCCTTCCCTGGGATATCTGTTCAACTGTTCCTGCACAGAGGTGCCTTCCCTGACCTCCATACAGAACCTGGCATCCTCCTCCCCAGTCACAGCACTCATCACCTCTTAATATCATATGCATTTGTTTGTGTGTTTATTGGATGTATCCCATCTCCTTCTACCATGTAAGTTCCATGGGACAGGGACTTGGGTGGTTTTATGTACTGCTGTACCCCCATGATCTACTATGTGCATAGCACATAGTAGGTACTTAATAAATAGCTGTTGAGATGGCCAGTAGGCACATGAAAAGATGCTCAGCATCACTAATTATAGAGAAATCAAAACTACAATGAAGTACCACCTCCTGCCAGTCAGAATGGCCATCATTAAAAAGTCTACAAATAACAAATGCTGGAGTGGGTGTGGAGAAAAGGGAACCTTCCTACACTGTTGGAGGAAATGTAAGTTGGTGCAGCCACTGTGGAAAACAGTATGGAGGTTCCTCAGAAAATTAAAAATAGAATTACCATATGATCCAGCAATCACACTCCTGGTCATATACCCAGACAAAACTATAATTCAAAAAGATACATGCACCCCTGTGTTCATAGCAGCACTATTCACAATAGCCAAGACATGGAAACAACCTAAATGTCCATGGACAGAGGAATGGATAAAGAAGATGTGGTACATATATACAATGGAATACTACTCAGCCATAAAAAAAGAATGAAATAATGCCATTTGCAGCAACATAGATGGAACTAGAGATTATCATACTGAAATAAGTCAGAAAGAGAAAGACAAACACCATATGATATCACTCATATGTGGAATCTAACATGTGACACAGTGAACCTATCTATGAAACAGAAACAGAATCACGGACATAGAGAACAGACTGCTGGTTGCCAAGAGGGAGTGGTGTGGGAGAGGGATGGATTGGGAATTTGGGATTAGCAGATGCAAACTGGTATGTATAGAATTGATAAACAACAAGGTCCTACTGTATAGCACAGGGAACTATATTCAATATCCTGTGATAAACCATGAATGGAAAATAATATGAAAAAGAATGTATTGGGTTGGCCAAAATGTTCGTTCGGTTTTTCTCCATAAGATGGCTCTAGTAGCACATAGTTGTCTTTAACTTCATTCGAAACAATTTTGTTAGACTGTATTGTGACAGCTGTCATATCAGTGTGCATTTTAAAAAAACATCAAAATTGGTGAATTTTTGTGCAGCCATTTTAATGTTGAAGATGAAAAAAAAGCAACATTTTCAGCATATTACACTTTACTATTTCAAGAAAGGTAAAAATGCAACTGAAACACGGAAAAAGATTTGTGCCGTGTATGGAGAAGTGCTGTGGCTGCTCGAAAGTGTCAAAAGTGGTTTGTGAAGTTTCGTGCTGGAGATTTCTCGCTAGATGATGCTCCAGTGTCGGGTAACTGAGTCACTTTGCTGCACAGCAGTAATTAACACAACATTGTAAATCAACTATACTTCAACAAAAAAATAAATAGCTGTTGAAAGAATTAATTAATGAATAAATGTATGATTATCAGAAGGATAGGCAGGAACACACAGGATGGAAAAAGCAGGACATGTGTGGGATGATGAAGAAATCAGCCTGACTGGAATACAAGGTAGAGCCTAATCTTGGGCTTGGTTGGGCGTGTTATAGAGATTATTGAAATCCAGGCAGGGTACTTCATCCATTACTTATCAGACAAGAGGGAGCCAGAGGAGGTTCATAAGTCGGGGAGAGATATGGTAAGGATGGAGTAGAAATTAGAAGCCAGACTCCAACTAGAAAACAATGGAATGAAAGTCTGGATCCAACTAGAAAATAACACAATGTTTTGTGTGTGAGTAGGGATGGCAAATAGCTTCCTCTCTTTGCTGTCTCTGGTTGGTTAGGCATATGGGGGGAGTGGGTTCTAAGGGAGAGAGGGCTTTGATTGAACAATGTCCATGGTGGCATCAGAGGGGTGTGGTGGCAGGGACATCCCAACCCTGTTGGAAGGAACTAAGTCATTGGCGGTGATTGTTAATGAAACAGAAAATAGAGAACTTCTGTAAATCAGAGATCTCTTGGATTTCTGGGCAGTATTTTAGTCATCTTTGGCAGGTAGCATCTTGTACCATTATATGTTAGAAGCAGCCAAGTGAGTTTTTGGCTACATGTTGGCAAGAAGGACATCCTGTCAGTCAGGAAACACCTTTCCTGTGTAAAAGACGCACAGAGATATTATTAAGGCAGTCCTTTGCAGATGAAACTAGAGATAATCATAGGGAGGAGGAACTAAGCCACCCTGGGACAATGGGGGAATTTAACGACATCTCTAGGTAGTTTTCCCTTCTTTGTGTTATGTTAATCTTAAGTAAATTTACTTTTTATGTAGTAGTGTGCTATTTTTTTTACGGAGTTGCTTAACATGTTTTTACAAGTGTTACTTTGCTTGTAAACTTTCTTGTGAAATACAGCGTTGGAACCTTTTGAAAAAAAATTCCACTAACCAAACCACGTGAAAACAAAGCAGAATGAACAAGAGAATCCAGCTTCAAAAAGGAGTAATGCATGGCTCCATTTATTTAAAGTGAAAATCAGGCACAACTGATCCGCTGTTAGAAGCCAGGATAATGGTAACTTATGGAGTGGGGATCACTGGAAGGAGGTACAAGGGAGATTTCTGGTGAGCTAGTAATGTTCTGTGTTTTGATCTGGTTGTGGCTGCATGAGTGAATTCACTCTGAGAAAATTCATCAAGGTGTACATTATAAAAAGTAAAAAAAAATAACTAAGGAAGTGGCGGGGGGGTGGTGGTGGTGGTGGGATGAATTGGGAGATTGGGATTGACATATACACACTAATATGTGTAAAAGAGATAACTAATAAGGACCTGCTGTATAAAAAAATAAATAAAATAAAATTCAAAAATTCAAAAAAAAAAAAAAAGCTAAGGAAGTTTCTCTGTAATGTACACAGCAGACTGATAGTCTCAAAACTGTTGTTGCTTAAGTAACTCCATCAGGTGAAATATACACTAGTCATTGATTTGCAAAGATTGACTATATTCAGATGAAACATGGTGAATAGGAAAAAAAAAACCAACCACCCTGTGACTTAGAATCTAATGATTTTAATTGCACCTCTGGTCTTGTTAGTTTAGTGATGGTGGATGGAAACTTTATATTCTTTGAAGCTTGGTTTCCTCACCTATAAAATGGAAATAAAAAGATATAATTTTATAGGAGCCAACTGAAAGAGCTCCAAATGGCCAAAGCTGGAATAATTTGAGCAATAAAATAAAGTAGTATTGGATTATAACCCAAAGTATAAAATTAATATCCAAGAGTCCATAATGATATGAATAAATGAATACATTTATAAATGAGGGAGAAGAGACAAATCTCCAATGCAGAAGAATTCCAAACAATTTATGTAGATATTTATGCATAGAGGCTTCCTTCCAAAGAGTACAGTATGGAAGGAGGTGGCGGGGGTGGGGGCGGGTGTATAAAGAGCAACTTCATAGTGGAGAAACCTCCCCACTTTACTTCATCCAGGTGATCAAGGGCAACATCAACATTCATAAGTCTTGTCGACTGTATGTACTCAATACAATGTGATGAAAGTGGCACTTTACCTGTGCTCTCCTCCCCCAAACTCATAACCCCAGTCCAATCATAAGGAAAACATCAGACAAATTCTAATAGAGGAGCATCCTGCAACATACTTGACCAGTACTCTTTAAAACCATCAAAGATATCAAAAACAAGGAAAAGTCTAAGAAAATGTCACAGCTGAGAGGAGCCTGAGGAGATAGGATGAATAAATATAATATGGGATCCTGGATGGGATCCTGGAACAGAAAAAGGGCATTAAGTAAAAAGTAAGGAAATCTGAATAAAATATGGAATTTAGTTAATAATGATGATTCAGTATTGGTTCATTAATTATAGAAAATGTAGCATACTAATGTAAGATGTTAATAATAGGGGAAACTGCCTGCAGGGTATATGGGAACTCTCTATACTCTCTTCCCAATTTTTCTATAAATCTAAAACTGCTTAAAAAATTAAAATCTATTTTTTAAAAAAGACCCACTTTACCTTGAGATCTTGGGCATGAAATAAGGTAACATATATAAACATAAGGCTCTCAGACTTTTGGGACCTAGATCCCAGCACTGTTTTAGGCACAGAGGACTGAACAGGGTAGTAGATAACCAAGTAGATTCCCTGCCCTGATGGAGGTGACCTAGTTCTTTCTCTTTCCTGCCTGTATTCTTCTCCAATGGGGTGTTCACTAAAGGAGGGACTTTAAGTTCTCTGTAAACAAAAACTATGGCCTGTAGTTCCCAGGACTTTTCTTAATGTCTGTCTTCCCCCACACCAGGGTTTCTTCACCTTGGCACTATTGCCATTTGGATCGTTCCTTGTAGTGGGGTCTGCCCTGAGTGCTGTGGGATGTTCAGCAGCGTCCCTGGCTTCTACTACTGGAGGCCAATAGCACTCTCAGAGTTATGACAACCAGAAATGTCTCCAAATATTGCCAAGTATCCAGGGGGACAAATTCACCCATGACTGAGATCCCTGCCTTAGGTGATTCTCGACCCTGGCTGTACATTGAAATCACTTGGAGAGCTTTAGAAGCTATTGCCAATACTAAGCCCCATCCCAGGCCAACTAATTAAGACTCTCTGGGGATGGGGTCTGGGCAGTGACATTTTTTAGAGTATCTCAGTGATCCTAGTGGGATTCACGATTGAGAACCTCTGTTCTAGGCAGTAATCTTCATGAAGGCAGGGAAATGTCTTTCTTTTATGGTGGTATTTCTAGGACCTAACAGAGTGATCCCTTAGTGAATGAAAAATGAACAAATGAATGAATGAATAAAGGTGAAGAGAGGCAGGAAGACGTGTCAGAAGTTAAAAGTGGCATTTAGGGAAAGCCAGAGCACCACTTTTTTTATGGTCATGGACACCAATTGTTGAATAGAGTCTTCCTATTTCTTTTTGAGGAGGTGGGCATTTAATAGATTTTTTAGAAGTATTCTCTGAGTCTCTGCAAAGGCACCCTAAGAGGAAATGGTCTGGGGAGGTTTGGCTGAGTCCCCTAGTACTGCCAAGAAGGAGTTTTCACACTCTTGTCTAGATACTTAACTCACCTCTTTCTAATGGCTTCTGGTCTTGGCTGAGGATTTCTGAAATTCTGGCCATCTCAGCTGACTGAACATCATGCCCATCAGCATAAATTTCGGGGATGTCAGTACTGAGTTTCATGCCCAGTGCTTCTTAACTGGCATACTCTTAACAGATGTAATATGAAATCTTGGACAATTATGATGTCATTTTCTGTGGCATTTGAGGATGTATATCCCTAACTTGGTGGCAATCTGATGGGAAGCTGACCTGAGTTGGCTTTTTTTTGTCATGAAATGCAGAAAAGGAGCTATAGATAGATGTCAACGTCTTAGGATGAAAGGCATGGGTACTGAATGGAGGTGAGGATTGGGAGAGAAGGTTTTGGTCCTAAGTAACTGGAAGGAGGGTGATGTCATCTAGGAGAATAAGAAATTCCAGAAGGTGAAGCAACTGGGGGCAATTGGTGTTGAATTCTGTTTGAATTTGGAATGGCAACAGGTGGAGTTCAAGAGAGGTTTCAGGACTGGACTGTGGTCTGGAAATCCAGCCACTTGCTCAAACCCAGCAGGGCTACTTTTTTTTTTTTTTTTTATCTTACCCACAGGATATAATCATTATTTTTTTTTCCTCTAACAATACATTTTATTTTATTTATTTCTTTTTAACATCTTTATTGGAGTATAATTGCTTTACAATGGTGTGTTAGTTTCTGCTTTATAACAAAGTGAATCAGCTATACATATAAATATATCCCCATATGTCTTCCCCTTTGTGCCTCCCTCCCACCCTCCCTATCCCACCCCTCTAGGTGATCACAAAGAACCGAGCTGATCTCCCTGTGCTATGTGGCTGCTTCCCACTAGTTATCTATTTTCCATTTGGTAGTGTATATATGTCCATGCCATTTGGTAGTGTATATATGTCACTTCCTCCCAGCTTATCCTTCACCCTCCCTGTGTCCTCAAGTCCATTCTCTACGTCCAGAAGAGCTACTTTGATTGGTTGCTTATTTTGCTGCACGGCTAGGAGTGGCTCCCTCATGCACCACTGAGAATAAACCCATTGCATTTTTCCTTCTGGAAGAGCTCTCAGGCAGAGAGCTTTCATCATTGGTGTCCCCACTTTGTGCACCCCCCACCCCCACCAAGTGCTCAAGGAGATGATGAATGAATCATAGCAGTAAAAGAATGTGAAAGAACAAGTCTGGGTTTGAGAGCCAACTCTAGTACATCCCAGCTGTGTAGCCTTGAATGAGTATATAATCTCTTGGCATCTCAGTTGCCCATCTTAACATAGGCATATCAATAGTATAGAAGAATTATTCATAAAGGTTACATTCCAGGAAAAATGCATCTATTTTCATTAAAAAATTGACGTGAGAGAGACCTTCAAGATGGTGGAAGAGGAAGACGTGGAGATCACCTTCCTCCCCACAAATGCATCAGAAATACATCTACATGAGGAACAACTCCTACAGAACACCTACTGAACGCTGGCAGAAGACCTCAGACCTCCCGAAAGGCAAGAAACTTCCCACGTACCTGGGTTGGGCAAAAGAAAAAAGAAAAAACAGAGACAAAAGAATAGGGACGGGACCTGCACCACTGGGAGGGAGCTGTGAAGGAGGAAAGGTTCCCACACACTAGGAAGCCCCTTCACTGGCGGAGACGGGGGGTGGCGGTGGGGGAAAGCTTCGGAGCCACGGAGGAGAGCGCAGCCACAGGGGTACAGAGGGCAAAGTGGAGAGATTCCCGCATGGAGGATCGGTGCCAACCTGCACTCACCAGCCCGAGAGGCTTGTCTGCTCACCTGCCAGGATGGGTGCGGGCTGGGAGCTGAGGCTCAGGCTGTGGAGGTCAGATCCCAGGGAAAGGACTGGGGTTGACTGTGTGAACACAGCCTGAAGGGGCTAGAGCGCCACAGCTAGCCGGGAGGGAGTCCGGGAAAAAGTCTGGAGCTGCGGAAGAGGCAAGAGACCATTGTTTCGGGGTGTGCAAGGAGAGGGGATTCAGAGCACCGTCTAAACGAGCTCCAGAGACGGGCGAGAGCCGCGGCTATCAGCGCGGACCCCAGAGACGGGCATGAGATGGTAAGGCTGCTGCTGCTGCCACCAAGAAGCCTGTGGGCAGGCACAGGTCACTCTCCACCCCTCCCCTCCCGGGAGCCTGTGCAGCCCACCACGGCCAGGGTCCCGTGATCCGGGGACAGCTTCCCCGGGAGAACGCACGGCGCGCCTCAGGCTGGTGCAACGCCATGCCGACCTCTGCCGCAGGCTCACCCCACATCCGTACCCCTCCCCCCCCAGGCCTGAGTGAGCCAGAGCCCCCGAATCAGCTGCTCCTTTAACCCCGTCCTGTCTGAGCGAAAAACAGACACCCTCAGGCGACCTACATGCAGAGGTGGGGCCAAATCCAAAGCTGAACCCCAGGAACTGTGCAAACAAAGAAGAGAAAGGGAAATCTCTCCCAGCAGCCTCAGGAGCAGCGGATTAAAGTTCCACAGTCAACTTGATGTACTCTGCATCTGTGGAATACCTGAACAGACAAGGAATCATCCCAAAATTGAGGCGGTGGACTTTGGGAGCAACGATATATATATATATATTTTTCCCTTTTTCTCTTTTTGTGAGTGTGTATGTGTATGCTTCTTTGTGTGATTTTGTCTGTACAGCTTTACTTTTACCCTTTGTCCTAGGGTTCTGTCTGTCCGTTTTTTTGTTTTTTTGTTTTTTTTAGTATAGTTTTTACGACTTGTTATCATTGGTGGATTTGTTTTTTGGTTTGCTCTCTTCTTTCCGTTTTTTCTTTTTTAATTTCTTTTAAATTTTTTTATTTTTAATAATTTTTATTATTTATTTTAATAACTTTATTTTATTTAATTTATTTATTTATTTTTTCTCCCTTTTCTTCTGAGCCATGTGGCTGACAGAGTCTTGGTGCTCCAGCCGGGTGTCAGGCCTGTGCCTCTGAGGTGGGAGAGCTGAGTTCAGGACATTGGTCCACCAGAGACCTCCTGGCTATACATTATATCAAACAGCAAAAACTCCCCCAGAGATCTCTAGCTCAACGATAAGATCCAGCTCCACTCAATGACCAGCAAGCTACAGTGCTGGACACCCTATGCCAAACAACTAACAAGACAGGAACACACCCCACCCATTAGCAGAGAGGCGGCCTAAAATCACAATAAGGCCACAGATACCCCAAAACACACCACCAGACATTGACCTGCCCACCAGAAAGACAAGATCCAGCCTCATCCACCAGAACACAGGCACCAGTCCCCTCCACCAGGAAGCCTAAACAACCCACTGAACCAACCTCAGCCACTGAGGGCAGACACCAAAAACAATGGGAACTACGAACCTGCAGCCTGCGAAAAGGAGACCCCAGACACAGTAAGTTAAGCAAAATGAGAAGACAGAGAAACACACAGCAGATGAAGGAGCAAGGTAAAAACCCACCAGACCAAACAAATGAAGAGGAAACAGGCAGTCTACCTGAAAAACAATTCAGAGTAATGATAGTAAGGATGATCCAAAATCTTGGATATAGAATGGAGAAAATACAAGAAATGTTTAACAAGGACCTAGAAGAACTAAAGAGCAAACAAACAATGATGAACAACACAATGAATGAAATTAAAAATTCACTAGAAGGAATCAATAGCAGAATAACTGAGGCAGAAGAATGGATAAGTGACATGGAAGATAAAATAGTGGAAATAACTACTGCAGAGCAGAATAAAGAAAAAAGAATGAAGAGAATTGAGGACAGTCTCAGAGACCTCTGGGACAACATTAAACGCACCAACATTCAAATTATAGGGGTCTCAGAAGAAGAAGAGAAAAAGAAAAGGACTGAGAAAATATTTGAAGAGATTATAGTTGAAAACTTCCCTAATATGGGAAAGGAAATAGTTAATCAAGCCCAAAAAGCGCAGAGAGTCGCATACAGGATAAATCCAAGGAGAAACACGCCAAGACACATATTAGTCAAACTATCAAAAATTAAATACAAAGAAAAAGTATTAAAAGCAGCAAGGGAAAAACAACAAATACCATACAAGGGAATCCCCATAAGGTTAATGGCTGATCTTTCAGCAGAAACTCTGCAAGCCAGAAGGGAGTGGCAGGACATACTCAAAGTGATGAAATGGAAAAAGCTACAACCAAGATTATGCTACCCAGCAAGGATCTCATTCAGATTCTACAGAGAAATTAAAACCCTTACAGACAAGCTAAGAGAATTCAGCACCATCAAACCAGCTTTACACCAAATGCTAAAGGAACTTCTCTAGGCAGGAAACACAAGAGAAGGAAAAGACCTACAATAACAAACTGAAAACAATTAAGAAAATGGTAATAGGAACATACATATCGATAATTACCTTAAATGTAAATGGATTAAATGCTCCAACCAAAAGACATAGACTGGCTGAATGGATACAAAAACAAGACCAGTATATATGCTGTCTACAAGAGACCCACTTCAGACCTAGGGACACATACAGACTGAAAGTGAGGGGATGGAAAAAGATATTCCATGCAAATGGAAATCAAAAGAAAGCTGGAGTAGCAATTCTTATATCAGACAAAATAGACTTTAAAATAAACACTATTACAAGAGACAAAGAAGGGCACTACATAATGATCAAGGGATCGATCCTAGAAGAAGATATAACAATTGTAAATATTTATGCAACCAACATAGGAGCACCTCAATACATAAGGCAAATACTAACAGCCATAAAAGGGGAAATCGACAGTAACACAATCACAGTAGGGGACTTTAACACCCCACTTTCACCAATGGACAGATCATGCAAAATGAAAGTAAATAAGGGAACACAAGCTTTAAATGATACATTAAACAAGATGGACTTAATTGATATTTATAGAACATTCCATCCAAAAACAACAGAACACACTTTCTTCTCAAGTGCTCATGAAACATTCTCCAGGATAGATCACACCTTGGGTCACAAATCAAGCCTTCATAAATTTAAGAAAATTGAAATCATATCAAGTATCTTTTCCGACCACAACTCTATGAGACTAGACATCAATTACAGGAAATAAACTGTAAAAAATACAAACACACGGAGGCTACACAACACACTACTTAATAACCAAGAGATCACTGAAGAAATCAAAGAGGAAATCAAACAATACCTAGAAACAAATGATAATGAAAACACGACTAACCAAAACCTATGGGATGTAGCAAAAGCAGTTCTAAGAGGGAAGTTTATGGCAATACAATCCTACCTCAAGAAATAAGAAACACCTCAAATAAACAACCTAACCTTACACCTAAAGCAATTAGAGGAAGAAGAACAAAAAATCCCCAAAGTTAGGAGAAGGAAAGAAATAATAAAGATCAGATCAGAAATAAATGAAAAAGAAATGAAGGAAACAATAGCAAGGATCAATAAAAATAAAAACTGGTTCTTTGAGAAGATAAACAAAATTGATAAATCATTAGCCAGACTCATCAAGAAAAAAAGGGAGAAGACTCAAATCAATAGAATTAGAAATGAAAAAGAAGTAACAACTGACACTGCAGAAATACAAAGGATCATGACAGATTACTACAAGCAACTCTATGCCAATAAAACGGACAACCTGGAAGAAATGGACAAATTCTTAGAAAAGCACAGCCTTCCGAGACTGAACCAGGAAGAAATAGAAAATATAAACAGACCAATCACAAGCACTGACATTGAGACTGTGATTAAAAATCTTCCAACAAACAAAAGCCCAGGACCAGATGGCTTCACAGGCAAATTCTATGAAACATTTAGAGAACAGCTAACACCTATCCTTCTCAAACTCTTCCAAAATATAGCAGAGGGAGGAACACTCCCAAACTCATTCTATGAGACCACCATCACCCTGATACCAAAACCAGACAAAGATGTCAAAAAGAAAGAAAACTACGGGCCAAAATCACTGATGAACATAGATGCAAAAATCCTCAATAAAATACTAGCAAACAGAATTCAACAGCACATTAAAAGGGTCATCTACCATGATCAAGTGGGGTTTATCCCAGGAATGCAACGATTCTTCAATATATGCAAATCAATCAATGTGATACACCATATTAACAAACTGAAGGAGAAAATCCATATGATCATCTCAATAGATGCAGAAAAAGCTTTTGACAAAATTCAACACCCATTTATAATAAAAACCCTCCAGAAAGTAGGCAGAGAGGGATCTTACCTCAACATAATAAAGGCCATATATGACAAACCCACAGCCAACATCATTCTCAATGGTGAAAAACTGAAACCATTTCCACTAAGATCAGGAACAAGACGGTTGCCCACTCTCATCACTATTATTCAACATAGTTTTGGAAGTTTTAGCCACAGCAATCAGAGAAGAAAAAGAAATAAAAGGAATCCAAATCGGAAAAGAAGAAGTAAAGCTGGCACTGTTTGCAGATGACATAATACTATATAGAGAATCCTAAAGATATTACCAGAAAACTACTAGAGCTAATCAATGAATTTGGTAAATTAGCAGGATACAAAATTAATGCTCAGAAATCTCTTGCATTCCTACACACTAATGATGAAAAATCTGAAAGAGAAATTAAGGAAACACTCCCATTTACCACTGCAACAAAAAGAATAAAATACCTAGGAATAAACCTACCTAAGGAGACAAAAGACCTGTATGCAGGAAACTATAAGACACTGATGAAGGAAATTAAAGATGATACAAACAGATGGAGACAGATACCATGTTCTTGGATTGGAAGAATCAACATTGTGAAAATGACCCAAAGCAATCTACAGATTCAATGCAATCCCTATCAAACTACCAATGGCATTTTTCACAGAACTAGAACAAAAAATTGCACAGTTTGTATGGAAACACAAAAGATCCCAAATAGCCACAGCGATCTTGAGAAACAAAAACAGAGCTGGAGGAATCAGGCTCCCTGACTTCAGACTATACTACAAAGCCACAGTAATCAAGACAGTATGGTACTGGCACAAAAACAGAAATAGAGATCAATGGAACAGGATAGAAAGTCCAGAGATAAACCCACGCACATATGGTCACCTTATCTTTGATAAAGGAGGCAAGAATATACAATGGAGAAAAGACAGCCTCTTCAGCAAGTCGTGCTGGGAAAACTGGACAGCTACATGTAAAAGAATGAGATTAGAACACTCCCTAACACCATACACAAAAATAAACTCAAAATGGATTAAAGACCTAAATGTAAGGCCAGACACTATCAAACTCTTAGAGGAAAACATAGGCAGAACACTCTATGACATACATCACAGCAAGATCCTTTTTGACCCACCTCCTAGAGAAATGGAAATAAAAACAAAAATAAACAAATGGGACCTAACGAAACTTAAAAGCTTTTGCACAGCAAAGGAAACCATAACCAAGATGAAAAGCCAACCCTCAGAATGGGAGAAAATATTTGCAAATGAAGCAACTGGCAAAGGATTAATGTCCAAAATTTACAAGCAGCTCATGCAGCTCAATATCAAAAAAACAAACAGCCCAATCCAAAAATGGGCAGAAGACCTAAATAGACACTTCTCCAAAGAAGATATACAGATTGCCAACAAACACATGAAGAATGCTCAACATCACTAATCATTAGAGAAATGCAAATCAAAACTACAATGAGGTATCACCTCACACCAGCCAGAATGGCCATCATCAAAAAATCTGCAAACAATAAATTCTGGAGAGGGTGTGGAGAAAAGGGAACCCTCTTGCACTGTTGGTGGGAATGTAAATTGATATAGCCACTATGGAGAACAGTATGGAGGTTCCTTAAAAAACTGAAAATAGAACTACCATATGACCCAGCAATCCCACTACTGGATATATACCCTGAGAAAACCATAATTCAAAAGGAGTCATGTACCACAATGTTCATTGTAGCACTATTTACAATAGCCAGAACACGGATACAACCTAAGTGTCCATCGACAAATGAATGGATAAAGAAGATGTGGCACATATATACAATAGAATATTACTGAGCCATAAAAAGAAATGAAATTGAGTTATTTGTAGTGAGGTGGAGGGACCTAGAGACTGTCATACAGAGTGAAGTAAGTCAGAAAGAGAAAAATAAATACTGTATGCTAACACATATATATGAAATCTGAAAAAAAAAAAAAAAGGTTCTGAAGAACCTAGAGGCAGGACAGGACTAAAGACGCAGATGTAGAGAATGGACTTGACACGGGGAGGGTGAATGGCAAGCTGGGATGAAGTGAGAGAGTGACACGGAGTTATACATACTACCAAATGTAAAATAGATAGCTAGTGGGAAGCAGCCACATAGCACAGGGAGATCAGCTCGGTGCTCCGTGACCACCTAGAGGGGTGGAATAGGGAGGGTGGGAGAGAGACGCAAGAGGGAGGAGATATGGGGATATATGTTTATGTATAGCTGATTCACTTTGTTATAAAGCAGAAACTAACACACCAGTGTAAAGCAATTATACTCCAATAAAGATGTTAAAAAAAAAAAAACTGACGTGAAAGATGTAGGTATTTCCCAGGGCCTCACCACCCAACAAGTTACTATCCTTTAAGAGTGCCATGGGCAAGGAAGGTGGGGTGTCAGTAGTACAACTGTCAAGTATTTTCTCTTCTTGGATTAGGAGCTGAGCCTTGTATGGCTCTCAGGGAGGTCTTATGTGCACTAGAGTTTTATTCTATTTATCTACCATTTT